>NC_064922.1:686668325-687293325 GCF_023897955.1 Schistocerca gregaria
ATATAGTTCCACACAGTAAATGGAATGACCCCATTCATAAATATAGACTTCGATCAGAAATCGGTAGCTAAGGTAGAATATTAAAAATTTCTACGTGTATGCATTGATGAGGGGTTGAACTGGAAAAAACACAATGAGGATCTGCTGAAACGTTTGAGTTCAGCTACTTATGCTAATAGGGTCATTGCAAATTTTGGCAATATACATCTGAGTAAATTAGCTTACCACGCCTATTTTTATTCTCTGCTTTCGTATGGCGTCATATTTTGGGGTAACTCATCACTGAGTAAAAGAGTGTTCATTGCACAAAAGCGTGTAATCAGAATAACTGCTGGAGCTCATCCAAGATCATCCTGCAGACACTTATTTAAAGAGCTAGAAATCTTCACTGTAGCCTCACAATATATATATTCACTTATGATATTTGTTATTAAGAATCCGAACAAATTCAAAAGTAATAGCAGTGTACATGGCTACAACACTAGGAGAAAGGATGATCTTCACTACTCAAGGTTAAATCTAACTTTGGCTCAGAAGGGGGTAAATTATGCTGCCACAAAAGTCTTTGGTCACTTACCTAATAGCATCAAAAGTCTGACAGACAGACATATAGCATTTAAAAGGAAATTAAAAGAATTTCTTAATGGCAACTCCTTCTACTCATTAGAGGAATTTTTGGGTATAGTAAGTGGGTAAAAAAAATTGAGTGTCATGTAACATTTTGTCTAGTGTAATATCTTGTATAGACATATTTTACTAACCTGACACGTTCCACATCATTACGAAGTGTCGTATTCATGATCTATGGGACAAGTACTAATCTAACCTAATCTAAAGGCGAGTGAGGGCTGGATGCTCAGAAGCATGCCGAAGTGTACCACGTAACTCAGCCAATTGCGCACCAGTGACATTTTTGTCTTCGTTCTGTGCGGGTCGTGCTGTGTTCGGAAGTTCTGTTTATTTTAGTCATAGTGTTCTCTGCTGAGTGCTGACTACCGTCATAGTGTTCATTATGAGTGATGGTAAGCTATCACGTTATTCACTGCCAAGTGCTATACAAACAGGAAGAGGAATAGTGTTCTGTGTGGACCAATACTTTAAGAGACAATCTTGCGCTGAATCCAAGCCGGCACAAGGCGTGGATCGCACCGTTACCAAATGCCAAGAGCAGACAGCTGAAGCCTGCGGTGGTTTTTGGTTTGAGGACCGTTCAGAGGGCCGGCCGGAGTGGCCGTGCGGTTCTAGGCGCTGCAGTCTGGAGCCGAGCGATCGCTACGGTCGCAGGTTCGAATCCTGCCTCGGGCATGGATGTGTGTGATGTCCTTATGTTAGTTAGGTTTAATTAGTTCTAGGCGAATGATGACCTCAGAAGTTAAGTCGCATAGTGTTCAGAGACATTTTGAACCGTTCAGAGAATATCCAGCGACGCTAAAACGTCTATGCAAGCCTGCGGCTCAGATGTTTTCAAGTCACCAGGGAAGCAGCACAACCGCAAAAAAGAAGTGGGTGAGCGAGACGATTTCGCGAAAAACGTTTTGCGGCGCGTAGTGTTCATCATGTATGCTCAAGGCGAGTATCCAACAGCAGAGAAACTGGTTTCGCGTATGAAAGAAGCTGAAAATTTTAATGGAAGCAAATGGATCATGTTGAGGATACTGAAAGACATGGGGTTCCGGTATTATTAATGGAACGAAGTTATATTGTAGCTGCAAGGGCTGTGTTTTTGGTAACAATGCAGGAGATCAGAGAAGCTGGCATATCTCGAATGTATTAACTAAATGAAACTTTCAGAATGATATTTTCACTCTGCAGCGGAGTGTGCGCTGATATGAAACTTCCTGGAAGATTAAAACTGTGTGCCGGATCGAGACTAGAACTCGGGACCTTTGCCTTTCGCGGGCAGGTGCTCTACTATCTTTTTTTCTTTACTGAAACAATCATATAAGCACATAAGCACAAAAAAATGAAATGCTGGAACTGTTTCAACACGAATTGTATCCTACAATAGACTGAAGAACACATTTCAATATAGTGTCATATAGTGCCATTTGTAAGCTTACAAAAAAGAATAAAAATATTAAAATGACAAGAGGACAAGAGCATCTTCAGTCCAGACAGAGACATAGAACCAAAACTCAAACATATAATTGACTGTCTTAATTAGAATTGCAGTTCTGTCAGTTGATTCTCAACCGTCCAAACTCTTCGCAGAAAGTCATTTGGAGAATACAAACGAATAACAAAGACATGCACAGGCAACATAAATTAAGTAAAACGTCAAATAAACTTAATAACACCACTGAGAAGTCGGGAGCAGTCCTAGGAACAGGTGTAACCCTTATTCGTTGTGTACTTTGTTCGATACATAGTCTTGCACGTGATTTGTGTCCTTACCGACGTCGAGAATTACCCTAAACCTTGTTTTTCAAAAATTATGTCGAACATATTACCAAATATCGTGCTAAAATTTGGGTACCGTTTCATATTCCAACGTGCCGTTCTCATATAAGCCTCGAAACTAATGAGCTTATCTTCACTATTGTCGATGATGATGTATGTCACAAACTGTCCTAACAGCCACATCACGGTGTTGTTCTTGGTAGCGAGAAAATGTTCCGTATCTGGCCAGAGCAGGATGTCGGTGCAGCGGCTGGCTGGGCTGCTGCGGGTAAGCAGGCCCAGCCTCTGCTGCACACGTTTCCCGTTAATGAGATGACCGCCGCAAGTGAAGCGATGGCGTAAGGTATAGACCAGACCACAGCAAACGCATTTATCACTGTCACATAAGCCGATTCTATGATATCTTTCATTAGTGGGTACAACATCGTTGCCGGCCGCGGTGGCCGTGCGGTTCTAGGCGCTGCAGTCCGGAACCGCGGGGCTACTACAGTCGCAGGTTCGAAGCCTGCCTCGGGCATGGATGTGTGTGATGTCCTTAGGTTTGTTAGATTTAAGTAGTTCTAAGTTCTAGGGGACTGATGACCTAAGATGTTAAGTCCCATAGTGCTCAGAGCCATTTGAACCATTTTTTTTACAACATCGTTTACCACTATATACCATGTGGACGCCACCTTAGCAGTGTGGACGGTTAAACGTATGTTGTCCCAAACTGCATTCCAATGAATACCCGGGTATTCTATCTACATCTGCATCCATACTACGCAAGCCACCTCACGGTGTGTGGCGGAGGGTACCTTGAGTACCTCTATCGGTTCTCACTTCTATTCCAGTCTCGTATTTTTCATGGAAAGAAGGATTGTCGGTATGCTTCTGTGTGGGCTCCAATCTCTCTGATTCTATCCTCATGGTCTCTTCGCCAGATATACGTAGGAGGGAGCAAAATACTGCTTGTCTCCTCGGTGAAGGTATGTTCTCGAAGCCTCAACAAAAGCCCGTACCGAGCTACTGAGCGTCTCTCCTACAGAGTCTTCCACTGGAGTTTATCTCTCATCTCCGTAAAGTTTTCAAGATTACTAAATGGTCCTGTAACGAAGCGCGCTGCTCTCCGTTAGACCTTCTCTATCTCTTCTATCAAACCTATCTTGTACGGATCCCACACTGCTGAGCAGTATGCAAGCACTGGGCGAACAAGCGCACTGTAACCTTTACTTCCAAATTATCTATACGAATTTCATGACTAATACGCAATACAGAAAGCATTGGAAACATCAAAATTAATTCCTACAACACTGTTGTTGTTATCTAAGTTTCTAATTATTTCATCTATGTAAATCATTATTGCTGTCTCCATACTTCCTCAAGCTGATCGAAAGCTATTCAGTAGTTCATGGTCGTTTAAGTACTGGGTGATTTCTTGTTTTATTAATCTCTCAAATACTGCAGTGAATGCAGAGAGAAGTGATAAGGTTGGTCATTTTCAATTTTATGCTTATTGCCACGATTGAGTACAGGTGTCACTTTCACAATTTTTAATCTGTATGGGAACACTCCCACAGTGAATGTTAAATTAGCAGTGCGCACGAAGGGCTTTGAAGTTTGTGAAGCACTGAATATTATAAGCAACACGTTAGTTCGTCTGCATCTGCTGTTATTTTGTGTTTGATGCTTTTCATCACCTTTACTACTACCGATACGATATTGCAGTGCCTGTGTTGATGAGAAGCATGAGGCGATGTTACATCTGTGGAGTCTAGAGCCGTTATGAAGTACGTGAAATATATTGTCAGTTGCGAATATGGATGGCCATCGGCTCTATAATGGAATGACGATGAAGATTTGTACTTTACCGATAGTCGAACCCGCATTTCCCGCTTACCACGAACGGTCGCCTTACCAATTTTTTCTAAAAAAAATTATCATCTGTCGAGTTTCGAATCCACAACTTTTTTTTTGGACCGTGTGAGATACAAAGGAGGGGTAAGAGGGTATGGTGCCCAGGGGTCACAACCCGAGGGCTGGCCACAGTGTCCCCATTACAATTACAGGAAGAGAGAGAGATAGAGAGAGAAAAAAATAATCATAGTCGACATCTACATCTACATCTACGAGGGTCAGTCAAAAAGTAATGCCTCCTATTTTTTTTTCTACGTTTAATTGTCAGGAAATTTAAATGCAATTACATAGGTTGAAAACCACAACATTGAGGATCATTTTGTCATTTTTCAATGTAATCTCCGCCCATCTCTACAGTTTTGGTCCATCTTTGAACAAGGGCATGTATCCCAGCACGGTAAAAATCACAGCTCTGCTTCCTAAGCCATTGACGCTCGCATGTTTTGACGGCCTCCTCATCTTCAAAATGAATCCCACGATGAGCTTCTTTTAGTGGCCCGAACAGATGGAAGTCTGATGGTGCCAGGTCAGGGCTGTATGGGGGATGAGGCAAAACTTCCCATCCAATTTTGACAATCTCGTCAGAGGTGTGACGACTGGTGTGTGGTCTTGCATTGTCATGCAAAAGAAGAACATCTGCCATTGATTTTGTTGGGCGAACTCGCTGAAGACGTGCTTTAAGTTTTTTGAGGGTTGTGACGTATTGAACAGAATTTATTGTGCATCCCTGCTCCAAAAAATCAACCAGAATCACACCCTCTGTATCCCAGAAAACTGTTGCCATAACTTTCCCTGCCGATCGCACAGTTTTGAATTTTTTCTTCCTCGGCGAGCTTGTGTGACGCCACTCCATTGACTGCCTCTTTGATTCGGGTTCAAAAAAATGCACCCATGTTTCGTCCCCGGTCACAATTTTTTTCAGAAACTCATCTCCCTCCAAACGGAAGCGCTGCAAGTGTTGGGAGGCTATTGTTTTCCTTGCCTCTTTATTCTGATCGGTTAACATTCTTGGAACCCACCGTGCACAAACTTTTGAGTACCCCAATTGTTTAATAATCGTGATCACACTGCCTTTACTAAGAGAAATAATGCGACACACTTCATCTGCAGTCACCCGACGGTCACCACGAATGATGTCATCAACTTGCTGAATCTTGTGTGGAGTCACTGCACTCACCGGCCTGCCGCTCCGCTTTTCGTCAGTCAACGGTGTTTGCCCTTCAGCTTCCTTACAACGACGAACCCATCGTCTAACAGTGCTGACATCCACTGTCACAACACCATACACCTTCTTCAGTCTTTCATGAATGCGTATGGGCGTTTCACCTTCTGCATTCAAGAATTCAATCACACAACGCTGTCTCAAACGAACATCGATGTCGGCCATCTTACAAACTTCTGCTGTGCTGCCACCTGTTGACACAGAAAGTTACTACTGCAGTGGATTGCAGAAGAAGGTTTGAGGAATGGCGCCAAATTCAAATTTTTCACTTAACTTATTTTTTTTAAGTAGAAAAAAAATGGGAGGCATTACTTTTTGACCGACCCTCGTACATGGATACTCTGCAAATCAAAGTCTATTATTCCAGCGCCGTATGAGCTCTGATTTCCCTTATTTTATCGTGGCGATCGTTCCTCCCTAGGTAGGTCGGTGTCAACAAAATATTTTCGGAGGAGAAAGTTTGTGATTTGAATTTCGAGAGAAGATTCCGTCTCAACGAAAAACCCCTTTCTTTTAATGATGTTCAGGCCAAAGCCTGTATCATTTCTGTGACACTCTCTCCCAAATTTCGCGATAATACAAAACGTGCTGCCTTTCTTTGAATTTTTTCGATGTACTCCGTCGGTGCTATTTGGTAAGTAAGGATCCCACACCGCGCAGCAGTATTGTAAAATAGGGCGGACAAGTGTAGTGTAGGCAGTCTCCTTAGTAGGTCTGTTACATTTTCAAAGTGTCCTGCCAATAAAACGCAGTCCCTGGTTAGCCTTCCCCACAACATTTTCTATGTGTTCCTTCTAATTTACATTGTTTGTAATTCTAATACCTAGGTATTTAGTTGAATTTACGGCTTTTAGATTAGACTGATTTACCAGTTCCTTTTAGCATTCATATGGATGAACTCACGCTTTTCATTATTTAGGGTCAACTGCCACTTTTCGCACCTTTCAGATATTTCTTCTAAATGGTTTTGCAGTTTGTTTTGATCTTCTAATGACTTTATTGGTCGATAAACGACAGCGTCATCTGCAAACAACCGAAGATAGCTGATCAGATTGCCTCCCAATCGTTTATATAGATAAGGAACAGCAATGGGCCTATAACACTACCTTGGGGAACGCCAGAAATCACTTCTGCTTTAATCGATGACTTTTCGTCGATTACTACGAACTGTGACCTCTCTGACAGGAAATGACAATTGAGACGATATTCCATAAGCACGAAAATTCTCTACGAGCCGCTTGTGTGGTACAGTGTCAAAAGCCTTCCGGAAATCCAGAAATACGAAATCGATCTGAAATCCCTTGTCAATAGCACTCAACACGCCATGTAAATAAAGAGGTAGTTGTGTTTCACAGGAACGATGTTTTCTAAACCCATTTTGACTGTGTGTCAATAGACCGTTTTCTTCGAAGTAATTCATAATGTTCAAACACAATATATGTTCCAGAATCCTGCTGCATATCGACGTTAACGATATGGGCTTGTAATTTAGTGGATTACACCTACACCTTTTTTGAATATTAGTATGACCTGTGCAACTGCCGGCCGCGGTGGTCTCGCGGTTCTAGGCGCTCAGTCCGGAACCGTGCGACTGCTACGGTCGCAGGTTCGAATCCTGCCTCGGGCATGGATGTGTGTGATGTCCTTAGGTTAGATAGGTTTAATTAGTTCTAAGTTCTAGGCGACTGATGACCACAGATGTTAAGTCGCATAGTGCTCAGAGCCATTTTTGAACCTGTGCAACTTCCCAGTCTTTCGTGCGGATCTTTCGTCGAGCGAACGGTTGTATATGATTGTGAAGTATGGAGCTAATACATCAGCATGCTCCGAAAGGAATCTAATTGGTATACAGTCTGGACCAGAAGACTTTCTTTTACTAAGTCATTTAAGTGGCTTCACTACTCCGAGCATACTTACTTCTACGTTACTCATATTGGCAGCTGTTCTCGATTCGAATTCTGCATTATTTACTTAGTCTTCTTTTGTGAAGGGATTTCGGAAGGCTGTGTTTAGTAACTCTGCTTTGGCAGCACTGTCTTCGAGAGTATCTCCATTGCTGTCGCGCAGAGAAGGCACTGACTGTTTCTTGCCGCTAACATACTTCACGTACGACCAGAATCTCTTTGGATTTTCTGCAAGGTTTTGAGACAAAGTTTTGTTGTGGAAACTGTTATAAGCATCTCCCATTGAAGTCCGCGCTAAATTTTGAGCTTCTCTAAAAGATCACCAGTCTTGGGGAATTTGCGTCTGTTTAAATTTGGCATGTTTGTTTCGTTGTTTCTGCAACAGTGTTCTAACCCGTTTTGTGTACCAAGTAGAATCAGCTCCACCGTTTGTTAATTTATTTGGTATAAATATCTCAATTGCTGCCGATACAATTACGGGACGGGTTTAGGCGGGTTAGGATATTTACACAAATTCAGAAGAAATGCATAGGTATAATAGTACATAGAAGAAGAAATCTAGCAAACAACTCCTTGTTCCTTATGACTCAGAAATTAATTTTCCTTTTACGCCGTACGTCTGCGTACGCGCTGCACTGAAGAACTAGTTGCGTTGTTTTGCCGCCGGTCTTATTCGCGCGTTGACACCTGCTTGCGCTACACTGCATTGACCTCTATATATGACCTTAAGTCATCATTGCTTTGGCCTTGTCACTTACGCTCTTATACTTGGTATTTATTTCACTTATGCCTTTGAATGTATCTGACCTGCGTATTGCAATTACAATTAATGCTACTTTGTTTATCTAGCTGAAGGATAGCGCTTTCGTGGTCATGCTGGTTTTACAAATAACTCACATGCTTCGTAAACATTACGTGATTTTAATGCAGAGATGAACCTGTTCCAGATTTCTATGTACATTAAAACTTAATCTAGACATAGCTGACTTAGAAACTAGTTACTTGTTTTCCTTTTTAGTGGGAACAGGAACCAATAACTCTCAAGCGATCCTTGTCCTTGACGAAAACAAATTTCATTTCTCGATCATTGCTCCTTGAACTTAAAAAAAATTTCTTACATACTACGTTTTATTTTCACTTCTTTAGCATTTCATATCGCAGAAGCCGGCTTGTTAGGCACATCCTTCGCTTTATATTTCATTTCTCTCTCGTAAATATTATCTCCTTAAAACTAGAGTTCTTGGAGTTGATCACTTTCTTTGTTAAACAAGAACTTTTTTTATTATTTATCAGCTTGTCTGTAATTAAATTATGGCTCAAGGTAACATATTTTAAATTCTCTGCTGTATAGAAAAACAGACTCACTGTCGTGTAATTTATTCTAAGCATTTTTTTATTTTTTTCTTTTTCTTTTATTTATTTATTTATTTATTTACTTTTTTTTACGAAGTCAGATCAGTTGTCACTTAGTCACTAGCAGCTAACCTTCTCTTGCCATTATAAAGATTTCCTTTTGACTTATTCTGTAGCATGATATTTTTTAGATCAGAGTGATGGTATAACCCTTTTATTTTTCCATTTGCGGCATCAGAAATCAGATAACAACCTGTGTGCGGTATATGAAGGATCTCGTAAGGTGTCAAAAAGACTTTGCCATTTTCGATTTTTGCGTAAGAGCAACGATGGTTTAAGGTGTGCTTTTAGGAAGACCTTTTCGCCTACTTCAGAATTTAACTCCTTATCTCAGTACAAGTACGTCATGGTTAGTCTCTCCGTCAAAGTGGTCGCCCCCATTCTGTCTCACAGCATCACTTAGGGAGCTTTCAGATGCTGAACTTAGTTTTCCTGCTTGTGTGGTTTTGATTGGCCTTCATCATTAGAAAATTTGACCAATCTGACATTGCGAGAACACTGAGGAACAAAATTACTGTTATGCACAAACCTTGTGTCAAAATGTTGCTGCGTTTGTTCGGGTGTCCAATACATGTTACTGTCTTCCACGTTTGCGAAAAATACAGGGGGATTGTAATGCCTTCGCGGGGTTGCCGAGCGACTGTTCAATTAGTGAATGATTTAAAATGATAAGGCAATCACATAATGTTACAAACTGCCTTTCAAGACACTGTCCATTCCGTTCAACTGCCCTTCCAAGTTCTTTGCTGCCTCTGACAGAATTACAATGTCATCGGCGAACCTCAAAGCTTTTATTTCTTCTCCGTGGATTTTAATCTTAGTGGATGAAAGTGTACGATTCTTGAGTTTATGTGAACAATCTGTTACAAGGAAGTGCGTAGCGAGCGCGGCAGCACCTGGCGAGCTAACGAGCTTTGCAATCGGTGCAAATCTTATGAGTCGTACCATGTCGGAGATTGATCAATAATTCCGGGATCAAGTGCGCCTAGAATTCTTCAGGGACAACCATGCCACACGCGTAAACCCGAATTACTGGACAGTTGACGCCGTATCCAGTCCGCAGACCACTGTGAATCAGACAGCCCCCGATTCGAATATAGGTCGTCAGGAAGCTCTTTCGGCCAGCACTGTACACAGAAAGCATAGGCTTCAGCAGTCGGCGATCTACATCGCAGCCAGTGCCTTTACCGCGACGTTTGGCCGCTCAGTGTATACGAGGGGAGAAATCCGTTGTGTTGGCCTGGTCTCATAGTATCTCCTGCCGAGTGTACTCTTATCCGAAACCGACTGCGGCCTAAGTGGCGAGTGGCTGCAACCCCGCTACAGCGGCGGCACGCGAGGCGACAGGGAGGGGAGGCGCCGCGCCTGCGCCGGCTGGACCGGAGGCTGCTCCAGCCGCGGCGCCCGCCACAAAAACCACGCGCCCCGTCTTGTGTGGACAATATCCAGCAGCCGCGGCAAAAACCCTCGGCCGGTTGCCTCCCGTTCCGCGGTCCTGCTGGCACTAACTCACAGTATTTACTTCTCCTTATGCCTAGGAGAAGTAAGGAGGTAAGGTTAGGATCTATCGACCCATCGACAGCGAGTTCATTAGAGATCGATTGTTTAAGGATGGGGAAGGATATCGACCGTGCCTTTTCGCGGGTTTAGGGGAATCACGGAAAACCTAAATGTGATTGGTCAGACGCCGATTTGAACCGGTGTCCTCCCGAATGCGAATACAGTATGCTACTAACCACCGCACCACTTCCCTCGGTGTTAAGCCGAGAAGGAAGGCAAATATTTCGAAAAGTAACAGCAATGAGACAAGAAATAAACTTAATATCAGAATCGGAGCCACGAAGTAGACGAAATGAAGTTGCATTTGCATTCCCTTCTAATTTTTCTCTCTCTTCATTTTTCTTTCGTGTTTCTTCTTCTCATTTTCCACTTCCTTCCACAGCTATTTTCACGGGTTTGTTGGATATGCTTAGAGACGGAAACGTCTTTCTTCGTTTCCCTAGACCCCCTTTAGGTGCAGCATGACGTAAAAGAGGTAAAGCGTACGTTCCTCTCTCAAAAGGGCAAACCTCTATTACCTTTCTTTTGCCAATACGGCCCAGTACTTGTGGTACCTTCGTGGGAACAGTTGAACATCGTGTGTCATCGACATTAAAAATCCGGTGGGCTCAGATTTGTATTTTATCTCTATACATTTTCCAAAGTTTCTCTACATTAACTTTATTAAATTCAGCTAATCTAGCTGCTAACGTAGGTTCTGTTTTATGGAAAGAAAACTTGAACTGTCATGAAATCTTGAATAAAATTTTTCTTAGTCATTTTTCTGGCTTTGCTGAATCTGTACTCTATGTTCTTCAATTCAGCACGGCCGTAGACAATTGGTGAACTCACGTCATTGTTTTGGCATCTAAATTCGCCTATTCTGTACACAACTGCACACATCTGGGACATAGCCACAAACAAGCGTCGCGTGATTTATGGGAACTGTGTGACCTGTGTTTAGGCATCTTTAGGCCACATACCTCCAGAAACCCATCAAGGACTTGTGGAACCTATGCCACGCAGAACTGCTTCGGTATTGCATTCAGAAAGTGGAACATCGCGATATTAAGCAGTTGGTCGTAAAACTTTCGGTGATCAAATGTATTTTATTCATCTTCCGCACGGTTGTAGTACGTACACGGTCCTTCCGAAAAGTTGCGAGTCTGGTTTTATTCCTTGTGTATATGTGACGTCAGCGATAAGAACTGTAAGCAACAACTATGCTTTTGGCCAGTCAGTTGTGAGCTGGCAGTGTTAAGTAACTGACGGGAGGCCATTGTATACCAACGTTCTTGTCTCACAAATTGCGGTGGATGTTGAAATCTTCAAATGCGGGTGATTTCCTAAGGGACCAGACTGCTTAGGTCATCGGTCCCTAGACTTACAGACTACTTAAACTAACCTATGCTAAGAACAACACACACTCACGCCCGAGAGAGGACTCGAACCTCCGGCGTAAGGGGCCGCGCAGTCCGCAATATAACGCCTCAAACCGCGCGGAAACGTCAAGCGGCAATTGCAGTGAAGCAACAGCTCTAAATCGAGTGTCCAAGACATTCTCCAGAATGTTTTTAAGAAGGCGAAAGTATGTGCAAAGTTTGTCCCCCACACTTTGATTCCACAATAAAAAGGAGGCATGAATTCCTACCGCGACTTGACTGAAATGCAAAACGTGGACATTTCTTTTCTGGAAACAACCACCACGGGTGATCAGAGATGGTGTTACCAAATAGAACTACAGTAAAACAACAGATTTTCAGATGAAGCGTAATCGCGTTACTTACACACCGTCATTCAAACCGATGTGAGGCACAAGTTGAACAACATCCGAAAGAAGAGCTTATCTAAGAGTTCCACATGGTTGTATGAACGTTCTGTGCGTTTTTGGCAAACGTTTGCTCGCTGAGGCTGGTCGAGTATCAGAGGAAGTGGGATACGAATGTTTGGTGAGCGGCTGGATGCAACTGGGTTGGTTTTTAATTCAATGAAGAGAGCCTAACAGGTAACAAATGCGCACTATTTCTTACAGTCGGTTTTCCTAGAGGTAGCACCGCTGTTATTGTGTACACATACAGTGTGAGGCAGCCACGACACGCCACATCTATTATATCCACAACGAGATACCGTGATGCGATTTCGCTAAGATAAGGCTAACTATCGTAGCTTACTGGAGCAACAAAGGAAACATAGCGACTGGCGAAAAGTGCAGGTCGTTCCTAGACTCAACAAGGGCCGTAGGACAGCTGCACGTAATTATAACCTACTGACTCAGAAACCCGACATTCTCTGGGTATTTATTAATTCCAATCTCCTATTAGTCTGTCTCCTCCTCCCTCGTCTTTCACTCCATTTCCTATTCCCCCTCTCTCTGTCCACCTCCTCCTACCCCTCTCTAGCCGTCCGGAGTGGCTGTGCGGTTCTAGGCACTACAGTCTGGAACCGAGCGACCGCTACGGTCGCAGGTTCGAATCCTGCCTCGGGCATGGATGTGTGTGATGTCCTTAGGTTAGTTAGGTTTAATTAGTCCTAAGTTCTAGGCGACTGATGACCTCAGAAGTTAAGTCCCATAGTGCCCAGAGCCATTTGAATCATTTTGAACCCCCTCTCTCCGTCCATTTCCTCGTTCCCTCTCTCTGTGAACCTTCTCCAACCCCTCTAACTATCCATCCTCTCCCCCTTTATCCACCTCTCCTCCATCCTCTCTCCATCTATCCCCCATGTCGCTACCCTTCACCGCCACGCCTCCCTCCCTCTGTCCATCTCCACCAACCCCTCCCGTCTCTGTCTACCTCCTCCTTCTCCTCCCTGTCTCTCTCGGTCTTCTCCTTGCCCTTCTGTCCATCTATAGGCTTTATAGTTTGTGGGTAGGCGTTGCTCTCAGGCATTCTGATGTTAGTATACATGCCTCATTGATAGTAACGTCCAAATGCCTGGGACAAGCAAACAAGACATGCGTATTCAGTGGCAGAGTAACATAATGGAATTGCCGATGTTCTCAGTACTTTCGATTAGCTACCTTTGTGGGCTTTCTGATGACATTATTGCGTTCGGATACTATTTGTTTTGTATTTAGGCAGTGCTTCCTAAATGTCAGAGCACAGTCCAGCGTGGCCCCCAGATATTTTGCACCGTGATAGCGCTATGCCTATCTATATGATTTTTAATATTCTGATGGCATCTTTGTTCGTAGACAAAAAGCGCATACTTGAGTTGTAGCCGCATTAGGTTTCAGGCAGTTATTTTGGTAGTATGCCGCAAGAGTGTGAAGTCCATTTGTTAAATGTCTCTCTACCGTTTCAAAGTCTTTGCCTTGAGATATTAGCGCCAGGTCGTCAACATGTTAAACAAGGTTGGTGCAACGATCCTACCTTGAGGCTGACCACTTTTTTGTGTTCTCCATCTACTTTTCTTGCCTTCTAGTTCGACATAAAATCTACAGTTCTAGAGTTCCTATAAAGCTGGTAAATTCATAGTCTCTCGTTAGTTGATATAGTTTGTGCAAAATGATATTGTGCAGCACAGTATAATAAGCTGCTGAGATATTCTTGAATACTGCTCCTGTGACCAGACCCCACTCAATACCATACTCGGTATTCTGTGTCCGATTGCGTATATGTGCTACACAATTTTTATTTGCTGTAAATCCAGCTTGTTTTGAAATCAGTTGTGGCTCGGTGACAGCACTGAGACCATTCAGGAACATTCTGTCGAGTATCTTATACAGATGGTACAAAAGAAAGATACGACGGGAGATCTTGGCATCGCAAACTGGCTTGCTGGGTTTCAGTTGTGCGACGATCCTCGTCCATCTCCTTATTTTATGCAATTATTGTGCAATTGCAGTAGTAGTCCCATAATCTCAGGCCCAAAATGCTTCATCTGCTGCACCAGTAAATCGTCAAGTCCTTGCGCCTTGCTGGGTTTACACTTCTTAGTACTTACAGCACTTTTGTTTCTGGATGTTGACGGGTTATCCCTATTTTTTCCTTTCTTCCTTCAGTGTCCCCATTCAGCAGCACATGGTGGGCAATTTTATTTGGGGTAACCTTGGGTCTTGCTTCGGGGACTGTAGGGTCATTACTAAATTGTTTGAGCAGTTGCCAAGCTTTTCTGGTACTCTTAGACACGTAAATACTATCTACAGTTTCAATACATAGATGCTGTTTGGCTTTCGCCAGTTCCTGGGATAGTATCTGTCCTAATTTTACTGTATCTGCCTTGAACTGGTCTTCATCAAACATCTAAGGTATTCTTGCAGATTTGACGCTAATGCTTCATTCACTCCCGCAACGTATGTTGCACGGCAGCCTACGGGGATCGAGGCGCGAGAGCACCTCTTCACAGTATTTACGAAACGACCGTAGGAGTCTGGCACGGTTTCGATGCTTAGTACTGCCTCATCCAGAGTTTCCGCGAAACTCCTCCAGTTGTCCTTCTTAAAGTTGAACAGCCTACGGAACGGAGTCGCCTGTGGTTTGGTGGCTGCAAATACCTGACAGCAGATTGCCCTATGTTGGGTACCAGGTACAGGTAATGATACAGTCCTCGCACAGTGGTGGGAAATGGTGTCGCTGACGAAAAGCAGGTCGGGGTCATAACCCCTTTTCCTGGAAAACGGATTAAAAGCCAGACCTGTTTGTTAAATGAAGGTGGTAGCTTGCTGTCATGTAAGAGACTTAATCGTCTGCGGTCAGCCCACTCCAATACCTCCTCTCCGTTTACATCATCATCCTCGTAGCCCCATATGTTACTGTGGCTGTTAAAAGCCGCACACGACGAAGTGAGAGTCCTGGTTTTGAAAGTACACTGATGGACTGAAGTTAAATTTTTCATCAGGAGGCTTGTAGATGGATGTTATTGTACAACTGCTAAGCTCAACTGTTTAAGAGTTCAGTATCGTTCTCCTATGTTAGAGAAACAGAGCACTTCTACACTGTGTCTCACAAAAATGGCACTACCATACTGCTTGTGGGGTCTCTCAATGGTAGTCTGCATGCCTGCTGTTTTTGGTCTTCGTTGAGTAATATCTCTGTGCGTTTCTTGCAGGCACAAGACGTCACAATTCTAGAGGCACCACAGTTTAAGATAGGAGAGTTAGATTCAGTGCAACATTCCTGAGCGCACAAGTTACAGCCAGGCACAGGTCTGTTGACAGTAAGTTACGCTGACCAAAGGTTGCGAAGTAGAATGGAGGCCGCCGGGCCGTCGATCCGCTGAAAAGAGTAAACGCAGCAGTTTGCATGTCGCAAGTTACAGGGAGAATGGACCCACTGCTGCAACCCAGGTGATGTGCATACGTTACCGAGAAAGAGGCACCCAGACGAGTATTAATAGGTGCCGTTTCCTAACGAAATTCATTCAACTGTGGCAGCTCTCCTTAATGGCAGGGCGTGTCACACCACCAGCTACACACAGAGCAGATGAGGCGCCAGCGTTCTAGTCCACGGCGGATTGTTGGTTCGACCCCCTAAGGCTGACGCGGGGTCCGTAGCCAGCCAGCGGCGGGCCGCTCCACGGCTCGCCAGGCCAGGCAGTCGTCCTGGCTTCCAACACACGTTGGAGGCATCCCAAAGTGAGGGTCGCAGATTCGGACACTGGATTGTGGGCGCTCACTGACGCCGCAATCTCAGCTACGCCAGCGAGAAAGGAAACAGAGGGGCGCTCACCGGCTCCCAGCGGAACAGCGCTGAGTCAACGGGGAAGAAGACCGCTGATCCGGCTGCAGGTGCAGCCCTGACGACTTGGTCCTACAAGGCTGACACACAGGAGCACGTTGCACTTGGTCGCTGGGGCAATGGTCTCAGCATTGCGGGACCCTGTGACGGGGACCGAGGTGAATGGGGCACTGCAGTGGAAACAAACAAATCATTTGGAAAGTTCTCGCCGAGTTTTAATACGGCACCTCCTGCCTCCATCCACTACATTTGGTCTCTTCCTGCTACATTTGGTCATCCTGATACATTCAGTGGCAGAGATCGCCATTACTCAATTTATATCTCGATACGAAGCTTTTAGAAGTTCTTCTCTGTTAGCTGGTAAGCCTTCATGGTTTATGGGCATTACCTCAATTTTGGTCTTGAGACAGGCCCTACGCTTTTTCTGTCGCATATCGCAATTCTTCTGTAGGGGAAAGATAAGCCGGTTGAGAGTAATTTCAATCGTTGCCCAGGGGTAAGAATCTGTGGGGACAGGAACGAAAATGCAGTGTAGTTCACGGCACGTGAACAGCCATACTTCAGTCATCTGATATTTCTGAAGCATAGCATTTAAGGACTTGTAACGAACTTTACATATAATTTAAAACCTTCGCGAGTGTGCGCTGATATGAAACTGCAAGGTTCGCAGGAGAGCTTCTGTAAAGTTCGGAAGGTAGGAGACGAGATACTGGCAGAAGTAAAGCTGTGAGGACGGGGTGTGAGTCGTGCTTGGGTAGCTCAGTTGGTAGAGCACTTGCCTGCGAAAGGCAAAGGTCCCGAGTTCGAGTCTCGGCCCGGCACACAGTTTCAATCTGCCAGGAAGTTTCATATCTTTATATTACTGGAACAGATCAACAACCGGCTGCTGGTGCAAAATTATGTAGACGAATGAGTACGCCAGTTATACGGAAACTGCCTTAAGACCACGAAGTCCCTCTCTGACGTCACCGATGTCGGCAGGAGGCTGATTCTGTCTCTCTGCTGCCTGCTGAGCGCTGCCGGCTGACATCGGCGCAGCTTCCGGAGCCGTAGGCGGTGTGCGAGCAGCGGTGCGACGCTCGCCCACTCGTCCCCTCCTATCTTTATGCCCGCCGCCAGCTCGGAAACACGACCAGATACCGCTCGGCCGCCCCTAATTCGTTCCGAATTTTATAGCGCAGCCGCTACTCGGCGGCAAAAAGATGGCCCGGCGCCCCAACATAAACAGTCACGCCTAAAAGTCACATTATAGACGCTCCTCTGCACTCAAAGCATTTCCCGTTGCGGCCGGCAGTGGCAGCCCAGGCTGCACAGCGCTTGTTAAACTGTACGGCAACCCGCATTGCTACGACAAAATTGAAATACAACACGCGACTAGAAGTTTCCGTTTGAGGACGCTGATGCAGCGCATAGGTAACGTAGTGGGACTCCAGTGCGGGTGTATAAGCACCAACATGTAGGCAAACAGTTAGTGTTGCATTTGTGTCTTTCCGAAGTGAGGTAAATGTGGAAATGTGAACTGTGTCCAAACGGGAAACGCACCGGTAGACATCTACCGGAGAATGCGTATGGGGCAGCATGTCTGTCGGAAACCGCCATTGTGAAATGGTGCTACAAGCGATGCCGCTGATTCACGATAACGCACAGCCCCCTATTGTAATTGTCGTAACGAAGGATCTACACCCTCTGAAATGGGAAACACTCGAGCATTCAACCTGTAGTCCTCATCATGTGATTACCACGCCTTCGGTCCCTCAAAAAAGGTCTTTAAAGGGTCGGCGATGCCTGTCGGAAGAGGATGTGCAACAGACAGTTACGCACTTCTTTACGCAGCAGGGCACAGTGTTTTACCAGACGAGTATCTTCAAACTGGTGCGTCAGTGGAATGATGGCCTCAATGCTCACTGTGATTTTGCCTAATTGGCAACCGGTTCTGGACTGCATGCCCTTCGAACGGAAACTTCTTGACAGCCCCTTATTCAACTGGAGGGGAAAATATATGGGAACACGGGGGAAGAGTGTGTGACTAGTTGGAACTCTGGGTCCGTCGTGTGGCGTGCGCTGACAGCACAAATCGCAGCGCTCTGCTCACGGAAGGCGATCGTCGCAGGGCGAAACGCTGTTCATATGCATGTGAGATGCACAGGCTATTGCTGGTACCTTCGAATTTACATATAAACGTACAGCGAGAAGACAGTTTCCTGAAAAGTAAAGGTAACGTATCACATCATACTCGAATAACTTTATATTTCACCCTACAAGCCTGTCATCAAGAGAGGGGAAACATTCATACCAGAGAAGGAAGGAAGAATGATCTTAAGAAAGATCTTAGAGCAAGAAGAGGAGGAGAAAAAAATTTGTTCTGACAGGCAGATAGGATAAGAGACACAATACAACGTGAACACTGAACTGTATAAGTACTTTACAAGATTAGTAAAAGAGGTCTAGAACTAAATTTTTCGACTAAATATAAGTTAAAATCGACAACGAAATGCGTTGCTGAATCAACTAACTACATGACCGAAGTTGCGGTACACTCGAATCAGGTTCTGCATGTAACCGTGTTACGTAGTAACAAATGGATATGATCATTAACAATCATTGAATGATAATTTTAATACAAAGCGTCCTTCGATCTTTGGCCGAAAACTGAATGTGTAACAGCCTTTTCGTTGTACCAGGCTGCAACTCAGCGTGTCATCTTTACGGTGACGAACATCTGTACTTTTCATAATATTGTTGGTATTTCAACCTGGATATCCCACTGTCATATATGATCTTTCTATTTTTAACCACTAATATCACGGAAATACATTAATACTCATGTGAAATGCCCAATTGCGAAATGAAAAATCAATCTCTAGAGATAAGGAATTTCTACTAGCTGAGTACCTGGGCTTGCTCGAGTATGTATTTATTCCAATCTTCTATTAGTCAGTCTCCTCCTGCCCCCTCTTTCTGTCCATCTCCTTCTCCCGCCTCTCTCTATACATCTCCTCCTCTGCCTCTCTCAATCAATCTGGGCCTCCACCTCCGGACACATGCTCCTTTCCTGCCACGGTAAACCCCCTCCTCCCCCTCTAATTACATCCCCTTCTCCTCCACTCTCTGTCCATCTCTTCCTCCCCTTATGTCTGTCCATATCCTCCCCCTCCTCTCCCTGTTCATCTCCTCTCCCCACTCCCTAACTATCTCTTTTTGTCCTATCTCTGTCTACCCCCTCCTCTTGCTCTCCTCTGTGCATCTCCTCCTCTCTCCTCTCTCTGCCCATTTCCCCTAACCCTCTGACTGTCCAAAATCTCCTCCCCCTACCTGTATCTACCTCTCCTCCTACCCTTCCCTTTCTCATAAGGCATTATTAACGCTCGTCAATATAGGATACTGATGGTTCTTAACCCATGATCGTAACTAATATGTGTTCCAAATTTGGATGAAATCTTTCAAGCTGTTTAGGACGATTGTTTTATCCGTGGTTTTATCCACGGATATTCGTGTCAGATATAATTCACATATATTTAACATATTTCACGCGTATTTGTTCATATATTTCACCCGTATATCTAGCGAATTTCGCCGTGCAATTTCATTCTCATGTCCATGACCTGCGACCGTAGCGGTCACGCGGTAGTCATTTACTTTTAGATTTATTCACATTTTACCTGCAGCCATTTCGTCTTAGCTTCCCTGCATTTCCCATTTGTTTCATTACTAAGTAACGTGTATTTTTGTATCCCTGTATTCATCTGAACAGTTTTGTAGTTCCTTCCTTCATCGAACAACTGAAGTGTTCCTTCTGTTACCTATGGTTTCTTCGCAGTTGCGTCCTCTGTACCTATGTTTTTTTTTTTTTCTTTCCGACGTCTGCGATTTCCCTTTTTATAGATGGCTATTACCTTTCAGCTGAATTTGCTACTGATCTACTCCTTATCGCTATATTTATAGCCTCAGACAACTTCAAGCGTATCTCTTCGTTACTTAGTACTTCCGTATCCCACTTCTTTGCACGTTCATCCTTCCTGACTAGTCCCTCAAACTTCAGCCAAATCTTCACCACAACTAAAGTATAATCTGATTCTATATCTGCTTCTGAGTACGCCTTAAAATCCAGTACCTAATCTCGGAATATCTGCTGCACCATGATGTAAACTGACTGAAATCTATCAAATCTTCTGGTCTTTTATAAATATACCTCCTCCTCTTCTGGTTCTTGAACACAGTGTTCGCTTTTACTATCTGAAATTTACTTCAGAATTCAATTAGCCTTTCTCCTCTCCCATTCCTAGAATCACCCCCGTATCCTCCGGCAACTCTTTCTTCTGCTCCTTCCCCTACTACCGCATCCAAATCCATCATGACTATTAGATTTTCAACTCCCTTTAGGTATTGAATTACTCACTCATTATCCTCATTTTATTTCTCTCTCTCTTGATCTTCTTCTTGCGACATCGGCATGTATACCTGAAATATTGTTGTCATTAAATGTGGCTCCTTTCTTCAGTAGCTGTGTCAATGGACGTTCTATATTCTCATAACTGGCTATAAATCGTCTGTAGAAATTTTACAGTCCCAAGAATAACTGTAGTTCTTTCAAATTCCGTGGTTTATGAAAATTCCTTACATCTTCAGTTAATTTTGGATCAGGTCGAACACCTTCACTAGTTATAACATGACCAATTAATAACGTACTTCCTTCCTTGCATTGGGGTGCCTTAACTTCAATGTAGATTGTCTTTCCTGCTACCTTGGGAATTTGCTGAGACTGATCAATCTGAACACCGACTTGGACGGTCTGAACTGATGCATCGTTTAGGCGGTCCATTCCCGCGACGTCAGTATTGTTGCTCCTTTGAGTACGATCTGAAGAACGATTTCCTAGGTTGTAGTTGCTACGGCCTAGTCTGACCTTTCTTTCTGTGACAAATATCTCTGCCTCGTGAGAGGACAAGAAATCAACCCCAAGTACACCCAACACCTGATCAGGGCGCTGAGACTATAGCAAAAGTTTTGTGTAAAAGAATGGATTCTTAAGTTTGGACCACCATTAAGTATAATTAATGATGAAGGAACGAATTTAATGAGTGAATTACTTAAACAGACTTGTAAGCTCATGGAAATAACTCAGTCAAGGACTACACCAGCACACCCTGAAGGAAATGGAAAAGTCGAGTGAGTCCACAGAACAATTATTAAAATGGTTAGCCATTATGTGAGCAGAAAACACGACAATTGAGATGTCTGTTTACCATACTTTTTAAGTTGTTACAATGCCAAAATGCATAGCTCATATGAGACCGTCTACGGAAGAAGAATGCATTCACCCTTGAACTTTGCTCAATCGACTGCCGGAATCAGCAATGAATACATAAGGGATCCAGCACGCAAGCTAAAGGAAGCATGGGGGGGCGGGGGGGGGGGGGGTGAAACAGCGAAATCATCAATCCTTTCTTCAGCAAGCAAGACAACACGACCGCCAAGTGGCAGTGCCACAGACAGTATCGAGGTAGAGATATTGTGTGTCTGAGCAATATGGTGTTAAAGAAGAATCAAGTCAAAAAGTTTAAGAAGTCTTGGAAAAGACTATATCCAATCTAGGAGATCTTGTCGCCAGTCACTCTTGAGCCCCAACTGCCCTTTCGTTCGATTGTCGTTCATGTCAATTGTGTAAAGCCATTTCTGGGTATATTTCCCGTAGTATCGCAAGACGACGAGCACTGACCGAGAGGCAGACCTGCTGTTCTCAAACGCAGGAAGCGAGAATCGTGAGGTCACAGTCCAAACTTCGAGGCCGAGGCATCGGGACCTTCCGAGCTATCCTGTTCCAGACACCCCTATGATCTGTGTAAACGTGTGTAGTGTCTGAGACTGCAATGCATGAGTTTATTTCAGCCATGTACTTATGTAAATGTGTTGTGAAAATTATTACTGAAACTATTGCACGAGTACACAAGTGAAACTAAAGCTTTTATTCCACAGGTTACCACAAGATACTCATTAATTTTATGTTCATTGTTAACTCTAGTATTTAGAACTAATTAACCATGTTCATTTTTATTCGAATGTTTGCTATGATAGCATATTCTACTAATGTTGTAGTAACAGTACCACAGAGTACAAGTGTTTTGTTTCAACCACGATTAGACATGGTAGTTTCAAAAAGTAATGCAAAACTTGTACTCAAGTACAATCTGAGTTAAATCCAGCAACAGTTCAATTCTGTAAAGAAGCAAATTGATCTAATTCGTTCTGTTAAGGATAATGATACAATTTGTGAAATGGGCACATCTTGGTATAATAACTGGATCACAGCCAAAATGCAGGTAGAGTCCACATTTGCTAATTATGAACAAGAGATTTTCTGTTTTTAAAGCTTTTGCCACATAAAACTGGTTTGATTTTGGAGGGACTTTCCTTCGTACTGTATTTGGTACTTTAACTAGTCGAGATCTACAGGAAGTTAAAGGCAAAATATTAGCTCTTGAACAACAGTCCATTACAGATTCAACTAACCTCTCTACTGAAATTATTGTGTTAAAAAATATGCAAGGAACCATTACTAACAGCACAGTTTTCATTTAACAGATTGTAAAGCAATTTATCTCACATTTCCAGGAAAATCGTAATGAAACGAACTCAAATATCCAAGAACTATTCCAAGGATTAAATGCAGTGAATGAACACTTATATTTAAACATTCTTTTGTTAAGGATTACTGATAGTTTATCAAAGGCTAGAATCGATGCCCTTAACTTAAGAACAGCCTCATAAAGTAGCTCAAATGATTGTTTGAGTAGTGTACTACTACGTCCAGAACAATTTTTACAGATCCTATTATCAATTGAGCGAAAGCTAGATGCAGCCTATACTATGATTTTTCCCTGTTAACGCTTAACAATTTATACAATTACTATAGGTTAACCACCACACACTCTTTGACGACTGAAGATGAATTATTGTTTCTATACCCATTGCTAGATCAAAGCATAATTTTGAAATGCATAAGATTTATACTTACCCTGTGAAATGTAAACAGAAAAGTATTCAAGTAAAGTACATACTGAATGATTACCTACTGATCAGCAACGATCGAAGATATTTTGTGTCCCTTAATCAAAATTATTTGCATATGTGTGAATGTAGTCATAAATTAATTTGCCCTGAATAGTCAGTATTCTTAGAGAGTACAGTGTACAGCTGTGAGAAAGAATTGTTTATGAATTATCCCCCAAGAGATGATCACCCATTTCTTAAACGATGTTCTGAAGGTATAATTTTCTCATTTAACTCCACCCTTGATGTCACATTTACATGTAAAAATTATGATACAACTGAGCTACCCTTTATACTCAAATTGACTATTAGAAGATTAATCTTGAATACCACACATTGTGATTTATCATATAATATGCCTAGTTTATTGCCAACTACATTTCATGCAACTGGACATTTGGCATTAACGAAAATGTTATTTGTTTATTACAGTGATACATACATATTAACACATGGAAAGCATTCCTTACCAAGTTTTTCTGAAGATAATAATTTAATTAAGGATATCCATGAAAATTTGATTCCTTCCAATAATGATCTAAACTTCATTGAAGCAGAAAACAGAATTAAGTCCTTCAATTCATCCAGTAATGTTAATGCATACTTGATTGTCAGTATTGTGTTTTTATTGCTTTTATTAACTTGTCTTTTGTAAACAGCATTTGACATGTATGAAATTATCATCCTGAAGGCACGCATCTCTGTACGGAACGTTACTCTGTCTGCAAATGAAATACAAGTTGCAATGCCACCTGATGCCACAAATGGCGAAATACACTCCTGGAAATGGAAAAAAGAACACATTGACACCGGTGTGTCAGACCCACCATACTTGCTTCGGACACTGCGAGAGGGCTGTACAAGCAATGATCACACGCACGGCACAGCGGACACACCAGGAACCGCGGTGTTGGCCGTCGAATGGCGCTAGCTGCGCAGCATTTGTGCACCGCCGCCGTCAGTGTCAGCCAGTTTGCCGTGGCATGCGGAGCTCCATCGCAGTCTTTAAAACTGGTAGCATGCCGCGACAGCGTGGACATGAACCGTATGTGCAGTTGATGGACTTTGAGCGAGGGCGTATAGTGGGCATGCGGGAGGCCGGGTGGACGTACCGCCGAATTGCTCAACACGTGGGGCGTGAGGTCTCCACAGTACATCGATGTTGTCGCCGGTGGTCGGCGGAAGGTGCACGTGCCCGTCGACCTGGGACCGGACCGCAGCGACGCACGGATGCACGCCAAGACCGTAGGATCCTACGCAGTGCCGTAGGAATGTGTCAATAAAGTTTCCCCTTCCTGGGACAATGAATTCACGGTGTTCTTATTTCAATTTCCAGGAGTGTAGATTCATAACGCCCAGGAGGTAGTTTTGTTGCTCTTATTCTCTGGGGAGAGTGATGTAAGGGTCTACGGGTTGCATGCAGCCGTACAGTACACAACACGCGCTCGCCAGCCGACCTATCTGGAATGCTGACAGTTTGCTTGGTCAGTACACATGCTATATGCAGTCTCGTTTACAGATGAACCAAGGTTCTCTAAAACCAAAGTCGACCATTTATCTTCCCTATCACAAAACTCACATGCTGTTTCAGTTCCATATCGCTTTGTAACTTTACATTCAGATATTTAAACGACGGTGTCAAACAGGACGCTACTAACGCTATTTTTCCTACTCATCCACATTAACTTGCATTTTTCTACATTTAAAGTTAGCTGTCATTAATAGCACCAATTAGAAATTTTGTTTAAGTTACTTTGAATCCCCCTACAGTCACTCTACTTCGACACCTTCCCTACATCACAGGATCATCAGCAAACAACTACAGGTTGTTGTCCATCCTGTCCGCCAGATAATTTACTTATTAAAAAAATGCTATCAAATATTGCTACTATACTTAATGTTAGGCAATTTATTTTGCACTATAATGCTTCTTCTTAACCATCGGAATCAACATTCCTAATCACAAGTGACACTGCATTACCTTAATAGAAATTCTGAAGCAATTTTCCGAAAATATTAGTTATGTAAATAAATCCCCTTTTCTTGCAGCAACTGTAATTTATTTCTCTCAGACGCGTTTCACGTCTTTTTTATTCTAAGGTATCTTCAGTAGGATCTAGAACTATGCAGTTTTGTTTTGAAATGAGATATTTATAGATCATCAAACAGTTCACGTCACGTTGTTTATGTAAATATGTAATTACGTAACGTTTGTTGGCAACTGCGTTTCCTCTCATCTGGTCTGGAGGTCGCATTACCAGTTCATTTCCGAAACATAAGCAAGTTCAGAATATAAAACTGTACTTATGTTTCAGAAATGAAGTGGTAGCGCGACCTCTAGGCCAGATGAGATGATACGCAGATGCCAACAAATTGTCAGTAATTACTTCTTTGATAATCTAAAAGTAATATATATCAAAACAAAGCTGTATCGTTCTAGATCCCACTGAAGATGCGTTAGAAAAAAGGGAAAACGTATCTGGGAAAAATAAATTGCAGTTGCAACAAGAAAAGTAGGTTTTATTTACAAAACAAGTATTTCTGCGCTTGCTGCGAAGGATGGCCACGCAAACAAACTGGTTATTTTTCGAAAATGAGGTTCAAACGCAATCACTATCAGTTAACACTTAAGGTTATTTCATGAGCTTAAAAGTTATTAATTTTTAGGGTTCGGTACCTCATTCGGTAAGCCTTATTGGACAATTCGTTGTATATCTTTCTGTTCGTCTCTCCATCTTTTAAGACCCCTTGAAATTTATATCAATTACTAAGGTCTGCGATCCTTTGGCGGTGTAAAAAAAAATGGCTCTGAGCACTATGGGACTTAACTGCTGTGGTCATTAGTCCCCTAGAACTTAGAACCACTTAAACCTAACTAACCTAAGGACATCACACACATCCATGTCCGAGGCAGGATTCGAACCTGCGACCGTCGCGGTCGCGCGGTTCCAGACTGTAGCGCTTAGAACCGCTCGCCCACTCTGGCCGGCGGTGTTAAAAAATTTAAGCTTCCAAGTCAATAAGTATGGTCATTTATATCACATATTTTGATAGTCCCAACCTCACTCATCACAATCTATAGATCAAGTACGTATCTATATACACAAATAAGTTTGTTCTGAATCCTCAGAGTAGGAGCCCTACTCCGACTTGTTCATTTTTTTAAACAAAACAAAAGAGAGAGAAAGAGAGAGACAATAGGTGCAGTCATATCTTCCATACCTCAAGTATTATTACATCTAGGATGGATGTTTAGATGTGATTACTCGGCTAGTTTCTGTCTTTACCGTAGTGTCACTGCCTTTTCGGAATCTTTATTAGTATGGATTTTACTGATGCGGCGGCCGTAAAGCAATTTCTGGCTTCTCGCGTTTTCATGACGTTGCACGAAAGTGTCACCAACAACCATTCACCTGGGAGAAACTTCTCGCAGAAACCCTCCAGAAGCCCACTGCCCTACGACAGCTGGCGCACTTCCTGGACCTCTTATAGCGCCAGGAGCTGAGGTGGTTGTGTCGTCTGCTAGTTAAACAGCTGCACGTGCTGCCTCCTCGCTAGGTGTGCTCTCCTGTGTCGAGAGTCGCGTCGCAACACACAATGTCCGCCCGCCTAATCAGCCTACCTCTCATCTTCTGGTGACAAACAGACCCGAACTATTTGAAACAGGTAACGCAGAACAGGGAATCAGCGATCATAAAGCGGTTACTGTATCGACGATTTCAGCCGTAAATAGAAATATTTAAAAAAGGTAGGAAGATTTTTCTGTTTAGCAAAAGTGACAAAAAGCAGATTACAGAGTACCTGACGTCTCAACACAAAAGTTTTGTCTCAAGTACAGATAGTGTTGAGGATCAGTGGACAAAGTTCAAAACCATCGTACAATATGCGTTAGATGAGTATGTGCCAAGCAAGATCGTAAGAGATGGAAAAGAGCCATCGTGGTGCAACTACCGAGTTAGAAAACTGCTGCGGAAGCAAAGGGAACTTCACAAAAAACATAAACATAGCCAAAGCCTCGAGGGCAAACAAAAATTACGCGAAGCGAAATGTAGTGTGACGAGGGCTATGCGAGAGGCGTCCAATGAATTCGAAAGTAAAGTTCTATGTACTGACTTGGAAGAAAATCCTAAGAAATTTTGGTCTTATGTCAAAGCGGTAGGTGGATCAAAACAAAATGTCCAGACACTCTGTGACCAAAATGGTACTGAAATAGAGGATGACAGACTAAAGGCCGAAAGACTAAATGTCTTTTTCCAAAGCTGTTTCACAGAGGAAGACAGCACTGTAGTTCCTTCTCGCACAGATGAAAAAATGGTAGATATCGAAATAGACGACAGAGGGATAAAAAAACACCTAAAACCGCTCAAAAGAGGAAAGGCCGCTGGACCTGATGGGCTACCAGTTCGATTTTACACATCTCGCACAGATGAAAAAGTGGTAGATATCGAAATAGACGACAGAGGGATAAAAAAACACCTAAAACCGCTCAAAAGAGGAAAGGCCGCTGGACCTGATGGGCTAACAGTTCGATTTTACACAGAGTACGAGAAGGAACTTGCCCCCCTTCTTGCAGTGGTGTACCGTAGGTCTCTAGAAGAGCGTAGCGTTCCAAAGGATTGGAAAAGGTCGTCCCCGTTTTCAAAAAGGGCGTCGAACAGATGTGCAGAACTACAGTATAGACCTATATCTCTAACGTCGATCAGTTGTAGAAAACTGGAACACGTATTATGTTCGAGTGTAATGACTTTTCTGGAAACTAGAAATCTACTTTGTAGGAATCATCATGGGTTTCGAAAAAGACGATCGTGTGAAACACAGCTGGCGCTATTCGTCCACGAGACTCAGAGGGCCATAGACACGGGTTCCCAGGTGGATGCCGTGTTTCTTCACTTCCGCAAGGCGTTCGATGCAGTTCCCCACAGTCTTTTAATGAACAAAGTAAGAGCATATGGACTATCAGACCAACTGTGTGATTGGATTGAAGAGTTCCTAGATAACAGAACGCAGCACGTCATTCTCAATGGAGAGAAGTCTTCTGAAGTAAGATTGATTTCAGGTGTGCCGCAGGGGAGTGTCGTAGGACCGTTGCTATTCACAATATACATAAATGACCTTGTGGATGACATCGGAAGTTCACTGCGGCTTTTTGCAGATGATGCTGTGGTGTATCGAAAGGTTGTAACAATTGAAAATTGTACTGAAATCCAGGAGGATCTGCAGCGAATTGACGCATGGTGCACGGAATGGCAATTGAATCTCAATGTAGACAAGTGTAATGTGCTGTGAATACATAGAAAAAAAGATCCCATATCATTTAGCTACAATATAGCAAGTCAGCAACTGGAAGCAGTTAATTCCATAAATTATCTGGGAGTACGCATTAGGAGTGGTTTAAAATGGAATGATTATATAAAGTTGATCGTTGGTAAAGCAGATGCCAGACTGAGATTCATTGGAAGAATCCTAAGGAAATGCAATCCGAAAACAAAGGAAGTAGGTTACAGTACGCTTGTTCGCCCACTGCTTGAATACTGCTCAGCAGTGTGGGATCCGTACCAGATAGGGTTGATAGAAGAGATAGAGAAGATCCAACGGAGAGCAGCGCGCTTCGTTACAGGATCGTTCACTAATCGCGAAACCGTTACGGAAATGATAGATAAACTCCAGTGGAAGACTCTGCAAGAGAGACATTCAGTAGCTCGGTACGAGCTTTTGTTGAAGTTTCGAGAAGATACCTTCACTGACGAGTCAAGCAGTATATTGCTCCCTCCTACGTATATCTCGCGAAGAGACCATGAGGATAAAATCAGAGAGATTAGAGCCCACAAAGAGGCATACCGACAATCCATTTTTCCACGAACAATACGAGCCTGGCATAGAAGGGAGAACCGATAGAGGTACACAGGGTACCCTCTGCCACACAGCGTCAGGTGGCTTTCGGAGTATATATGTAGATGTAAATGTAAAAGTTGAATAAAACATTTCTCTCGGGCAGCAGAGACTGTCCATGCCCACCGGCCAGTCACCACCACCACACGAAGTGCCGTCTCCAACACTACACTATCAACCTAAAGGTCAGTGAGAAAGAGCAGACTTTTTTTTTGAGTCATCAGTCTTCTGACTGTTTTGATGTGGCCCATGGCCCACCACGAATTCCTCTCCTGTGTCAACCTTTTCATCTCGGAGAAGCACTTGAAACCTACATCCCTAAGTATCTGCTGGGTGTATTCCGATCTCTGTCTTCCTCTACAGTTTCTAACTTCTACAGCTCCCTCTAGTACCAACGAGATTATTCTCTGATGTCTTAAAAGATGCTCTATCATCGTGTCTCTTCTTCTTGTCAGTGTTTTCCATATAATCCTTTCCTTGCCGATTTTGTGGAGAACCTCCTCAGTTCTTACCGTATTAGTTCACCCAATTTTCAACATTCTTCTGTAGCACCACGTCTCAAATTCTCCGATTCTCTTGTGTTCCTTATTGACTTCCCCTTATAAAAACACCACTGAAGCACTCACGTTCCATACTCAGTTTCAAGCAGTTAGGAATTCATTCTAAAAGCAACTCACAGACCGTGACTAGACATTTTCTCTGCAATAATTCTTCCTTCAGCAAGATAAGCTGCACAGCTTCTGTGCATTTGGAAATAGGAGAGAGATACAAGCAGAACTGAATCTACGAGGGAGGGAGGGGGGGACGCGTGTCGAACCTGGGTAGCTCAGTGAGCGAAACCATTCCTATCTAAAACCAAAGGTCATGGCCTAATATAACACAAAGTTTTAATCTAGAAGAAAACCTAGTATAATATTAGGTATAAACATCCTGGACGAATTCTGAATTGCTTTGACTGTTGCCTTCACGGGTTTCTCCAAATGGTGTACTTGCTGTCTTTCGGAATTAAGTGTACACGTTACTTATGAAGAAACAGTCACGATAGTAAATTATCATTTATTTAAAAAGACCGGTTTCGGCACATACAGTAGGCCATCTTCAGATTGATTGCACTGTAAACATTATAAAAGTGAGTGGTAATTAGGGAAGTCAGTCGTGCATAAAATGTACAAAAATTAAAACATAAAGGCGTCATGTTTTACCCATTTGATGGAGATGACGACGTGCTGAGCAGCTGCATAATGTCAAGACGATAACTGCATGGTCTTTGACAAGTAATGGCCAACAAAACATTTCCCTGGAATCGGTGTCGCCTTGAAGTACCAACGAGTACCACTATCTGGCGTTCAAAGTTCGCTCCACCTTTCGTATCGGTGCACTTGTATTTCAAGTTGATTTAAAGTTAACCAAGTTTATTAATGACCAGCACTATCTATTTAAACGGCTGTTCTTGTATTATGATATACATATAACTGTGTTGTTAATTTTATACTTCATTTGCACGTCATAAATATTTTTATGTGAACTAATATCCCACTGGAGCTCTATCAAGCACTTTTTAACGCGAGGCAGTACAGCCATTAGCTGCAGTTATCGCCTTAGCTCTATCAAATGGGCCGGCCGGTGTGGCCGAGCGGTTCTAGGTGCTTCAGTCTGCAACCGCTCGAACGCTACTGTCGCTGGTTCGAATCCTACCTCGGGCATGGGTGCGTGTGATGTCTTTAGGTTAGTTAAGTTTAAGTGTTTCTAAGTTCTTGGGGACTGATGACCTCACATGTTAAGTCCCATACTGCTCAGACCCATTTGAACCATTTTCTCTATAAAATGGGTTAAACATCACGCCTTTATAGTTTAATTTTTGTACCATTTACGCAAGACCAACTTCCCTAATTACTATATACTTTGATAATCTTTATAGTGCAATAATACTGAAGATGGCCTACTCTATGTGCCGAAACCAGTCATTTCAAATAAAGGATATTTTGCGATCGTGACTGTTACTTCGTAAGTAATTATCAGAAGTTAGATCGCTAGCACCCCCAACCATGTTGGTTAAAATCGTAAAGGCACACACACTAAATCTCTTCTTTGCTGCTTGTTGCTTGATACAGTAATTAGTAAAATTGTTGCAGGCAGCCAGTCTGGATTTTTATCAAACGAGAACTGCATGGTACCCACTCGATTTATCGTAGATACTTTCAATCGAAAACCTCAGAATCATTTAGTACTCGTCAAACCGAGAGCAGGAACATGCGCAGCGAATCAGACTGTCAGTATTTGCTGCTTGGAATGTGAGAGGCCTAGAGTTGCGTTGCGCTAGAAGTGATCGGAGACCGAGAGCCACCAAGAACTTTCTTGAGTGAATGTTTCGGAATGAAACTGTTGTTACTGGCCTGTCTTAAAGCGAAATAAATTATGGCTCGCATCGATTAAACATTCCCTTTAAGATGCAGACGAAAAGCAGTGTGAAGTCAGGATACACAGTGATTATATGACGTTACCCGCTGGACCTACGAGTTTATATAATGCGTCGTTTACTGCTACATCAGTGACGCAAACAGTAACTGTTTCTTTTAGGTGTGGGGATCTATCTGTACAAACTGTCACTACCCACTGTGTCACTGTCTTATGTGGACTGCCAGACTAAAAATTTCATTGCCTAAAAATCGATTGCAATGATAAGGGTAAACTTGAATTTCTTCACAGGAGACATTGGTCAGCGAATTGATTTTTGTCCTAGATTTGTCAACTTAAGTAAAATGAAGACATATTTTCAACATCGAACTTCCAGCTTCAGAGAACGAAAACTGGTAGTACCCCCCCCCCCCTACCCACTTTTTATAGGCACTGCGTATTCTGCTGTAGAAAGGCTATTGTGCCGTCTTGGAATACGTCTAGAATATTGAAAAGACTAATGTAGCGTAACACAAAACCAAACACATTTCTTCTGGATGTCACCAAATATCTCTCACATTGAATTTTGCTTGTGTCATTACTGTACTGAACTGCGACGAATGGAGTCTCTGTCGGCAATTTTTGTGCTGTAAGTGTACCAGTTATAAGCAGTTTCGTTTCCTGGGCGACAGCTGGACTACACACACAGCAGCCAGTCACCCGCTGAAGAGACGTCAAGGTCCGCTGTCGATAAAGAAAGCGAGCAATCGACTAGCAAGCCGTTTACTACGTAATCTGACCTTCACGGACATGTTTGATTCAGTACATCCTGCCGATCCATTCAGTAGCTCGATCGACGGCAGCTTCCCAAGATTTTTCTCATAGACACCGAGAGCACTCACACCAAAACCTCTGATTGCGCCAGTCCTCCACACCAGCGATACGCCAGTTAACAAACGCAACCGCGATGTGAGGCATTCGTAGCGATGAGCAAACGGGCAGAGGTCTTACCGTAGACGATCATCTGTTGCCGAATACGATTCGTCGATGAGCATAACCGACAAAGAACCCCTTGAGTGTGAAGTCTCAAAAGGCCAGTGATGTTTGCGGCATTCGATGCCCCAGATGTTGTCTACCGTGCAACCACAATATTGTCTTCTAATGCAATAGGGAACGGAACTGGATACATCCAATGGTGAGCACAGCATGACGCTCGGTAGTTGCACAGCTTCGTCGACAAGTAACCCACAACAGTGTCACTGTGCCAGTTATGTTGACACAAAGCAGAGCAATGGCAACAATAAACAAAGCAAACATTGCATTACATCTACAACAACAGCTGCCGAAGTTGAGATTTCGTCAGAAAGGAAACCAAGGAATTTCACAAAGTGAGAAATAATTGGCAGATGAAATATTAGAGTTTCTGCAAAATAACACAGTGAAATGTGTGATGTCATATATGCTCGACCGTGTGGACAATGTACTTGAGGTATACAGTGATGTCAATAGGTGTTAAACAAGTGAAGGTCATATTGGAATAGGTGTCGAGCCACGTAGTTCTTTCTTGTCGAAGAGGAAGCCACAAATACGTCTCTAGTGAGACGTACTAACGGAACTAACGGACAATCATTGTCCAAGGAGGGAGTATTAAATGTAATTACGAATATGCACGATCATCCACAGCATAGTAAAAAACCAATTATGAACAGATTTCGAATTAGTCCGCAGCAATATGACCGTGTAGTGCATAATAAAAACTACGAATGTTCAAAGGAGTGCAGGGCGCACTTGTTACAAAAACTGGTGTTTGAGCGCTTCACTGACACTCGATACAATTTATAGCGTGTACATGATAGTGACGTGCTACGTTATGCACATCAAATTATGCACGACATAGATTATAGTGATTTCAAGAAAAACATTGGATGGTTTCACAACTTTTAACAGAATTGGAAGACATAAAGTTTCAAAATGTCAAACAAAGCGTCAACTTGGCGAGGCACAGCAAACTACGAAATCGGCCCGAAAATTTGTAGATGAGACAGATCAACTTACACCTTCATTCAGTAAGGAATTTGCTGCCAACTCCGACCAATAAAGATTTGAAGAGAGAATGCAAAATGTATATGAGAGGAACCACGCAAATTAGAGGTACCAAGAGATTTGTATCAAGATCAACAAAGATCGATGCCTTAATACATTCGTGTACAATTATGCCGACTTTTCGTTTGTTTTATTTTGTTTTAGGGCGGAAAAACAACTGGCGTCATACGCGCCCACGTCAAAACTACAGAACAGGAAGGCAGAGAAGAGTTAAAAAATGGCTAAGCGTCAATCCCAATTGACGTAAGGGAAGACAGCTAAAAACAGGGACATGGGGAAAGGGTGACAAAAGACATCATATGGAAACGGAGGTCCAAAATTAAAATGTTGCTTTGACTGATAAAAAGTAAAACGCGATCGACAGCGCGTGCGACATTTGCTAAAACGGCCGATAACTCAGACGGCAAAGCCAAGCGGGAACGTAAACGGTTAAAAAATGGGCATTCCGTCAGGAAGTGGCGGGCAGTTAAAACCTGGGCGCAATGTGTACAAAATGGTGGGGGACCACCACTTATCACATGACGATGACTAAAAAGGCAGTGCCCAATACGAAACCTAGTTAAAATGACTTCCTCCCGGCGGGAGGGCCGAGAGGAGGTCGTCCAAGCCGCTGGGACAGGCTGAATAATCCTGAGCTTATTTCCATGAATGCAGGACCGATGGCGATGCCAAAGGGACACCACCTCGTCACCGACGAAGCACAGAGATCATTGGAGGGAATATAGGAACTAGAGGGCTGAGGTACGAGGACTGTAGCCTTGGCAGCAGCGCCGGCAGCCTTGTTTCCTGGCAGACCGACATCACCAGGAAACCCTTTGCAGCAAACTATCCATCTTAAAAAGTGTCTGACATTGCAGATCACTCCACCTGGAATCACTGGACATATTCAAGCTCTGGATTTTTGTTTTCTCCGTGTCTATTAAACACACTATCGTACTATCTGCAGCTACGCCTTAAAGGATAGCCAGTTTCACGATAAGCTCCAAGACAGACAGTTTAGCATTCGGATGCATGTCATCAAATTTAATAAGTTCTCTTCACCCCGTTACACCAATATGATTTTATATGTAGACACCTAGCTGAATGTTCTGCACGGTTTTGAACTCCCAAGGTGTGTCACCTTCGATTTTGATGGTGCGAAGCTTTGTGATCAGTGCTGTGCACCATTCTCCATTCGGTGTTCATGATGCAAGTAAATGGTTTGTTTTGAACATTTCTTGAATGTCGACGATTTTGTGAAGTGTGTGACATACATCGCGTAGAAAATCGATCTCTGCATCTCCCGGACATTCATTTCCTGTCGCCCTAATGCACAAGGTGAGTCATTATCAGCTAATATTTTTGGTGTCATAATTGTTAACATTACACTTTCAGATGAGCCTTACTGAAAATTGAACTTGTGATCTCACACTCAAGGGGTCCCTTAGTGGACGTACAATGTGCACTTCATCAGCGTCAATCGAAAGTCAACGGGAAAGAAACAGATAAACAAAACTCGATGCAAGTACAAAAACAAAAATCAGAGAACGAGCTCCTCAGCCAGTGATTTACAACCGCGGTGCTCTCCAGGGAAGTTATTGGCAGTGTTTCGTTCACAGGTCTTACAGTTTGTTTCCAAAAATAAAAAATTTCCTATTGTACCTGAACTCACATTTCCTCCTTCGTCGATATACTAGCCATGTTGTTCACTCTGTAGTATAACAAAAATGGCTCTGAGCACTATGCGACTTAACTTCAGAGGTCATCAGTCGCCTAGAACTTAGAACTAATTAAACCTAACTAATCTAAGGACATCACACACATCCATGCCTGAGGCAGGATTCGAACCTGCGACCGTAACGGTCGCTCGGCTCCAGACTGTAGCGCCTAGAACCGCACGGCCACTCCAGCCGGCTGTAGTATAACAAATAACATCTTCAGAATCCATGAACATGCTACAAGTCGTATGTTACATTTCCGGGCAGTAACGACACCAGTTTTTGAAACTTGCATTACAAATAGTGAGATACCAGTTTATAGTAGCAATGTTTAACGAAATGAGAATGCACAAGGTAATGGTAGCCTCTGCATTAAAGACACGAAATGTGTATTCACAGGACCTTTGACCTGTAATTGAAAATAGTGTCACAATGATGTCACCATTGGCAAAATATTGCGGTAAAGTTCCTCATTCGGATCTCCGGGAGGATAACCGTTGAGTAACCAATGAAAGGAGCTTGGAATGTGAGAAGTTTGAACGTGGTAATGAAGCTATAATATCTGAAATGGGAAGTGCAAATGCTCAGTCTAGATTTAGTGGCACTCAGTAAACTGCAATGGACACAGGATAAAGATTTCTGGTAAAACGAGTACAGGCTCTTCTCAACAGCAGCAGAGAATTGTATAACGGAGTATGATTCGTCATGAATAGGAAGCAGTGACAGAGATAGGGTTACCGTCAACTGTTCTCGTCAGAATCGGCAGCAATCTGATTGCGACAACAATACCATATGGCACTGCCTGTGTTATTCCGGATTACGATTCATGTTGACAACATAAGGAAGTTCGGGTCTGGCCGTGATTCATGCTGGGTTAGCCAAATGATGAGGCGACCGCTCGCTATAAGCGGGAAATACGAGTTCGATTACCAGTCCGGCACAAATTTTCATTCTACTCATTCCATTTTATGGTTATACATATTTGCAACTGCGAATACATTTCATGTGCAACAATACTAGTTCAGGTATATATTACTGTCGTCATAAGCAAAAGATGATGAGGTACGGAAAAGTATACAGTATGTAAAAGGGGATGAAAATTTAAAAATCTGTGGGATTTGTACATTGCAGTAGTATAGGGAGCAGAAGAAAGAACAAAGAAGAATATGAGCTCGGTAGCAGAAATGAGACAGGAGAAAAACTGAGTTCTGCAATAAATTTCATATATTAATAGGAAATACTCTGCTGAAAAATGACAGAAGGAGGAGCTATGCCTGGAAATAGCCCTGAGACACTGGAAAATTCCAGTCGGGTTACAGATGGTGAGATGAAGAATCCGAAACGAGAGTGGATTTAAGGCGTACTCAGGAGGTGATTTGGATTCACAGATCACAATTTACTAACGACGAAGGGTAGGATGAAGTCTAAAAGACTCTTCCAGAAGAATCAGTGTGAGAAAATGCGGGATACGGGATTACTGAAGATTAAGAAGGGGTGCGTTTGAAGTTCTCTAAAGCTGAAGATACCGCGATAATGAATACTCCATTAGGCAGTTGAGTGGAAGAGGAATGGACATCTCTGTAAAGGGCAAGCACAGAAGTCCGGCCGACAGGTATAGATACAAAGAGGGTAAGTGGGACCTAATATTGTAAAACAGAAAAAATACTTCAGTTGATCGACGAAAGAGGGAAGTACAAAAAAATACTCTGAAGACAAAAACACAGCATTATTAGCCACTTAGAAACGAAGTAAATGGGAAAAGCTGGGAAGCTAAAGAGAAATAGTTGCAGGAAAAATGTGAAGTAATCGAAAAAGAAATGGGGTTCGGAAGGACAGATTCAACATATGGAAAAGTCATACAACTTTTCCTAAAGATCACCAGTGGAGTTCCTTTCATGACTTGCCTTCCATTTCCCTGAAGGTCGCCATTACTCACATTATGATAGGGCCGCTAGTAACCAACATACTTACCATGAGTGCTTCTACGAATTGGTCACTGGCCCAACAGACAACACATTCTGTGCTGTCTCTGACGTGCCACCACATCACATCTGTTGCCAAGCCGGGAACACGATAGACGTGAGACCAGTAACTGCATTTACCTTCCGTCCAGGGATATGCGAGTCCACCACTGCTCGCCAGGATTTCCACAACTTTCGCAGCGTGCGCAGCATCGCTAACGTCCATACACTCTTAAGTCCGTCGGCCGTGGCCACTGCGGCTTCTAGCTGTTACTAGGCAACGGTCATTTTCCCTTGTGTCCGCACACAACAACCACAGGCAATGTCCATTTCCTCTTATGCAAAATTATACAAACTCAAATTCCGAACAGGCCTCGAAAGGCCCAACGGTACTTACAGACTGTCATGTCAGGTCACTGGATGTAGCTGTGATCAGAGCCGCTACTTCTCAACCAAGTAAGTCTTCGACTAACCCCACAAGGGCTACGTGCTCCCTGCTTACCAACAGCGCTCGACAGACCCGGTCAGTTACCCATCCAAGAGATAGCCAAGCCCGATAAAGCTTGAAGTCGGTGATCTGACTGGGATCTGTGTCACGATGGCGAAATTATGCAGGAGTAAGTAATAGTGAAAACTGACACTAGTGAAAGTATAATATAAGACAAACAAAAACATTCTAGAAAACATGGGTCTACGAACGAGCTGCTTGTGAGACAATTACGAATTGTAGTTACGAACCGCCACCGAATTCGGTATGAAATATTGTCCTATTTACTACAAATGTATTTTGTCTGTTAAGTTTTCGAATAATTCTCCACGTAATTGTGATCAAACTTCACCCTTGACAGATGCCTGAGGAATTTGGTGGATGCATGTTGGGGCAGTCTCACTTACTGGTCTAGGGCCATATCTAACGCTCCATTGTGATTCAAAAATGGTTCAAATGGCTCTTAGCACTATGGGACTTAACTTCTGAGGTCTCCAGTCCCCTAGAACTTAGAACTACTTAAACCTAACTGGCCTAAGGACATCACACACATCCATGCCACGCAGGATTCGAACCTGCGATCGTAGCAGCCGCGTGGTTCCTGACTAAAGCTCCTAGAACAGCTCTGCCACACTGGCCGGCTCCCGAGATCACTTGACATCAATCCTCTGGATTTTTCTGTTTGCGGTCATCTCAAAACTGACGTGTATCGTGCTCCCCTCGATAAAGTTACAGAACCGGAGTAAGCAATTGCAGAATCTTGTTTTGAGTTACGAGATGATTCCTGGGCAGGATTGTATAGAAAAGAATTCGTAACCCAGCGCAGAGACGAGTGCAGTATCTTATCCTAATTCGAGGATGACACGCAGTGTATCTCCTGTAACATGTACGAAAGTACAGTAAATTGTAACATCTAACATGCTGATGCATTATTATATTTCGAAATTGATTCGCATGTTGCGACTCAGGATTGACGTCAGCTATTTGTGACAAATTAAAATTTGTGCCGGACTGGAACTTGAAACCGGATCTTCTGCCGTCCAAGCACGCCTCCAGCATCGACACAAACTTCTATATGTCATTGAGTCCACAACTCTTACGCTCGCACAGGGAGAGACAAACATTTTATCGTCATTTCAGCCAGTCGAGTCATGGGTACATCACTGATGGTTATATTGATTGTTTTTATGCATCGTCTGTATCTTCACATTACAACGTCTTTCAAAAAATAATAACCATCAGCTATTGTTATACTTATTGTTCAGACAGGACACGGCGAAGCTCATTTATATGAGGTTCTTAAACCAAAAGTTCGCATTTCAGATACATCTGTACTAACTAAGACAGTATTTCATAATACAGTCAGCGGCCGCTCGTAACATCACATTCACAGTTATCTAGCAAACTCTGTTTGGATCCATGTTTACGGGAAAACTTTTGCTTCAACACGATCCAGTCACATTAATGTGACCACCGCGTATATTCGACGTCAACGTCCAATAACCACTCACAGAACGTAGATACGGGTACTAGCGGTAGAGGGTATATAAAGTCTGTAGGGGGTCGGAGGGGTGGGGATTATAGATGCGGACGACAGAGGAATCCTTGTCGTAAAACGGATACGGAGTGATTAATCCGACGTCTAAAAGAGCATGCTCCTTGGATTTCGGTCCAAGGGTGAAAACATACCCGAAACGGCAAGTAGACGTGCAACTGTTGAGCAGCTGACCGCCCAGATGAACTAAAGGTTACCAATAGTGTCTCCTCAACTACCGTTCAGCGAACGTTTCTGCGTGTGGGCCTCCTCAGCAGGGGCGTGGTTCGTGCGCCAATGCTGACTGCTGTTCTTTGGCGACGAAGGCTGGAAATTGCATTCCAACACTGCAACTGAACGTTGACGAGTGGCCTTTCCAGATAAATCAGTTTCTGTGCTCCCTCGGACATGTGGTCGTTGGCGTGTACGGCCCTGCAACGGTCTTCGGAAGGATCCAGGCCAGATGAAGGAGCGTTATGGTCTGGGAATGTTATCGTGGAATTCCCTCTGTGATTTCGTCATTCTGGAAGGCACAATGAATCAACACAAATATGCATCTATCTGCAGTTTGTCTTTCCTCAGCATGATGGCATCTACCAGCACAATAATGTGGTGTTCGAAGAGCACCAAGATGAGTTCACAGCACTCCTCCGGCCACCAGACTCTCCGGAATCGAGAACCTGTGGGACCACCTAGTTCGGACTATTCGCGCCATAGATCCTCAACTGACAAAAGCTAGCGCAGTTGGCCACGGCACTAGAGTCGGCAAAGCTCCACGTTCCAGCCGATACTTTCCAGAACCTCACTGACTTACAACACGCACATCCGTGCTGCAAAATGTTCAGACTTTTGACATGTGGCCATATTAGTGTGACTGGACCGTGTAATACTGTGTACTTTTACCTGTGTCCGTTTTCGCCATTAATTAGCTGTCAGAGATACTACGAGCAGACTCCAGCAACAAGAGGTCGAACTGAATTTCCTTGAGACAGAGAAGTTGCTGTCCATGCATCAGCACGGCTTTAGAAAGCATCGCTCCTGTGAAACACAACTCACCCTTTATTCACATGATATCTTGCGAACCATGGATGAAGGGTATCAGACAGATGCCATATTCCTTGACTTCCGGAAAGCTTTTGACTCGGTGCCCCACTGCAGTCTCCTAAGGTACGAGCACATGGGATTGGTTCTCAAATATGTGAGGGGCTCGAAGACTTCTTAAGTGATAGAACCCAGTACGTCAGCCTCGATGGTGTGTGTTCATCGGAGGTGAGGGTATCATCTGGAGTGTTCCCACGGAAGTGTGGTAGGTCCGCCGTTGTTTTCTATCTACATAAATTATCTTTTGGAGAGGGTGGATAGCTATGTGCGGCTGTTTGCTGATGATGCTGTGGTGTACAAGAAGGTGTCGTCGCTGAGTTACTTTAGGAGGATACAAGATGACTTGGACAGGATTTATGATTGGTGTAAAGAATGGCAGCTAACTCTAAATATAGATAAATGTAAATTAATGCAGATGAATGGGAAAAAGAATCCCGTAATCTTTGAATACTCCATTAGTAGTGTAGCGCTTGACACAGTCACGTCGATTAAATGTTTGGGCGTAACATTGCACAGCGATATGAAGTGGGACAAGCATGTAATGGCAGTTGTGGGGAAGGCGGATAGTCGTCTTCGGTTCATTGGTAGAATTTTGGGAAGATGTGGTTCATCTGTAAAGGAGATCGCTTATAAAACACTAATACGACCTATTCTTGAGTACTGCTAGAGCGTTTGGGATCCCTATGAGGTCGGATTGAGGGAGGGCGTAGAAGCAATTCAGAGGCGGGCTGCTAGATTTGTTACTGATAGGTTTGATCATCACGCGAGTGTTACGGATATGCTTCAGGAACTCGGATGGGAGACTCTGGAGGAAAGGAGGCGCTCTTTTCGTGAATCGCTACTGAGGAAATTTAGAGAACCAGCATTTGAGGCTGACTGCAGTACAATTTTACTGCCGCTAACTTATATTTGCGGAAAGACCACAAAGGTAAGATAAGAGAGATTAGGCTCGTACAGAGGCGTATAGGCAGTCATTTTTCCCTCGTTCTGTTTTGAAGTGGAACAGGGAGAGAAGACGCTAGTTGTGGTACGAGGTACCCTTCGCCACGCACCGTATGGTGGATTGTGGAGTGTGTATGTAGATGCAGATGCACGTTTGATGTGCTATGAGAAGGAAGGAAGGAAGATTAGCATTTAAGGCCCCATCGACATCGAGGTCTTTAGTGACAGTGATTCACTGTGGGCGACCTAAAGCCACGCTACTAAAATTTCTATCTAAAAACCATAAAATAAAATCCTCGTGTCTTATGGACAAAACAACAAGTATAAGCTGCCGTGTAAGCACTGAACATTGAACTAAATGCACTGCACACTAGCAAACAATCTACAGTTATACAGTTGTTATAGTAAACAATTGCGAGTATTAATAAAAAATGGTTCAAATGGCTCTGAACACTATGGGACTTAACATCTTAGGTCATCAGTCCCCTAGAACTTAGAACTATTTAAACCAAACTAACCTAAGGACCTCACACACATCCATCCCCGAGGCAGGATTCGAACCTGCGACCGTAGCAGTCCCGCGGTTCCGGACTGCAGCGCTAGAACCGCGCGACCACCGCGGCCGGCGAGTATTAATAATAATAAATGATTACTGATATCATAATTTTTTACATCGCTATGCCCAGAAATGGAGCGCGATTGAACTTATTTGTCTGACGTACTTTCTTACTTCGTCTTTTCAATTCCTTTCATCTTATCACTGTGGTTTTCCTTACCTTCTTGTGGCCGTGTTCTCTTAGATGTAACAGTTTAGCTTTGAAGTGATGCTTGTGAATTAAACCTTTCATTGTAGCTTTATCCTGTAGAATTTTGTAAGTAATGCCAATTTCCTGAAGATCTCTTCCAATTCCTTGTATTCAGTTTTTAACTTTGACTGAGAGGATGGTAGAGAATTTTTTGCTCATTATGTTATCGTTCGGTCTGAGAATGTGGCCATAAAATTTCAACCTTCTTTTCCTGTAAATGTCCGAGACTTTTTCCAAATTTTGATACAATTCGTTAGATTTCAGACTTATTCAGATTTCCGCAACACAAACACGATCAAAAATTTTTCTGGGTGTTTTCATTTCTTCCTTTTCTCTGCCTTTAGTTAATTATCCAACATGAACACCGTGATGAAATTGAGAATTTGTTCCACACAGGATCTGTTTTTCCTTCAGCCTGCTTAATATTCGACAGTTAAATGGTTCGTGTGTGCTTCAAGCTTTCTAAGTATGATTTTTGAAACAATTTTGTAAGTAACTGACAGCAATGAAATCCCTCTTTAGTTATTTATATTAATTTTATCCCCTTTCTTGTGCAATGAGTGGATCAGGGCACACTGCCATTCCTTAGGGATTGTTTCCTCCAGCATAATATCTCTATGAACTTCATGAATTTTCTGCCTGAAGCTTTTACCACCCATTTTCCACATTTATTCTATCATCTCGTCTTCCCCTGAAGCGTTACCGTTTTTAAGCTCAAGTACTGCTTCGTTAAATCCTTCTATTTTTTGGGCTCTGATTGTGGATCTGGCTCAGGTTTTTCAAATGTGAATTCGACTGTGTGAGGTTCACAACTTAGAAGATCTTTAACATATAGTTATCATTACTTTTATCTTTATTATTTTGTGTTTTTTCTGTTTTTCTCGTTCTGGAATTTCATGGTTTCGTGTTTTATTGTCCCGATTTTTTTAAAACCACCATGTGACCTTCTGCTAACAGAAAGACCCGTTTGAATAAAAATAAATAAAAAAATACTTATTTCATTCCGCATTAAGGCTTGCTGAAAACTAAATTTCGAGATTCTGAGCGTTCATGCAATATTATACTTATCTTTGATACTTGAAATGACGTCTACGCCTCAGATTGCACAGAAGCCGTAGTGTAGTGAGCACTCAGAGAATGACTGACTCCGTCGAAATATACTGACAACAGTATTAAATGAGTTGAATAGTGGCTACTGGAAGATAGACCAAGTTCCAGATGTCGCCACTGAATCCAGAACTCCATCATAAACAAGAAACAAGTATGTAACTTCTACTGCGCAGGTTCTGTATAAAAACTATAAAATGTATATAACATATTATATTATGGATCACAATTAAATAAGATCATATATTCCTCCGATGTACTAACTATAGACTATCGGTTCCAAAAACGGTAAGCCTTAATGCGCATTTGAATGAACACTTACCAAAAGGTCAATTTGAAACATCTTGGACTAGTGGGTGCACGCTGCTCTTTTCTGATGACATCTCCTATGCACAGAGAGCCTAAGTAGATGCGTCCCTAACGTCAATACGGCCGCACAGAGTGTCTTATGCGACTGATCAATAGGATCCAAAAGGTGGCACACGTTCTGGTGCACGCCCTCCGACTTGTCTCCGTCTAGGGGTCTTGCCAGCCACTGTCGCTGTTTATTTCATCAAGGCAGCATCTCGTTTGATCTCTAGAGGCTGAATGGATCCCGTTTTAAATATAACCAAGGAAACAAAAGACAACACGGTCAGCGGTATAGTACTCAGTGCGTAAAGCAGTGGGGCAAGCAGTGACGTTACTAACTAGACTACGGAGGCAGTAATTAGTAGGAGGTCCGCATTACTATAAAAGACAACCTCTCACAGCTCATGTGACTGGGGGCGAAGCACAACAAATGTCTGTAACCCTCAGATGCTGTCGCAACGCCCTGTGGAAAGTGGTGCTACTGCAGAGTCGCTTACCAGTTAGCGCCACCTCGCTAGCTTCCCTGCCGTTCGCATCGTCAGTTTTCCGCCAGCGTCAGCTTACAAGCCAGAATGACGCTTAGTGTGGGCCATTCACTTCTGAAAGGAAGAAATTATCATAAGTTTACCTACAGCAACATTGTCTGAAATGTACTTACGCCGTTTTTTGAAAATGAGGTAAAACCGTAATTTCCATTACACATTAAAAATTGTCTGTAACATAGGTCGGCTTTCAGCTTCCGTATTTTCGGTGTCTGTTAACTCGCGAGCACTTGTGCTAAGTTCATCTGCGCCAGCTAATCGATGTCTGAGGTGAATACAGTCTTTGGTCGCTCGACTTGGGTAGTCTAAGCTACTTTCTTTGCGAACTGTGTGTCTCGGTCAGTAAGGGACCCGTGCGGTCTGTGCCGTGATCGGTGTTCGAATGAGACACAAAGAGCCTTTCCTGTTCGCCTTTTGAAGTTTCTCCAGCGACAGAATAAACGGGTGAGGCTTCGAAGTTGTTGTACCCTTCAAAGCCTCTGCTCCAGGCGGAGGTAGTAGATCAGCAGGAAGACTTTTTTTGCAAACGTATAAAATCGCACGTTCTGAAGAAGTTTGGAGTAAACATGAGCCAGAAAAATGTAGAAATTGCAAAAAAATAGCCACATATCTGGCTACTATGTTTGGCGCCATATATGTTTGTGAAATTTCATTTGCAAAAATAAGTTTTTTGAAGAACAAGTGTTGCTCAAGATTAACGGTGGCACCGAACGTGGTGGCGCAGTGGTTAGCACATTGGACTCGCCTTCGGGAGGACGACGGTTGAAAACCACGCCCGGCCATGCTGATTTAGGTTTTCCGTGATTTCCCTAAATCGCGTCAGGCAAATGCCGGGTTGGTTTCTTTGACAGGGCACGCCCGACTTCCTTCCCTAATGCGATGGGACCGATGACCTCGCTGTCTGGATCCTTCTCCCAAACCAGCCATTAACGGTCGCCCGCCATGAAGGCACAGTTAGCACCAGCTGCCTCCACGTAAACCTAACTTTAAGAAACTAGCTCAAGACCGCAAATGTAATTTCTCCCATAGATTTTTTAATACAAATACGCCTATCTATTGCATTTCATATTTTGTGAGTGAAAATTACAATAAAAAGTAGCACTCAACATATGTCTTTTTCTGGATTTTTCGATATAAATATGCCATGTATTGTATTTCATATTTTTATGGGTGAAAACAAAAATAAAAAACATACACGATTCTTTCTGCATTTTTGAGTAGAAATGTCCCTATCTATTGTATTTCATAGTATTTAGTGAGTAAAAATTAAAATAAAGAATTAGTTCAAATGGCTCTGAGCACTATGGAACTTAACTTCTGAGGCCATCAGTCCCCTAGAACTTAGAACTACTTAAACCTAAACTAACACACATCCCTGCCCTAGGCAGGATTCGAACCTGCGACCGTAGCGGTCGCGCGGTTCCAGACTGTAGCGCCTAGAACCGCTCTGCCACCGCGGCCGGCAAAGAATTAGTAAGGAATATTTATTGTGGACCTCGATAAAAATTTTCAAAAGTATCTGGACCCCATCTAAAATTACTTGCTGATCCCTGCTATAGGTGTTCTGCAATTACGTCCGCATTATATCGGTGGCATAATACTTGAAGTAATTTATGTTGCAACAATGTTGTTAAAATTAACGCCACAGTGTCCTAGAAAAAATTTTAAAAAAATTCCTGTTCACTGGCTCTCTCCAAGGTTATCGGGAGGTTTTCTTTGGCCGTTAGGTAAATGTCTAAATCATTTCTCTAACGTTCTAGGTGATAAAACCATTTGTAATGTTGCAATCTCGTATCACTATGCTATGTTTGATTATATGTTTGATTATTTTCCATTTCTTTATTTTCGTTAACTATGCTAGAGGACAGTGTTCGGCTTATTAATTCTTAAATAAATCTTCATATTGTCTTGACAGATTTGAGCATATCCAGTATGCGTTTCTGCTCTTAGTTGCCGCTTCCATGGTCTCTCTGTGTAGACGGGGGGTAACTTCAGGAGGGATAGCTGTTTGCGGAAGTCGGCGAGGCTAGGCCAGCCGTGTGCTTTATCGGTACAGGCAGCGTTCGCCTTTATGGCCTGTGCTAAGACACCGCGAGTCACTAGATAATCATTGAGCGTGGCTTAAGGCACCGGCTTGTAGGCAGAGGTAAGAACGCGCCGCCGCAGCTATGAAGTGCACCGTGAGAGAATTAGGTGTCTTTCATTCCAGACGTAGTCGTCCAATCAAATAAGTCAGCTCGCCTCTGCACCATGGCATGAAGGAGACGTCCAGCGAATGGCACACTGCTATCAGCCAGTACCGACTCCTTGCGTAGCAAGATAGGCGTGGGAATGTTCGGCAGTGTTCCCCTGCATTTAAGTGAATTTAGAGAAACTCTCGCTGATCGCTGTGGTCAAAGGTAGGAGTCCTCCCTTCCATATAGTGCTTTTATGGACAGGAGAGGAGCGAAGTTTTGAGAGTACGGTGTAAGAGAGGTGTACTGACCGGTCATGTGAAGAGAAGCATCTGGTACAGTTTTGACCGAGCAGGCTTACTGAATTTTCGAGTAAGTCTCGCATTTTGCGTTTATGCTATCCGCTTTCGAGCAGCTCACGAATTGTGTGATATGCTATGCAAGAAGTGTTGCCTCATTAACTGTATTGTTTCATGGGTCTTAAATCATTTTACTTAACAATTTCGAGATGAAAGATTAGGAGAGATTGTCGTGCTTCCCAAGCATTCTTCCAGAGAGCTTTGAGGTATCCTCCAAAGTTTTAGCGGTACATTCATTATACCATGGAATGTATTCGTAAAACTGCGAATATGGTACCGCCTCAGGTAGGCAATGTACTGGGCAGAAATGGAAACTAGGACTCGAACTCGGATTTTCCGTTTTACACGAGCATGCTTCACGGACACACCAAAACTTCCAATGTTCCAGTGTCTGCTTCCTATAGTGATCGCACAATGATACGATTCCCCCTCCCCCCCCCCCCCCCCCCCTCCCATAGGAAGAGACATATTTAGTTTTCTAATCAGATTGCCTCGGCTGTAATATGAAATACCTTAGTGCAGTGTCTGTATTGAAATTCCTAGGTATTTCAAATAAATACCTGGGAATTACAATTACGAACACATTAAATTGGAAAGATGATAATGAAGTCCCATACTCCTTCACATGGCGTCGGGGAACGATGCGAGAGACCCGCACCGCCGTACTAGGCCATTGCGTTCCTCCGACCGTAATGGGGATGAAGACGACACAAAAACACCCAGTCATCTCGAGGAAGGAGAAAATCCCTGACACCGCTGGGAATCTAACCCGGGACCCAGTGCTCGGGAAGCAAGAAGGCTACCGTGAAACCACAAGCGGCGGACAACTGGAAAGAACACATAGAAAATGTTGTGGGGAAGGCAGATCAGAGACTGTGATTTATTGGCAGAACACTTAAAAAATATAACAGATCTACCAACGAGACTTCCTACACAAAGCTTGTCCGTCCTCTTTTGGAGTACAGCTGCGCGGTCGAAGATCCGTACCAGATAGAATTAACGGAGTACATCGAGAAATTTCAAAGAAGAGCAGAAAGTTTTGTATTATCGCGAAATAGGGGAGAGAGTATCACTGAGATAATAGAGAATTTGGGGTGGACATCATTAAAACAAAGGCCTTTTTCATTGAGACGTAATCTTCTCATGAAAATTTCAATCACCAACTTCCTCCTCCGAATGCGAAAATGTTTTTTGACGCCGACTTACATAGGGAGAAACGATCATCATTATAAAATAAGAGAAAGCGAAGTCGCACGAAAGATACAGTGTTGATTTTTTCCGTGGGCTGTTCGAGATTGGAATAATAGAGAATTGTTACGAAGGTGGTTCGATGAACCCTCTGCCAGGCACTTAAGTGCGATTTGCAGTGTACCCTTGTATATGTAGATGTAGACAGTGTCCGTAAAGTTCGAGGCAATGTAGTACAAAAGTATGCGCACAGGTCACGCAATTCCCGTATATTACGGGCGCGAAGCTGGCACCAAACAGCGTCCAAAATGTTTTCCATGGGTATAGATCAGGTAAAGTAATGGCCAAGACATTAACTTGAGATCATTAGCAGGCTTCTCAAACCACTGTAGCACGGTCCTAGCCGTATGACAAGAACAATTATCCCGCTAGAATATGCCATCCTCGTCGGAAAAGACGTCAGGTGTGAGGGGATGCAAGGGGTCCGCAATAATAATGGCGTAATCCACAGCCGATTACCGGCAGAGCAATAGAAGCCCAGATAATTGTCCTTCAGGCCTTAACTCTTCCGCCACCGGCCTTCGTCCATGGCGAGTTGCGTGATTCCAACAGCTGTTCGTCCAGATGATGGTGGCGTAGTCGGGCAAGTCCATCCCCGTGGTGTACAAAAATTGGTGATTCATCTGACCTGACGATACGTGTCCACTGATTCAAAGCCCAGTCACCACGATCCCGTCCCCATTTCAGTCGTAACTGACGATGTTTGGTCAACATGGGAACACGTGTTGGTCTTCTGCTATATAGCCACATGTTCCACAATGCTCCGAACAGTGTGCCTGCACCAGATTTGTACTCAGTTCTCAGACCTGCAACAGATCGCCATCTTTCGTACTTTACAATGTGAGCAAGCCTCCGACATCCATGTTCTGTGATGGGACGTAAAAGTCCAACACGTTGTCGCCTATTTGTGGTTTCTCTGCGACTTTCCATAGTCGCACACAACAACAGCATGCCAACGGCCGACCATCTTCGCCGTTTCCGAGACGCCCTTACCCAGGCGCCGGACCATAGCAAAACGTCCTTTGTCCGGGTCTGTTACGACAGTGAATTTCCGCTATTTTGGACAATATCTTCGCTAGAATAATTCCCCAATCGTCTCTCCTCCGCTGACGTACTTTAGTTACTGAGTCACGTGTCTGTAACTCCATGAAATGGCACTGAATCTCGCAGTGGACTATGATAACAATATTTTGGCTCTATAGTGTATCATTTCAGAGTATGTAATGCTATGACGTCATGTAGCGGATGTCTTCCTATGTCTCCTGGCCGTTTCCAGGTATACCTCCTCCATTTGTGATTCTTGAACAGAGTATTTGCTAGTACTGGCGGAAATTCATTTAAGAACTGACGTAGTTGTTTTCCTGTCTCATATCTGTGGCTGAGGCAGTATTCTCCGGTAACTCCGACTTTTGTCCCTTTCCCTACAATAGCGATCCAGCCCCTGACGATTGTTGGGTTTACATCTCCCTTTAGTTTCTGTACTGCTGTTCAATTCTCTTTTAAATTCAAAATTAGAGCAATCCTATCTCTGAACTCTTCACATACACTCACCCTCTGACGTACCTTCCTGTCCAGAATGAAACCTACTCCCGTTGTAGCACATCCTAATGCCAATGCTGTTACCCCATTCCCGTCTGACCAGATATCGTTATATTCCTTCCATTAGCTTCACTGATCTCTATTTCATATACTCTCATCCTGTGCATTTTCTTTTTCTGATTTTCTAGCTTCCCAGACTTCCAACAGTCCTCGCTATGATTCGTAAAATGTTGTTACCCTTTATTGATTTTTCAATGTTCTTCTCTTGGTCACACCCCCTTTGGCAGTTCTCCACTAGATTCCGATATGAGAGGTTAGTCTTACCTTAAGGACTGAGAGAAATCACGGAAAACCGAACTCCGGATGAGTGCCAAGGGGATTTGAACCATCGCCTTTCCGAATATGATTCTAGTGGCCATTCCTGTGCAATATCGTTCGGATCTATGGATACAATTTCAATAATTTTAAAGCAGTAGTTTCGCCAGCTACTTCTGCATCCCCATCTCTTTGATTAATGTTAATTTTTCAGAATTTCACACAAACTGTGAACCTCTCGCACGATGGTTCAAATGGTTCAAATGGCTCTGATCACTATGGGATTGAACATCTGAGGTCATCAGTCCGCTAGAACGTAGAACTACTTAAATCTAAGGACATCACACATACCCATGCCCGAGGCAGGATTCGTACCTGCGACCATAGCGGTAGCGCGGTTCCAGACTGATGCGCCTAGAACCGCTCGGACACACCGGCCGGCTCGTACGATGGAACACTGGGCCAAAATGTAATGATATACTAGTAATGGCTGTACTTACTGTTGATGGAGTTGCGGAGATGGTAGCGTATTGGTTAATAAGTCGCGGGCCCGATCGACCCCTTAACCATCTTCCTATAAGTGCCACACTTCAGTCCTGACAGCGACGTGCGACATGTATATCCGATGTAAAAAGCCAGGGTGTCCGAGTCACAGGAAGAAGACTACCATTTTTGGCCGCACATTCTATGCTTAACATTAACAACAACCGCTGAGGGGAAAATAAAAAAAGAATCTTGGGCCGCCGCGGACGAGGGTTGGACATCCCTGATCTAGATTGAAGTGTAGTATTTAGTGTGTGGTACGGGGCCCTCAAGTTGTTAATCAATCACTCTAACCGCTAGGCTACACCATTAACAGTAATCGCCATTATTACTGGTATATCAGTTCATTTTGGACCAGCGTTCCGTTTTACCAGAGGTTCGCAGTTTGTGCGGTACGCGCCCAACATTCTTGTGTGGTGCGGAAATCATTCATTTGCGTTCGATGCCTTTGTTATCTGTTCCAGGACGACGACTATGATGCGTAACAAGCACAGTAACAATCGCCCTGAAATTGCAGTGTCACTTCGTACCGTTGGCAGTAGGGTGGGGGTGGGTGGGGGGGGGGGGGGGGCTTTGCCTTACCGTGTTCTGAAGTTCCTTCGTATGAGAGCAGTACCATGGCCTGACGGCAAAGGACTGTTTTTATCTCAACGCGCTCTACCCAACACTTTTCTAACGAGTAGATTGCTTCGCTGAGGTGTAATTCTTTCAATTCTGCGAGATATCCATTTGCATCTGCCGCAACTCTTCATTGGACAGCAACAAATTCCTGTATATGCGTGAACAGCTGGTAGTCAGAGGGTGCAAATCTGGTGAATGTGTTGGATCTTTTAAAAATTCGTGATGCAATGTCCAAACCTTCGGGACACAACGTTCCTGGAGAGCTGAGTGACTTTAGATGAGTTTTTGTTACTTTTAAGTGGTGCTTTTGATGTACAAGAGTTAATTAGTGATTGAAACTACACAAGTGTGTTTATTTTACATGTTTCATAGCACCGAGCGACAGCAGAAGAGGTCACAGCTGCATACTTCCTCTCTAACGGGTGTGATTAGCGCTGGTCATGCAAAGCCTAGCAAACAGCGGCCAGCCCACAGGAGAAGACGCTGCCGCACTTTTCTGCCTCGCTGATGTTTAATTATTGAACATTGTTAAAGAAAAAGTAAATGTATTCTATTACACAAACGAATTTTTTAGATTATAAATCAGTTAGTCTACGGTCACCTGCAGGATTATAAAACGTGTTTTATCTGCCAAACTGTTCACGGTATTGAAAGTAACAGATTTTATTACGGCAGAAAGTTATTATATACAGGGTGTACATGAAGTCCGGGAACACTTTCAATTATTTATTGCACAAGAACCAAACATTGTACAGATGGAATTTTGAAGAGAAACCCTAAATGTATTTTTTTTTTTCATGTATACCGCCACAGGGTAGTTTGGTAATTTGCCGATAGTCAGCGCTAGTCGCACACATTGGAAGTTCAGGTGCGGAGCGAGCGTTCTGTGTGTTGGAGTTGGACAAAGTCGGCCGGTGTGGCCGAACGGCTCTAGAATCTTCAGTCTGGAAGTACGCGACCGCTACGGTCACAGGTTCGAAGCCTGCCTCGGGCATGGATGTGTGTGATGTCCTTAGGTCAGTTAGGTTTAAGTAGTTCTAAGTTCTCAGTAAGTCCCATAGTGCTCAGAGCCATTTGAAACAGTTCGACAAAAACAAGTGTGCTACAGCTGTTCAACGGATGCTTAGAACCAAGTGCGGTAATAAGCCGCCAACAAGGAAGGTCATTTACCACTGGCACAACAAATTCGTTACGACGGGTTGCTTGTCACGTCGAAAGCTGTACAGGCCACTCTTCTTCGAGAGCACTTTCACTGGATATTCCTACTTGGACATACTGCAACAATGGCTGATGCCTCAAATGCAATCGGACTCTCCGTTCATCTTTCAGCAGGATCTGCTCCACCCCATTTCTATCACGAAGTTCGTGCGTACCTGAACGCGGAGCTGCCGCATCGATGGATCGGCCGTGCTACAGAGCGGGACAGCTGTTTCATGAAATGGCCTGCCCGATTGCCAGATCTCACTCCCTGTGACTTTTTTCTGTGGGACACGTTAAAGATCTGGTGTATGTACCGCCTCTACCACATGATGTAGCAGAGCTCCGGGAGAGAATACGGGAAGCGACTGCAACAGTCGACGATGCCATGCTGGGACAGGTATGGCAAGAATTCGATTACCGCATTGACGTCTGCCGGGTCACTCATGATTCACATATCGAATATTTGTAAAAAAAATACTTTCAGAGTTTCTCTTCAAAATGCAATATGTATAACATCTGTACAATTTTTAGTTCTTGTGCAATAAATAATTGAAAATGGTCCCGAACTTGATGTCTTGATGTATAGCCTGTATTGTGTGTGGTTACTTGTGAATGGAGTTATATTCGAGCAAAACTACAGTTCGGTAGATTTGATACACTAAGCAGATGACGTAGTATACCGTAGGATAACCGTTAGTGTTTGTGGAATTGGTAGGGAAAGACACATAAACGAATGTTTAAGAGAAAAAAATGGGAGCCAATGTTTTCTCTTTGTTTTTTCGTTTCTTTCTTTTTGTTTGTTTGTTTTGCACATAATTAGAGCCGCACATTATTCAGTGTTAGTCCATTGTGTATTTTATATCCTAGCAGAATATAAATTGCATTGTATAAGTAATAAAAATTATTTGATCGCTTAACTTCAGTGCTTTTACACAACCGAAACAATTAGTTTTAATGGAAGTACATTTTACATGCACAAAAAAATAGTTCAAAAAAATGGTTCAAATGGCTCTGAGCATTATGGGACTTAACATCTATGGTCATCAGTCCCCTAGAACTTAGAACTACTTACACGTAACTAACCTAAGGACATCACACAACACCCAGCCATGACGAGGCAGAGAAAATCCCTGACCCCGCCGGGAATCGAACCCGGGAACCCGGGCGTGGGAAGCGAGAACGCTACCGCACGACCACGAGATGCGGGCTACATGCACAAACATCGTTAATTTGTAGTCAGTAGAACATTGTTCATCATGATGATATGCAAGAGTTTCCTGGTATCACTGATAAATGCGAAAGTTCTTTATTAATAACCGAAACATGTTTTATATAAGTTCGACGAAGTACTGAACCGATGTTTGATATATTTTTGTTTTGGTGCATTTTATTTTACTTTTTGTTGAAGAAATTGAGTTTTCGAGCGCTATATGACAAATCCGTTTGTTTATTTTTACTACGGCATGACAGTGTTTCACATTACAAATCAACAACTTCCGAATAAAACCTGAATTAAAGGGGAATAACTACGTAGAACAAAATTGTTCCGTAGGTTGCCCAGCTCTTTATACACCTCAGTGTTACTTTCCTACTGTCGGCACTGAGGGTGGCTCTTTACCCTATTGTGATCTGAAGTTCTTCGTACAAGAACAATACCACATCCCTTTACATATCCTCACTAAGTGTCTAGACGGTTCACCGCTTTTGGTTTTTAGAGGAATCTACTTAGACACCGATCGCATATGTAAAGAAAGCGATCATTGTCGGGTAACGCCCGATAGGTATGCAACACACCCAAAGTACAGGTAATGCCGGTATAAACTTAACTGACCAAAGCTAAATTATTTGATCGCGTAACTTCAGTGCTTTTACACAACCGAAACAATTAGTTTTAATACAAGTACATTTTACATGCACAAACATCGTTAATCTAGTTGTAATGTCCCCACAGCAAATACCCTCTACCACGCACCAATTAATCATTTTCAATCAAACCATCCACATTCATTCACTTTGAAAAAATTATCTGATCTGATTTTCTCGTAATATATGCGGCGACAGCTCATCGACGCCAAAGTATTTTCTAGTGCATTTATTCTTTGAAATAAAAGAGATGCATGTATGCATTCTCCATGGTTGTTAGAGTGGTAACTAGGACAGCTTCTGGAATATCTGTTGAGGAATTGACATGTTTCTGAGAGATACATATTCTGCTTTTCTTCTCGCTAAAGTGAGGCAATTAACATTTGTGCCGCTAGCGGTTTGTTTTGAAGAGAAAGAGAGTGTAAAAGGAAAATAATAAAGGCTTGAAATCACCGGAGCTCTGGACATGTAATGGAGATGGATTTAATACACGATTTCCTCCATAAATAAGGTTTGTGACTTTTTTATTCTGGAGTGAATGAACGAATGAGTTTTTTTAATCATTTGTTGATCACGTTGGCCCTGTAATTAGTGGGGAAGTTTCAGCTGTGTCGAAGAGAGCCTGCAATCACTGAGTCTGTGTTAAATCGTCCAAAAAGGCTTCATACACATCTGGAATTCGCAATCTTTCGTAAAACGAACAAATTGTCCAAACGATTGATTCTCCCGACTGACTGCAGTGTTTGAAAGTAATAATAAATGTAAAGATCTCTTACAGCAAGCCAGCCGCTGATTACCAAGACGAATGACTCCACCAAAGATTCTATTTGGCTGATTCCTTTTATCACCATACCACGTAATGAAATCTTATATTAAAAACTATACATAGATAAAGGAGAGAAAGAGAGAGAGGGAATGAAAATAGAGATAATACTAATAATCCTCCATTAGTCTAATTTTTCGCCTGTCTTGTCACGGATCAGCCGAGAACTGGAAGGGCCTGTGGCGTCGCAACTAGTGCGAGCGCACAGTTTTCTATCAAATATTTACTGTGAAATGTAGACAGACTGTAAAGTAGCCATCAGATTAGCATATGTGCTGTAGCGGGCAGATTACCGGTGTCCGTTCGTCTGACGTCACGACCATATGGCATGTCTGTACCGTGAGAATGTAAGACCTGTGCGCTAACTAGCCGCGTGTATAACGTGGAACTTTCATCTTTAATAACTTCTAACTGAGGAACCTGAGGAAATTAAAAGTTAATATACTAGTTTCTGTTATGAATAAAAATAAGTCATCCAAATTTGAGCTTTGAAACCTGCATATTTTGGAAATTAGAAAAATCTTACAGAAAACGCAAATTTCTACAATTTTCGAGTCTAAATAAATACCATTATGTATAGATCACCTTCAGTGACCATCCAACTATGAAACAAAATCACCTTCCGTGCTTTTGTATTTATTTTGAGAATTTTACTTTTAGAAATTCACCTATAACTTTGTTAAAACCATAAATGTTTTGAATTTTTGTGAACAGTTATTTTATATGAGTAGGTGAGAGTGAATGAGTGTGCCTGAGTGAATGAAAGAGGGACATTCGCCATTCTTTGCAAGTGTATAAAATCTAGGTTGGAACTCGCAAGTGTTCAGACGATGTAACCGTGGGAACAGAGTCGCCAGTGGTTCCCCATCTTAGTGAATGTCGGATGTCCAAGAGTGTATGGTATTGTACAAGCAGCCAGAACGTTCGCGAGTATTTAAATAATTTCTGGAAATAAAGTAAAGTCTAGTTTTCCTTTCGGTTTGTTAAATTATACAGTAAATTTTGTGTAACAAGAAATCATGACGTAAATGATTCAGAAGTCATGACTGGTGCGTGCTAGATTTTGGCGCGAGGCGCACCCAAAGAGTTAATTCTGATTGGCCGTGTGATGTGTGAGCCAATGAGATGCGAGGACGGTTAGCAGACTAGGAGAGTGAGTCGCGAGTGGATGAGGAGTCGCGAAGGAACTGTGATCGAGAAGAGACATGCTTGATGTGTCCTCGCGAATAATGTGTAAAATGAAGTCATAAAACGGCTTCATCGGTTCGGTACTGTGCGATTTGAGACTGGAAGAGTCCAGTAACGCGTAGTGTGAGTTTGAGCGAGTTGTGACTTTTCGTTCCGCGAAAGACGCGAGTAACTTTAATAATTAAAAGCGTGGCGGTACTTCGTAAACTTTTACTAAGTGCTTATGGCGAGCATTAACGTTAAAAAACGAACTATTATTGAACATCGACTGCAAACGTGTATGTTAGAAAATCGTCTGTGTTGCAGTTAAGTAAATTCCGTAACTTTGAAAGCTAATTCTGGCGGGGTTTGAGTGTGGATAGAATTGTGAACTGAACTTTCTTCAAACGTAGATTAGCGGGCTGATGATCAGGCTTAAAGACAATAAAGAGCTTAAATAGAATTACCAACTTCGCGTTCTCGTTTGAGTAAACAATTACTACCATTCCAATAACTCAATTTATTTAGGAAGATTGCTCATAGATTGTATTTCAGCAAACATGTATCGCGGCCTCCGGTGAGCGGCTATTAAATTGCAGTTTCTTCAACACTGCTTTTCTGCAATTTTTCCAGTAGCTGCTATCAGGAGAGGCGAGTGCAGCAACTACCTAAGAAACGAGGTAGGTGGATTTTCTTTCAGGGAAAGGAAACTGCGCGATAAGAGCCGGACCCGTCGCAGGCCTTACTTTACTGTATAGATTTATGTGTGAAGGTGAAGGGATCTTAAAGGCAACAGATACACGTCTGTACAGACATTACACAGAGATAGCGGCTAGCTGCATTGGTCATCTATTCTTAGATTAAAGAGACGGCAACTTATTATCCGAACATTAAAATGTCAAATATCTACGCTTATTTATGGTTATCTACAGTAGCCTGCGGTAGATTTACAACTCCGCCTGTGAAGAATACAACAAAATTCATTCTCAAGATATTCACTACATACAATGTGTGAAAGAAGGTGTTCAACCAGTTAAAAATACACTAAAAGGAAACAGTTAAAGACTATTAATAAACTCGTCTCTAGAATTGGTTATACATAAACTTAAATGAGCAGCGAAACAATTTAGCAGCTGTTAAAGCAGTTTTAATCAGAGATAGGGATTGTGTAGACCAAGTTATACATTCTTAGCTATTTCTTGTTACTTACCCTTCAGGCAAGGACTGTAACCAGTGATAAAATTTGTATAAGCCAAAATTCAGCTGTATGTTGTAGCCCTCCATGAGATTAGGTGATTAATCAAAATAAGCAGTGGGAATATCCTGTATGGAGACTGTGGCGAGCGCCATGAATTCTTATGTACGTAAGTCAGTAATAAAAGCAGTGAAACAATTTAAATCCATTAAGAACAGAACTTTATGTGTGGAACTCTGCGTGGCTCTGAAACATTTACATAAAGGAAAAATAGTGAACTAAAACTGCTAGTCTTCATGAAAAAGATATTAGGGAATATATTTGGCCCCAATAGGAACATCTAGACATATAAATGAAGGACATTAAAAAACCAGGAATTTGCAGGTCCGTAAGCACCAGCTGATATTGTCGAAAGATGGAGGAAAGAAGACTCCTAATTAGGATGGAAGAGGGAAGACTACCCCGAGTAGCATTCTCGGAATATGTGGGAGGCGTAAAGGGCCGAGGAAGACCACAGGTAAGGTATAAGGATGATATCAGCGGGGATACGGAGGCAATGGACCGGAGGAAAGGAGAATGGGCCGCGGAAACCAGTAATGTAAACGATTTGTGGAGGAAAGTGCAGAACGATATGGTCTCCCAACGCTAAGCGACAGTTAAGAAGAAGAAGAAGAAAAGTCAAAACTGAGGAATAACATATCGACAGTGAAGGATCTTTTTTTCCTCTTCTTTTTCCTGGACTCGTCCCATATGTTCAAGGCGTGGGCAAATTATCCTCGATTTGGTAATGTTAGTGGTAGGGACTATCGGATGCTCTTCCTGTCATCATTCCTCCCCTCCCGTGAAGGAATGTGTGCACCCCATCTGTCTTCGTCTACTGTTAGCCATGTGAGATCGTATTAGAAATATTTTGGAATCCCGTAACTGCGGAGGGGCGTGGTTACCAGCTCAGCATTCACCTAGCTGTATTTGGGAACCCTACTAAAAGCCTCATCCAAACTGGCCAGCACACAGGCCTTCGTCGTAAATCCGAAGGACGGATTCGATCCGGGGCCTACGTGTCTCCCCGAATCCCGCAAGCGGCCTGCTGAAGAGATAGGCTATCCAGGCGAATCAGTTGGTGGCAGTAGATGATCTATATAACATCCTTGGAGTAGCAATGTCAAAGAACTGCTGCAAGTTCAATACGATGAGGAAAAAAGGTTATTGACGACAAGAAATTTTTTCCCCACAGTTGCTTAAACCGACGAGAGCCTGTAAAGAACCAGTGATGATGAGAGAAAAGAATAGGTCCGGTTACGGAATAAATTTCTCTAAAAAGTAATCCCGACGACGAGAAATTGTATCTACCCCCACTGCATTGTTGCTGTTGCTTGCAATGGGACGTGATGGCAAACTACTGCGTAGGAAAACGGCAACTCAAGTGTTATGGTTTTCGTTTTTACTAAAGAACTATTGTATTCAGAGGAAAAGTTTTTTTTTTTGTTTTCCTTTTAATTGTAGACATCTTCTCAGATATCTTTTTCATCCAGTTTGTTGCCAATAATTAGCTACTTACTGTTTTACCCTGAACAAGGTATTCAATAAACGGAAACGAATTTACATTCAGAAAGCACAGACCATAAACTTTCCGGCCAATGAAATCGACTTCGCTCTCTCCCCTCCTCCGCTTCTATTTCATTTGTTGCTGCGGTATTAGTTTCTGAATTTACTTCAGTAGATGCTGGATTCATCTTCCACAGAACTTACTTGTTGCTGACGATGTTGTTGTTTTTCTCGTTGCGGCGTACACTACGAAGACTGGTTTGGTGCAGCATCTGCCCCGTGGATCCATTTGAGCTGCGTTAGTGTGGTCAAATCTTCGTCTCCCGCTACAACTTTTAACCCTACACTTCTCTCCATTACAGTCCTTCTGATTCCTGTACGCTTCAGTTTGTGTCCTATCCTTTCTTTAATCAACTTCTGCCATGCATTTATTTTCTCCCCAATTCGATCTGCACCTCTCATTAGTTGCCCAACCTACCCATCTAATCGTCAGCATTTTATTTATGTCTGAACAGTTCATCGTCCATGTTTCCATTCCGTATAATTCTATTCACAATACAAACGACTCCAGAAAAGACTTCCGAACGCTTACATTCAAATTTAGTCTTATCATTTTTTTTTCTTTTTCACTAATCCTACCCCTTTCTTTTGCTAATCTCTATCTTATATACTCTCTTCTTCATCCATCGTGAGTTATGTTTGTGGCGGAATACCAGACTTCATCCACCATATTTAGTGTCTCATGTCCTAATCGAATTTCCTCAGCATCCTTTGATTTAATTCCACTTAAGTCCAACCCTTCTATTCATTCTGTCGTCGTTCACCTTTTGACCCCTTTTTATCTTGTTCAGCTGCTCTTGCATGTTCTTTGCCGCATCTGACAGAATTACAATGACATCAAATTTCATTTTCTTTCCTCTCTCTGAACTTAGCTTTCTTTTCAAAATTTCTCCTTGCTTTCCTTTATTACTTGCTCAAATGGAGAGATTAAATAACATTGGGGATAGGCTACTACTCTGTCTCGACCTTTTCAGTTATTGCTTCCCTTTCACGCCTTTCGGGATTTATAACCGCTGTCTGGTCACCACACATATTGTGGACAACCTTTCTCTCCTTGCATTTTAGCGCCACTACTTTCAGAATTTGAAAGAGTGTTTTCTAGTCAACATCAAAAGAAAAAGAAATATTCGCTAAATCTACTAATTCTGTATACGTAGGCTAGTCTTTCCTCTGTCTATCTTCTCGTATGAGTTGCGGTATCAGTCTTAACTTGCATGTTCTTACATCTATACGGAATCCATACTGATCTTCCGCGAGGTCAGATCCTGTCAGGCTTTCATTTATTCTGTAAATAATTCGCGTCAGTCTTAAGAATGCGTAACTTATTAACATTTCATAAAGGCGTATTTATGTGAAACACATCTATCACACTCTTTCTTCTGATATGCTTGCTGGATAGCTATTTTATTGGCATTTAATGTGCAACCGTCCAACATCAAATTGTGCTCTTTACAGATGTTTTCAGCTTAGATTTTGCTCTGAAACGGTCGACGTGTGGATAATCTTAGAGTAGAAAAATCACTCTTGCATTCAGCCGACCATTTCTTAACTGCTGTAAACGAAGGAACAGTTTCTTTATCATCCATCAGAGTACAAAATATAAAACTGTAGGAAACCTGCCGGAAGTCTTGGACACAGATCAGCAGAGAACGTAGTGAGCACTCGGCCGGGGGTATGCGTGATGGCCGGCTACACGGATTATCACAGCGCAGCCGATGGCTCCTGGCAGGACCTGTGTCGCCACCTGTCCGCCGCCACGGCAACTACTACTCGCGAGCGATACTCGCTGTGAGGTCGATCTCTCGACAGTCTCGACCTGATCATGACTAGTACAGCCACTGTGCTCGCGACACTCGCGCAAACAGGATGGCGCCACTGCTAGCAAAGCTGTGCTAGCCTGGGGCTGTGGTCTCCGTCGTACGACGATCTTGTTCTCTCGGATTACCGACAAAGCAAACTTACGATCAGGCTCGTACCCAGCAGAGAGGAAAATGAATTTCCACTACAATATAGTCACAAATTAAGCTCCGTCATATAGTGCTTGTCTCTACGCTTCAACGATCAAATCTTCGCTCAGAAAAGAAGTAATGACGCGATCCAATGTTTGTTGGATATTTTACTGACACATCAGTACCCATATCTGTAGAATTGCCCAGAACTTTGATGGCGCCCTTTTCGTCAGATGTGACAGTGGACCTGTTCCTTGAATATAGTCACCCACTGAATCTGTCATATTTCAGTTTTCACGGCCATTCAAAGCATCTATCTGTCTTCCTGGAGTCATCACATCACATACACAACATTCCTCGTTCTCCACTCATCCAACTTCACAGCAACACAAGCAACAACCGTTTCGATTTCATTTATTTATTTATTTATCTATTTATTTTTTTGCGAATACCTGGCAATCAGGAACGTATTACACTTTTCAACGAAGTACTTGGGGATCGTTTACCCTCTTGCTTATTGTGATATAGAGCGTTATCTAAATCACTTTAAGAAGCTAATCTTGCAATAATTTGAACATCTACGTACTTTTTACAGTTTTCGTTCTCCATTTCTAAATGACATTTCGCAGTTTCGCTTTGTTAACAGAGTACGTGCGAACACACAACAAATAAACCTTTACTGGAACTGTTGTTTCATATTACTCCTCTCGAACACTCACTATGCCAATAATGTGTGTTTGAATCTACATGTAAATATACCACTGACTGCCTGATATTATATGTTTCCGTAAAAATAAAATGTTTTACCACTGCGTTTTTTCGTTAGCACACCAGTATTTGTTAATACTGGTGCATTTTAAGATTTAAAATCTTACAAGAATGTTCTCAGAATTTGCTTGCTAGACCTGAAATCAGGTTCTTTGCGATAAAAGCTGAAAACTTTTCGTAACATTCTGATTCACCTGCATTTCACTCCAAATTGCTGCCCAATTATGTATTTATGTATATTGTCAATACTGTATTTATAGTAAACTTCTTCTGCCTTCGGCGTCGTGTTCTTACTACAGTTTCTGTATCGCTTGAACGTTATTGCAAGTAATTTTCGTCACCTTATCCAATGCATATGACTCGATTATACCTTAAATACTTTGAGACTTTCGTCTTCTCACACGGCTGGGAAAAATTTTCTATAATCACTAACCATGTTAACAACGTGAGATAGTAATGCTTACTACTCTAAATTGGAATGCAACTGCACCCTTTCACAGTAGCAGCTTTGTCCATGTCCATGTCCAAGTCTTCGCAGTTTGCCTGGGCCGATGAAAAGCAGTTGCTTTCGGCGAAGGATGGAAAATTCTTATATCCAACCGTTTTCGTTTTACGATCAATGTTGCTGTCTGAGACATGAGTCCCACTGTCTACCGTGATTTCAAACATTCGTCAGTAAACTCTAAAGAAATGCGTGTTGACAAGTGAAGGATTCAGACGAGATAACAGCACAAAATACAATGAACTAGTTGGCTAGTCAGATAAGGTGGCAAAAGACACAATAATTTATAGATGAAGACGTTCGTCAGTAAAAGTTGCTTAATATTTGCTTCAAAAACTTAAAAGAGTGAGGTAATACATTTCTATTGTGAGTTATTGAAAAAGTAATTTCATTACAGCAGAACCAAACGCCATATAAGTAGAAGGCGTAATATAAATCAGCTGCTCTATCAATGTTTGAGTATGGGAAGGTCGATGGCGCACCTTGCAGGTACTTACTTGGCGGGCAGATTATCTCATTACCTTGAAAGTTGAAATTTGTGGTAATTCTTATGGCACCAAAGTGCTGAGGTCATCGGTCCTAGGCTTACACACTACTTAATCTAACGTAAACTAACTTATGCTAAGGACAATACACACACCATGCCCGAGGGAGGACTCGATCTTCCTTCGAGGGTAGCCATGTGAACCGTTCCACATATGGAATGACTCCATTTGGTACGCATATAGAGTGCACGTAGGCTTTCTTCCCCTCCTTGGCAGCCATTTCACTAATGGGCCCCATAATGAACCTAAAATTAGAGCTCCCAACTTCCAAGAATCCCACCCTCCGTGACTGCCCAGATCTTGCAGGCTAAGAGGTTTCCTTTGAAACAGGACTAGTGACTTCATCTTGCCGAGGGACATTGTCAGCCATGGGTAGGTTCCAGACCTGTTTGTCAATGTCAGAGTCAGCAGGGGGGCCTTACACTTGACCCCACCCCTGTGCCCCTGGGTTAGTCTTCCGCAACCTGCCATGCCCTAAAGCAACTTCTCACTTGACCATGGGGTAGGGGTCATCCGTAATGCGAGCAGTAATAGCGCTGGCCATGGGCGCAGACCGATTGGGGACTCAAGGGCCATGCTGGAAGACTGTTGGATCGCCATGGCCGGTGCACAACAGTGAAATCCATTCCCCTGCAGCATCAAACTGAGTAGCCAAAGCCAACATAGCCCAGGCTGAGAACGAAGTGTCTCCAACCCAGCTCCCAGAAATATTACTGGATATGCCCGTATTTAATTTTTGTAATTTAATGTAATCACCTAAGCGTGACTTCCATGTGGAAAAGTCACTACAATTTTACAGAACTAAAACTGAGTCTCATCTCACACTTTACCTTCCAGTGTTCATACAATTGTTTTTCACATATGTGAAAATCTGTCAAGGTTCTTTTTCGTTTCATTATTGTCAACAAGATTGTTCTTAATCAGGGTAAGCAAAAATGGAGACATGTTCAATAGGTTCAGCATCATTACTATCTTAAATATAGTAGGATGTTTCACTTACAGCACAATAATTAATGTTTTCTTTGTGGATATCTGGAGGTTCAAATTTACACTAATAACATTTCATATAAACACTGGCGTTTGAAGTTCATCTTTATCTTCAGTAAACTAAACGAACTGTCTGCAAATAGCTTGATCTTCATATGTGTGCTGTTCACACTTTTATTCTGGGGTTATATTTTCTTTACATTTTCTGCATTTATGCACACTACTGGCCATTAAAACTGCTACACCACGAAGATGACGTGCTACAGATGCGAAATTTAACCGACGGAAGGAAGATTCTGTGATATGCAAATGATTAGTTTTTCAGAGTATTCACACAAGGTTGGCGCCGATGACGACACCTACAACGTGCTGACATGAGGAAAGTTTCCAACCGATTTCTCATACACAAACAGCAGTTGACCGACGTTGTCTGGTCAAACGTTGTTGTGATGCCTCGTGTAAGGAGGAGAAATGCGTACCATCACGCTTCCGACTTTGATAAAGGTCGGATTGCAGCCTATCGCGATTGCGGTTTATCGTATCGCGACACTGCTGCTCGCGTTGGTTGAGATCCAATGACTGTTAGCAGAATATGGAATCAGTGGGTTCTGGAGGGTAATACAGAACACCGTCCTTGATACCAACGGCGTCGTATCACTAGCAGTCGAGATCAGAGATATCTTAGCCGCATGTCTGTAACGTATCGTGCAGCCACGTCTCCATCCCTGAGTCAATAGATAGGGACTTTTGCAAGACAACAACCATCTGCATGAACAGTTCGACGACGTTTGCAGCAGCATGGACTATCAGCTCGGAGACCACGTCTGCGGTTACCCTTGACGCTGCATCACAGACAGGAGCGCCTGCGATGGTGTACGCAACGACGAAACTGGGTACACGAATGGCAAAACGTCATTTTTTCGGATGAATCCAGGTTCTGTTTACAGCAACATAATGGTCGCATCCGTGTTTGGCGACATCGCGGTGAACGCACATTGGAAGCGTGTATTCATCATCGCCATACAGGCATATCACCCGGCGCGATGGTATGGGGTGCCATTGTTACACGTCTCGGTCACCTCTTGTTCGCACTGACGGCACTTTGAACAGTGGACGTTTCATTTCAGATGTGTTACGACCCATGGTTCTACCCATCATTGGATCCCTGCGAAACCTTACATTACAGCAGGATAATGCACGACCGCATGTTGCAGGTCTTGTACGGGCCTTTCTGGATACAGAAAATGTTCGACTGCTGCCCTGGCCAGCACATTCTCCAGATCTCTCACCTATTGAAAACGTCTGGTGAATGGTGGCTGAGCAACTTGCTCGTCACAATACGCCAGTCACTACTCTTGATGAACTGTGGTATCGTGTTGATGCTGCATGGACAGCTGTACCTGTACACGCCATCCAAGCTCTGTTTGATTCAATGCCCAGGAGTATGAAGGCCGTTATTATTGCCGGAGGTGGTTGTTCTGGGTACTGATTTCTCAGGACCTATGCACCCAAATTGCGTGAAAATGTAATCACATGTCAGTTCTAGTATAATATATTTGTCCAATGATTACCCGTTTACCATCTGCATTTCTTTTTGGTGTAGGAGTTTTAATGGCCAGTAGTGTAATTTGAACAGTTTCGCACTTGTGCAGTCAACTGTTCCAAACTCCGTTGGAAAATGGCGGGTGCGGAAGCACTGCCAAAAGGCAAAATCAAATATTTAAACACGCAGTTTTTGAGATTTTTTTATCGAGTGATAATTGAATATATGCATCGCGCAAATTGATTTTTGAAAAGTAGCGTCCTTTGTGAGCGGCAACAGATAAGTATCAATCACCGTTTGTGGGTTGACTGTAGACTTAAAGTTGACAAAAGTCGACACAGAGGCAAATGCGACCCGAAGGTTTGGGTAGCAAAACCAGTTGACTTCCCCATTGACTAGCTGACATGGCGCTATAACTTCGCTTCCTTGCATTTCCTTAAGGTCAGCAGTGACTTTGTCCCATAATGCAATGGGAACAGTTCTGGCTCTTTCAGAGCAATACGTGGAATAAAATTGTTAGCTTTGCCTAAACCTTCAGAAAAGAGTTCCAGGATTTCTTTTAACTAGCTAGCTACACTGTTTTTTGCATGGAAGGCAGATACTGGCTACACATTGTCCTCAATGTTAAAGCCAAACAAATCAAAAGAATCAAAACCAAATATGTTCTCACCATCGCATGACTGTAGCACTGTAAAAGTTACTGTACGCATATGCGAGTGATATATAGCAAGCAATGTACATGTTCCAAGAATGGGAATGTCTTGCCCATTACAAGACGTCAGTGGCATGCTAGTTTTATACAGACATGGGGAGCTTAACAGCTCATATGTGTGACAACTGAACAATCTAACAGAAGCACCCGTGTCCAACAAAAATTTCACACGTTTGCCACAAAGAAGTGAATGAACAAAAAGTTTGTTTGAGTGGTGTATCACTAAAGAAACTGCACGCTTGCTAGTTTTGCGAGTGCCTGTTGCAGACTTTGAATATACTGCATTAATGACATGGACCATGTGAAGAGATTTTTGTGAGTGGGCCGAATTCTTATGTTTATTCCTTTGCAAACATATGGATTGTACAAGTCCTTTCCTACAGCAAGCGTAACACTGAGCTTGTCGGAAGGGGCAATATTGGCATTTGTGCCATGAATAACATTGCGGGCAAGACTTAATTCCGTTCGCCTGTTTAACAAACTGCATACACAGCATGGAGGGTTGTTTAGTCGACGTGGTGTCCTGCTGCCACCGCCGAATGGGCCGATCAGAAACAAAAGACTCAGCCCGACAAATAGCTGGCTGCTCAAATTTATGAGCCGACAAGGCACCGGAATCGTACTGATGTAGTATTTCCACTACCTGCTGAAATGATGGATCGGACTGTTTCAAAATCTGTTCTCTGATTTTGACATCAGATGCATTGTACACGATTGCATCATGCAACATAACATCGGAATATAAAGCACCGCAAGCAAATTTGAATTTGCATTTCCTTGTCATACCCTGCAAATCTGTTAACCATTCGCTATAAGTACGTTCTGACGGTATTTTTTTTTTTCAATTAAAAAAATTATACCCAGCAGATGCTACATTCACTTGTTAGACATGATAGTTAGTTAGTGATGCTACCACTTGGTCGTAATCAAGTTCACTCAGACTACGTTAGGAAAAAGTTTTGTGATTAGGCACAAAACTGCATTTCGTATAATGGCCTTTCGCAGTACCTGATACATTGTGATTAAGGATATGGGCTTCAAACTGGGACAATCACTCAAGCCATTCCTCTTCTTGTTCACTAAACTGACGAAAAGGCGGTATAGCAGTGAGTGGTGCGGTAGATGGTGCTTCTTTACGTTGGGTGCACAGTGTTGGCCAGTAGCTGCTGCACTGTGTTGAAGGCCTATGATGTTGGCCAAACAGGAAGGAGGCTGGAAACTAGGTTTGGGGAACACGTCGCGTTGGGAAGAAAAGATACCACAGAGAAATCGAGTATGGCTGCTCATTTACTTACAACGAAACATAAGGTGCCGACTCTGACATCTAATGTGAGGTTGCTGCATAAACGCGAGAAGGGCAGGATCCTCGACCTCCCAGAAGAGCTGAAGATCTTTTGCCATCACAAGAATGTCAACAACAGCCAGATTAATTATTGTTTGTTTTGAAAAAATGCACTGGTCTGGGAACTGTTTGAAAACTTGTTGCTAGGAAACACTATAAGGTTTGGCCCATTGGGAACGAAGTAGCTCCTGCCGTCTTGCTAACATTTAGATGCCATTAGCATAATATTGTACGATTATGATCGTTATAACATTGAACCTACAGCACTTTCTCCATAGTACGGTAGTTTAGATGCATGTACATTGTTAATAACAGCAATTCAGTGTATTGACTTTATTGTATTTACAATTAAAATATGTTTGAAGTGACACAGAGACTGGTACTCTCTAAATCTGTAACAGAATGCCAAGTCACACCAACCATCCATCTTGCTGACAGTTTGTGCCATCTACGAACCACTCAGTTAATAAGAGGAACAACATACCCGTCATGATGTTTAGATAAAGAGAAAAATAATATAAAGATAAAATCAGATCAATTCTAATAGTTACATGTAGTATGTGCCTCCTTGTGTCTTGTAAATAAATTTTAAAAAAATGGTTTTTCCACGTTACATATGTGTTTAAAGAAGAAAAAACAACTGACTCTCAGGGAGTGAACCTGGAAATTTTCTTATATTTTCTACGTTTAGTGGCAAATGTGGAATTAAGTCGGACAGCAATGTGTAGAATTTTACTTATGTTTTATTTTATGTAATTCCCACGCAAATTGGAAGTTTTTTACTTTTCTTTGAATGTTACATGTCATATAGTTCATATGAAGGGCGCCATACAACCAATCGATGTGTTCTCCACACAGCCTACCTTCTTTATACAGTAGTGTTCAAGGAACTGTGAGTGACGCCCGAACAACAGGGAACTGACATGTATCGAGACTAGAAAATAGTGGTATGCAATCTAATCTATAAGCCATATACGTTATGCCATGAGTTGTAACTTTTTATAGTATAGCCTGACCACGTATTTCTTGCATTTTTAGCATCGATAATGGCTAGGCACTAGCCGAAATCTGGATCTGCCAAATAAAACCTAGAAGAAAAGGACGACTGATTGCTGCGCTCTATAATTTACTCATAACGTATTAGGTATTAGTTTCTTATTTTTTGTTTGCTACAGCACTCTAATTCTTTCATTAATACACTATTTACATGTTTATCAGTTCTTCATCCAGAGTTTGAAAGTGGAGAACTGTTTTAATTTCTTTAGAAAATTTACAGTACTTAGTAAATGTACTTTAATAACTTAAGAGGTTACAAAATTTCTACATTTGTTAATTATTTTATGCTGTTATTTTTCTGTATAAACCACATTACAGTATTTATGTATACATTCTTTACAACATGAGAGATGTTAATCTTTCCTTCTCCACCTTTCCTTTTATCAGAACAATAATAATTATCTAAACTGTTTACAACACTACATTCTTTTAATGTCCATTTATACAAGGGGAAACATTTGTTTTGTAAGATGCTGATAAAGGGTTGAAAATAGGTGTAATCTGAGGAAAAATAAGATTGATTATATTATTTTGCATTAAAGTACGAGATGCTCTTGAAGTTTGTTGTTTTATGTTATTTTGATAGGATGCTGAGTTGACTTGTGTGTTGTTTGCACGCATGTTTGCTGAAAACTATATCTATAACATGCCATCAACTTCTCTGGCTTGAAAAATCTCTGGTGACATAACAAAACCATCTCCTATACTGCTGCAATAGTGTCTGTCTGAGTGCTTTAGACAGTAATGTATCCACTCACCAATACTGCCATGATGTAATAACTCAGTTCTAATGAAACTTTCTACCATCAGCTTTGTAACGCGTCCAGGAGCCATACTTTCCATCTTCCTCCCATCACATGCCACTGGAAAGACACTATACACTTAAGTGCAAGGGGCAAAGTGTTCTCTTCAAAAGCACTCCCTTGTGTTCAGCTGTAGCTATTGTGCATTGACACATTCCTTTCGGTACTCTCTGCCACATACTTGGTACCAGGGATTTACCAGTTCCATCAATATGTAATTGATGGATATGTATGATGCGATGGTCTGCATCTCATGAATAGAATATTGGCTCAGCAGCTTTGTTATCTTTCCTGTGTTCTTTAGATCGAATTCTTTAAGTTATGGTTGTGGACCTTACAATCTTCAGACTGTCTGATGAAACTGCTGTTTACAAAAAGCTGGAATTTTGACCAAGCAGTCTTCTAATCTGTACTTGTCGTGTATACAATAGCCGGTATTTTTAGTTCTATAGTGAAATACTTTGCATTGGCATCCAGCAGTTGCTGAATACATATGACAATGATACACTTTCTTCCATTCCTTCAGTCTCCTGGAGACAGGATCCGACACTGTAGATACTCACTCTGGTACACAAATGAAATGGCTCCAGGAAGTTTGGTTTTGCCAAAGACACTTCTCGTTTCTACTCGAACTACACATACATTCTTCTCTCAGGACATCATACAGAGGATCTGAGCGAAATTAGTTATAGGGCCACGCAGAATAAGTGCTGTCATAGTTCCTTAACTAGGGTTATGTCATTTGACAATTTCCGTCACCGTCTATTTTCCTGCCAGAATCTCCATCTGGGAGAGATAATATCCTATAAAACAAACACCATTTGCACAAACTTGGGCTTTATCTGGACTGAGTTCCTACTTGTATCTTGTAACAACCAAGAGCAGTTCCGTGTATTTGCTGAACACTTCAGTACCGATGGTAATTTCATCAGTACATACTACACAAAACGGTTTTATCGCTAATTTTCTTACGACATTCAGTGCTGTAATAGATTCTGAGCTCGAGTTGTTTTAAACTGAACGATTCCTCACTGCGTATTCATCGCCTTCATTCGCAGTATATTCTTGCATAAATCGTGCAACTCTGCCCGATTTGTGTCAAGAGTTGATGGCCACATTGTGCTGCAGAATTGCCTTGCTTTGTTTTGTTTTAGTGGACACATTGCGGGCTGCCTTTGCCGAACAATCAGAGAAATTACGTCACTCTCAATTATGGACTCAGTCTGTAACATGTGGATCATGAAGGCATTTACGAGCAAGCTGCTCTTCAGATGTGCTTCACAAATTGACCATTTTTTCACACCGGTCGACAAACTTTGACATTATAACAACTCCTTTGATAAATATCTCTTGTAATTTTATTTGCGAATGTAGACTTTTTCGCCGTATATTGCTGATAAAATCTTCTCGGTCTTCCATCCAAGTTGCTGCATCAAAATTTGCAACATTTAGATCAGTGTAATTCTCATCATCTTCTGATGGAGAAGATCATCTCTTTGTAGTATTTTACCTTGTTCCATATGTTACTATGATACTACAGTTGGCATCGCCATCGTCCCTCTCCAGACAGGCCATATCCTTCCTGCCAGCTACTGTAACATAGAACACACCCATAACATGTTTCACAACAGATATCGAGAACCTAATATCTACTATCGGACATAGAATTTGTGTACCCTAATCTCGAATTTAGGCCCCTCCCCTGCAGAAGTGATATCATTAATGGTCCATCAAAATTTCAATTTTGTTACTAGTTCTATTTTTAATCGATTGCGCAAAGGCTGTTCTTCCACACTCTTTTTATTCCATTTCATTCTTAAGTCACTATACTGCAGGGTGGTAGGATTTTGCAGATCAGCATTAAAGAGCACACTTAACTACAAAATAATAAGACAGCATTTGGAAACTATGTAACTGAAACAAAACACACGGTAGGACCAATAGAGACACAATGGAATTTTGCACATGGTGCCTAAAGGATGATAGTTGGAAATCCTGTAAGTACTTGAAATCTATGTATGAGTACATCACCTGAAAAAAACCAACTAAAATATTCAGTTTCCAATGTGACTTCAAGAATTCTGAATACCGGTACTTCAAAAATTTTGACGGTGTACTCAAACTGCCCAGTCAGCAGCAGCTTGACGTGTTTGCTGCAGCCCCTACTGCTGGAGGCCAATCCCAGGATCACAGCGCACTTTTAGGCAGCGCGGCAGGAAGGATGCAAACAAACTGTACCCATTGCACGAAAGCAGAGGCAGACAACTCTACGTTTTGGTGAAAAGAGCTTGCTCTCAATACTTAATAAAAAGGTTTGAATGTGATTATTAATTTTTATATGATGTCTCATGCAGGAGAGCTATTGGGAAAGTAAGGAACGATAGGTCGCAAAATTGAAACCACAGTGAAAATCAAAACTGTTTAATTTTCAACAGTTAGCTACAACTTCCAGCTACCTATCTCCATAGTCGCCGATCCGACTTAAACGTTTGTCGTATCATTATACGAACTTTCCAGTACCCTCATTACAGAAGGCAGCCGCCAGCCCTTTCCGCCAATTCTCTACACTGGACTACAGCTCGTTGCCTGTGCCAAACTGTTGTCTTCACAGCCAGCGGTTCATGTGACCAGACATGAAACGCAGGGGAAGACACTTACGGGCTGTTTTGTGGGTAATCAAACATTTCCAATTGAAAACGATGTAGGATCATCTTCACTGCCCCTGCAGAATGCGGCTGAGAATTGTCTTGATGAAAAAAACGTATGACAGTTATGTAATGTTGGCTGCACAGATTCAGGAAAAATTTCTCAACAGGCCCTCGTTCTTAGCGGGAAACAGTTTTGTTCTATGTATCTTTATGGGCTCCCTGTGTGCTCATAAATAAAAAGAACGACGTAATGCGATCCACGAGCATACTAGAGATACTGCCCAACACACCTGTGCAAAACTTCATGGGATTTTCATTGTGGTTTCCATTTCGCGACCGATCGTTCCTTACTTTCCGTATAACCCTCGTATATCTATACAAACAGCTTATCAGTTTTAAATTAAGTGTATTATGTGTTTTAGATAAAATGTTTTTACATTTTAATACCGCACCTTAGTAGTTGGCTAGCCACTTTTCCTACCATCTCATCCCACTTAACAATACTGATCATCTGTTACAGTTAGTTAGTTACATTTCCTGTGCATCATTTGAATGATTATTTTATCGAAATAATGTGGAATAAGTTTACAGAATAATTACTGTCAACATTAATGAGCTTATTATTATTATTAGTCGTACTCATGCAACTTAACCTTTTTTTACTACTCTGCTACCAGTGAGACATTTTACGTCACTGAGCAAATGATCAAAAAACTGAATGAAATGAAAAAATTAATCTCTATGATGTAGAGAAGGACTGGTAAACATATGTATCCCACTAAATGTTGCTACAAGTCTGCTATAGTGCTGTTCTTCTTATTTTATAGCTAATGCCTGTGTTCCTTCATTAAAAAAATTGAATATTTCTTTTGTATGCTGTTCTCCAGCTACAAATTGTATAAAATTCATTGTAATGATAGTCCAATATAGTTGCTTTTTTGTTGCTATACCTATATATCATATTACTACTCTAATACGTACCTATAGATGACAAAAGAAGAGTGTCAGATGCAATGGCACGACGTTTTCCAAAAAGTGGGTTACAAATAGTCTTTGGTAAAAGTGAAACTTTTCACTTTAAACTAAAACTGGATGCAAATAAATCAAGAAGTACATTTAGTTCAACAGGTGCATATAAGGTTAACCACGACAAATGCTTTAAATGATATGTAGGTCAGACTGTCAGAACTTTCGAGATCTACTTTAAAAAACACACAACACTACAAGTTAATAATGCAGGACTTGGAGATCAACTAACTGAAACTTAACACTTAGTGAGATGTATAGAGACACACCCTGAATTATGTACAAAGCACCTAAGGAATGTGTTCTGATCAGCCTAGAGAAACTTCGACATCACCTAAAAGAAACAGTTTAAATAATCTCCAGTCTAATTTCAAGAAGTGTACTTCAAGTGTTTTGACAACATACTCAGACGGCTCAGTGAGCAGTAGTTCTTCATATTTGGTATGGTGCCACTCAGAAGAAGAGCAAGTTAACAACATGCGGGACGTGCAAGCAGAGTGTTCATGGGTAAATGGAGCCCAATATACATAAGCACCGGCACACAACTCAGACTTCGTCTGTTGAGAACAACATGCACTCAATGTTTGAGAACAATGTTATAAAGCAGTTTCTCAGTTCAACATCTTTCATGTAGGAATAACAGTTGCATTTATTCAAATAATTTATCAGTTTTAAAATAATATTAGACAATATCTTTGTTATATTTTAATACTGCAGATCATTAATTCCATAGCCGCTTCCTCCTCTACCGCTTCAATCTCATCGCTTCCCCATACTCTTCCGTCCATGGCACATGAATCTGTATAATGCAGAGTGGGACTGGTAATATGCTGGATTGTACTGTGGGTTGTTACAAATGTACTATAATGCTGTTCCTCTTATTTTATACCTAATGACTCTGTCCCTTTATAAAAATTTCTGATCTTTCACAGCACGTAATTAATCATGTACAATTTTAAGAATGTTAAATTCTGAATATTATCTGATTATATTATGTACTTCAAAAGATACTCATAAATGTTTTTCTTTAAATTTAAGATCTGAATATGATCATTAAGTGACCAAAACTAGTTATCATTTATATTTCTTCCCAATTATAACTGCATACAGTAAATATTTTAATAATTATACACTTCTGTTAGTTTTTCATATCTGGATCCACAGTGAAAGTGATGAAAGTGATGAAACCATTTTAAATATCTGTTATAGGCTATCAAATTCTTTATACAAGGTAACCTTTGTTTTATCACGTGTTAAATTATATTACTAACTAGTTTTGGCGTATGGCCATTTATAAACTCCTGTAACAACAATACCAATAAAGGAAGAAAACTGACACATTTTATAATTGCAGTTATATTATGCACAATTGGGTTAGGATACGTGATTTAGTTATCAGGCATGTCAGAAATAAGCTTCTCCATCCAGCATTTGATGTGTGTGTGTGTGTGTGTGTATGTGTGTGTGTGTGTGTGTGTGGTGAGAAAATGTGTCCACACAAACATAGCAATTAATAATTTTAAAGATGACATATATATAACATATGCAGTTGCAAGTAATGTAATAGTAATTTTAAATCGAGCTATTTACCCAATTTTCTTTGAGGGCTTTATTATTGTAGGCTTTTGGAAATACTGACAGGCCAAAAGTAGAGAGAAATGTAATGCTTTATCTAATGAAACAAATGTCATGTTCAAATATTTTTAAGGCAATAGTCTGCAATGGCTTCAAAGATTTAAACGTGAATTACTTTTTACACATGTTAAGAAGCTCAGAAAAACCTCAAACTATTCTCAGTGACAACAGAGAGATCAAATAAGGGCAACTGAAATATATTTCCCGTTTGCATTCGCCATTTTGACCCACTGAGAGGAGTGCAAAACAAACCTCTGCTTTCCATTGAAAATACTGATGAAACCTCTTCTAGAGTGACTGATCTGTTGCTGTAAAATTTAGATATCCACAAGTTGAATGTAAATAAGGTTTCCTCATAAACAGAATTCTTCTGAACTGGGATACCACAAGAGCTATTTCAGAAGTATTGATGAGTGTCCAAAATTTTTTAGGTCAGTTTTTCTAAATGAAAACCTGAGCAGGATATCTTGCCACAAATATACCTCTATTTTGTGAGCAATGTTAGCATTCTGTTGGATACAGTTAACAGAACGTTAGAAGGTTGTGATATGAGTGTCTTGGAGAACTTTAAACAAATGTTTCTTCTCACCTACTTACAAAAAAGAAACGTTTCAGCAGATATCAATGGATTTCACTGTATTTTACTTCACTATTTGGAAAACAAAGAAAAGGACACGATGTTATCGTGTTACCTCCAATAAACGATATGCATGTTTAGCTGGTTTTTCCTCGGAGAATTAAACTGAGTTTAAAGACCTCGAAACGTCACTGGAAATTCTTAAACGGAGAGATCACGCTTGTATTGATAGCTTGTATGAAGAATACTCTGAATTCGAGACTAACTTACTTGAAAGTCTGAACAAGGACGGTTCTGTTGTAGAATGAATGTTCTCATTAATGAGTAACAAATGGAATGAGACAAGAAAAAGATTAGTACAGAACTGATCGAGGCAGAGCCCCAAGTTATGGTTAATTTTAATCAGCCATGTAAAGAATTTTTGGAATATGTAAAACAAGATCTTATATTACTGAAAGATGCGAAAACATCATCAGTAAAGCTTGGATTCTTTTTTCTTTCTTTTTCTGGTGCCTAGTCCCGCGGTTTCGCAGGGTCGGCACGGTTTAGGAACGGATTTGGCAAGGTTAGTGTTAAGGGCTGGCCGGATGCCCTTCCTGCTGCCACCCCGTACTCCCCAGGACAGAATGAGTGTACCCCAGCTGTCGTCGTCTAGTGTAATCCATGGAATAGTGCGAACGTGTTCAGATGTCTGCGACTAGTGACGTGGGGACTAGCCCGGTCATCCAGGCTGCCCGTTAAACTCAGTAAAAACTTTCCCAGAGGGACTCGAGTGACACCAAGACCTGCATAGCGCGTTCCCATTCACAGGAGCGAGTAACAGAATAAGATGGGGCTCAGGTAGTAAGCATAATGCAAGAAGTGGTCCGAAAGGAACCAGTGCAGAATGTAATATCATCGAAAGTCTAAATACTGATAATGAGGCTTGTCTGCCATCACAGCAGATCGAGCAGCTATAAATATGAGTGGCAGACCATTGTGAGGAAGGAAACGCGGCGAATGTTATCTGAGGCAGCTCCACCTTAGTTGCACAATAAGCTTTGTAACTGTTTTTTTATGTATGGCGCGTACTCGCGTAGGCAGTGCTTTCAGTTGTTGTTGTGAAGATATATTTTGATGCTGATAATGTCTCCGGACTTAGATATTGGTAGTGTAAATGAACAATGCTCATGTTGCATCTTTACGTCATCTCTCATCATAATGTCGGTAAGTAAGACGATGCTTCTTACCTAATTATGTACTTTCTCATTGTTTTCATTACCGCGTCGCTAATGACCTTCTGGCCGCAACTCTGGTGGTAGAGTGTTTTATGTCTTCGAGAAATAGTGTAACTTACTGAGAAACAGATCCAGAACTATCCTGGCGTTTCGTTTCTATGTCCTGCGTGGCAGCAGCAGTGTTTTAGTGATTTTAAATCAAAGCGCTATTTAGGTAAAGGTAGAAAGGTCTTGCCGACTAGAATTAACATCAGTCGTATAGGTTGTATAAATTCTGATGAGTGTGACTTGTAGTTTTGCGTATTGGTTGTAAACAATGTACACCAAACAAGTTGAAGGATACGTTGTTGTTATAGTTATGATCTTCAGTCCTGAGACTGGTTTGATGCAGCTCTCCATGCTACTCTATCCCGTGCAAGCTTCTTCATCTCCCAGTACCTACTGCAACCTACATCCTTCTGAATCTGCTTAGTGTCTTCATCTCTTGGTCTCCCTCTACGATTTTTACCCTCCACGCTGCCCTCCAATACTAAATTGGTGATCTCTTGATGCCTCAGAACGTGTCCTACCAACCGATCCCTTCTTCTAGTCAAGATGTGCCACAAACTTCTCTTCTCCCCAATCCTATTCAATACCTCCTCATTAGTTATGTGATCTACCCATCTAATCTTCAGCATTCTTCTGTAGCACCACATTTCGAAAGCCTCTATTCTCTTCTTGTCAAAACTATTTATCGTCCATGTTTCACTTCCATACATGGCTACACTCCATACAAATACTTTCAGAAATGACTTCCTGACATTTAAATCTATACTCGATGTTAACAAATTTCTCTTCTTCAGAAACGCTTTCCTTGCCATTGCCAGTCTACATTTTATATCCTCTCTGCTTCGACCATCATCAGCTATTTTGCTCCCCAAATAGCAAAACTCCTTTACTACTTTAAGTGTCTCATTTCCTAATCTAATTCCCTCAGCATTACCCGACTTAATTCGACTACATTCCATTATCTTCGTTTTGCTTTTGTTGATGTTCATCTTACATCCTCCTTTCAAGACACTGTCCATTCCATTCAACTGCTCTTCCAAGTCCTTTGCTGTCTCTGACAGAATTACAATGTTATCGGCGAACCTCAACGTTTTTATTTCTTCTTCGTGGATTTTAATACCTACTCCGAATTTTTCTTTTGTTTCCTTTACTGCTTGCTCAATATACAGATTGAGTAACATCGGGGAGAGGCTACAACCCTGTCTCACTCCCTTCCTAACCACTGCTTCCCTTTCATGTCCCTCGACTCTTACAACTGCCATCTGGTTTCTGTACAAATTGTAAATAGCCTTTCGATCCCTGTATTTTACCCCTGCCACCTTTAGAATTTGAAAGAGAATATTCCAGTCAACATTGTCAAAAGCTTTCTCTAAGTCTACAAATGCTAGAAACGTAGGTCTGCCTTTCCTTAATCTTTCTTCTAATATAAGTCGTAAGGTCAGTATTGCCTCACGTGTTCCAGTGTTTCTACGGAATCCAAACTGATCTTCCCCGAGGTCGGCTTCTACTAGTTTCTCCATTCGTCTGTAAACAATTCGTGTTAGTATTTTGCAGCTGTGGCTTATTAAACTGATAGTTCGGTAATTTTCACATCTGTCAACACCTCCTCCCTTTGGGACTGGAATTATTACATTCTTCTTGAAGTCTGAGGGTATTTCGCCTGTTTCATACATCTTGCTCACCAGATGGTAGAGTTTTGTCAGGACTGGCTCTCCCAAGGCCGTCAGTAGTTCCAATGGAATGTTGTCTACTCCGGGGGACTTGTTTCGACTCAGATCTTTCAGAGCTCTGTCAAACTCTTCACCTAGTATAGTATCTCCCATTTCATCTTCATCTACATCCTCTTCCAATTCCATAATATTGTCCTCAAGTACATCGCCCTTGTATAGACCCCTCTATATACTCCTTCCACCTTTCTGCTTTCCCTTCTTTGGTTAGAGCTGGGTTTCCATCTGAGCTCTTGATGTTCATTCAAGTGGTTCTCTTATCTCCAAAGGTCTCTTTAATTTTTCTGTAGGCAGTATCTATCTTACCCCTAGTGATATAAGCCTCTACATCCTTAGATTTGTCCTCCAGCCATCCCTGCTTAGCCATTTTGCACTTCCTGTCGATCTCATTTTTGAGACGATTGTATTCCTTTTTGCCCGCTTCATTTAATGCATTTTTATATTTTCTCCTTTCATTAATTAAATTCAATATTTCTTCTGATACCCAAGGATTCCTACTAGCCCTCTTCCTTTTACATACTTGATCCTGTGCTGCCATCACTACTTCATCCCTCAAAGCTACCCATTCTTCTTCTACTGTATTTCTTTCCCCTATTCCTGTCAATTGTTCCCTTATGCTCTCCCTGAAACTCTGTACAACCTCTGGTTCTTTCAGTTTATCCAGATCCCATCTCCTTAATTTCCCACCTTTTTGCTGTTTCTTCAGTTTTAATCTACAGTTCATAACCAATAGATTGTGGTCAGAGTCCACATCTGCCCCTGGAAATGTCTTACAACTTAAAACCTGGTTCCTAAATCTCTGTCTTACCATTATATAATCTATCTGATACCTTTTAGTATCTCCAGGCTTCTTCCATGTATACAACCTTCTTTCATGATTCTTAAACCAAGTATTAGCTATGATTAAGTTGTGCTCTGTGCAAATTCTACTAGGCGGCTCCTTCTTTCATTTCTTAGCCCCAATCCATATTCACCTACTATGTTTCCTTCTCTCCCTTTTCCTACACTCGAATTCCAGTCACCCATGACTATTAAATTTTCGTCTCCCTTCTCTATCTGAATAACTTCTTTTATTTCATCATACATTTCTTCAATTTCTTTGTCATCTGCAGAGCTAGTTGGCATATAAACTTGTACTACTGTAGTAGGCGTGGGCTTCGTATCTATCTTGGCCACAATAATGCGTCCACTATGCTATTTGTAGTAGCTTACCCGCATTCCTATTTTCCTATTCATTATTAAACCTACTCCTGCATTACCCCTATTTGATTTTGTGTTTATAACCCTGCAGTCACCTGACCAGAAGTCTTGTTCCTTGTTGGAGGATACAGGTCCACAATAATATACGAGTGCGTGCTGAAAGGTAATGTCTCCGAATTTTTTTTCTGAAACTCTTAAAGCTTTTAAATGAAACAAATGTGATGACATTACGTACTTTTACTCTTCATGTCTTCGTATTTTCTGCCATTCGCCGCTAAAAGGCTCCGCCTTGTAGCGTGTAACATGTCGGTGTGTGGCTTAACTATGCCAGTAGGTGAAGAACAGCGTGCCGTAATCAAATTTCTAATTCGAAGAGTGCGTCCACACACAGAGCACCCTCTCCTTCACCATGGCATTGCCAGATCACGTAGAGCGCTGTGGGGTTCATTGTCATCGCTTATCCTCCATAGAGTCCCAATCTGACCCCATCCGAGTTTCACCTGTTTCCGAAAATTAAGAAACGACATTGACGACAACACTTTGATAGTGACGAAGAGGTGCAAGCAGAGTTGAGGTTGTGACTCCGTCAACAAAGTGAAACACTCTACTTTAACGGAACAGCCAACTGGTTTCTCGTTGGGATAATCATGTTCGTCATCCGGGTGACTATGAAGAGAAAAAAACGTAGAAGTGAAGAATAAAGATGGAGAACGTTACTGAAAACGCTGATTTTCAACATGCCTTCGTATTATAATTTTACCAGGATTAGCTTGTTATTTATTTGATAGTGTACCAATCTCTCTCGGAGTTGTGCTGTGTTACTGCAAATCTTAATCAGGTCACATCAGTGGGAGTGCAGCCTAGAAAGTTCTAGGACGTGTGGATGGACTTCAGGTATGCAGTGCCAAGAGGTAGGTCTGTGTTCTCACTCAGTCATGAACCTGTGCTAGTCATCCTCTTATTCTGCCAAGCAGTTTTTTCTATCCTTCGTTGCAGGAGAGGTGTTTTAGGCACTATACTTTCCCTTTGGATTATCCAATGTTGTAAGTGTTCATGGGTAACTCTTCTACGAAGCGCCGAATATGGCAGATCATATTCTGAGCATCAAGTACAAATGCTACAAATTCACGGGAAAGAGTTTAAATTGTTGCAGCTTACGTCGTGATTTTCCCGTTTGTGGCCGTCTTGACGCTAGAATGATTCGTCGATCGTCTCCGCTCCGATTATTTATTTTCGCTATTGTGTCAGGAGGTCGGAGCGCCACCATGGCGCTTTCAGTCTTGCGGTGGGACGTGGCTCGTCAGTGTATATTCCGAATGTTCACTTTTACCGTCCAAATCTCGTTATACACTTTTCCACGGTCCAAAGGCTTTCAAGTCATTCAGTATAAAAGAACAGCTAAAGTCAGTTATTTAAGGAATGCATGGGTTTGCCGTACTATACATCGTAGTCACAGAATGAATCAAGTATAGGAATATTAAATTGATTCAAATTTAAATATGGCTGCATAAATATGGCTGCATATGAGTTGACACAAAAGTAGAGTTGCGATTACCCAAACTACGGTTCGGTAGTTTAGCATTTTACAGAAACGACGTAATAAACGGTGGGATCGCAGGTAGAATTGGCAGATCTGGTCATAAATGAATGTCTAAGAAAGGAAATGCGAGTGGACGACTTCTCTTTGTGTTTTCTTTTACACATATTTAGAACCGCACATCATTAAGTGTTTGTCCATTCTGTATTTTACATCCTTACAGAATACAAATTGTATTGCGTAAGTAATAGAAATTATCTGACCACGTAACTTAGCGTTTTTATGTAACCAAAGCAATTACTTTTGACATATGTACAGTATGCATGCAGAAAAATAAAAAATATATAAAATTGCTTGATAATAACCCTCTTCGCTGGTGTTTTACTTTTCTGGCTGTAGTTTTACAAATGTAATAGTGGACAAAAGAACTGCAGTGAAAGAATTTCTCCTGTCATCGTTTTCGCTGTATTTCAATATCACGATAACTAATTTCATTGTCCACAATTACGACGGCCACTTCGTTTGACTGAGGTGCATTGAATCGTGTTTCATGCTCGCCTGTTGGTCTCTTGTTAACTCGAACTATTATTTTGTAATTATCTGCAACCATTTTTTTCGATTTGATTTTGAAACGCTGTTACGATTTAATTATTTTTCTGTAGGTAACGTTGTAGATAAAGAATTAAATCTCGATGTAATCCAGTGAAGTTCCAAGGACGCTGATCGGCTTCATCATCTTCGTTTCATACAAAGTAAACTTGTAAAAAATTCGGCGTTTCATTTGGAAATGGTAACAATAACACACTTGTCCTTGGTTTCTACATACCTAATTAAATCCTTCCTCCTCGGTTATTGCCGTTGCTCCAAATGACGTCATTCGAAATCATGCGTTATAACGTCTTATTATTGTTCCAAAAAGTTCTTCGATATCAGCGTTCCACCCTTAAATATTAAAAGCATTCAGGTGGAGCTAATTTTAGTGCTGGAAATGTAATTTTACCATTTTTGGTGTTTCTCCTTGAATTTTTTTCGCCTTACAATATTTACTCAGGTTATCCCTTCTCCCGACGTCTATACTTGGATTTCATCATATTTTATAATTATATCGTAATGAAATTGATCATTTTTAAGATAGTGACGTCCTTGGCTCCTTGCGACTTGTTCTTCTGCAATTTTTTTTTTGCCTTCTATATTTGATTTTTGAATCTGCTTCAGTTTTTGATCAGGAAAAGCCTCTTCCTCTTCAGTGACCTATCCAAGGAACCTGTGACCCCTTTCTTGTACTGTGATCCTGTAATCAAGCAATCTTTTGCACATTTCCAACCTCTGTTGTTTGTTTTCTTTGCAATTGTGGGTAATGGGGAAATGTCAAAAGGGCTAACGGGAGTCGAAGTTTCTTGTTGTGCATATGGTCAGGAAGAAACGAGCAGAGGAAATACAGAAAACGTTCCTGGTCGAGAAGAGGATAACCGGAATTTGTTGGTAGGTTTACCGTTGGAGGTTCTGTCTTATTTGATCATGACAATCCTGGCTGAGGGGCGATCTACGGGCGTGATGAATGGCATTTCAAAAAAAGATCTGCCCAGTTCCTCCCAGCTGCGTTAGTGCTGAAAGATGCGTTAATGCCATTCCTCTGTGCAAAAACAAACTCCATTCACTTGAAATCGGATAAAGTATAGTCAAAAAGCCTTTGTTTCATTCTCAACAAGTAAGAAACAAGAACCAGACGTGATCCTAACACAGAAGGCCCGCCTACCTTATCACTGACAGCAGCAGATGAAGTAAAATCTGTTTTCTTTCTTAAAATTAGGTTACAGCGAAGTATATCATTTACTTGAGCAGCCCTTGCAGTTCCCTTTTTCTACACCTTCACAGAAGTGACGTCTTCAGCCATCCCAAAAGGGTCCTACGTCTTTCTTTTGCTCTTGGCTTGGAGTTTAGGCCGGTCACATGCTATCATGACACACAAATCTTGAGTAGATTTCAAATAAAATTATAGGAAAATGTGTTGGTCCAAATATGGTAGCCCATATCTGGACCACCTGCGGTTCCTGCAGAATGGGCCTGACGGTCATTACGAAATACAGACAGAACTATGCCAACTGGAAAACAGGTACTTTAACATATCAGTAATACAGTTCTTCGAACGAGTTGCATGCTGTAGAGTTAGTCACATTCTAAAGAAAATCGTTAAGCACACACTTGGCGATAGAGTTCAGCCACAGACTCGAGGTTATCACGCGCAGAACCTCACTGTAACGAAACAAAACGCTTTGGCACAACCAATCGTTTACAGTCGCCCTCGAAGGTGGTGGGGGACAGGCCTGCGCGCGTCACGGCCAGGTGACAGCACTTTCTGCGCCCCCAGGCCTCCTAGCTCATACTTGGACCACTGCCGTATTTGGACCTTCTCCTCTTTATATGTATATATTGATGAGATTTTGTTCTCAACAGGAAGTTCATCGTCATCATCAAAGGCAACAGTCTTTTGTCATTATTGATAAATGCGAAAGTTGTTCCTGGTAAAACGTTGTTGTGATGCCTCGTGTAAGGAGGAGAAATGCGTACCATCACGTTCCCGACTTTGATAAAGGTCGGATTGTAGCCTATCGCGATAGCTGTTCATCGTATCGCGACATTTCTGCTCGCGTTGGTCGAGATGCAATGGCTGTTTGCAGAATATGGAATCGGTGGGTGCTGGAGGGTAAAATGGAGCACCGTGCTCGATCCCAATGCCCTCGTATCACTAGCAGTCGAGATGGCAGGCATCTTATCTTCATGGCGGTAACGGATCGTGCAGCCACGTCTCGATCCCTGAGTCAACAGATGGGGACTTTTGGAAGACATCAACCATCTGCACGAACAGTTCGATGACGTTTGCAGCAGCGTGGACTATCAGCTCGGAGACCATAGCTGAGGTTACCCTTGACGCTGCATCACAGGCAGGAGCGCCTGCGATGGTGTACGCAACGACGAACCTGGGTGCACGAATGGCAAAACGTCATTTTTTCGGATGAATCCAGGTTATATTTACATCATCATGATGGTCGCATCCGTGTTTGGCGACATCGCGGTGAACGCACATTGGAAGCGTGTATTCGTCATCGCCATACTGTCGTCCACCCGGCGTGATGGTATGGGGTGCCATTGGTTACACGTCTCGATCACCTCTTGTTCGCATTGAACTCACTTTTAACAGTGGACGTTAATTTCAGATGTGTTACGACCCGTGGTTCTACCCTTCATTTGATCCCTACGAAACCCTACATTTCAGCAGGATAATGCACGACCGCATGTTGAAGGTCCTGTACGGGCCTTTCTGGATACAGAAAATGTTCGACTGCTGCCCTGGCCAGCACATGCTCCAGATCTCTCACCAATTCAAAACATCTGGTCAGTGGTGGCCGAGCAACTGGCTCGTCACAATACGCCAGTCACTACGCTTCATGAACTGTGGCATCGTGTTGAAGCTGCATAAGCAGCTGTACCTGTACACGCCATCCAAGCTCTGTTTGACTCAATACCCAGGCGTATCAAGAAAGTTATTACGGCCGGAGGTGGTTGTTCTGGGTACTGATTCCTGAGGATCTAAGCACCCAAATTGCGTGAAAATGCAATCACATGTCAGTTCTAGTATAATATATTGGTCCAATGAATACCCGTTTATAATCTGCATTTCTTCTTGGTGTAGCAATTTTAATGGCCAGTAGTGTAATTGATGAAAGGAGAAAATATAAAAATGCAGTAAACGAAGCAGGCGAAAAGGAATCAAACGTCTCAAAAATGAGATTACCCGTGACACTGCATCACAGACAGGAGCACCTGCGATGGTGTACTCAACGACGAACCTGGGCGCACGAATGGCAAAACGTCATTTTTTCGGGTGAATTCAGGTTCGGTTTACAGCATCATGATGGTCGCATCCGTGTTTGGCGACATCGCGGTGAACGCACATTGGAAGCGTGTATTCGTCATCGCCATACTGGCGTATTACCCGGCGTGATGGTATGAGGTGCCATTAGTTACACGTCTCGGTCACCTCTTGTTCGCGTTGACGGCACTTTGAACAGTGGACGTTACATTTCAGATGTGTTACGACCCGTGGCTCTACCCTTCATTCGATCCCTGCGAAACCCTACATTTCAGCAGGATAATGCACGGCCGCATGTTGCAGGTCCTGTACGGGCCTTTCTGGATACAGAAAATGTTCGACTGCTGCCCTGGCCAGCATATTCTCCTTATCTCTCACCAACTGAAAACGTCTGGTCAATAGTGGACGAGCAACTGGCTCGTCACAATACGCCAGTCACTATTCTTGATGAACTGTGGTATCGTGTTGAAGCTGCATGGACGGCTGTGCCTGTACACACCATCCAAGCTCTGTTTGATTCAATGCCCAGGAGTATGATGGCCCTTATTATGGTCAGAGGTGGTTGTTCTGGGTACTTATTTCTCAGGACCTATGCACCCAAATTGCGTGAAAATGTAATCACATGTCAGTTCTAGTATAATATATTTGTCCAATGAATACCCGGTTATCATCCGCATTTCTTCTTGGTGTAGAAATTTTAATGGCCAGCAGTGTAGATCCGTTACTGCTGCTACAATGGCAGGTTATCGAGATTTAAGTGAGTCTGAACGTGGTGTTATGATCGGCGCACGAGCGATGGGACACAACATCTTCGGGGTAGCGATGAAATAGAGATTTTCCCGTACGACCATTTCACGAGTGTGCCGTGAATATCAGGAATCCAGTAAAACATCAAATCTACAACATCGCTGCAGCCGGAGAAAGATGCTGCAAGAACGAGACCAACGATGACTGAATAGAATCGTTCAACGTGACGGAAGGGCAACCCTTCCGCAAAATGCTGCCGATTTCAATGCTGGACCATCAACAAGCTTCAGTGCGCGAACCTTTCAATGAAACTTCATCGACTTTCGGAGCCGAAGACCCACTCGTATATCCTTGATGACTGCACGAGACAAAGCTTTACGCCTCTCCTGGACCCAGCAACACCGACATTGGACTGTTGGTGACTGGAAACACGTTGTCTGGCCGTACGACTCTCGTTTCAAATTGTATCGAGCGGACGGATGTGTATGGGTATGTAGACAACCTCATAAATCCATGGACACTGCATGTCAGTAGGGGACTGTTCAACCTGATGGAAGCTGTGTAATGGTGTGGGCCGTGTGCAGGTGGAGTGATATAGGACCCATGATACGTCTAAATACGACTCCGCTAGGTGATACGTACGTAAGCATCCCGTCTGATCACCTGCACCATTCAGGTCCATTGTGCGTTCCGACGGACTGGGCAGTTCCAGCAGGACATTGCGACTCCCCACACGTCCCCACTTGCCACAGAGTGACTCCATGAACATTTTCCTGAGTTTATAACTTCCTCTGGCCACCAAACTCCCCGGACATGAACATTTTTGCAAAGTGCTGTCAGAAGAGCTCTCCACACCCTTGAACTCTTACGGATTTATGGACAGCCCTGTAGGATTCACGGTGTCATTTCACTCCGGCACTACTTCAGACATCAGCCGAGTCCAAGCCACGTTGTTTTGCGCCACTTCTTCGTGCTCGCTGAGGTCCTACACGGCATTAGGCAGGTGTACCAATTTTTTGGCTCTTCAGTGTATTTCAGTTTTGCTTTTTTTATTTTTCCTTTTTGTTGAGCAAATAGCTTTTTCTAGAGCTACATCATAAATCTGTGTTGTTTTATTTTTCTAAAACATGCCTGTGTTTCACATTACAAATCAACAATTTTCGAATAAAATCTGAATAAAACATTGACAATTTCAGTTTTGCTAGAACAAAAATGTTCTGTGGGTTACCCAGCCACTAAGTTTCTTCACAGTTCATCACTTCCACTTTTTAGGAGAGCACAGTAAGATACTGATAGTGTATGTAAAGAAAGCGATCGTTGTGAGGTAACGCCCGATAGATATGCATCACGCCCAACGTACAGTTAACGCAGGTATGACCTTAATAGGGAAGGACAGGGTGACGGACGAAAATATTGCTCAAACTCAGGATTTTGTTCTCCGTACTAGAACGCTGTAGACAAATGGTGCTTACTGCAATGAATAAGGCATACTTTGACGTTTTTATTGGTATTTGGTTCCTGAAAAATATTAATATCTTTACTGTGTATCTGGGATTTTCCCGAGGCAGCTCTGAAAGGAGGTAGATCGACAGTTGTCGCTGTAACTCCGATTGTGGTTATCTGAAACATGAAATTTAACGTATGAACCTGATCCTTATAGATGTAATTTTAGCTCTTCGTAGGTATTCGTAAAAAAAAAAATGGCGACGTTATAAATATTTGAAGAAAAGGATATTTTTGGACCCTTCTTTTTTGGCCGAAAAATATTAAATATCAACATAAAAAATCAGCTACGATGAACTGAAGAGAATTCAGTTTGCCTCAAGGGAGACGAAAATCATTAAAATCGGATGAAAATCGTTGCATGGGTGACGACAACCATGCCAACATCATAGGTTTGAGGAAACGCGTTTAAAGTTTGACACGTATTTATCACATAAAAAAGAGAGAAAGTTTGAAACTCTTACGGGATATAGTCGATGCCTTGTCCGTAATAACTATCGCCCCGAATAGTGGGTGGCCGCATTCTGCTACTGATAAGCGCTAATTTCCGTCCCCTAAAGCCCTTTTCGTCGCTGAGCGGATAGCCGCTGGCATTTGTATCTTCAGAGAATCGGCCCATCTCATCGCCGATTTCGATTTACGATTTAAAGGGCATTTGCCACGTGCATTAATGCAGTGTGGCTTTCACCGAATAGACATACGGCGAAATCTGAAGGAATGTTGAAAATTTTTTTTTTAGCCTGTCTCTAAATGAGACTATTGAAACCATCATTCATATTTCGAGTAAAACGGCCCAAACAACGCTCTGTGAAATGAGGTTTACTCAAATCGGTATAAATAGGGGTGATGGCATCGATGACTTCTGGCAACGGCATTTTGCGTTGTCCGCTGTCGGCTTCAAACGCTCACAGAATCGTTACTTTTTGGTGTTCGCGCATTATATTTTGGGGAATAATTCTTCAGTGTATATACATTCTAATTCCGTACTGAAAAACAAAAAATTCCAGTTTTTTCGACTGTCACCCTGTAGTATCCCCTTAAATGACCAAAGATGTTAGGAAAACGTCCGTCGTCAACGCTTACTTATAGTAGTCTACAGTAGCCTCGGTGCTTTTACAACTGTACATAAAAGTAAAAAAGACATGTTCGCACTTCTTAGGATGTGGGTGTTCAAATACAGAAGCAGACGAAGCATTCGAAATATCTAGAAAACCTGAGCAGGAGTAGCCAGTTCCGCGTTAAGGCAGGGATGTAGTTTGTAACCACTGTACTGAAGGAAATGACAGAATATTCTGAATGAGGAATTCAAACCCAGGAAGAATTGTCTGCTGAGGAAAAACATTATGACTACTGTCCACCGCGAGACTGAATGCTGCCTGGTGGCTGTCGGCGCACCGGACACGGTGGAAAAAGTGTACAAGCAGAGCAGGGACGAATGGGAAGCCATACAAGCAATGATATGCGCCGCAAATGGGGCAATCCACTGACCTAACCCACTGCGATTGCTAGACCACTACGCGTTCCCACGGAGACGCAATGTCATCATCATTTATGGCTGTAGTGGTAACAGGATCATCGAGACTGAAGCGTGTGGTTAATAAAAAAGCATCGTCCGGTCCAATAAATCACGTTTCTTGTTACGCCAGGTCGATAGTCACATCTGGTTACGCCGTCTTCCAGGCGAATGGCTGCGCGAAGAATGCACCCGCCACGAACACAGGCTGGTGGGGTATTATGCTATACGGAGTATTCCGTGGATTTGTGATCGTAATCGGAGGCACCGTGACAGCTGTGGAATACGTAAACATATTACAGACCAGCTGTATTAGTTCATACTTGATGTCTTACAACTGGATAACTGTCCGTGTCACAAAGCCAAAATAATGTTACAGTGGTTTGAGAGGCATGATGGTGAAGTCACGTTGACGTGTTTGGCACCAAGACCGCCTGATCTGAACCCTACGGAACACGTCTAGGACGTTATCGGGTATCAGCTCTGCGGCTACAAACCACTAGCCCCTAATTCAAGGGAACTGAGTGACCTGTGCGTAGACATTTGGCGCTACGTACTTTTGGATTTACGAAGGACTTGTCGAATATATGCCACGCGGATTAACTCACGTGTTTCGATTAAGATGTGGACCAACACGCTATAAAGTAGGTATCGATAATGTTGTGGCTCAACATGGTAATTTTAGTGTCACAGTTCACAGACGACAGGACGTAAGGAATACTTTGGAAATCTGTTGAAATGAATGTATAATATACTTAGAACGGAACAAGGCTTAAGGTGAAAAAAATCAAAGACAAAGTTGATAAACGGTGGTAGAAAGGAGAATATACGCTTGCTTAACAAAAAAACTGGGAACAATGCAGCAGTGAAAGAAGGGATAGAATTCTCCCACTCAGAAAGCGAGATTACATGGAAAGGCCAAAAAAAAAAGGAAAACATTTGAAGTAGGCTGGCACAAGTGAAGACATCTGTCTTCAAACAAAAGTCCTCTGTTAGTATAAGGTAAACTAATATGGATATGAGGAAGAACTTCCAACGGTTCAAATGGCTCTGAGCACTATGAGACTTAACTTCTGAGGTCATTAGTCCCCTAGCACTTAGAACTACTTAAACCTAACTAACATAAGGTTAACACACACATCCATGCCCGAGGCAGGATTCGAACCTGCGACCGCAGCGGTCACGCGGTTCCAGACTGAAGCGCCTAGAACCGCACGGCCGAGGAAGAAGTTCCTGAAAGCTTACGGTACATCTGGAACACAGCATGAAAAATAGACCATTGGAAAATGGATCAGGATAAACTGAAATGACTGCGAATATTGTGACACCGCTTAATTTTAAGAGTCAAATGGACTGACGTGGTATGACATGAAGAAGCACTAGAGAGATAGAGTCAAGAAAGAAATCTGAAGCACACCCTTAACAAAAGGTACGGACCAGAACATACAAAACAGATTACAAAGGATATCTGCTACAGTAGTCACATGCAGATGATGTACTGAGAGTAAAATTAGTGTGTTAAATGACTCCAAGACTGCAATCATTATGTTGTAAAACAATTTTACACAACGACTAAACAGCCCAGCTGTCAATGAACTTAGTCTCCAAAATTAACACATAGAAATCTTATTAATCTAGATCAAAGGTCACAGAGGTATCCGTGGCTAACTGGCTAAACAAATAGCAAGTTCAGGTACAACTGCCAACGAAAGGCATCGCACACTGTTTTCATACAATTACTTCTAATAATGACGTGAAAGAGCTGAGACGAAGAATGGGAAAGAAGAAGTAACAACAAAGAGAAACGTTCCCAGCGATCCCGATAACCCATTAGCATATCAATCAGGCGGTGTCAAGAGAATTTTATACAATCATAGCACACGTAAACTTTAATGATAGTCGGTTGAAAAACATGCAGATCTTCTAGGACTCGTTCACGCTTCTCTTTGAACATATGGAAACGATAATATGAGCCATAAGAAATTTGCGAAATAAATGGCCGCGACACTTCCAACACTAAAACAATCGAATGCTAGGGATTTCAAAAAGCAACAATGGGTTACTACTCTATATAACATGGAAATGTGGTTCTGCCTTAAGCAAAAGCAATTATTCTTGTTCTAGTGCCCAAAAATATTTCGGAGAAGTTTCTCAGCTTCAGTGGATCAATTTACTATGTTAAATAATATATAAATCATTTCTGCCTCATAACAGATAATCATTTTTGATATTATAGTATTACATTAATAAAAGTATTAACAGAAATATTAGAAGGAAGAATATATATTTTATTAACACATATTGGTGTTCATGTAGCTGTACGACATTTGCAGCATAGCTATAAATATTGTCCTCCAGTATGTCTTCGATTAATAAGGGATTTTCAATGCTATGTTGCACAATATATCAAATTTTTACGTCTAATATGAAATTATCGCATTACTGCTATTGTTTTACATTCTTTCGTCAACAGAGGTCCACTGTTTTACTCTTTGACTATCGTTTCTTTTTAGGTTACTGTACTAACTTTTTCAACTTAAGAGTTGGGGAAGGGGGATATATGTTAATTGTGTGTATTTACGTTCTGTATATTCCATGTTTTCATCCTTTTACAGGGTTGGTGAGCTGTGCCTCGGAACACACACTGTTCACTTGTTTCACCATTTTCTTCTGTGTGTTGCGGGTGGAAATTTCGAATTTTGCAGTACCATTGGACTTGGGGGTGCTTTTCTATGTTTGTTTGTTTGTGTGTGTGTGTGTGTGTGTGTGTGTGTGTGTGTGTGTGTGTGTGTGTGTGTGTTAAATGAGGTTTCATATGTACAAACTGTATGTCTAATGAACTTATGTCCGGAAATGCATGGTATCCATGCTAGAGACCATTTACTCAACCATACTTTGATACAGAGTCTGCAATATAATACGCACTGTACCTTGCAGCCACAGTTTTCTCCTCGCACGTAATACTGTTCCTCATATGTTAAGCCCTAGCACCGTCTCCTGCCATAGTAAATGGTAATGTTGTGCCCGATTCACTTCTCTTTTTGACTCACCTTGTAGTGGATGTGACACAACGTTGTACAAAATGGTTCCCTATTCGAATCGAGAGCTTGCCGACGTAGTGTTTACTTACAAAAACGCAAATCGCAATAGCCAGTTGGCAGCAAGGTTGTATCAGGAGACCTATCCCTGACGACAAAAACCACAGCATTCAACGTTTTCAACAGTGTTTCACCGTTTGTCTGAGACATGTCGTTTCAGGAAGCAGGCAGTCGTGAGGAAAGTACCCGAAATGTTGAGACACCAGACTTGGAGGAAAATGTGATTAACACTATGGAAGGCGACCGCCGAGTCAGTACCAGGCAGTTGGCCCGCCAGTCCAGTGTGAGCCAGATAACAGTGTGGAACATTCCCCATGACAATTTTTACTACCCTTATCACTTACAGCGTATTCAGGGCTTACTAGCGACAGACTTTCCACATAAGGAACAATTTTGTCGCTGGTTTCTTCATCAGGTAACCACGATTGTTGGATTTGTGTCATCCATCCCATTCACATATGAGACCACCTTTATGGAGAGTGGTATTTTCAACTTCCATTACATTTATCTATGAGATAGTATGGAAAACGAATCATCAGCATCGGTGCAGCCGGAATGTGTGGGCCGAGATAATTGGCAACAGTATTTTGGGACCAGTCTTCCTTCCATATAGCCTAACAGGCCGAACTATCAACGTTTCTTGAGGGCGAGTTTGCTTCCCCAGCTGGAAGAAGTGCCGTTGATGATTTGAGGGGTTGTGTGGCTGCTACATGATGGTGCTGCAGCCCACTTCGCCGTTAACGTCCGGACGCATCTCAATCACGTCTCCCTCATCGATGGATTGGATGAGGGGGTCCAGTTGCATGGCTTGCTGCTTTACTGGATCAACCCATGCGATTCCTGGTAATGAAGCCATATCTGAACTATTGTGTATGCAGATTCCATTCCAGATGTGGAGACACTGGAGCAGCATATTCAAACTGTCTTTGAAACCGTTCGGGTGTAGCCTGGCTGATGTGAATATGTGAGACATAACATGTTACGGCACATACACACATGCGTTGAGGCACATGTAAATCATTTTCGGCACATACTGTAATTGTGGCTGCCTTAGCATAGCGCGTATTAGACTGCAGTCTCTGTAACGATGTGTGACTGAAAAAATGGTCTCTAGGATGGAGATTATGCATTTTCGGACATAGGTTCATGCGCACGTGCATGATCAGTAACATATCCCCAAAACACAGTCAAACGACTATCCCGGATAGCATAGAACAATCCATGTATGATAGGTAAAACCTTTGAGCGCAAAACATAGCAGAATGAACGTAATGTAAATTGAAACACAATTCACAGTGTCGATAGAGTATAAAAGAGAAGAAACCTATCATTTTCGGAATCCGTGGGGGAAACAAAGAATTCAAAGACACACAGTCTTTGGAAGTCGTCAACATACTAAAATATATTGGCGCGTGTCAAATAGAACTGCAAGTTACAGCACTAGCCAAACACGGAATAGTGTGAAGCCAAACACACACCACCCCGTCGCCACTTCAAAATCGGAACGGTAGAAACCAAATTAAAAGAACTCACAGACTGGACCTTGGGAATCGCAGTAACAAAATGGAACTCAGTGACAAATAACAAGCCAGTACACGAGGCAGAAAATATTTACTATTAAACTTATGAGAAAAAAGATACAATTAAAACTACTTGAAGCTTCCATCCACAACAAGATATAGAACATGACTGTAGTCCTAGTCCTTGATGTAAAAATAGATTAAACCAATAGAAATACAAAAGTATAGAAAAATATAAGAAATATAAAAATATAAAACAAAATATCTAAAATGGTGATAAGTAATGCTAGACCAAGTTAATGTTAAAATTGACCCCTATCACTTTTTAAACAGTCTAAATTAACATGTAAAAGATACAGACTATATGATGGATCTTAGTGAAAGCAGGCCACAGCTGATCTTAGCTCGTGGCAGGATGAAGTGTGCTTGGCTTCACAGTATGCAGTGTAGGACTAGCGTTGTAACATGTAGTTCTATTTCATGCATGTCATATTTTAGTACGTTGACGATTCCCAAGGATTGTTTGCCTTTTAAGTCCTTGTTTCTCCCACGGATTTTGATGACGGTATGTTTCTTCTCTTTTATACTCTACCGACACCACAAGCTGTGTTTTAATTTACATTATGTTGATTCTACAATGTTTCGTGCTCATAGGTTTTATCCCATCGTACGTAAGATTGTCATTGCTGCCCAATCATGTCATTTGACGGTGTTTAAGAGATGTATTAGTGTTCATGCATGATTCATACTGGATGCCCATCTGTCATTTCATCCAAGTTTTATCCAGGAGTGACACGTATCTACGTGCACATGTACCTTGGAATTCGTGATACATGAAGTATTAGTTTTGTGAGCAGGTAGCGTTACTGTCTATTTTGTACGGTAGGTTGTGTTGACCAGTAGCGCTTTTAGTTATGTAGTTTTACTCTATATGCAGATATGACTTGAAGATGTACCTCAAGGGTATGAAACCGGTCGTCATACAGTGAAGAAACAATAAACAGCTATTGCCGATTTGGACTATCGCTCAGTTTTAGTACAGACTATTAATAGTTATTTGTTTTATTAATTGTAGCTTATTTTGTAGTTGTCCTCATTGAGAGAAGTTTTATTCAGCCTATATATCAATTGTCAGAAACTTTCTTCCTTGTGGATAATCACATGGTTTGATTTATGAAGCATCGTTATGCTGAAGCTTTCCAGTTTTCTGAATATGGGAAATATGTGTAGGTGGTTGTATCTGTACAATATGATGTCTAACATTTTTGATTTTATTGTCTTTGTCTGATTCTGTGGTGGATTTTGTCTGTGGGCAAACTGTGTTTATGTCCTCATGGCGTTATTGTGTACAGTTGGTGTTTCATGTAGAAAAAATATGATGCCATCTACGAAATGACGCCAGTATGTAAATCTGTGTTGTTTGGGTTTCACTGTGGTTTATATCCTTTGTTGGAAATATTTCTGTTCTGTCATTAATTCGAGAATGCTTGTTAATTCTTTTATGTGGGGTTTTGGGTGTCTTTTTGTTCTTCTAATTACTTTTTCATGATGTTGATGGTTTCTGTAATGGGGATATTGGCATATATGGATGTGACTGTGGCTGTTGTATGTTGAAATGTATGAGCTTTAGTGAGAGAAACACAGGAAAGCTATTATAGAAGCTCATCCATACCAACATACAACATAATATATCTGTAAGTATATGTGTGTTTCGTTGGTTAGGTGCAGTTCCGAAATTTACGATGGGATGCACTGGTATTTCCCACATATGAATTTCTGATAGGCTGTTTACTGTGTGTGCCTTGGGATTCTTTTGTTTTAGCAGTTTCACTTTTTGTTTTGTGAGTGTGTCTGAGAAAGGGTTTTTAAAATGTCTGTGTATTTTTCTTGAATGTTTGTGTTGAGTCAATGGTTAGTTAAATTATGTTGTGGTCTTCTAGAAATTTTAGTATTTTATTTTTGTACACTTTGTTTTATTATTACCGTGGTGGTGTTCTTGTGTGGTTTAACGATGAGAGTGCAGTTTTTTCTAAGTTTATTCATTATTTTTCTGGATGTTTTCATTCTCATTCTCTTCTATCAATAGATTATTTATATGAATGCATGGTGACTGTTTTGTCGGAAATGTCCGATAGAACAGACACCACACTTTCATACAACTGATTTGCATCGATGGAAAATGAATCCACAGTCTTCAGTTTGGCTGCACATATACATTCGACCTTACTGGGAATCTAAAATTAGTGAGCATGGAGGACAAGGACAGGAATTGTAGGTAGATGGCACTTGATGGGAACGTGAGTCAGCCATGGAGTGTGCCAAGGAAGTCCATGCATTTGCGACGAACACTTTCAGATGGCGCAGTGGTTAACGCAACAGCCTCCTAAGCAGGAAATCCTGGGTTCGAGTCCAAGTCTGGTACACATTTTCACTCATGGCCACTGATTGCGCATAAAAGTCCCATTGCAGGTAATATCATTCGTTCATTCCCTTTCCTTTCTCTCCCCCCCCCCCCTCCCCTGCCGCCTCCCACTCCACCTTCAATTTACATAAAACGTTATTTTTTATTTTCTCTGTTATACATTAATTTCCTAGGCTTTTGACTCTTGTTAGGCCAGCGCTGAAGCTCTTCTTTTGTTGTTTTATTATGTACTCACTTCTTTTTATTAAATTTTCCACTATCTAGTGTGTAACCCGTGTGCTGACATTATATTTAGGTCCTCTATCTAGCAGGTTTAGTTCTTGTTCTGGGAATTGTGTATCAATCAGATTGACCAGTCATGTGTGGAAAGTGTGCTTTGTTTGCCTACAGGTTTTGCCGTTGTTTTCTCTATTTTCTTTTCATTAGAGTTTCTAATTGTTGTTTGAGCCTATTCATGACGTCATTAAACATTTCTATGATTTTTATATGACTTGCTATTTCAAGACAGGTTTTAGACAGTTCAAGAATGAGCATGTCCATCTTGGGAGGTAGATATTTAATTTCCTGTTCCTCCAACCAACTTCTCCTTTATTGCATGTTGTGTGCAGGTTTACTGTTTACAATGATATGCACATACTCAAGTATTACTTTATGAGAAAAACATATTTTGTTGAAACTTGTATTAAACATGGTCTAATGTAGTTATTCTGTTATTCGTAGTTGACGTTGCTCGGAAATCCCTGGCATGGCCCTTGAACAATCATCTTATGCTAAAGATTTTTCTGTTCCACGTCTGCTTCCTAATATATAATATAGAAATATGCTTCTGCCTTAACTGAAAGCAATTCTTTTCGTTTTAGCACCCAAACGTGTTTTGGAGAAGTTTCTTCCTCCTCATTGGGTTCATTTATTCTCTATTAAATAACATATAAAGAATTTTTGCAACACATACATAACAGTTTTAGAGGTTGTAATGTTACATAAATAAAACTATTACCAGAAATATTAGCAGGAAAAATATATGGCTTACTATTTCACACTGGCGTTCATACGGCTGTCTAACATTCACAGTATAGTTATAATTATTGTCCTCCACTATATCCTCTGCAATTAATAAAGGTTTTTCAGTGTTAAATAATTTGTCAATTTTAAGCAAATTCAAAATTGACAATATTTTACGTTCTGTTGTAAGCAAAGGTCCGCAGTTTTACTCGTAGAGTATCATTGTTATACGTTACAGTACTAATTTTCGAAAATGTGCTGAAGAATATGTTGATTGTGAATAGGCTTTGTGAAATGGCAAGCTGGGGAGGGTGGGAAGTATGTATGTAAATTTTTCGTACCTACATCTGTAGATTTCGCATTTTCATGCTTCTAGTGAGTGGCTGAGCTGTGCTTGCAAACACACTCTGCTTAAAAACTTCTATACACTGTTCTCAAGCAGCCGGAGTGTCTGTATAATCATGTACTGGAAAATTTATACTCCTTGTGTATGTCAAGACGTGTTTTTTATGGTGAAGACGGCGCTAGAAAGATATCCTGCACCAGGAATTAGCGGGAAAAGACTTGCACTACGATGCCGCAAGGGAAATACACGAACTTCAATGGACGGAGAATAACTGAAATGATCGTCTATAGGACTTACACCAGTCACCTGAAAACGTCATTAATGTATATCACTCCCCGCACATACCACTCTAAAATTACTTATTGTTAATAAGTACTGAAGCGCCTAGAACTGCTCGGCCACTGCGGCCGGCTTAGTGTTCTTCATTACAACATAGCGCAGAGACGACATCTGAGTGACTTCGCACGGGGAAGAATCATCAGGATACTGGAAGGAGGACGACATGTGACGAGAGTGGTCCAGAAGTTTGGTATTACTTACAGAATTGTTTCACGTGCATTGGGAAAGTTCCGAACCACAGGCACTGCTGCCCAGATGTAGGGCGTGATCGACCGTGGTCCCCTACAGCAGAAGATGAGCGCTGCATTGTGCAACAGCCAAGATGAGACTCACGTCAAACAGTGAGCGCAGTTGCAACCGCACTTAACATGACTGCAAAGCACGCAGTCTCACGGCCCGTAGCGGCGCGGCGGCTATACGGTAGGAGGAGGGGTTCTTTGTCTGGCGAGCAGTACCCTCAAACTGTGAGAGCCAGGAGCACCTAACCCACTCAGGAATATTGTCGAGAGCGATCGTTTTGGTGGTCCAGGTGTTATAGCATCTGGAGGCATGTTTCATGGGTGTACTAACCTTAAAATCTTTGAACACAGCCAGCCTTACTGTGACACTTTACTCGTACTCCATGTGCGTTCCTTTAGGGGTGCATTCCGCCTTGACTTCCCTTTCATGGATGACGATGCACGACTGCCTCGAACAGCGCACATGGGAGAGTACTTGGAACAAGGCCTGCCCGTTCCCCGAATTAAGTCCGACAGAGCACAAGTGGGGTGGCGTCGGAGAGACGTACTACAGCACGTCCAAATACACCAACGACCATCCAGAGTTTCCAAACCTGCTGTCGGAGGGCAGGAACGTGTATCACGATACACTTGTGACTTCAGGTAACCCCAAAGTCAATAATCGCACGGAATGAGGTCTGGGGACATGGGAGGCCAAGCATGACGAAAGTAGCGGCTGAGCACACGATCATCACCAAACGACAAGCGCAAGAGATCTTTCACGAGTCTAGCAATATGGGGTGGAGCGCCATCCTGCATAAACACCGTACGTTCCAGCAGGTGTTTATCAGCCAGGCTGGGGATGATGCGATTCTCTAACTTATCGGCGTACCTCTCACCCATCACGGTAGCAGTTTTACTGTTCAGCGCCATCTGTCGGACTTTTTGTGAACTTTTTTTGTTCTAATAAAACCCCATGTCGTTCCAAGCATGTGTGTCAATTTTTACCTCTCTATCTACATTATTCCATAGTTTATTAAGTTCGCAAATTTATACTGACTTTTTGATCACCCAGTATGTCTCAAAGTTTCATCGAGCTGTGTTACTCGGCAGTAACACATCATGAGAATGTTACCTTCCTACTTGCGTTTTACACAGCAGTGTATGTATTATGGATGGCTGTATGGTCATACAGCCATGAAACAAGTGGTCAGTAGTAATACTAAACAAAAATACACTAAGACAACAAGCGTGGAAAAAATAGAGAATTGTGTCAAATTAGTCCAAAGGCTGATGTGTTAAGAAAAGAAAACGAGAAAGAATACGCTCCCACTATGCAGTGTGGGTCAGTCTGCTGGTATTGGAGTCGCGGTACAGACTGTGTCGCTGGCCGGCGTTGGTGTGGGTGGCGGGCGCTGCCGCGGCGGCTCCTCTCATGTTGAGACAGCTGGATCGGCCGGAAGCCTCGCAACCCGACACCGCAGCTCCCGCGCCCTGCTAGCGATTTGGAAAACCCGCTACCGGCTCCCACCTCCTGCAAGCTCTAGAATAACGTATCTTGCTTCCATCCCTTCCGATTGTGCTGCCAGGGCTGCTCCAAAAATTCCTTTAGCATATTTGAAAAATGATTATACTGGATAGTTCAATAATGTAGTCCCACCCTGGAGTTTTTGAAACTCACTCTTTTGTTCGCAACAATGATACGAGGGTCACTCCAAAAGAAATGCACACTATCTTTGTAAAAATACAGTTTTCATTCTGCATGTGTGAAAGTTTTACAATGTGCAGATACATCCTTCCCGCTTGTTTTCAAACTTAGTTCAACCTGTTCCCGTGAATGGTGCCGTCACAGCATGTCTTCAAGATAGCTGCTACGCTTGACGTTCGTCAGAAGCAACGTGCTGTCGTAGAATTCCCGTGCTGTGGATACGAGACAGTGGGAAACATCCACAAGAGGCTGAAAAAGGTGTATGGATATGCTGCTGTCGATCGCAGGACAGTTAGTCGGTGGGCAAGCAGGTTACGTGATGAAAGCAGGCACGGAACTATTGAGGATTGTCCTCGCAGCGGCAGGCGTTGTACTGCACACACTCCAGACAATGTGCAGAGAGTTAACGAAATGGTGACTCCTGACAGACGCATCACAATGAACGAATTGTCACGCTACGTTGGGATAGGGGAAGGAAGTGTTTGCATAGTACTGGAAATGTTGGCGTTAAAAAAGGTTTGTGCCAGGTGGGTTCCCAGGATGTTGAGAGTGACTCACAAAGAAACAAGAAAAACGGTATGCAGCGAACTTTTGGAACAGTACGAGAATGGTGGAGATGAATCTCTTGGAAGAACTGTGACAGATGATGAAACATGTCTCCATCATTTTTCACCAGAGACGAAGAGCCAATCAATGGAGTGGCATCATACAAAATCACCCAAGAGAAAAAAATTCAAAACTACACCTTCTGCTGGAAAAGTTATGGCTACGGTGATTTTCGATTCCGAAGGACTCTTGCTTGTGGACATGATGCCAAGTGGAACCACCATAAATTCTGATGCATATGTGACGACAATGAAGAAACTTCAAGTTCGACAGAGTCTTGTTCGACCATATCGCCAAAAGCAGGATGTTTTGCTGTTGCACGACAATGCATGGCCACATGTCAGTCAAAAAACCATGGAAGCGATCACAAAACTCGGATGGACAACACTGAAACACACGCCTTACTGTCCTGACCTGGCTCCACATGTTTATCATCTCTTTGAGAAACTGAAAGACTCTCTTCGTGGAACAAGGTTTGAAAATAATGACTCCCTTGTACACGCTGCCAAACAGTAGCTCCAACAGGTTGGTCCAGAATTTTACCGTGCTGGTATACAGGCGCTGGTTCCAAGATGGCGTAAGGCAGTTGAGAAGGATAGAAATTATGTGGAGAAATGAAAATATTGTTCGTAAAGGATGTATCTACACACTGCAAGACTTTCAAACACGTAGAATAGAAATGGATTTAAAAAAATAGTGTGCATTTCTTTTGGAATGACCCTCGTACAAAGATATGAGCGCGACTTTCTTTGCATCCGCTATGTTCCACGGTTGCCACGAGAAGATATACACTGACAGAAAAAGAATCAGAACACCAAAATATAATTAACGTATTGGGACGAAATTTCGGAAATACATTTTCCTAGGTAACATATTTAAGAGATTAATACTGCAAGATAACAGGTTAATTAAGCACAAGATAGTCATCGCAAATGTGAAATGTTGGAACACTGATAACCGTTGTAAGTGCCAGAATGTTGAATGCAAGCATACAAATGTGCATGCATTGTGTTGTAGAGCTGCCGGATGTCATATTGTGGGATGGAGTTCCATATCTGTTGCACTTGGTCGTCCATTACAACGATGGTTAATGCTGGTTGTGAATGACTCATGGTGTTGTCGTCTAATGATGTCATACGTGCTCGACTGGGGACAGATCTGCCAGAGTATGCCAAGGCAACATGTCGACAGTCTGAAGAGCAGCGATATGAGGACGAGTGTTATCCCTTTGGAAAACACCCTCTGGAATGTTGTTCGTAAATGGCTGCACAAGAGCTCGGATCACTACACGACTGTTCCTGCTGTCATGCCAAGTCGCACACCAGACCATAAGTACAAGTGGACCGCGCACGGCTCGCGGTTGTGCCCTTTACTGATCGTCATCTTGTTTTTGTGGTTCTCTCGCCTCATTTTCTGTTATTCAATTTATTGGCGTCACTAAGTTGCTGGTTTGCTTGCCCGTGAGTGGCAGCAGCAGCGCTTATCGATAAGTGCATTGTCATACTACCTCTGGAGCGACCGCTAGTATTTCCGGGTCGTCGCCTGCCGGAAATCAGTCCGGACGCAGCATCAGGAGAGTCGGGGACGGAGCGCCAGGGAAGTGCGGACAGCCAGTGCTCGCCGAGCACTGGCAACACACATGAATTGTCCGACGGAAGGAGACTGGAGCGGGACGACCGTTGGTTGGTCGTTCGGTTGGTCGTTTCATCTGACGACGTGTGTTTGGTCTTTTGACCGTTTCTGTGTCTCTTCAGTTGGTCATCTTGCCGGACGTGGGTCGGTTCCTTCCTTGCGCAGAGATGTCGTAGCCAATGGGCAAAAGTTACCTCTGCACGGCTGGGTCCGAGCCAGTGTGGCGGGTCGCTGTGTCTCCGAATTCCGAACGGACGTCGAGATGAGTCGGGCTGGAGGTGCAGTCAGCTTCGGGCAGCCTAGATTCGCCCGACCGTTGCCGACACACGTAACTTCAGTGGGAACGACCTGGGATGGTCGTTCGGTCGGTCGTCTCATCGGACGACATGTATTTGGTCGCCGACCGCTTGTGGAAACTCTCTGTGCGTCCAATTGATTCGTCCTTGTTGTTCCACAGTGATTGCTTTTACAATTGTTCGAATTCTTGTGCAGGTGTGTTTATGTGGAACCGTGTGTAGCGTCTGTGTTTTCCACTGCACTGAGCAGATGAATGCTGTCTGCGTACTAGAGTAGTCAGTCGGTCCATTGAAATAGAGCAGCGAGTGTGTCGGGTGGAAGGGAATTGATTAGGCTGTTGGTATATCCTTCAGCCGTCCCTAGGTTGTGTTGCTACCCGACTGTTTAGTGTTACGCTTGGCTGCCTGTCTCACCTAAACTGTGCTTAGAGTTTCCTATCCAGGCCGAACCTTGGAACACTCCTGAGCACCACTGTTTGTTATTTGTAATTTCATTTTATTTGGTCGCAGGTTCTGTGCTAGTCCTTCAGCCCTGTATTAATATTGTCTGTTTTATGTTTAGTATATGGCCTTTAGCTGAACTTCATGTCAACTATTTTAAGATTAGGCCTTCAGCAGTGTTTCATTCAAAATTCTTGTTGCTCTATATTTAGGCCTTCAGCCGCGCTTGTTTCTGGATCTGTGGCTTTAATATGTAAATCCTTGTCCGAAGGTTTTGTCTTTAACTATCTTGGGTTCTTGATACGGCCTTCACCCGTGTTTTGCAAATGTTTATCTCACGTTGTCTTTAATTATTCTTGAGTAATTATTTGGGCCTTCAGCCGACAAAATACTTAAGTTTTCTTAAGATGATTTCTGTTGTACTGTGTAAAAGATTATCTTTAAGCCTTCTTTTATTATGCAAAAAAATTTTATTGGGCTTTCAGCCGAAGAATTAACTTGAATTTTACTTAATATGGCCTTTAGCTGGAATTTGTAAATGGTTGGCTTTTAAAGAATTTCCTTAGCTGCTCTGAAATATTATTTCAGCCTTTAGCCGAGAAGATACCGTAATTTTACTTAATTAAGGCCTTCAGCCGTTACTCTAAATCCTGTTTTAAAAGCAATCATTTAAACATTCTCTGGAGAAGTTACTTTGGCTCTCAGCCGTGGATTGATCTTTGTTGTTTTAAAGAGGAAACTGTGCATTGCTTTGAGGAATAAAGTTGTGTGTGTTCTTGTATAACTAACAGTAATTGACCTTGGCGCCTTTCCACAACCTGATCCGTTCTGTCCTGCGAAATCAGATTTCAACAGGTGTAATGTGTCCAGTGTGTCTAGCAAGCAGACAGGTTGGCTGGGGACCCTGAACTGGCCTTCTCCTAAGCAACACACAGCCATTACTGGTAACGAAAACACGGTAGGTTTCCATCTCGTCCTCCAATGATCTCTCGCTTGGCAGCACTTAACTGGTGGTGGTTTGGGGTCAGCGGAATTCACGCTACAAGGCTTCTGGCTCGGAGCTGCCCTTGAAGTAATCGACTTGTAACGGTTCGTTGTATCACCGTGGTGCCAACTGCAGCTCAAATTGCTGTTACAGATGCAGTACGATGCGCCAGAGCCATACGTCGGTCACAATGCTTTACCCTCTCGGTAGTGCCACGTGGCCGTCTGGGCCTAGTTTTCTTCCGACCGTACATTCCCGTGACCACTGCTGCCAGCAATCATCTACACTAGCTACATTCCTACCAGTGTTTCTGGAATACCGCAGAAGGAACAACCAGTTTCTTGTGGTCCTATTGCAAGACTTCTTTAAACTCAGTCCTGTGTTGGTAGCGGCGTCGTTGTCGCCTTAGAGGCATTCTTGACTAACATAAGCTCACCACATCCAATCTGAAAGGTAACTAACAGTCCCTACCTTTACAGCGTGTAGTTAAAACAAACCTGATTTGCATCCTCAGAGTGGCGCTGCTAGTGCTACCCTCATGGAGCCAGTGTGCAATTTGAACAGATATCATCTCTCATACGTAGAAACACGCCTATCAACTTTTGCTTATGCCGCACAAATCCTCCTTGGTGTTGCGGTGGCCGTGCGGTTCTAGGCGCTGCAGTTCGGAACCACGGGACTGCTACCGTCGCAGGTTCGAATCCTGCCTCGGGCATGGATGTGTGTGATGTCCTTCGGTTAGTTAGGTTTAAGTAGTTCTAAGTTCTAGGGGACTGATGACCTCAGATGTTAAGTCCCATAGTTCACTAACCACAAATGAAAATGAGACGGCAACAGAGTTGAAAATCGATCGAATGACTGCCTGTTAATGAGAAATATATACTTTACAAGAAAAAAACAAAGATGAAAACGATATGTAACACCACAGAGCTAAACAGAAAGATTTATACTACAACAGGGGAGTTGTGATATGTAACCAATCCAGCGGTACAAGGGACTGTTGCACAGTTATATTAATTTAGTTGCGATATGCTACACAGCTAGCGGTACAAGGGACTGCTGCACAGTTATACTAATTTCCATAAAACAGATAAAAAGAACCACAGAAACATCAATAATGTGAGAAAATATGAAACAATTCACACCAAGTTATAGGTCCGCAATCAGGTTTTGGCTGTAAGAAACTGTTGATTTTAACTGCAACCACTCACTGTCTTTTGGATATGACTTGTCCATAATGGCGTAGAACTTTCTAGCAACTGGAACTCAGAAATGATTTAACTGTTCAAAATCCGGCGATGAGAGTTACTACAGGTATTTTATTTGATACAGAAAATCAGATAGCTTGCTGCAAAAAGTGAAGTACTCGAAAATCTAAAAATCTGATGATTTCTGCATCTACGTGATTACTCTGCAATTTCCAGTTAAGTGCTTGGAAGAGGGTTCATCGAACAACCTTCAGGCTATTTCTTTATCGTTTTACTTTCCAGCCGTGACGGATTAGCCGAGCGGTCTTGGGCGCTGTAGTCATGAGCTGTGCGGCTGGTCCCCGCGGAGGTTCGAGCCCTCCCTCGGGCATGGGTGTGTGTGTTTTTCCTTAGGATAATTTAGGTTAAGTAGTGTGTAAGCTTAGGGACTGATGACCTCGGCAGTTGAGTCCCATAACATTTCATACACATTTGAACATTTTTTTTCCACTTTCCAATGGCGCGCAGGAAAAATGAGCACTTGAATCTTTTAGTGAGAGCTCTGACTTGTCTTATTATATTATAATGGTCATTTCTCCGTATGTGGATGGGCGCCAACAAAATATTTTCCCAGTCGGAAGAGAAGGTTGATGTTCGAAATTTCATGACAAGTTCCTGCGGCAGTGAAAAACAGTTCTGTTCTAATGGCTGCCACCCAAATTCTCGTACCATGTCCATGGCACCATGAGAACGGAGCAGAGGCGCCCGTACGAATAGTGATGAATTAACAAAATTGTAAGAAGCATCAGTAATGGCTTATCGGCTCTTCATTGTCAATTGACATTATTGTTGAATACGTTATTCCCAAAATAGTGCTGCATGAAAACTATATGATAACTTGCACCCAGGGCAAACTTCGACTTTGTGACCCTAATCCCCCTTTTTTCAGATGTCCTCCTCGCTGCTCACATTGTTTTTTCATTTACTGAGGAAAACCCTACAAAGAAGTAACAGGTAAACGTTTCAATAATTATATTTTGTAGGAGACTGTTCGAAAAAAAAGCAGTAAGCCTTTACACTTTCGTTGCGTTGGTCACTTGAGTTCTCCGTGTCTGTTAGCGTTCAGTGAAGTAGTCTCGATGACAATTTCACTGCATTGATAGGACACATTTTTATTTATTTGTTTCATTCTGCTAGCTTACAGTTTTTACAGTACAGCTAAGAGCCGCCTGCAATGCGACACACACAGCCTACAGCGCCACACTCGCGTAGTTTGGAATACACAGTGTGCAACAAAATTAATGAATCACTTCTTCGAAACCCCGTAATGGCCTCCCATTCAGACTCATACTCGTAAGTTTTAGCCCCTGACTCACAAGATGATTTTTCTGTAACGTACACTATGAGGTGGGGGTCTCTGTGACACCTATGTTCAAACCGAGATTTAAGGCTCAAATCATTTGAAATTATTGACTTATGTTATATAACATATATTTTTACAATTATTTAAGTGTTGCTTAAATGCTCCTTGTTTATTTTATTGCACTAAATAAAGCGTGCAACATTTCGCTGTTAATCACATAAAATCACGTACTTTCGTGTAGTTTTTAAATAGTATACATAAATGGACTGATAGAGAACTGAATTATAGATTCTAAAAAATTATATCATCTCTGTAGCAAGTAAATTTCCACATGAAACTAAATTCCAGGGTTTCAATTTGCATATAAAAATTCCACTCGATAGATACAAAAAGAAAGTCTGCAAAATTGACATTCTTTTTTTTCTTATCACCACTCAGGATACATTTGATTTTTAACTAAAATTTTAAGTAGCCTGTTTTATTGGGCGAAACAGACGGATCACCATCACAACGGACCTGAAGTTCTTCCTCTGAATGATGCCCTTGTTTGATAGCAGAACTGTGATCAGTGGCTATTTTAAAATCTTCGTATTTTTCGTCTATTTTTTGACGCGTATCGCAAAAAACTTTCTGAATTTACCGTGTTACAATTTCATCAAACTCTTAATGTTAAAACTGACACGTTTCTTCGAACATATTTTGTAGTATGTGGTACCGTACTGAAGAAACCCGGTACCTACTTCACGAGGCGCTGTGTAGGAGACTCTATCATCTGACAATAACACGTCTCAACAACAAACGACGATGATAACGAAACCGACAGTAAAACATTGCAGGGTTGGCAATTTAAGAAGTGTAGCGGGAATACAGAAGGATTCCGCCACAACTGACATTGGAGATCGAGTTCGAAAAGTTTCGCGCGGTCTCAGAGAATTAAGGGTTAAATGTGTGATGGTTCAAAAGTGTGGCGCCCTGCGACGTCACCCTCCGACTGGACGACGCTACGACCAAGGTGTCGACACATGTGAATAAAAGGCTACAGTTCAGAAGTTCATGAGAGCTGAAAGGTGAGCTAATGATGTCAGATTGGCATAAGATTTCACCATAATTCTGTCCAATGTCACTGTGGACGTGTCACAAGATGAGAACGTCGTCACAGCCCCTGTCACCCACATCTCACCCCTTCTTTTGATGTCTCTGCTATGGAGGTCAGAACCGCAACACCCAGCGTGATTTTCTGATGGTAAGCGAGAAAACCATTTCAGACGTACCGTCGCTCAGAATCGATAAGAAAAGGCATCAGGCGGTGCCATAAAGAGTGACATTCAAACCACCTCTTTCTCTGGGGCATTGATTCCCACACGAAAATAAAACTTTTTGCTGACACCTTTGGACGGTTCAGCTCTTCTCTAAGGACACTGTAGGGTTGCATCCCCGTTGAACGTGATCGCACCCCTTTGACGTGCAGTGTGACCATAGACTCTCGTTTACAGGTTGTAACCACTAGAGACCGTTCAAAACCATTCCACGAAATTTTATCATGATCCGAAGCAGTAAGGGTTGTTGTTGCTGTTGTGGTCTTCAGTCATGAGACTGGTTTGATGCAGCTCTCCATGCTACCCTATCCTGTGCAAGCTTCTTCATCTTCCAGTACCTACTGCGGCCTACATCCTTCTGAATCTGCTTAGTGTATTCATCTCTTGGTCTCCCTCTACGATTTTTGCCCTCCACGCTGCCCTCCAATACTAAATTGGTGATCCCTCGATTCCTCAGAACATGTCCTACCAACCGATCCCTTCATCTAGTTAAGTTGTGCCACAAGCTCCTCTTCTTCCCAATTCTCTTCAACACCACCGCATTAGTTGTGTGATCTACCCATCTAATCTTCAGCATTCTTCTGTAGCACCACAATTCGAAAGCTTCTATTCTCTTCTTGTCTAAACTATTTATCGTCCACGTTTCATTTCCATACATGGCTACACTCCATACAAATACTTTCAGAAACGACGTCGTCATTTAAATCTATACTCGTTGTTAACAAATTTTTCTTCTTCAGAAACGCTTTCCTTGCCATTGCCAGTCTACATTTTATATCCTCTCTACTTCGATCATCATCAGTTACTTTGCTCCCCAAATAGCAAAACTCCTTTACTACTTTACTTGTCTCATTTCCTAATCTAATTCCCTCAGCATCACCCAACTTAATTCGACTACATTTGCTTTTTCACCCCTCATGTTTTCTGTATTCCTGTGGTGTAATCACGTGGGAGTGCAGCATCAGCATGTGTGTGAATAACACGGCAAAATGTCTCTTTAAGGCCTCCCAGTTCAGCAACATCCTCGGTGCCACCACGCATCTTTGTTGAATACGTTTCAAATGTACTTGTCGGAGTTTTTGAGGCCCGTTCAGCCTGGCAGCCACTCTATTGCCTGAGGTTTAGGCAACCCGTTGGACACCTTTGGCTCCGGCTTGCAATGTTCAGGTACTTGAGCAGCAGCCAGGGCGATCTGGTACCGCAGCTTCTGAAAGGTAGGTTTGTAACGTGTTCAATAAAGTTGCCGAACTGGTGTGCCTTAGGGGGATCCTTTGCCGTTTTATTCGCACACAGGTTAATGTTACACTCACACTTAGTCACGTTACAGAGGGCGGAAAACTGGAGGGTTGAAAAACCATAAACACCCTTTTTTGTGCGGATCACCTTCAAATCTCGTCAAACGGTTTTGTACCGTTCCTAGTGTTTACAAACTGTACGCGACAGCAAAAATTGCAGGCGTGATGCATTACAAAGGCCTGAAATGATGTTCAATGTGAATGACGTCGTACAATGTCCTCAGAGCCGATGGTGACAGCAATGTAAAAGGATGTCAAGATCATATTATCCTTTCTAATCGCACTGTGGACTTTCGTTTTCGATCGCTTAATGAGTGGGAATTAACGCCTTAGAGAGAAGGGTGGTTTCATTGACACCCTTCATGCCACCGGTGAGGCCTTCTCGTGTAGATTGCGAGCGGCGGCTTGTCCCAAATGTTTCCCTCGGCGATTTCATCGCTGGGTGTCATGATTCTGACCTCCATCGCAGTGGTGTGAAAAGGAGGAGTGAAATTTGGTACCCATCTGTCACCATTAATTAACCTTCCAGCTCACGTGAACAGCTTTTTCTTTCACATCGATCATCACCTTGCTGTCTGAGGCGACTCGGACCCCGAGGGTGACATCGCAGGGCGCCTCGCTTTTGCGTCAATACAACGAAAGGCTGTAGGTATATTTAACACAATAAGTTCAAACTTATGCGTAGCATTGGAAGGCAATTATGTGGTTTCGAAAAAGTGATTGTTTAATGCTATTGCGCAGTGTTGTAACACAACCCCCGGTACTCCTTGTCTGCCAGCGTTCGCTGAAGTAGTCACACGCAGAGTCAGTGCTTTCTCGTAGCTTGCGTCTGTGATCAACCGAAAGTTCGGTAGCGCAATTACGTGTCGAAAACACTTCAGGTCTCACTTTCTTTCGAATTTCAGCACTTGGATGGATAGCGAGTGTGCTTACAGGACGAACTGGCCGCAGTTCGCGAACAGCTCAAGACGCCTGGACCGTCCCTTTCGTCTGTGTTTCAGAGGCGCAGTGGAGTAATCACACGCGATGCCGCAGCCGGAATCGTCGTGTTCCTGGCACTGTGAGGCGCCGGAGACGACTTTGCAACACGGTTCTCCACGAGTTTAATTGTGAAAGGTTACTGGAGGACTTGGATCAAGTCTCGAAACTGCTATACAAATAAAATCAGTTTAAATAAGAATCACCAGCCTCGCATAGACCTGCAAGAGATGGCAAAACTTCTCACCACTCTAATGTTAGTACTGTTTCTCTTCTTTTATTCTTCAACACTTGAGTCTGGTTACGCAAAAGCATTTGCACTACTCAAGGTCTGGAGATGTAACAGCAGGTGGTTAATGCACACCACGTATGACAGCTCATTTAGTGAGACTAGCCTGGAGATGTAGTTAACTTCCGTACTCATCATGCTTTAGTGAAAGGGAGAAGGTGGGAAACCTGCTGCTTCGGCCGCGAGGAGAACAGCTTTCTCGCTAACGCTTTCTGGCGATAGAAAGGGAGCTCGCAGCTCGGTCGGGGACAAGGGCTGGCAATGATGGACGCAGAGAATTTAACCCGTTCTTAGAAATGTTTGCCAAGATGCCTTGCGACCCGTAGAGTCGCAGTGGAGCCAGAGCGTCTCTGGGAACTCCGAGGCTATTTCACACTCTCAGAGAGTAGGTGTTTCGGCAGCTACCAAGTGTTACTTCCCTGTTGACAATGATAACTGCCGTTCCCAGGGCACAGTTCAACAGGGAAACTCTGGAGAGAAGCAGCAGAGGAAGTGGGAGAGAAGGGAACTGACTGGCAAATGACAACTCGTCGAAGTGGGTGCTCATGAGAAAGCCAATCGAAAGAGGGCAGAGGCCAAGACTTCTGTATCGGAGTGCAGGAGTGAAAAGAGTACGGAGGGCACAGCGTGCTGGAACAGAGTCGTGACCGGTAGTGTGAGTGTGAGGTGGGGGCAGCGGCGTGGGTGGCAGGACGTGGGTGGCAGTTTGGTACGGACCAGTGGAGGACGGAGAGGTGCAGAACCCACTGTTAAAGGTAAGGCGCCGTAGTAAACTTCCATAGTTTCGTTTACGGGTGAAAGCAGTAATTCTAATCGGTCAAAGACTGGACACGTAGTTTGTGGATTTTACTAGTTGTCAGGAAGGACTAAAAGTGTCTAAGATTTAACAACTGTTTGTTATAGTGTAAAGAAGATTATATCAGACAATATAAGTACAGAAACTAGATGAAACCTTATTTGTCAAAGTGTAAACGGTTATTAAATGATGAGAATAAAACCCTTTCCACTTTTAATTAATACTGCCGTGCCCCTTTAACTGCTGGTCTCTCCACCTGAAAGTGTTATATGTCCCATGTGCCACCATTTCTTTTACAATTCCCGCCGTAATCTTTGTGTCATGAGAGGCCATGTTCAGATACAGTATCTGTATTCCTCAGTTGATTTCCCTAGTGTTCGACAATCCTTATGAACGGAGCTCGGTCGTCGCGACTGTCAGATAGGCCAACGATTTCCGTTTGGAGTCATTCTCGTTGTCTCAAGGTGTGAACGTATTATAGTGAGGCTGACGAGCCAAAATAATTAGATTTACCGGTGCTGGAAGAGTGTGTATTACAGGCTTCCGATAACAATTAACTTGATTTAAATAGTACATTCATGAGAGCGAAAATTGCACTTGTTTACAAATACTTGTCATACTTGAAAATGATGTTGTAGATTATACATGTTTATTGAAATAATGTTACTTGATCACAAATGGAGAGTCCAGATATAATCACATGATGACAACCCATCGAATCTGCTTCTGCTCAGGACACAATTCTTTCCTGGTATTTTTCAAGTGTGTGTCCTTTCCTCAATGTTTTCCCATTCACGCTATTTACGGCCTTATTCTTGTTTTCGCGCATAAATGGTCAAGTACTGTACTAAATTCACAACTCAGAAAAAGAAGCCAACAGTATCTATTTCATCTAAACACTGTAAACCTCTTATGACAGCACTAATTACATTTTTTATCGAACTTATGATCCACAGTTATGTATGTTGCCTTTTAATGAATAATATTTGATTGATGTTTTACCTATACAAGTTTATTGCCTCATTTGCCACAATAATGAATTATTTGGCCCATCAAGAATAAAGATATATCAAACAACAACAGCCCAAAAAAGTGAATTTCCTATGTCAGTACGAAGTGCATCTGCTGTTGGAATACGTTGCATCCTCCCGTCATTGAAGAATTTACCAATATATACTGGTGTATGGCACATTATAAGTCAGAATTTAGGACCTTAAAGAAACGACACAATGTTGGAGAAACACTGAAAAGATACTCGTAAAAGTAGACATATAAAATATCAAAAAAGATGATCTTAAATATGTGGATAAATGAAATATAATGCGGTAAATTACTTTCACAGAAAATAAAACTGAATACGTCATAATTTGATACATAATTTCCTACTATTTGATGTAAACACGGGGAAACAGGGAGTGGGGAGAAGAACTGATGGGTGCCCAGGTGACAGTGCTGCGTCACAACTCTCCATTACAGTACCCACAGGAAACGGCCAAGTCAAGTGAGTTCGAAACTTCCTTTTTTTTTTCATCTGTCTTCTGACTGGTTTGATGCAGCCCGCCACCAATTCCTCTCCAGAGCAAACCTCTTCATCTCAGAGTAGCATTTGCAGCCTACGTCTGCAACTATTTGCTGGATGTATTCCAGTCTATGTGTCTTCCTCTACAGCTAGATCTCTTACAAAATGTTTTCCACATACTCCTTTCCTCTCCGATTCTGCGCAGAACCTGCTCATACCTTACCTTATCAGTCCACCTAATTTTTAACATTCGTCTGCAGACCCCATCTCAAATGCTTCGTTTCTCTTCTGTTCCAGTCTACCCACAGTCAATGTTTCACTGTCATACAATATTATGTTCCAAACGTCCCTCAGAAACTTCTTCCTCAGGTTAAGGCCAATGTTTGATGCTAGTAGAATTCTCTTGGCCAGGAATACCTTTTTTTCCAGTGCTGGTCTGCTTCTGATGTCCTTTTCTCTCCGTCCGTCACTAGTTATTTTGCTGCCTAGGTCGCAGATTTCCTTATCTCCGTTTACTTCGTGGCCATCAATTCTGATGTTAAGTTTCTCGATGCTCTCATTTCTGCTACTTCTCATTGCTTTCTTCTTTCTTCGATTTACTCTCAATTCATATTCTGTACTCATTTGACTTCATTCCAGTTAGCATATCAAGTAATTCTTCTTTACTTTCGCGCGGGATAGCAATGTCGTCAGTGAATCGCATACTTTCACCCTGAATTTTAATCCCATTCCTGAACCTTTCTTTATTTCCATTATTGCTTCTTCGATTCTCAGATTGAACAGTAGGAGTAAAAGGCTACGTCCCTGCCTTACACCCTTTTTAATACGAGCGCTTCGTTTTTTCTCATCTATTCTTATTATTTCCTATTGGCTCTTGTACATGTTGAATATTACCCCGCCCTGTCTATAGATTACTCCTAAGTTTTCTCAGAATTTCGAATATCTTGCACCATTTTACGTTGTCGAACGCTTTTTCCAAGTCGACAAATCCCATGAAAATGTCTTGATTTTTCTTTAGTTTTGCTTCCATTATCAGCTGCAACGTCAGAATTGCCTCACTAATGCCTTACCTTTTCTAAAGTCAAACTGATCCACATCTATCATTTGCTCAATTCTTTCTTCTGTTCTCCTGTACATTGTTCTTGTCAGCAACTTGGGTGCATGACTTGTTATGCTGATTGTGCGATAATTCTATCACTTGCTGTAACTTGCAGTCTTCGGAATTTTGAGGATGTTTTTTCCGATGGTATGTCACCAGACTCATACATTCTAAACATCAACGTCAATAGTCGTTTTGATGAGACTTCCCCCCACTGATTTTAGAAATTCTGAGGGAATGTTTTCTATCCCTTGTGCCTTATTTGACCTAAAGTCCTCCAAGGCTGTCTTAAATATTCATTCTAATACGAAATTCCCTATCTCATCTAAATCGACTCCTACTTCTTCTTCTGCCACATCTGACAAATTTTTCCCCACAGAGAGGCCTTCAATGTACTCTTTTCATCTATCCGCTCACTCCTCTGCATTTAACAGTGGAATTCCCTTTGCATTCTCAATGTTACCACTCTTGCCTTTAGTTTCACCGAACGTTATTCTGACTTTCCTACATACTGAGTCAGTCCTTCCGACAATTATTTCTTTTTCGATTTCTTCACATTTTTCCTGCAACCATTTCGTGTTATCTTCCCTGCACTTTCTAATTATTTCATACCTCAGCGACTTGTATTTCTATACTCCTGAATTTCCCTGAACATTTTTGTACTTCTTTCTTTCATCGATCAGCTGAAGTATTTTTTCTGTTACCCATGATTTCTTCGCAGTTACCTTTTTTGAACCTATTTTTTTCTTTCCAGCTTGTGTGACTGTCTTTTTTATAGATGTCCAACTCTACTACCCATTGAGCTATTCCTTATTACTGTATATATAGTCTTAAAGGATTTCAAGAGTACCTCTTCGTTCTTCAGTACATCCGTATCCCACTTCTCCGTGTATTAATTCTTCCTGACTAATCTCTTAATCTTCAGCCTACTCTTCATCGCTACTACATTGTGATCTGAGTCTATATTTGCTCCTTGATACGCCTTAGAATCCAGTATCTGATTTGAGAATCTCTCTCTGACCATGATGTAATCTAACTGAAATCTTCCCGTATCACCCGGCCTTTTCAGATTATACCCTCTCCTCTTGTGATTCTTGAACATAGTATTCGCTATTATTAGCTGAAATTTATTGCAGAACTCAATTAGTTGCTTCCTCTCTTATTTCTTGTTCACGCTCATATCCCACCGTAACCTTTTATTTCTACTCCTTCTCCTACAATTGCATTCCAGTCCCCCATGACTATTAGATTTACATCTCCCTTCACGTACCGTGCTATCCTTTCAATAGCCTCATATAGTTTCTCTATCTCTTCACTTCAGCTTCCGGCGTCGGCATGTATATCTGAACTACCATTGTCGGTGTTGGTTCGCTGCCGATTCTGTTAAGAACCGCCCTATCACTGAACTATTCACGGTAACACTCCCTTTGCCCTACCTTCCTATTCGTAACGAATCCAACTCCCGTTATACCATTTGCTGCTGCTGTTGATATTATCCTATGCTCATCTGACGAGAAATCCTTTTCGCTTCACTGACCCACTACTAGATCTAGATTGAGCCTTTCCATTTCTCTTTTCATATTTTCTAGCTTCCCTGCGACGTTCAAGCTTCCGAAATTCCACGCCCAGACCCGTATAACGTTTTCCTTTCTTTTGTTATTCAGTCTTTTTCTCGTGGTCACCTATCCTTTGACATCCCTTCCCGGAGATGCGAATGGCGGACTATTGCGGAATCTTTTGCCAATGGAGAGATCATCATGACACTTTTTCAGTTATATTCCCCCTATCCTGTGGATACACGTTATGTATATTTAATGCTGTGGTTTCCATTGCCTTCTGCGTCTTCATGCTGTTGATCATTGCTGATTCTTCCTCCTTTAGGGGCAGTTTCCTACCCCAAGGACATGAGAGTGCCATGAAACTCTGTCCGTTCCTTCGTCCCCTTCAACAAGGCCGCCGGCAGAATGAGGGTGGTTTCTAGTGCCGAAAGTCTTCGCTGCCAATGCTAATCAAAATTCAGGAGGTGGCGGGTTGATTATTAATCAAAGACTCTAAACCTAGACTACGGGTAAACGTAACGAAGGGAAAGTTTGCGAGACAAGAGATACTGGTCGTACAGGCCTGACAACTGCCAGACTCTGGAGGGAGTTCACGTAAAATATCAGAAGCTCCTGAAAGCATGGAGGCAAATACTAACCAGAGGCTCCATAGTGGCGACGGTCGCATGTAGTGATAACACTATAAGCTGTAAAAACATGAGTGATATAATTGCAGACAAGGAGCGAGGGCAAGAAAGGAATAAAGGAAGCGTGTCTCTGGAATTGGCACTCACACGTCATCAAGAACCTATAGCAGTCCTAAGACATGGCTTAACTGCAGACACCCCCTCCCTCCACTTAGCCTCCAAAGAACGGTACACAATTAGAGCTCAGGAATTGATAAGGGCCCTTTCACAACACGCCATATCAAGGACTGGAAGCGAAGAGGCAAACTAAAAACACTCGGAAGCAGGACGCATCGAGAGAACTACTGCACATATAGTTGGGAGTTGGTACTAGTATCAACAGGGGCGACCGAAGAAAGTACGCAGGCAGGGCTAAGCAGAGTTATCTGCTGTAACTACAGCTCAAACGATGGAATCCTAGTCATTTAGCAGGGAACATCAGAATGTCGTGTCGTGGGTGCGAGCTCTGTTAGTACTGACAGTTGCATTTCAGTAGACGGGTTCGGTGCTAGTTAGTCACAGCCTCTCTGTAAAGAATTCGTCTTTTCGTGGGTACAATTCCTCTAGAGCAATTATACCAGGAGTTGATACTGTTTTCTGAAGCCAGCCGAAGTGGCCGTGCGGTTCTAGGAGCTACAGTCTGGAACCGAGCGACCGCTACGGTCGCAGGTTCGAATCCTCCTCGGGCATGGATGTGTGTGATGTCCTTAGGTTAGTTAGGTTTAATTAGTTCTAAGTTCTAGGCGACTGATGACCTCAGAAGTTAAGTCGCATAGTGCTCAGAGCCATTTGAACCATTTGTTTTCTGAATAATGTCGGAAGTTGTGATAAGCTCAATGTTTGTCACTTCAGTGTGAGAGGCGTTCAATAAGTAATGTTCAATAATTAATGCAACACTTTTCTTTCTTAGCCAGTTTTGGTTGAAAAATGCGGAATTAGTTGGGGAACATCGTGGAATATTCCAGCTTCAGTCCCTTTAATTTCATGAAGTTCCAATGAGTAGCAGCGCTACACGTAGTCTTCAGTATGGCGTCTGTAATGAAGGTGCGTTCCAAGCACGGAGCTGTCATTAAGTTTCTTTTGATGGAAAACCAGAGCATGCAAAACGTCTATGGAGAGCTGGCAGTGGACAAAAGCACGGTGAGCCATCTCTTGCCTGCCAGCTGGCCGAACACAGCTGCAATTCCTGCAGTGTTGTAACGTGCAGACACTCTTATTCGAGGCGATCGACAGATCACAATCAAACACCTCATCACTCAAATGGACGTCCCTGTTGGTAGTACTGACACACCTGACACATTCGTTCACCATTTTGAGTATTCATCGCCTAACAAAGACATAAAGAGCATTAAGGACTATCTGTGTGGAATTGTTTGCGTGTTACGACGTTGAACGTGACAATTTTTGTCGAATATATTCCGGCTCTTCTCCAAACAAAAAGTTCAAATCCGTACACTCAGCCAGTAGTCACCGTGCTGGTCTTCTGGAACTCTGAAGACGGTATTCGGCTTCATGTCGTACCTCGCGGTGCAACGATCAACTGCGAAGTGTATTGTGCTACCCGCAAGAAACTGAAGAAACGACTTAAGCGTCTCCGTTGCCATAAAAATGCAAACGAACTTTTCCCTTCTCCATGACAACGCAATGTCTCCCACGAGTCTACACATCCGAAAGAATCTCACAGAAACTTCATCGAACTGTTCTTCCTCCCCTGACTACTGTCCGCAAATTGCACTTTCCGACTTCCATCTGCGTTGCCCAATGAAGGATGGACTCTGCGGGAGGCACTACGTAAATGATGGGGAGATTATTGACGCAGTAAGACGTTGGCTCCGACCTCGACCATGTGCACAAACCGGCCTTACCAGCAAGGTGGCGGTCGCACTGACAGGACATTATGTAGAAAACATCGGGTTTTGTAGCCAAAAGAGTGCAGAATAATACGGTGTATTGAAATCCTGAATGAAACCAACCTGATTTCCAAAAAAGATGTCTGTTTTTACTTATTTAACATCCCTCGCACTCATTCCAAGCCTTATCTTTTGCAATAACGGAATTTTTAACAACTTAGTCAATCAAGACTCCCTTTCACTAGGGTCAAACGACTATTTCCCTTCTCCGCGAATCCTGTCACCCAATCCCAAACATTATTCATGTTTAGGACGGATGGAGAGGCTTCACTGGCGGCAGACATGTGGGTAAACAAAAGGTAAAACAGAAGGGTTACTGAGTTAGATTGTTGCAGCGACACTGGCAAGTAGCAGGAAGCTGCGGCAACTCGCAAATTCCTAATTGGCTGAAAGCTGCGAGTCGCCGCAACTTCCTGCCACATGCAACTTTCAGCCAAGTAGAAATTTGCTCCACGATAGCGGAGTCCGAAACGGAGTTCTAGCAGGGTGCAGGGCAACGGCAGCACAAGGATGTCTGACCATCCAAGAGGCTCCGGAAGCGGTTACAAGAGACGCCGTGCCATCGAGCAGCGGAGGACAGGCGCAAAACCGAGTCTGCGGGATGCGGGGAGCAAACTCCACTGAGCAGCAGCCACAAGGCCGACACAGCACCGGCAGAAACCCTGTTCATATTCAAGCGACTTGTAACAATTGTAATTGCAATTCTGAAATTGTTAGTTGTAAGTTTCAAATTTTAAAAGGCGGCCCTATAGTAAAGCAAGGTCATCGGTAACCAGTAGAGTAAGTGCTAAAAAAGCATTATATAGTATCCGGAAATCTTTTGATGGTAACAAAAGGGATCTAATGGAATTTGTTGAGAATGCAGACTCCGCATTTGAATTACTCAAGCCAGGTCAACATGGACTCTTGTTTAAACTTGTTAAAGCAAAAATTGCAGGAGAGACAAGACTGGAACTGCAATTATGCGAGAGAGCGAGTACGTGGGAAGAGATAAAATGTGTTTCAGAAGAGAATTAACCAGTAAGGGAACGATAGATTATTATGTTAGCAAATTATTAGAGGCTGTTGTATGCTTTGCGCATGTATCTTTTCACAGACGCACAAATGTCTACTACTTTTGGTTGTCTTTATTTGTGTATTCTGTTTTGAACCAAGAGTGCAACGGCCTCTGGTTTCTCAGTATCTTCCGAATTTAGTTATTAAACCATGGTTAGTCTTTTCCTTCCTCCATCCACTTACTAGGCACATAACTCCCCAGGCTACGATTTACAGACTGCTTCAACTTTGCCCATAATTCCTCTACGTCCATCCTATTGGAATTAAATGGTGTCAGTATATTCTTTAAGTGAGATGCTAAGCTTTGCCTATCTGCTTTGTCTAGCACAAACACACTCCTGGCCTTTTTGACTGCTTTATTAATTTTCGTAACCTTAGTTGCTTCAATGTCATCATCATCGCTAATACCCCTTTCTTTAATGAGGTTGTCGATAAGGTCCGTCCTCTTTATAGCTATAAGATTTCAGATATTTCCACTGCGCGTGGACTGCTGAGCTAGCTGCTCAGGACAGTTTTCAACAAAATGGTTCAAATGACTCTGAGCACTATGGGACGTAACTTCTGAGCTCATCAGTCCCCTAGAACTTAGAACTACTTAAACCTAACTAACCTAAGCACATCACATACATCCATGCCCGAGGCAGGATTAGAACCTGCGACCGTAGCGGTCGCGCGGTTTCAGACTGTAGCGCCTAGAACCGTTCGGCCAGTTTTCAGTATTACAGGAAGAAAGTGCTTTATTGTGCAATGTGAGAACCAGGAATAGCTCAGAGAATAAGAACTGCGCATGCAAACGAAATGTTGATGTCACCCAGGGAAAGTAAAGATTTTAGATTTCTTACATTTGCATGTAGCTAGGAAGTGTAAGAGAAACAAGGCGGAATGAAGGGTTCGCGCTATGACTGCAAAACAGTTCACAAATTCTGCTATGGTTGTGATAAACCACGTCACAAAGCCTCGCAATGTATAGCGTCAAATGAAGATAACTGACAAAAATAGACACCAACACGTTAAAATGGAATTTGTAATGAGGTCAGCGGACTACATTCACTGTGTGAATGGAGATGCCTATAACATAATCATCCGGGTAACTGGTTTGCAGTAGGCCAGGCTAAAAGTCGTGACTTGTTTCAAGTGTAAACTAACAGGACTGTAAGCTAAGGTCAGCCATGAACGGCCTTGGCAAGCACGGGGAAAGAGTAGAGTGTCAATGCCTAGCACGGCAATGAAAGCGAACGAACCTAAAGTGCGAAAAAGCCTAATACTTAGGGTAACAGACTGTACCACAGAAAATCATGTGGTAGTGTCATATTGGGTACAGCTAAAGAGGAAATTAGAGCTCCTAAGAGCATCGGGGAAAATACTGACCAGAGGCGCCAGGGTGGCACCGGTAGGATATAGCGATAACACTACAGGCTGCAAAAACAAGAGTGATATAATTGCGGACAAGGGGCGAGAGTAAGAGAGGAATAAAGAGAGAGTGTTCCTGAAGCCGTACCTACATGTCGTGAAGAGCCTATAGACGTGATTTATCGACATATACGTCCCTCCCTCCACTCAGCCTCCGAAAAATAGTGCACAATTGTAGGAATGAGATAGTGAGGGCCTTTCAAGAACACGCCATGTCTGTGCCAGGAACTGGCGGAACCGAAGGGGAAATCTGAAAATCACTCAGAAGTAGGACGCTCAGAGAAGTATATTGCAGTCAGAGTAGGAAATTGGTAGCATGAGTAGCATCAGCAGGGACAGTCAAAGACATGGTAACTCGGCTATAAACAGCGGCATGAAACCACAACACTTCGTAGTCTCGTTAGAGTCCAGGCAGAGGGTACACATAACAACGTAACTCGCACCAATTGAAGGAGGAGGCTGGGACAGTCATCAATATATTTTCCATGAAAAGGAAACAACAACTCGGCAGGGCACCTAAAAGGACACCGTTAAACACGGAAGTCATTAATATTATATCCTATTTTGACTTGTATATCTGGTACTTTCAACTTGACTCGTTTCCCCTCTGACTGAGAGTCAAACATGTGGTTATTACAGGAAATGTATAATAAGAAACATAATTACTCAGGAGAATCGGATAGATTTCATCCCCCTTTCTATCTTATCGACGCTAGCGTATTTTTGAGTACGATTACGTTTGCAGTGGTTGGGCCTGCGACATGGCGATGACATGATGAAATACAGAAAAACATTGGCTGGCAAAACCATCCTAGAGTCATCATGAATGAAAGAATATAAGTAAAAGCCTGGCTATCGGTTGACAACTACGAATTAATAATGAAAAGCTGGGTATTGTTCCCAATTCCAACCGTCTTCTCCGTGGCCTGTTGCACAACAGACGCACTCAACACTCTACATATAGTAGGTGAACCCATAATCTGGGATTACTAAAGAGCCAAGGTCACCATCGGATAACAATTCGGAATGACAAATTGATAATCATGTTAATTAGATTTTTATTACTGTAAGAACACCCAATTTACGATGGCCTTAGGGATTCATACGTAAAAATGCTATTCTAATCACTTAACACAGCTACACCATTGAATGGCTATCAAGAATCGTAAATTTCATCCTATTCTAATCCTTTCCTTTAAAATTAACTATACCACGAATTTATAGTTGAGTGTAAGACACTACGCCAAACGTGCTCAGAAAAGTATGTGCAACACCTCAAGAATATTGCACATTACTCAAACCTGAAATCGTCTTGCCCATCTGCATCTGCCGAGATCCAACGAACAAGGGTCCTTCTGAATCTACGTCCCCAGACAGGCTGGCTCAATTCGTCGTTGCATTAGTCAGTCAGGATCCGCCACCTCCCACCACCTTACTCAAATGTTAGTCTAATTTTTACATAAACTGCATGTTGAAATATAGTAAAAACTCTCCCCAGAAGACATGCTGGAACATAGCCTGTCTTTCCCTGTTTGTAATTAAGGTAACTACTGCAAGGGGGTGAGCGCTTGCATATACGACCACTGAAGGGAGGGGTGCTTTTCACCAGGCAGGCCTTAACCAATCACAAGTGGACATCGATAATAACTTATAATCCAAGGGGAGTAAGAAACGAGGTGCAAGGGCCTCGATGAAGGTTTTGTAGCAAAGAGAGCATACACAATTCGAACGCCGACTTGTGATTTGTCCATTTGTATTCGGCGGTTAAAACCACATTTCGGCGGAAAGGGAGGGTGCACCGTCGCCAGCTGTTACTCCCGTTTCAACGGGCGCTCGACGCCGTTTTGGCGGAGGTCCCAACTGTCTCCTCTTTGAGGTTAGTTTTCACCTGGCCACATAAACTGCACTGGCGAATGTTCCTCCCACTACATGCGTGGCCATTTCTCTTCACTATAGGGATTGCTACAATAAAATGTTATTTACGTGCCCACACTCATGTACGAAAATAATCTTACATAATACACTCCTGGAAATTGAAATAAGAACACCGTGAATTCATTGTCCCAGGAAGGGGAAACTTTATTGACACATTCCTGGGGTCAGATACATCACATGATCACACTGACACAACCACAGGCACGTAGACACAGGCAACAGAGCATGCACAATGTCGGCACTAGTACAGTGTATATCCACCTTTCGCAGCAATGCAGGCTGCTATTCTCCCATGGAAACGATCATAGAGATGCTGGATGTAGTCCTGTGGAACGGCTTGCCATGCCATTTCCACCTGGCGCCTCAGTTGGACCAGCGTTCGTGCTGGACGTGCAGACTGCGTGAGACGACGCTTCATCCAGTCCCAAACATCCTCAATGGGGGACAGATCCGGAGATCTTGCTGGCCAGGGTAGTTGACTTACACCTTCTAGAGCACGTTGGGTGGCACGGGATACATGCGGACGTGCATTGTCCTGTTGGAACAGCAAGTTCCCTTGCCGGTCTAGGAATGGTAGAATGATGGGTTCGATGACGGTTTGGATGTACCGTGCACTATTCAGTGTCCCCTCGACGATCACCAGAGGTGTACGGCCAGTGTAGGAGATCGCTCCCCACACCATGATGCCGGGTGTTGGCCCTGTGTGCCTCGGTCGTATGCAGTTCTGATTGTAGCGCTCACCTGCACGGCGCCAAACACGCATACGACCATCATTGGCACCAAGGCAGAAGCGACTCTCATCGCTGAAGACGACACGTCTCCATTCGTCCCTCCATTCACGCCTGTCGCGACACCACTAGAGGCGGGCTGCACGATGTTGGGGCGTGAGCGGAAGACGGCCTAACGGTGTGCGGGACCGTAGCCCAGCTTCATAGAGACGGTTGCGAATGGTCCTCGCCGATACCCCATGAGCAACAGTGTCCCTAATTTGCTGGGAAGTGGCGGTGCGGTCCCCTACGGCACTGCGTAGGATCCTACGGTCTTGGCGTGCATCCGTGCGTCGCTGCGGTCCGGTCCCAGGTCGATGGGCACGTGCACCTTCCGCCGACCACTGGCGACAACATCGATGTACTGTGGAGACCTCACGCCCCACGTGATGAGCAATTCGGCGGTACGTCCACCCGGCCTCCCGCATGCCCACTATACGCCCTCGCTCAGAGTCCGTCAACTGCACATACGGTTCACGTCCACGCTGTCGCGGCATGCTACCAGTGTTAAAGATTGCGATGGAGCTCCGTATGCCACGGCAAACTGGCTGACACTGACGGCGGCGGTGCACAAATGCTGCGCAGCTAGCGCCATTCGACGGCCAACACCGCGGTTCCTGGTGTGTACGCTGTGCCGTGCGTGTGATCATTGCTTGTACAGCCCTCTCGCAGTGTCCGGAGCAAGTATGGTGGGTCTGACACACCGGTGTCAATGTGTTCTTTTTTCCATTTCCAGGAGTGTACTTTAAGCTGAGGAAAAGCCTAACTTATCTGCTATATATACAAGGGTCATTCCAGAAGAAATGCACACTATTTTTGTAAAAATACAGTTTTCATTCTGCATGTGTGGAAGTTTTACAGTGTGTAGGTACATCCTGCTTGCTTGTTTTCATACTTAGATGGCTGCTGCAATTGACGTTCGTCAGAAGCAACGTGCTGTCATAGAATTACTGTGCTGTGAAATCGAGACAGTGGGAAACATCCACAAGAGGTTGAAAAAGGTGTATGAAGATGCTGCTGTACAGTTAGTCCATGGGCAAGCAGTTTACGTGGTGAAAGTGGGCACGGCAATATTGAGGATTGTCCTCGCAGCGGCAGGCGTCGTACTGCAGACATTCCAGACTATGTGCAGAGAGTTAACGAATTGGTGACTGCAGACAGACGCATCACGGTGAACGAATTGTCACGCTACGTTGGGATAGGGGAAGGAAGGGCTTACAGAATACTGTAAAAGGTTTGTGCCAGGTGTGTTCCCAGGATGTTGACAGTGGCTCACAAAGAAACAAGAAAAACGGTACGCAGCGAACTTTTGGAACAGTACGAGAATGGTGCAGATGAATTTCTTGGAAGAATTGTGACAGGTGATGAAACATGGCTCCATCATTTTTTTTTGCCAGAGACGTAGAGGCAATCAATGAAGTGGCATCATGCAAATTCATCCAAGAAAAAAAATTCAAAACCACACCTTCGATTCCGAAGGACTCTTGCTTGTGGACATCATGTGAAGTGGAACCACCATAAATTCTGATGCATATGTAACGAAACTTCAAGCTCGACTGAGTCGTGTTCGACCACATCGGCAAAAGCAGGATGTTTTGCTGCTGCACGACAATGCACGGCCATATGTCAGTCAAAAAACTATGGAAGCGATCACAAAACTCTGATGGACAACACTGAAACATCCGCTTTACAGTCCTGACCTGGCTCCATGTGACTACATCTCTTTGGGAAACTGAAAGACTCTCTTCGTGGAACAAGGTTTGAAGATGATGACTCCCTTGTGCACGCTGCCCAACAGTGGCTCCAACAGGTAGGTCCAGAATTTTGTCGTGCGTGTATACAGGCCCTGGTTGCAAGATGACGTAAGGCAGGTGAGAGGGATGGAAATTATATGGATAAATGAAAGTATTGTTCCTAAAGGATGATCTACACACTGTAAAACTTTCATACATGAAGAATAAAAGATGGAATTTAAAAAAATAGTGTGCATTTCTTTTGGAGTGACCCTAGATTAAAAGCAGATTGTATGTATGTGTATATGTATGGTGTCTCCTCCCAAACACCTGGACCAAATTCAGCCAAATTCGACACAGAAACTCAGTAGGAGCAGATAGTGACAAAAACCTGCTTTTTACCAAACCGTGGCATATAGGCTATCATGCATGGCATAAACAAAGTGTTGCAATAGTATCGAAATGCTTTATCGACCTGCTATGAGTAGCGGCCAGTAGATCAGCAGCAAATAAATCATTGTCAAGCCCCTGATGTGTAGGCTGCCCAGCAGGACACACTTCGTGTGAATGTACTATCGGCCTGCTTTATGGTACTGTATTCTAGTGCACCTGTGGTCTAGGACGTCGGCACAGTAATTCACCTTGTTCGGTTAGAGCGTTAGCTGCCCTCTGTAATTAAAAACAACTGAGTGAATGGATGAACAATGAACTTCAGTGGGTGTCAGGGGACATTCGCCACGAACAAATGGAACGAACAATGAAGAACAAAATGAGACCAAAACAGGGAAATAAAGAGGTAGCGTCTTTGATTAGTAGTCAAAACGTCCTCGGTCCCGCGTTCGAAACCTTCTACCGCGTAAACTTTGATCAATAATCAGTGTTGGTGACCGAAGACATCCGGCGTAAGAAACCAACCTCATTCTGCCAACGGCCTTGTCAAACTGGGCGGATGAGTGGACAGAGGTTCAGGGCACTCTCTAGGCCTTGGGGGGGGGGGGGGGGGGGGGAACTGCCCCTAAAGGGAATAATCAGCAACGATCAACGGCATGAGGATGCAGAACGCAATGGGAACCACTGCGTTAAAGACACATAACGTGTATCCACAGGAAATGTGGCCTGTAATTGAAAAAGTGCCATGATGATCTCTCAATTGACAATATATTCTGGAATAGTTCCCCATTCGGATCTCCACGAGGGGACTGCCAAGGAGAAGATGACCATGAGAAAAAGACTGAATAATCAATGGAAGGACACATTTTTACAAGTCGGGGCATGGAATGTCAGACTCTTGAATGTAGTAGGAAAGCTAGAAAATCTGATAAGGAAAGAGTAAAGGGTCAACCAAGATACAGTAGGGTTCAATGAAGTGAAACGGAAAGAAGACAAGGATTTCTGGCAGATGAGTACATGGTGATATCAACAGCAGCAGAAAATGGTATAATGGGAGTAGGAATCGTTATGAATAGAAAGGTAGGGCAAACAGCGTGTGACGGTGAACAATTCAGTGACAGGGTTATTCGTATCAAAATCGATAGCAGACCAACACCGACAACGATACTTCAGGTATACATGCCGACGTCACAATCTGAAGATGAAGAGGTAGTGAAAGTATACGAGGATATTGAAAGTGTAATACAATACACACATGGAGATGAAAATCTAATATTGATGGGACACTGTAATGCAGTTGTAGGGGAAGGGGCAGAAGAAAAGGTTACATGAAAATATGCGCTTGGGACAAGAATGAGAGAGGGGAAAGACTAATTGACTTCTGTAATGAATTTCAGCTAGTAAAAGCGAATACTCTGTTCAAGAATCAAAAGAGGAGGCATTATATTTGGTAAAGACTGGGTGACACGTGAAGATTTCAGCTAGATTACACCATGGCCAAACAGAGATCCCGAAATCAGATTCTGAATTGTAAGGCGTACCCAGGAGCAGATATAGACTCAGATCACAATGTAGTAGTGATGAAGAATAGGCTGAAGTTTAATAGATTAGTAAGGAAGAATCAATACACAAAAAAGTGGGATACGGAAGTACTGAGGAATCACGAGATACGCTTGAAGTTCTCTAAGGCTATAGATACAGCAATGAGACTGCGAAGTAACCTTGGGTAACAAAAGAAATACTTCAGTTCATTGATGAAAGGAAGAAGTATCAAAATGTTCCGGGAACTCAGGAATACAGGCATGCAAGTCACTGAGGTATGAAATAAATAGGAAGTGCAGGGAAGCTAAGACGAAATGGCTGCAGGAGAAATGTGAATACAGCGAAAAAGATATGATTGTCGGAAGGACAGACTCAGCATACAGGAAAGTCAAAACAGCCTTTGGTGACATTAAAAGCAACGGTGGTAACATTAAGAGTGCAATGGAAAGTCCACTCTTAAATGCAGAGGAGAGAGCGGATAGGTGGAAAGAATACACTGAAAGCCTCTATGAAGGGGGAAGATTTGTCTGATGTGATAGAAGAAGAAACAGGAGTCGATTTAGAAGAGAGAGGGGATCCAGTATTAGAATCAGAATTTAAAAGAGCTTTGGAGGACTTAAGGTCAAATAAGACAGAAGGGATAGTTTCCATCAGATTATCTAAAATCGTTGGGGGAAGTGGCAACAAAACGACTATTCACGTTGGTGTGTAGAATGTATGAGTCTGGCGACATACCATCTGACTTTCGAAAAAACATCATCCAAACTATTCCGAAAACGGCAAAAGCTGACAAGTACGAGAATTATAACACAATCAGCTTAACAGCTCATGCATCCAAGTTGCTTATAAGATTAATATACTGAAGAATGGAAAAGAAAATTGAGATTGCGCCAAATGGCGATCGGTTTGGCTTAAGGAAAAGTAAAGGGACAAAAGAGGTAATACTGACGTTGCGGTTAATAATGGAAGCAAGACTAAAGAAAAATCGAGATACGTTCATAGGAATTGTTGACTTGGAGAAACGTTCGAGAATGTAAAATACACTAATGGCAATTAAAACTGCTACACCACGAAGATGACGTGCTACAGACTGTGATGTGCAAACGATTAGCTTTTCAGAGCACTCACACAAGGTTGGCGCCGGTGGCGACACCTACAACGTGCTGGCGTGAGGAAAGTTTCCTACCGACTTCACATACAAAAACAGCAGCTGATCGGTAGTGCCTGGTGTGTGGTGTCTCCTACAAGGAGGGGAAATGCGTACCATCACGTTTCCGACTTTGATAAAGGTCGGTTTGTAGCCAATCGCGATTGCGGTTTATCGTATCGCGACATTGCTGATCGCGTTAGTCGAGATCCAATGACTGTTAGCAGAATATGGAATCGGTGAGTTCAGGAGGGTAATGCGGAACGCCGTGCTGGATCCCAACGGCCTCGTATCACTAGTAGTCGAGATGACAGGCATCTTATCCACATGGCTGTAACGGATCGTGCAGCCACGTCTCGATCCCTGAGTCAACAGATGGGGATGTTTGCAAGACAACAACCATCTGCACGAACAGTCCGACGACGTTTGCAGCAGTTGTTCGGCTGGACTATCAGCTAGGAGTCCATGGGTGCGGTTACCCTTGACGCTGCATCACAGACAGGAGCGCCTGCGACGGTGTACTCAACGACGAACCTGGGTGCACGAATGGCAAAACGTCATTTTTTCGGGTGAATCCAGGTTCTGTTTACGCTATCATGATGGTCGCATCCGTGTTTGGCGACATCGCGGTGAACGCACATTGGAAGCGTGTATTCGTTATCGCCATACTGGCGTATCACCCGGCGTGATGGTATGGGGTGCGATTCGTAACACGTCTCGGCCACCTCTTGTTCGCATTGACGGCACTTTGAACCGTGGACGTTACATTTCAGATGTGTTACGACACGTGGCTCTACCCCTCATTCGATCCCTGCAAAAACCTACATTTCAGCAGGATAATGCACGGCCGCATGTTGCAGGTCCTGTACGGGCCTCTCTGGATACAGAAAATGTGCCACTGCTGCCCTGGCCAGCACATTCTCCAGATCTCTCACCAACTAAAAACGTCTGGTCAATGGTGGCCGAGCAACTGGCTCGTCACAATACGCCAGTCACTACCCTTGATGAACTGTGATATCGTGTTAAAGCTGCATGGGCAGCTGTACCTGTACACGTCATCCAAGCTCTGTTTGACTCAATGTCCAGGCGTATCAAGGCCGTTATTACGGCCAGAGGTGGTCGTTCTGGGTACTGATTTCTCAGAATCTATGCACCCAAATTGGGTGCAAATGTAATCACATGTCAGTTCCGGTATAATATATTTGTCCAATGAATACCCCCTTATCATCTGCATTTCTTCTTGGTGTAGCAATTTTAATGGCCAGTAGTGTAGATCAAGATGTTCGAAATTCTGAGAAAAAAGGTATGAAACTATCGGTTTCATAGATTTTGTTACTGATAATAACTTGACACCAGTGCCTAAGAGTTTCAGTTTGTACGCTAAAGCACTGAAGATGATCATTATGTGATCGAAAATCGATTTTGCTGTTAATAAATCATCAAAATTACAGCCAACGCTGACCTTAATTCTAATTTCACTTAGAAAATGTAGCAGATCTACTAAAGAGACTGCCTACACCACGCTTGTCCGTCCTCTTTTAGAATACTGCTGCGCCGTGTGGCATCCTTACCAGACAGGATTGACGGAATACATCGAGAAAGTTCAAAGAAGGGCTGTACGTTTGGTATTATCGCGAAATGCACGACAGAGTGTCACTGAAATAATACAAGATTTGGGATGGACATCATTAAAACAAAGGCGTTTTTCGTCGCGGCAGAATATACTCACGAAATTTCAATAAAACTATTTCCTCCTCCGAATGCGAAAATATTTTGTTGACGCCGAATCACATAGGGAGAAACGATCATCATAATAAAATAAGGGAAATCGGAGCTCGTACGGAAAGATATAGTTGTTCGTTTTTCCCGTGCACTGTACGAGATTGGAATAATAAAGAATTATTGTGAAGATGGTTCGATTAACCCTCTGCCAGACACTTAAACGCGATTTGAAGAGTACCCTTGTAGATGTAGATGTTGGTTTTGCACCACAGTAAATATCCTGGCACTTTTTCTATGAAGTCCCGCATGCCAACGGAACCTGCACAGTTATCATAGAAGGAATGTGTTAGTGATAGCCCGTTAAATTATGTACAATTGGCGTGGATAGTTCATAGAGTCCGTTAGGAAGAAGACAGTTTGGAATTAGTGACTTCCATGAAATCTCTTTCAATTCTGGTGTGGTGTACTCCTGTCTTTGATTTGAATATGATAGTGATGTATTAACTGGAGAACACGGCGCATAAACAATTCAATCTGTTTTTATCAGACACATTTCGGCCAATCATCTCCTTCGATGCACCATCATTTCATTCAAATGGTTCAGATGGCTCCGAGCACTATAGGACTTAACTTCTGAGTTCATCAGTCCACTAGAACTTAGAACTACTTAAACCAAACTACCTAAGGACATCACTCACATCCATGCACGAGGCAGGATACGAACCTGCGACCGTAGCGGTCGCGTGGTTCCAGACTGTAGCGCCTAGAACAGCTCGGCCACCCCGGTCGGCATTTCATCCAAAGTTTGTGTGCATGTACCACCTGCGGGAGCATGTCAGAACTATGCAGTTAAGGTAAGGTAGCGAGTTTGAAGACCACAGCATTGCAGATGTGGGCCGGCTGGGAGGAATATACAAGTGGCTCTGATCCAGCGTAGGCTTGGCGTGCGCCTAGAATCAGCCATCCGCACTGTGGTGACTTATTGTTGTGACGTTGTCTTTAATGTTCTTTTCAACTATCTTGCAGACATCGATGCATTATTCAGAGATATGTAAGTTACAAAGTGACTCATAGCGTTGCCGGGAAATTGCATGAATACTGCAAAAGAAAGGGCCATGAGTGTAAGTTTGGTAGCACTCTGCACGTAACATAAACTGTTAAAGAGGCACTGTGGACAGAAGAGCCAGGCGGTTGCTGGTCCTTTAAAAGTCATACACAGTGCCTTGCAACCATCTGCCAACCTATAGCTGAAGGCGAATTACCAGAGACGATAGCACATGTAGTAGGAAGCCAGCTGGGACGGAGGCGGAGGCTGGCCCTGGTAAATCTATTAATGGCCTGGGAGATCTGTAGGAGCAAAAAAGGGCAGCTCGTTTTGTATTATCACGTAATAGGGGAGAGAGTGTGGCAGATATGATATGCGAATTGGGATGGATGTCATTACACAAAGACGTTTTTCGTCGCGGCGAGATCTTTTTACGAAATTTCAGTCACCAAATTTCTCTTCCGAATGCGGAAATATTTTGTTGAGCCCAACCTACATAGGTAGGAATAATCTTCAAAATAAAATAAGAGAAATCAGAGCTCGAACAGAAAGGTTTAGGTGTTCGTTTTTCCCGCTCGCTGTTCGGGAGTGGAATAGTAGAGAGATAGTATGATTGTGGTTCGATGAACCCTCTGCCAAGCACTTAAATGTGAATTGCAGAGTAGTCATGTAGATGTAGAGGTTTTGCACTCAAGGCTGCGGGCCATGTGACTGGCCTGACAATGAGAGCACATCCGCCCACAGCGCACCCACTCCACAGTGGCTGGCAACACATCGGGGCTCGTCGTATCGGGCAATTCCACGACAGTCAAGTGAAAAAGCAGTTCTGCAACTGCCGAGCAAGCTTGTAAAATTAAAGAACTAAACGGCCAAGAGCAGAGAACAAGGAACGTAATATTGATAAAATAAAAGTTCACAAGTTTTCATCCCAGATATTTAATCCACTTCTATTCAGGATGATGACAAAACTGCTAAAGAATCAGCTAGTGTGATGTTGGTGATGGTCAAAATGGAGCCAGTTGAACTCGAGGTGATCTATCCAGCATCTAGTGGTACTGATGAAACTCGCCGTGTGACAGAATCAATAACAGATAGACTGTTCCTAAATGCCAAAACATTGGGCAAAATGTATTGATATTGTCTTTAATAGAGACATTCAATAATTTCAAGTCTGCACTGAAAAAAAAAGAAAGTTACATTTCTGGTGTAAAGATTAAAAAAAAACCGTAATAGGCAACATAGACTCGAATATAAAAACAGAGATGAATAAGGTGAATTCCAGCTTAAGACAATGTGGTTCATTATGTAAGAAAATATCTTTCGCCTGAAACCTCTAACTTGAAATCGGAAGTGGAACAGGTCATTGGAAGCCTGTTTGCCTAATAACGAGTATAGCTGGATGAGCACGTTCTCCCAGATTGAAAGTTATTACTGGTAATGTTGACTCAAGACTGAATGCAGTGTGTAAACTTTGTGAAACACATGCACAAGAAACCGAGCTAAAACTCAGAAAAAAAGTTGAAAGTGAATAATAACGTCTGCCACATCATCACAGAGCACAGAGAGGCAAAATAAGCCACACAAAAGAAAGCAGCATGTAATTAACTATCGAGCGTAAGTGATAATATTATATGATTACAGGAGTAGCAAACTACTTTGAACCACCACGTATTAAGATAAACTCTGTGCCTGACACTGATTATGAGGAAAACGAATCGTTTAAAAAAAGCGTACAGCTGATGAAAGAATACGTTGTCAGCGAGAAATTGATTAGATGTGACCAGTAAATTCAACAGGTGGTACAGTATTTGCCAGTTGTTTCAACAGAAGTTGCCTTTATTAGATGCCAAGAGTTTATTTCGTTCTGCAAGGAACTTTGCACCCACAATTATTTGCACAAGAGTCTATAAATGTGTTTCCGGTATCTTGGCCAGTGTACGAACAGGCCTCTTTTATAGTGGGCATCTACAAAGGGATGTAGATCTGTTGATAAGCAGAATTTCGAATACATTCATCAATAATAAAGAGTTCCGAGACAAATTTGTGAATGAGTGTTCAGCAGGAATTACTATTTGATTTTTGACTGGCAAAAGCTATCAGTCAGACCCTGTCAAAATGAAAGCTTTTTATGAATATTAAATAAAATGCGCAGAAATGGACACCAGTGTATCACCCTTTGAGAGTTATTTGCAGTACCAATCGGTAATCACAAGAATTAAATTCACATTCTTGGAATGGGCAGAACGTTTGCATAGGCATGCCGGAGGTAGTGACAACATGTAACCACAGTAAAAATGCAGGCACCCGACACATCTGACATGCAGGAGAGGCAGGAAGTCACACTAAGGTGGCAAGAAACGTAATGGTCTGAGATTTTTAACTAAAAATATTTCCAGGAGTGAATGTGGACTCTTGACAGAAACTTATTAGTTATGATATACAAATGAAAGATGAAGAAATTCTAGAACGATAATTCTTGAATAATACTCGAGATATTATATGAAAGGAGGACCTTTAAAAAAATAACAAGTGAAGGAGCAGAAGACAATACAGATGTCTAAAAGTGACACTGACAGAAACTGCAAAATTACAAAGTAGGAATGGCAACATGTGAGATGCAAAGCTGTAGAACCAGTAAAAGAAGATGCCGAGTATAGGAAAATTAAAAAAGCCTCTGGAAACAAGGGATGCAGTCGTATGAATATAAAGTGCTCAAATGGTACTGATGTAGTAAGCAAGGAAGGACCATACAAAGGAACCGTCAAAAAGGGAAGAGGAAGTGGATGAAATTTGAGTTATTTCATAGAATATACCCTTATGCAGCAAGGAAATCTGTTAATGGAGGGAAGTGTGAGTGATAAAAACTGTAGAGGGAGTCCAAAGCTTGTTTACAGTACTTAGGTTGACGTGGAGGTAGCTTCCAGTAGCTATGCAGAGATGAAGAGATTCGCATCGGATAGACTAGCGTCGAGACCTATATCAAACCAGTCTCTGTGCAGAAGTATGATATATTGAACGATGAAATACGTGCTATCCAAAGCACTGGGCCAGGCTTCTTAGATACTAGAAATATTTCGTTTTTTCTAACTGACAAAGTTGGAAGAATTCGCTCTGGTGGATCTGATAAAGCATTACAGAATAGAAGACGATGGACGTTATTCTTAATGTTCCGGACGAACCGTGTAATTAGATTTTTTTATGGATGACATAGGCCCCAAAAATTGATTTGGTTGCGAACTGCAAAGAAAAACAACGTACACAGGACTTAGAAAAGTGTTTTGCTCAATCAAGGCTCTAACAGCTGAAATATTCGTATTATCTTCCTTTCATAATGGAGCATATTGAATTTATTCTTCTCCGCCATAATCAATGCGAAAATAACTGATGCAGACGCCTCTGTAATAGCTATAGATATAAGAAATAAATTCACATCATCAATGGAGATGAGTAAAATTAAATTAAGAAACTGCACTATTTATCTCACCACAGAACTAGGTGAGATTAAACTGTCTGAGAGACGTTTCCTTCAATGTTACACAGTTAACTAAATTGGATATTATATACTGATATAATTATATGTTATAATTAAACTTTCGCTACTTCAGCAAGTGTGGATGGAAAACTATTTACTTAAGGCGTATCCTATTTTATAGAAATGATGTTCAGATTGCGCAGAAGAATTTGCCTTTGGACGCAGGTACTGGTATGACGACGTAGGGTTGAAATATAAGCATCATAATGCATTATAGTTGCATACAGTCAACAACGGCCTGGACGAGGTGAGCAGAACTTCATTCGTAAAGCTGTTTTATCAAAACCGCAATAGAGCTGTTACTCTAAGATATGGAGGGGCCCTCTGCGCGCACAGGGGTTGTAGAACATGATTCAAAAGTACGAATCAACTGGCCCCTGGGAGAGGCCGACAGCCAGTTACAGAGAAATTGTGGAAAACGTTAATCTTATCATGGCTGAGAACGTGCGCGAGCTTCAAGCAGTGCACGAGCTCTGTCACGACTACTGAGCACTCCATGGTCCACCGTTCGAAAAGTGTTGCGACAACTGTGGAATGGTATGTCCAGTGCTGTTCCACACAGGCGTGGATGCAAATGGTCGCTAAGTTCACAACTTTTCTAGCCTGGAACGTAAACATGGTACGCAATTTACAAATGTGGAAATTAAAATATGTTTCTTTCAATTGTGTATTAGTTATTTATCCTCCGCCTGTCCTTACAAATGTTTCCGCAAAGTTTCATTGTCTTACGATCACTTGTTTCTTATGGGGTCTCTCTCAAGTAGCGAAAGGTTAATTATAACCTCACTGTATGAGCGAGGGTTGTAAAACACACGGTATCATTCGATTAATTTCAGACACGTCATCTTTAAATTGGGAGTATTTAAATCGACGCTGTGAAGCAAGCAGAAAACTAGCACCGGTACATATTCGTCAAACTAGAAAACTCGAACTTGTAAAAGGACGTAAACATGAACACATGCATAAAGCATTCCGGCAGAGGCTCCAAAAGGAGGAACAAACTCAGGGGGTTCAACGACCGCCGCGGCCGGCCATCCAGCAGGCACGGGTGCGTGGCAGTGCTGCATACCCGCCAGGGGCGAGCCGCAAGCGGGTGCCATGCCATTGGCAGCTCAATTCACGCCACAGTCCAAAAATCGAGCAGGACACGCACTACAACGGATCTCGCAATCTCTCGTCAAGATCATGTTTCTCTCGCTATCAGCACATGACATGATCTAATCACGGGCTGATAATGGTGTTCTTGTACGAGTTTTTAGTGCTAAAAGGTCAGCAGTTTGTGCCAATCCAAGAAAAGCCTAATCACGAGCTACGTTATCACTTAAAACAATTTAAATTCTTAAAGTGTGGCACTTCATATGAAGAGATGAAAGGACACATATATAGAGGAAAAGCGATTAGACTGCGTTTCTAGAAAGAGGAACAAAATTTGATTCGATTTTTTTTATACCTTCGCAATATATTCACAGTTTATTAAATATTACACTGTACACGAATGTTGTTTTCCTGACTTTAATTCTAGCTGCTTCACTACAGATTTCTCCTGTACGCTGCGTTGGTTTCTAGGCAACAAATCGTTTTCCTTTCCACCATCTCTGCGTACGTTTACTGTACTACCTACAGAAGATTTCAGTATTGGGAAATTAAACGCTCAAGTACATGAATACAGTATTATATGAAATTAATGTCAATAGCCAGCTGCTCGTATTGTACATCACTTATATTTCTAATTCTGAGCTAATGAATACCAGTCATAAATTGAATAAACGGAGACTCTTTTGGTCTCTTGTGTCTCAAGTGATTACAGATTAACATTTTACGCTGGCATGAAGTAATATTACTGCAGGACGCCGACGATACCACTCGATGACAGAAAAACGCAGCATTATTCTCTATCTGCCATTTCTCTTTTTGCCCTTCTTGAAATACTTTGATCCGTATATGAGGCAAAATGATTTTGGAAAAACAAATTGTATAGTAAAAAATGGAAAAAAGAAAAAGTACATAGAGATGGAAAGGGGAAAAGACGCCAACACCGTAAGCAACCAACGCTGGATTCGCCAGACATTCTCTCCCATTCGTTACTTTGAAAAACAGAATTATTTTGATATCGTGACAGATACGTAAAAGGTATTGTGGAACCTATTTAATGCTTGTATTTCTCATGTCTTATATTGGTTAACGTCCAGAATCCAGTTAATAGTAATTTAGTGCCTTTTTTCTGTTTCCATAAGATACTTTTCAACGCTTACATGAAGCCATACTGCAGAAGCTAGTTTAAGAAGTTTTAGCTTTGACTAAATTTTTCTCCAATCATCAGAAAAATTTTAATAGTAAAACTGAAAAGGAAATAAAGAATTTACGTGAGGCTTTAGCCGCTGAACTTGCTACTGTATGCTGTATAAAAACTCCTGTCGGTTATGCTTTGATCGCTCGCGTTAAAGATGTTACATTGTGGAGGCGTACTCGGTTAATGACAGTGCAAATAAAATAAGTCAGTCACCAGACAGTATTTTGCTACTCAGCGAGCGTTGCGTCACGGCACTAATGGTACGCTGGGTATCAAGGTGAACCTCCCAGTCCACTCTTCCTGGTTTACGTTTTTCACAGTTCCCTATCGGCAAATAACGGGAAGCTTTCTTCAACAACACACTATTCTTGGGGAATAATTTCAGCGTTAAAATTGAAACATAGCCGCTATTTTGCCTCGGTCAATTGCTTAGCGTAACTTTGCATACACAGTGAAAGATCCGTGCATGTGTCGATCAATTATATATCTGCGCCAGTATGTTTGGGTCAACGCACAGCAGAGTGGCAGTAATACCTCGTAGCGGCCAATCAGGACATGGTCGGCGAAAGTTTGAAAGGGGTGGTTTTAGCTTTAAATCTTATGGTGGACTTTCGTAGTTGAACGGGGCAAATGTATCTGGACTGGCATGCAGCTTCAACTGGTATGATTGCACGATGCTCTTGCGCGTAGGGAACACAGTAACTTCCCCGTAGTTCTGATGTTTCTCTCACGTATGGCAAATTCGTTCATTTTATTGATGGCTCGGGTGAACCAGAAGTCGGTGGTTCGGGAATGCGTTGAGCCTCTTAGCCACGTAGCGAGGATATCCGTCCAGTTTACTGTCATCCGTTGTTTTACAGGGGTTGGAAAAAAACGTAGAATCAGAAATGCACGTTTGGATATGATCCTTTAGGATACGCCGTTGTGTTTGCCCATGAGTGACACTTGTACGCTGTCCTCGATACGTTTCAAGTGTGAGTGGTCGTCAGAACAGTATTCTGTGTAGTTGTGAGTGCGATAAGGGAATTCGAACGTGGGCAAATCATAGGTGCTCGTATGGTGGGTACTTCGGTAACCAAGGTAACGAAAGTGTTTGGTGTTTCAATGTGCACCCCACCAAGATTATATCGCATACGGGTAAAGTAGAGAAACATCATCCGCTGCGTCACAACGCGGACGAAAGTGTGTGTTGACTGATTCTGTCAAGCGTTCATTGAAGAGGATTGTGACGAAAAATAAGAAGACAACAGCTGAAAAAGTCACTGGAGAACTTAATGTCTCACACGCGAATCCTTTTAGGAAAGGAAAGCGAAAGGAGCTCCATAAACCGGGAATTGCACGGCGAGCAGGAATTCCAAAGCCACATACCAGTGACACAAAGGCCCGCAGGAGGAAAGGGAAGTGTCGAAGCCATAAAACGTGCACTATGCGGCAATGGACTAGGGAGCAATAGAAGAAAGTCATTTGATTTGATGAGTCGTTCCACACTGTCTCCAGTTACTAGTCGAGTTTATGTGCCAAGACTGAAACATGACGGTAGTTCGGTGATGATTTGGGCAACTGTGTTGTGATATTCCGTGGTCCATATGGTTACTCTGCAAGCTTGTATTACTGCCATGTATTACGTGACGACTTGAGCTTATCAGGTTCGTCTCATGCTACAGTTTTTACTTCTCAGTGGAGATTCTGTGTTCCAAAACGAAAGGACATCTGTTCACACAGATCGCATCATCCAGAACTGGTTTTGTGAGCACGAGGATGTATTGTCGCACCTCCATTCGTCACCAGTTCTCAAGTACTGCAGAAAATTTGTGCTCTGCTTTGGAGAGAAGGAGGTGTAATCACTATCCACTTTAATCACCGTTGTCTGAAATTTTCCACAATTCTTCGGGAAAAATTGTGTAAGGTCCCCTTGAAATCAATACAGGACCTTTATTGATACATTCCAACATGACTTGAAGCTGTTTTGAATGCCAATGTGTTTCCTACACCGAATTAGATGTTTAATGTTTTTGGTCTTTCCATATTTTTCTCCACCTCCTGTTTAATGTTTACACGGTCTCTCTCAGCTGCAAGTAAGTCGCTTACATGTCGTTGTATCTTTCTGTCGAGCATTATCTTCCAGTGCTGAGAAATTTATAGTGCATATTGTCTTCCCCTGTGAAACTGAAGCCCGTATGTACGAATAATGGGTAAAATTATTTCCGTGTTTTATGAATAACGTACTCTGTAATCTTTTACTATCTCCTTTGCTAGTGCTCTTCAGCGCTTTCTTGATGGATTTTTTACATTGTTAATTTGCAAGTCTACCTGATGTGTCGGATCTGCTTTTCTGTAAAATGTTACCAATTACTTATAGGGAAAGTGAAATGAATCTCATCCAGGTGTAAATGAGTTTTTTCCAAAGCTTAACTTTTATCTTGGAACTCTTCCATTTGGTCCGTGTTTGCATAAAAAAAACAGTAATATCAGAAATTGAGTCCGCCTTGCTGCAAAACACCTTGTTATTCGTTTATTTCTTTATTTTCACACACTAGTTTCGGCGACAAATATCACCATCATCAGCGGGTTTTTTTTAATCTACAACATGCAGAAAATAGCATGGTTATACACACAGTAGCACATCATCACATTTTTTATTATTCATTTTTTTAAATATAGTTTACTATGGATACATTCATACTACCTTATTTATTGTATGTTACAGCATGTTTTAAGCAATTATTGACGCTGTTTGCGACATATTTTCTATGCGCTTTTTTTCTGTTGTCATTTTTTTTTTTTTTACTTAGCGAACACCATGTCTTCTGCAACCATATGAGCGGCTGTTAGTAACTTTATTTATTGTATCTTACAGCATGTTTACTAACAGCCGCAGAAGTTTTAATTAATGAATGTTGGCTAAGGAAATTTTGAAAGATCTATATTTGTAGGACATAATGCACCCCCTTAGTTGTGGAAATAGTTTTAGAGTTTGATGTGAATTATATGAAAAACAGTTACAATGAATTTATGAAGCTTGTGAGGTTTAGTTATGACAGTTATATTTTATTAATAATGGTTTTATGATTATTGTTTTATTTAATGAAAGTTGGTTAAGCAAATCTTGAAACTTTCTATAATCGTTGCTGCTGTTAATTTCATAAGAGCAATGTGTTTGTAATAAAGAAGTGTGTGGCAACTACAAACTGGTTATGTAGTTAATTTCGATGTGTTGAAAGATTACCACACATCATTCCTCTTCCTTTTTGCCCAGCTGATGTAAGTCCAAATTTCTAAATCCTAAGACACTCCTCACTCTCATTCACCGATATGTACCAGCAGTGCAAATCCAACAACTCACACGCAGAACTGATTCCATCATCCTTAAAACCGATGCTCCTCATTCCCGTTCATCCCTACTCCAAACTATACCCTCTTTTGGAGGAAATGCAACCAAGAGAAGGATCACAGGGGCAGGACTAAATACAGGAACATCATAACACAGCAAGGTGGGATTAACCTCAGCGATGCCTCCGTATATTGACCACCTGACAGATACTTGCAGAAACCCACCCATCTCTCCTCACTGCAAGCAAAACTACCTTTACAATCAGTACCCCGACCTATAATCCCACCTACCTGTAACACCTCCGACCAGCCTCACCCTTCCTACTAACCCAAATGCAAATCCAAACCGTCTCCCCAAAAGCCTGAACACACTATCGCTTTATGCATAGTTGATACACCAGTATACACAAACAAATCCCTTATTCCTCCAATCAGGGTTGAAGAGATAATTCGTTTCTTGACCTTAATCCTGCAAAACATACATACTTTTATAAGACCCCACAAACTACAGCAAATAATCCTGCTACCTACACATTTTCAGTACCTACGTCACTTATTCCCAAAATCAAGCCCACTTCGTTTTCGGTCGTCTTTCAACAGCAGTTGAAACCTACCTCTCGAACACCTCTTCGATTTATTGAAAATGGAGCAGCAGTCATACAACATCCTATACCAAAATATCCATTCCCTACGTTCCAGTAATCTTATCTATACCCTCCGACAACAGAAAACAGATGCCCTCATCCTCAAATAAACCTTTTCTCCAACCCGACTATTCCATATGCATGTCTCCTTACATCTTACATCGCTCTGGTAATCCCAGTCCTACTGCCCACGGCGTAGTAGCCATCGCCCATCTGCGAAATTTCCCTTCTACTCTCCAACCGCTCCCAAAAGCTACAACTGAGCACCTCATCCTCACCATCTTTGTTACAAAATCACATTTAACCCTTGGGACTACCTACACCTACCCTAACCACCCCATTCCATACGATTTCCTAAACCAAGTAGACCGAACCTTTACCACATACATAATCGCAGCCAACCTTAACCTTCACTCCCACGTAACCTCCTAAAACGGCGGTAATATCATTTTATCTACATTTACATCATACTCCGCAAGCCATCTAACGGTGTGTGGCGGAGGGTACTTTTGGTATCACTAACTGATTCCCCCTTCTTTGTTCAACTCTCGAATGGCGCGTTGGTAAAATTTTTGTTGGTAGGCCTCCGTATTCGCTCTAGTTTTCTGAATTTTCTCGTTTTGGTCATTACGTGAGATGCATACAGAGGAAGTAACATGTCTGACTCTTCGCAGAAAGTGCTCTATCGAAATTTCGGTACTCAACCTCTCTGTACTGCACAACGCCTCTCTTGTAATGTCTGTCAGCAGAGTCTCTGGTAATCCATGAAGGAATGTGGAACTGCAGCCAGATATGTAGTCTTGAATAATAACAAAACCAGTGGCTGTATTTGACTCTACCGTCGTTATTCTTTTTAATACATGTTGCAAGTTTCGACATCACACGGTGTCATTTTCAGCCCCGAACGTAACCCGCCATCCACAACCGCTTACATGTGCAATGAACAGACGCCTGGCCACGCTGAGCTTGTTGTTGCCACAGAAGGTACGGAATCGAGTTAATGTTGGCCAGCTACCTACGATTCTGTTCATTACACATGAAAACAGTTCTGAATGTCACGTTACGTTCGGGGCCGAAGATGACACCATGTGATGTCGAAACAGGTAGATTTATTAAAAAGAATAAACGGTGCTAGGTTCAAATACAGCCACTAGTTTTGTTATCACTCTTCTGAGATTCTTGAGCATCTTTACACCCTCTCAGACCGACTAAACGATTCCGTGAAAAAATGCGCCCTATTTGTTGTATCTTTTCCATGCCTTCTATACGTCCTATCTGGTAAGGATCCCAGCCCGATGAAAAATACTCAATAATCGGTCGAACAAGCTCCTTGTAAGCCACTACCTCCATAGATGAGTTACTTTTCCCTAGGATTCTTCCTGTGGATCTGTCTGGCATTTGGTTTTGCTGTTATTTGTTTTATATTCTCATTCCACTTGCGGTTGCTCTGGATAGTTAGTTCTAGACAGTTTACAGTGGATACTATTTGCAGCAATTTGTCACCAACAGTGTATCTACTGTATCTGCATAATAGTGGATTTAGATTACTCTGACACCTCTGCTAGTACTATGACTGCCTGATACCGCTATGTCATCAGGTGCATTAGACTAGACTGCCAGTGGCACGCCTATTGAGGGCTCTGTTACGTCGCTGACAGTTCTCTGAATTGCTGACTCACTTGTGGGAACTCTGACATTGCCATTATTAATAGCCTCGTATCAGCTTGATTGCTATGTGAGAGACACTTGACGTATGTCGACCTGTCGAAGTGAGTTATACTTTGGCCTGTACAATCTTACCACCCTCGGCTGATGCCGCAGTGTGGTACGAGCAGCCTACGCGAGTTCCACAACTGTTTAAATAAAAACAGTAAAAACATCTTTCACTCACAAGGTCTAAATGTTTAAAGAAAAACGGCAGCGGTGTGGGACTCTACAGTGTGCCGACATTTGGTATTTAGTGCAGTGTTGTCCGTAGACCCCCTTCAGTTGTGTGTCACTCCTATACTAGTACACACACACACACACACACACACACATGAAGATAATTTCTTATTAAAAAAAATGATTCGACAGTGGCGTGGAACTCGTGGGCGTGGTTAACCATTAAATGTAAGTCATTTCATACTTACAATTAGCCCAAATGGCTAGTTGCACATCTACATCTACATACATACTCCACGAGCCACCATATGGTGCGTGGCAGAAGGTACCTTATACAACTACGAGTCATTTCTCTGTTGCATTCGCAAATACATCGAGGGAAAAACGGCTACCTGTATGCCTCCAAAAGAGAGCTAATTCTTCTTATCTTATCTGTGACGTCCTTACATGAAATGTATGTTGACGTCATTAGAATTGTTCTGCAGTCAGCTTAAAATGCCGGTTCTCTAAATTTTCTCGATAGCATTATTTTAAAAGAATGTCACCTTTCCTCCAAGGATTCCTATTTGAGTCCCCGAAGCACCTTCTTAATACTTATGTGTTGCTCGACCCTACAGGTAACAAATCTAGCAGCCCAGCTCTGAACTGCTTCCATGTCTTGCTGTAATACGACCTGGTGTAGACCGCAAACTCTTGAGCAGAACTCAGTAACAGGTTGCACCAGCGTCCTAAACGCGGTCTCCTTTGCACGTGAACCACACTTTCCCAAAATTCTCCCAATAAACCAAGGTACACCAACTCATCCTCTACCACAATTCTACCATGTTCGTTTCTATTTAAACGACGTGACTGTACCAAGCAGGACACTACCAGTGCTGTATTCGGGCATTACCGGTTTGTTTTTCCTACTCTTGTGCATTAACGTACATTTTCTTTAACATTTAGAGAGAGCTGCCATTCATCGCATCAACTATATATTTTGTTTAATAAAGTCATCTTGAATCCTCCCACAGTCACTCAACGACTACAACTTACCATAAATCAAAGCATCAACTGCAAACAACTACAGATTGATACCCACCCTGTTCGCCAGATCATTTATGTATACAGAAAATAGCAGCAGTCCTATCACATATCCTTGGGGCACTCCCGATATTACCCTTGCCTCTGATGAACGCTCACCACCTTGAATTGTGACATCAGAGTGGAGTGAGAGGGTGTCGGTCATTAAAATAGCAAAATCTGCAATTGTCACTGTCCACACAAAGTCGGTGATAGGTTAAGGTAGTCATATCATTTTGATTTTTGTATTGTATAGACGTGCATATCGGAAAGAGAGAGAGAGTTACGTTACTGTTAAACAATCGTTGGTGTTGTCATTGCACAGTCTTTGCTTCTGCGCAGTCTGATACATTCTTAGCTGAAGTGTGGAAAGCGATGGACTTATTTAGTAGTTGATTGACGACTCCATGGAGTGCTGTGTGTGCAACGACCATATATGTTAAATTAAAAGGAAGGTCAGCTTTGGCCGTAATATTGATGGTTTATTCATAGCAAAATCGATTTTCAATCACATAGTGATCATCTTCAGTGCTGTGGTGCACAAATTAAACTCATAGGCTCTGATGTCAAGTTATTATGAGTACCCAAAACTGAGAAACGATCACAATAACTACTGTGATCGTTTCTCAGTTTTGGTTACTGATAATAACTTGATACCAGTGCCTATGAGTTTAATTTGTACACCACAGCATTGAAGATGATCACTATGTGATTGAAAATCGATTTTGATGTCAATAAACCATCAATATTACGGCCAACGCTGACCTTCCTTTTAATTTATTTAGTAGTGCTGTGTGGACTTGTAATTGTATCTGTTAGATGACGAAAGATTGTTAGTAAAGGACAGCAAGGGTGAATATGATGTACTCGTATGTATTGGAAAGCGAAAGGAATATAAATTTTGAATAATCTTATTGTTTTTTAAGAGAAGAAGTTTGAGGTAAGACTGCAGCAGTGCTCAATTGGGAATGATTATTGGCAGATAGTTAACTCGCTCAGAATTGAGAGAAAGAACACCCTGGTCCCTGAGTCACGAATTAACATATTAACTGATTATGCTGTTTGGATTTTATAGAAATTCTCTGTTAGCATTGTACTTTTTTAAATCATTGTTCACTTTGTTAAGCAAAGAATTGTTCAGACTTGTGGTGTGTGTGTGTGTGTGTGTGTGTGTGTGTGTGTGTGTGTGTGTGTGTGTGTGTGTGTGTGTGAAGGTTATGCGAAGTTTTACTCTGTCTTTTTGAATACATACTTCATTCCAAAATCGTTGTCTTGGAATATCATTTCATAGGAATAGTTACTCTTTCCATCCCACTATTTGTCATTGCGCGCGCATCTCGTGGTCATGCGGTAGCGTTTTCGCTTCCTACGCCCGGGTTCCCTGGTTCTATTCCCGGCGGGGTCAGGGATTTTCTCTGCCTCGTGATGGCTGGGTGTTGTGTGGTGTCCTTAGCTTAGTTAGGTTTAAGTAGTTCTAAGTTCTAGGGGACTGATGACCACAGATGTTAAGGCCCATAGTGCTCAGAGCCATTTGAACCATTTTTTGTCATTACGCATTACCACATTCAACAATTTGAATATGTATTTAGAAATAGACTCTGCAACACACAGAGTTGTTGCTAGACGATGTGACATCTGAGTGTAATAGCTTCAGTAATGTGAATGTATGCTTTCCCGGCGTATACAGCTGGTGAAGAGTTCTCGGGCTTCCAGCCGGGAGACGGAGTCTTCAAACTGCGACGTTTCGACGAGTGACATACTCATCATCTTCGCCAGAAGTTGATGCGTATGTCACACGTCGAAACATCGCAGTTTGAAGACTCCGTCTCCCGGCTGGAAGCCCGAGAACTCTTCACCTACTTCAGTAATGTTCAAATAAATGAATAAAAGGGTGTCCCTATTGTTCAAATAAAAACATCGAGCTGGTAGCGGTATAGGACGCTGGGGGGCAATGGTTTGAACATGAAATATCCTGGAAGATATTCTAATTATAGTGCAAGTGGGCTACTTCAGTCATCTTAGATTGTGAGGTGACAAATTTGGGGGAGGAGGGGGTGCTAGTCATTAAAATTGCAGCATCGTCAAAAAACTAAGGTACAGTTGCCCCTAAAGTAGGCAAACCACACATCACTGCACTGAAACTGTCCCATATCTTCAACTTCAATCGAAATAATCGACACCTGTACAAATTTTTAAGAAAACTTTAATGGCAGATGCCAACACAGAATGTTGATAACACAATTTACCAGCAGGAAAAAGACAAATTTGATAGGATACGACAGTTACAAAATTCCTTACATCCTACACCTGATCGTCATAATACCGAGTGCATCTAATGTCGTAAACAAATCCAAGGCTTTTGCGACACTCTTTCCTGACGCACAAAAAAAATAAGAAAATGGTGTTGTTCATAACGAAGGTAGGACCATAAGCGCTCTGAGACTATTCTGGAATGTATACAGGTTGTCTCAGCTAAACTTTTTACCTCAAATATTTCACGAAATGTTTTAGATATCGTAATTCTTTTGTCACTCAAATTAATTTCGAAAAAGTTCTCACAACAATATATGTTGTCTCTTTTCATAGCTATGTAATTACAAATATATCGGATCCAATTTCCCTTTTCAAAAGAAGCTATAGAGTTTTCTGCCACTGCCAACATAGTTCTAAAAGTGGTGAATTTAACGGTGTTTCACTCTTCAAAATCCGTTAGTAGTTTTGGAGAAATTACAGTGTTTACGAAGGATTTATCTCTTTTGAACTTGAAATCAATTGCTGTCTCAACCACAAGTTCGCGTTGTTACATGGAATTCTCACGTCAGGTTCAAGGGGTGCTCCAGCATGATGCAGCCAACAGAGTCTAGTACAATAGTCCTGAAAAGTTGAAATTAAACCCAACACTTGGACTGACACCAAATGGACAGTAAAAGATTTGGGGACTGAAGACCAGGCCTAGCCACGAGCAAACTGCCAGTACAGCTGCATTACATCTGATGGGGAAGCGTTTATACGAACAGAAGCAATACCAATGGAGAAGTTACTTTTAGAATATGAGGATCTATTTACTCCTCGTGGACCATAATCAGCAACGCTAGTGACACAACACAGGATCCCAACTGGGAATCAATCACCAGTGTACTGTAAGCCACATCGGGTGGCCCATCACCTACAGCCGGTAATGGAAGAATTCATTCACCAACAATTACATGTCGGTGTCATTCAGAAAGGTACCATCCCATAAGCTGCATCTGTGATGATAGTGCCGAAAAAAATATCAGACAGAATTAAGAAGTATCGATTCTGGTACGACTACAGATACCTATTAGCAACCTGGTAATGCATCACATGAACCTCAATGGCAATTAGTCTCCTGTGTACCGTAATCCATATTGGGTGCTCCATCACCTACAGACGCTACTGGCTGAATTCATTAACCGTCAATATCATACGATGGTATCATTAAGTAAAGTACCAGCCCATGAGCTGAACCTATGATGATAGTGCCAAGAGAGATTGGTCAGAACAAAGAAGTGTTGATTCTGCTGTGACTACAGATACCACATTATTTGTATGATTACAGATGCTCATCCATAACCAAATATAATGGTAAACATTCATAATTTGGGGCAAAGTAGGTATTTTGCATCATTGATCTAAGAAGTGGCTATCATCAACTGGAAGTAGTACCGCAGGACTAAGGAAAATTGTTGGATGGTGTGTTGAGGGAACTAAAATCAGCACAGTGTATGGCCTATCTAGACGATATTTTAGCATAGAGAAGTGTCGTTTTGTACCAAAAGAAATGAATTCCTTGCGATATGTAACTAACCAACATGGAGTGCCAACCGTAAAAGATTGGTAACTGTTATGCAGAGTTTTTGAATACCTTAGGCAGGCAAGGAATTATATTTATTTTTTGGGTCAGCAAATTACTATACGAAATTTGTCCCATGTTTTGCAGGAATAGCACGACCTCTCACACACTTATTAAAGAAAGCGTAAAGTTCCACTGGATATAGGAGTGCAAAAGTGGATTTGTGAAACGGAAGGAATTGCTGATAACTAGTCCAGTACGGGTCTTTCCAGGTTGTGAGAAAGAATTCATATTATTGTGTGATGCTAGCAAACATGCAGTAAGTTGTGTTTTAAGTCAAGAGGTACAGAGTACAGAAAATCCATAAGTTTACACGTCATGGCAGTTGAACGAAACAAAGAGGAACTATTTCACAAGAGAAAAAGAGATTTTAAGCTTGATATACAGCAAGATCTGGATGGGAATAATTTCAAAGTGTTAACAGATCGTGCACTGTTAAAGTGATTATTGGGATTAAAAGATGTGTCATGTAGACTTTCGTGATGGGCACTTAAAGTGAGCGAGTTTGATCACAAACCCTGTAAGATGCATGGTAATGCAGACAGCCTTAGTATGAAAGTTGGTGCAGTACGAACAGAAGGTAATAGCATTGTCAGAATGACAGAGAGAGCAAGCTGCAGATATGGATTTCAGGCTGTTTGTTGCACAGTGACTGTTCCTCATTCATGACGATGTACTGTGCAAGACGACAAGGCTTGGATCTGGCATTGTGGTTGGTGCCATACCATGAGATGAAGTGTTAAGCAAATGATCACGTATTATATGGGCATGGTGGGCGTAGCATCACGGACAGAAGAGTTGCAGAGAATTATAGGCGGATAATGCATAGAGAAGATGTAGAGCAGTGTGATAAAAACTATGTGCAATGTACACAACATGAGTAATGAAGCCATCAACGTGTCTCACTAGGGTGGTTGCCAGAAGCTAGTAAACCTTTCAAAAGGACAGGATGGGCATGATAGGAACTTCTAGCCAGACGTCAGTGGGAAACTGCTATTTTCTGACCATTATCGATCATTTCATAGGGATGATCGCTATATTGAATCAGTAAATCGATACTGTCGTCCATACCATGATGAATTTTATATTGGATTTAATGAAGCAGATATGGCATTTGTTACGTATTCGCAAGCTGAGAATACGCCCGTCGCATCCAAACAGAGTGTGTAAATTGAGCAAAAAGGACATTATGTGGGCAGCCATCATAAAGACTAGTTTCCTTTCTTGCTGAAAGTGATACGGCGTATAATCCTAAAACATATAAAAGTACAGGGCCATCGCCCTACAAGGTGTGCTTGTACGTCCTGTTTTAGAGTATTTGTCCAGATAGGATTAACGGAGTACACCAAGAAAATTCAGAGGGGGGCAGCTCGTTTTGTGTTATCGAGAAATATGGGGAAGAGTGTCACCGACACGATATTGGATTTGGGGTGCACGTCATCAAAACCAAGGCGTTTCTCTTTGCGGCAGGATCTTCTCAAGAAATTTCAATCACCTACTTCCATGTTCGAATGCGAAAATAATTTGTTAACGCCATCCCATATAGGGAACAACGATCATTCTAATAAAATAAGGAAAATCAGACCTCGCACGGAAGGACATAGGTTATCGTTTCTTCCGCGCACTATTAGAGAGTGGTGTAAAAGGGAATGATTGTGAAAGTGGTTCGATGAGCCCACTAACAGGCACTTAAATGTGATTTTCTGAGTAGCCATGTATATGCATATGTAACTGTAGGTCCTTTTAGGGGTGCACCAGATTCACTGCCACCAGTAACAGTATCATTCTCTAAATAAGGAGAGGGGAAGGGGGAAAAAGGACAATGGGAGCAACCTACACACCTATGTAAAGTGCTTGCACGGTACTGTATGCTTTAATGTCACAAAAGTAACAGTATATTGAGATGTTTATGTTTTCTAGATGTATTTATTGCGTCGAGTAACGTAGAATTGTTATCAGGAGAAGCAAAGCTGACGTTCTACGGATCGGAGCAGTGGAATGTCAGATCCCTTAATCGGCTAGGCAGGTTAGAAAATTTAAAAAGGGAAATGGATAGGTTAAAGTTAGAAATACTGGGAATTAGTGACGTTCGGTGGCAGGAGGAACAAGACTTTTGGTCAGGCGAATACAGGGTTATAAATTCAAAGTCAAATATGGGTAATGCAGGAGTATGTTTAATAAGGAATGAAAAATTAGGAATGCGCACAAGCTACTACAAACAGCATCGTGAACGCAATATTGTAACCAAGATAGACACGAAGCCCACGCCTACCACAGTAGTACAAGGTTAAATGCCAACTACTTCCGCAGATGATGAAGAGATTGAAGAAATGTATGATGCGATAAAATAAATTATTCAGACAGTTAATAGAGACGAAAATTTAATAGTCATGGGGGGCTGGAATTCGATAGTAGGAAAAGGAAGAGAGGGAATAGTAGTTGGTGAATATGGAGTGAGGGTAAGGAATGAAAGAGGAAGCCGCCTGGTAGAATTTTGTGCGAAGCACAACTTAATCATAGCTAACACTTGGTTCAAGAACCATGAAAGGAGGATGTATACCTGGAAGATGTCTGGAGACATTGGAAGGTTTTAAATTGATTATATAATGCGAGACAGAGATTCAGGGACCATATTTTAAATTGTAAGACATTTCCAGGGGCAGATGTGAACTCTGACCACAATCTATTGCTTATGAACTGTAGATTAAAACTGAACAAACTTCAAAAAGGTGGGAATTTAAGGAGATGAGACATGTATAAACTGTCAGAACCAGAGGTTGTAGAGAGTTTCAGAGAGAGCATTAGGGAACGACTGACAAGAACGGGGGAAAGAAATACAATAGCGGAATAATGGATAGATTTGAGAGACGAAATAGTGAAGGCAGCAGAGGATCAAGTAAGTATAAAGACCAGGGCTAGTAGAAATTCTTGGGTAACAGAAGAGATATTGATGTACACTACTAGCCAATAAAATTGGTACACCACGAAGATGTGCTACAGACGCGAAATTTAACCGACAGGAAGAAGTGCTGTGATATGCAAAAGATTAGTGTGGTGTCACCGTCAGACACCACACTTGCTAGGTGGTAGCTTTTAAATCGGCCGCGGTCCGTTAGTATACGTCGGACCCGCGTGTCGCCACTATCAGTGACTGCAGACCGAGCGCCGCCACACGGCATGTCTAGAGAGACTCCCTAGCACTGGTCCCCGTTGTACAGCCGACTTTGCTAGCGATGGTTTACTGTCTACATACGTTCTCATTTGCAGAGACGACAGTTTAGCACAGCCTTCAGCTACATCATTTGCTAGACCTAGCAAGCCACCATATTCAGTTACTATAATCTGAACAGATAATATTTTGAATCATGTACCGTCAAGAGCGACGTTCATCATTAATGGATTAAAGTTAAGTATCAAACTAATTTCGTCCGCTTTCTGAATAATAATTGCTTGTCATGTTCCAGACCTCACGTCAGTATAGTTCTGCCCTCCTGACGCCAACTTGCGTGAGCTAAAACGCGTGCATTTCGGCCTCCACTAGTAACACGGTGTTGGCTCTTCTGCCAACACAACAATTAGCTTTTCAGAGCATTCACACAAGGCTGGCGCCGGTGGTGACACCTACAACGTGCTGACATGAGGAAAGTTTCCAACCGATTTCTGATGCACAAACAGCAGTTGACCGGCGTCGCCTAGTGTACCGTTGTTGTGATGCCTCGTGTAAGGAGTGAGAAATACGTTTCCGACTTTGATAAAGGTCGGACTGTAGCCTCTCACGATTTTGGTTTATCGTATCGCGACATTGCTGCTCGCGTTGATCGTGATCCAATGACTGTTAGTAGAATATGGAATCGGTGGGTTCAGGAGGGTAATACGGAACACCGTGCTGGATCCCAACGGCCTCATATCACTAGGAGTTGGCTGTAACGGATCGTGCAGCCACGTCTCGATCCCTGAGTCAACAGATGCGGACGTTTGCAAGACAACAGCGATCTGCACGAACAGTTCGACGACGTTCGCAGCAGCATGGACTATCAGCTCAGAGACCATGGCTGCGGTTACCCGTGACACTGCATCACAGACAGGAGCGCCTGCGATGGTGTACTCAACGACGAACCTGGGTGCACGAATGGCAAAACGTCATTTTTTCGGGTGAATTCGGGTTCGGTTTACAGCATCATGATGGTCGCATCCGTGTTTGCTGACATCGCGGTGAACGCACGTTGGAAGCGTGTATTCGTCATCGCCATACTGGCGTATTACCCGGCGTGATGGTATGGGGTGCCATTGCTTGCACGTCTCGGTCACCTCTTGTTCGCATTGACGGCACTTTGAACAGTGGACGTTACATTTCAGATGTGTTACAACTCGTGGCTCTACCGTTCATTCGATCCCTGCGAAACCCTACATATCAGCAGGATAATGCACGACTGCATGTTGCAGGTCCTGTACGGGCCTTTCTGGATACAGAAAATGTTCGACTGCTGCCCTGGACAGCACATGCTCCAGATCTCTCACCAATTCAAAACGTCTGGTCAGTGGTGGCCGAGCAACTGGCTCGTCACAATACGCCAGTCACTACGCTTCATGAACCCCGGCGTATCAAGGCCGTTTTACGGGCGGAGGTGTTTGTTCTCGGTACTGATTCCTCAGAATCTAAGCACCCAAATTGCGTGAAAATGTAATCACATGTCAGTTCTAGTATAATATATTTGTCCAATGAATACCCATTTATAATTTGCATTTCTTCTTGGTGTAGCAATTTTAATGGCCAGTAGTGTAATTGACGAAAGGAGAAAATATAAAAATGCAATAAACGAAGCAGGCGAAAAGGAATCAAACGTCTCAAAAATGAGATTGACAGGCAGTGCAAAATGGCTAAGCAGGGATGATTAGAGGACAAATGTAAGGATGTAGAAACATATGTCACTACGAGTAATATAGAGACTGCCTATAGGAGACCTTTGGAAGAAAGAGAACCACCTGTATGAATATCAGTAACTCAGATGGAAAACCAGTCCTAAGAAAGAAGGGAAAGCAGAAAGTTGGAAGGGTTACATAGAGGGTCTATACAAGGGTGACGTATTTGGGGGCAATATTATGGAAATGGGAGAGGACGTAGATGAAGATGGAATGGGAGATATGATACTGAGTGTAGAATTTGACAGATCACTGAAAGATTTAAGTCTAAAATAGGACCCGGGAGTAGACAACATTCCATTAGAGCTACTGATAGCCTTCGGTGAGCCAGCCATGACAAAACTCTTCCTTTTGGTGAGCAAGATCTATAACACAGGCGAAATACCCTCAGACGTCAAGAAGAATATAATAATGCCAACCCCAAAGAAATCAGGTGTTGAAAGGAGTGAAAATTACCAAATTATTAGTTTAATAAGTCACGGTTGCAAAATATTAACACGAAATCTTTGCAGACGAATGGTAGAACTGGTAGAAGCCGACCTCGGAAAAGATCAGTCTGGATTTCACAGAAATGTTGTAACACACGAGGCAATACTGACCTTATGACTTATCTTAGAAAATAGGTTAAGTAAAGACAAACCTACGTTTCCAGCATTTGTAGCCTTAGAGAAAGCTTTTGACAATGTTGACTGGAATACTATCTTTCAATTCTGAAGATGGCAGGGGTAAAATACGGGGAGTGAAAGGCTATTTACAATTTGTACAGAAACCAGATGGCAATTACAGGAGTCGAGGGGCACGAAAGAGAAGCAGTGGCTGAGACGGGGGTGAGACAGGGTTGCAGTCTATCCAAGATGTTATTCAATCTGTATATTGAGTAAGCAGTAAAGGAAACAAAAGAAAAATTGGGAGAAGGAATTAAAATCCATGAAATAAAAGGTTTGAGGTTTGCCGATTACACTGTAATTCTGTTAGAGGCAGCAAAGGACTGGGAGAGCAGTTGAACGGAATGGACAGGGTCTTGAAAGAAGGCTATAAGATAAACTTCAACAAAAGCAAAACGAGGATAATGGAATGTAGTCAAATCATGAGACAATTAAAGTAGTAGATGAGTTTTGCTACTTGCGGAGCAAAATAACTGATGATGATCGAAGTAGAGAGGAATTAAAATGTAGACTGGCAATGGCAAGGAAAGCATTTCTGAAGAAGAGAAATTTGTTCACATCGACTATAGTTTTAAGAGTCAGGAAGTCTTTTCCGGAAGTATTTGAATGGAGTGTGGCTATGTATGCAAATGAAACATGGATGGTAAATAATTTAGACAAGACGAGAATAGAAGCCTTTTAAATGTGGTGCTGCAGAATAATGCAGGGGATTAGATGGGCAGATCACGTAACTAATGAGGAGTTACCGAATGCAATTGGGGAGAATAGGAATTTGTGGCACAACAAGACTAGAAGAAGAGATTGGTTGGTAGGACATGTCCTGAGGCAAAAAATCACCAATTTAGTACTGGACGGAAGCGCGGAGGGTAAAAATCGTAGATGGAGACCAAGAGATTAATACACTAAGCAGATTCGGTAGCATGTAGGCTGCAGTAGTTACTCGGAGATGAAGAGGCTTGCACAGGATACAGAAACATGGAGAGGTACATCAAACCAGTCTCTGAACTGAAGACCACAACAACAACAACTTACCATGGAAACAAACGTGAGTGTATTTTGGGCAAATGGTAAAGTGCTTCTTGTTGTTTTAGTTGTTTTAGATACTAATTGCAGATGATAATGTATGGGAAAATAATTGTTAGCCTGCTACAGGTTATTTTTGGGATGTCATATACGTATTTTGTTTACCATATAAATCAGTTAGCGTTATTTTAGAAAAGAATAGAGTTTTGTTTATGTTGTGATTATAGTTGTGTATGTTATTTGCAGACATAGAGTTAGGCCGAGGAGAGAGGACGACTGAGTACATCCTTTACGAAAGGTTTTGTTTACTCACTCTTTTTCGTGTATATGAATTTTGTTTTTTACATTAGGGTTCCTTATTGCATTTCATGTGTTCATTTTGTGTTATTGGTTGAAGGAGCACAGTTTTCCTAGCGCGATTATTCCTCTAATTCATGGCTTCAATGTTTAATAGATTGCTTCGTAAACTCTTCGGTGGGCTGCGTGACTTTGCCCTGCGCTATTGTGCACTTTTGGATCGTAGGTGACTGACGATTCAGTGCCTTTAAGCGATTTTTCTGATATTTGATAAGAGATTTGGGAGCCTTTCAGCATCTCGAGCATTTCTGAGTGACGACGGGAGATTCCAGAAGTTATACATGTATATAGGAGAGTGTGTGGATAATGGGAACCAGGACTGTCTAGTGGAATGTGCTATTTGGCATTTGGTGACAGATGTATTTTGTTTCGTGTATTTTTTGCTTGGAATACTTATTTGCCTTGTTTCTATAGGCAGGAGAGGTTTTAGTTTATTTCATTTGTACCTGAGGTGATGTTGGCTCCATTGTAAATAATTGTGTATATACTTATGGCTGGTATATATTTACCTGCAATCTTGAGTATGGAAATAAAGCTCAGTGAAAGGGTTTTTAGTTATCCAGAATGCTGTAGGATCATCTACGGTTCAATTATTCTTAGGAGGAACGGGAGCAGAAGAATGTTCGTGGACGTCCTAGCACCGCAACCCTACTTTCAGAGAGTGGGTCCACATTGGATAAATTCCGTATACGTTCCATTGATAGTTACCATGAATTTTTATGAGCAGGAGTGATTTAAGGGAACTTGGACTGACGGGTAGTGAGTTGTGATACTTCAGGGCCAACTTCTTGCTCCCTGCAACTATATCAGGGGCTGCGATTCTAAAATAACATATGAGTTACTGTACTGGTCTGACAAGCCTATTGATGTTCTACCTGCCCAAAACTTGACCTTTTTGAACGGAATCTTAGAACGAACCCTCCCTAACTCTCTAAGAATTGCCAGAAGCAAATGACTCTAAGCAGTATGGGACCTAACATCTGAGGCCAGCGGTCCCCTAGACTTAGAACTACTTAAACCTAACTAACCTAAGGACATCACACACATCAATACCCGAGGCAGGATACGAACCTGTGACGGTAGCAGCAACGCGGTTCCGGACTGAAGTGCCTAGAACCGCTCGGCCACAACGTGCCAAAAGCACAAAAGAGGCATATTAGCGTGGAGCAATTGTTACATGTGCAATTATATCGCAGAAATTACCACCACAGGGCTGTGACAAACATTTAATCTTAAGGTAGCACCTGGATTTTGACTGTCATCTTTGCAGTATACATCGGTCTACAGCGGAAAACTGCCCACTGCTCACCTCCTGAGCTTCCGGGACATCATGTAGCAACTGAGTGAGTCACCCTCAGCAAATAATTACGGCTTGCGTAGCCTACGCCAGCCATTCGACACTGTAAATTGGACTTGGTTAGCGTAAGAGAAAAAGGAACGAGAACTGTACCGAAAAAAAAAAAAAATGTATGGTGTATTTTAAGTGTCTGTCAGAAATGGTAACAGTCTGTGACCCAGTGGACCAGATCTTCTGAAGAGGGGAGGAATGTTACGACAGTATTTCCAAAACTGGCGGCCCTAAACTGCGGCCAAGTGGGTAGTGGGCTGCGCCGCATTCCTTTGCCAAAAACTCTACAGGAGCCAAGCAGACATGATGGGAGTCTGTGCCCTCGCATTAAATCGAGTGTGGTTGCCACACACTTAGCCTCACTGGCTGTCGTCGTAGCTGAAATACTGTCGACGCAGAATTGTATGAAAGCCAGATCATCACAATGGAGACCCGGATAACACTGTGTCTAGGCCAGGAGATGCACTGCTTCTGTTGTCTACGTGATCATTAACAGGGCCACGATGGGCGGCCAAAAATATCAATCGCTCTAGCTAAGAAATGTCTGTTATCTACTACAGCCAGCACTGAGAAATTTTCCAAACCAGTTGTCGACGTGATGAGGATCACCCAGTTTCAACTTCTACCTGAAGCTGCCTCCGCCAGCTGTGGGATTATAGTCTACACATAGTCCTGATGCTGCTGCGAGCAGGTCAAGTGGCTTCTAGTTGGGGGCCAACTGCTGACTCAGTTCCACCGATTTCAGAGTATTACCTGGGGATCGTTGGTTCACAGTCTGCACTCGCGTGTCTCCTGCTCCAGATGCAAACCCAGGCTGCTGGTTCATTGAACATTTGTGCCAAGAAGCGTGACTGGCTTACGTCAAATGTTGCTGCCACTGTGCGCGCCTGACACAGCTTTCTGTGTGCCCGCCCATGTGCTGACGTGCCACCTTCGCCAGTATTACCTCGGACTTGGCCGTTGACCACTTGTTACTGTCAAGTGCTGAGCTAAGGAAGTACCTCCGCCATGGGACGGCGCACACCACTGGAGCACAGACAACAGAGAAACGATACTTTTGAGTGTTGTGAGAATTCTGATAAATAAACTTGTTCATACAATCTCACTGCTTCTATGACACTGCGACTGCAGGCTACCTGGTTGTATGTACCTGCTATCCTGCCAACCATCCGGCAATATAACGGTCACATGCTGAAGGTCAATAAACACTCGCTTCATCCTGGCCCTGCTACAGCTTGAACAGATAACAACTTTCTTTTTTTACAGTGAACACTTTGAGCTTAATCAGGGAGCTACCGCGAAGACAAAATAGAACTAAAATACGGCAAACGAGTAAACTTAAGTAATTGTATGCCCTCTTAGTTACAAAGTACTCTTATTGTTAATAAATGTAAACATATTAGCATATATGCTACCGCAGTCACAAAGAAACGGGAATAAAATGAAAATCGTAATATTAGATCATATAATTAATAAACAAGGTGCAGAATAAAGATAACGAAAATAAAATGTTTGATCGCCGAAATATTGTGCCCGTTGGACACTATAGACCGGCAGTACACCCGTGGATATTTTGATTATCAAATACGCCGGGAGAAACTCAAGAATCACAAATTCTCATTTGGTTTATTTCTTACATATAAAATTTTGGAGTAAAAACAAAATATGCACAGAAGCTTACTATGCATTTGCTAAGTTTTCTCTCATTGTCCAAAATAGAGGGAAAGTCCCCGTTGAAAACATAGTCTGCTCTCTTATAAAAAAGTATCACACGTTCATTATCATGTGGTGCAATAACAGCTGTACCCCACAAATATGATGGGTCCCAAAGGGAGAATCCACGTGACAGAAAACAGTGCCCTATCCGAAAACGAGAGATGATAATTTTGTGTAGCCTTAGGGACTACTAGGACTGCCCCGGAGAGATAGTAACAGAGAGGTCACTGAATCTAGGAAGAAGTTCCATTTTGCCACTATGGAGGGTTGTTCATTCCTCCATTTCTGCTGCATTACCAGTTTGTTGCTCCGATTTTACACACGCTCCGCAACCCACTCTAGTATCATGTTTTTCTTAACATATTGAAGACAGAGAAGGGTGTACTTTATAAGTAAGTACTTTGTAAGTCATGTTAATGCGATAATCTGTCAAAATCTTGAATAACCGCCTTTAGCAGTACGGGTCTTTACAAGACGCGCAGGAAGAGAGCCAGTGAGGTTCTGTAAGTTACAGACAGGTTTGTGGAACCATGCTGACTGCAGTGCTGTGGCCAGCTGCGTTTTTTCGGGTAATGATTCACGGCGCGAAAAGCCCGAACGAGGTGTTCCCACAGATTCTCGGTCGGGTTTTAATCTTGTACGTCTGATGGCCAGGGAAATAAGATAAACTCATCCTCGTACTTTTCGTCGCCGGTGAACGGAAGTCAGCGTGGATGCATCAGCCAGGGCTTGCACCAGAAACTCACAAGCAGCAACGTTCGCTAAAGTGTTGGTAGTATCTTGGTTCATCCGGGCCGCCAGTTGCTTAACACTTGGACGTATTCACCTGCACACATCACTGCAGCCGTCATTCATCGCTGTCATCTACGGGCGTCGTGCACCACGGTTGCCTCAGCGCCAGTTTTGGATAACGCCACTTTGCCACGCATGGTATACTTTAACTACGGCAGAACGCGAACAGTTAACAAACTTAACCGATTCGGAAATCTTCCACACTTGGCCCGATCATGCTCAACTGATCGTCAGACAAATCATTCAGTTTCTGCATTATGACTACAACTGCACTCTTTGCGGTATATCCCGACACGCTTTATACAGGATGGTCCATTGATCGTGACCGGGCCAAACATCTCACGAAGTAAGCGTCAAACGAAAAAACTACAAAGAACGAAACTTGTCTGGTTTGAAGAGGGAAACCAGATGACGCTATGGTTGGCCTGCTAGATGGCGCTGCCATAGGTCAAACGGATATCAACTTCGTTTTTTTTTTTAAATAGGAACTCCCATTTTTATTACATATTCGTGTAGTACGTAAAGAAATATGAATGCTATAGTTGGACCACTTTCTTCGCTTTGTAATAGATGGCACTGTAATAGTCACAAACATATGGCTCACAATTTTAGACGAACAGTTGGTAACGGGTAGGTTTTCAAAATTAAAATACAGAGCGTAGGTATGTTTGAACATGTTATTTGGGTTGTTCGTATGTGATACATTTACCTTTGTGAACTTATTTGTGAGAAAGCATGCTGTTACAGCGTGATTACCTGTAAATACCACATTAATGCAATAAATGCTCAAAATGTTGTTCATCAACCTCAACGCATTTAGCAATACGTGTAACGACATTCCTCTCAACAGCGAGTAGTTCACCTTCCGTAATGTTCGCACATGCATTGACAATGCCCTGACGTATGTTGTCAGGCGTTGTCGGTGGATCACGATAGCAAATATCCTTCAACTTTCGCCACAGAAGGAAATCCGGGGACGCCAGATCCGGTGAACGTACAGGCCACGATATGGTGATTCGACGACCAATCCACATGTCATGAAATATGCTATTCAATACCGCTTCAACCGCACGCGAGCTATGTGCCGGACATCCATCATGTTGGAAGTACACCGCCAGTCTGTCATGCAGTGAAACATCTTGTAGTAACATCGGCAGAACATTACGTAGGAAATCAGCATACATTGTACCATTTAGATTGCCATCGATAAAATGGGGGCCAATTATCCTTCCTCCCTTAACGCCGCACCATACATTAACCCGCCAAGGTCGCTGATGTTCCACTTATCGCAGCCATTGTGGATTTTCCGTTGCCCAGTAGGTCATATTATGCCGGTTTACGTTACTGCTGTTGGTCAATGACGCTTCATCGCTAAATAGAACATGTGCAAAAAATCTGTCATCGTCCCGTAGTTTCTCTTGTGCCCAGTGGCAGAACTGTACACTACGTTCAAAGTCGTTGCCATGCAATTTCTGGGGCATAGAAATATGGTATGGGTGCAATCGATATTGATGTAGCATTGTAAGTAGACTGTTTAGGTTTTTTTAATGGTAACGCCGCCACCACGTAGCGCTCTGTATAAAAATCACTGGCTGTGCCGTGTGCAGTCTGTGGCTGGTTTGCATTGTTGTCTGCCATTGTAGTGTTGAGCAGCGGCAGCTGGATGCTAACAGCGCGTAGCGTTGCGCAGTTGGAGGTGAGCCGCCAGCAGTGGTGGACGTGGGTAGAGAGATGGCGGAGTTTTGAAATTTGTAAGAATTGGTGAAGTGTCATGAAGTGATATATATATATATTATGACTACTAAGGTAAATACATTGTTTGTTCTCTATTAAAATCTTTCATTTGCTAACTATACCTATCAGTAGTTAGTGACTTCCGTAGTTTCAATCTTTTAGTTAGCTGGCAGTAGTGGAGCTCGCTGTATTGCAGTAGTTCGAGTAACGAAGATTTTTATGAGGTAAGTGATTTGTGAAAGGTATAGGTTAATGTTAGTCAGGGCCATTCTTTTGTAGGGATTTTTGAAAGTCAGATTGCGTTGCGCTAAAAAAATATTGTGTGTCAGTTTAAGCACAGTCTTGTAATAATTTTTCAAAGGGGACGTTTCACTATTTAAAAAAGACGCAGTTGATATACGTTTGACTATGGCAGCGCCATCTAGTGGGCTCACCATAGCGCAATGTGGTTTTACCCTTCAAGCTAGACAAGTTTCGTTCTTTGTAGTTTTTCCGTTTGCCCGCTTATTTCGTGAGATATTTGGCCCGGTCACAATCAATGGACCACACTGTATATTCCCCAGTGCTGGTGCTGTCACCTGCGTCTGTGTGTGGTTATTGCACACTGATGTGTAATATAATATATGGTCACATTAATGTGACTGGACTGTGTGTAACGTTACATACGAACGCCGTGAATGCGCTCTCGTTACGACACTGCAGTGCCTGTGTTGGTAAGAAGAACCATGCAGTGTTCCTGCGGATACACATGCTTGTCAGAAGGAATAGGAACTGTGGCGACTACAGCCGTTAGGAAATAAAGGAAATGTAGTCGCAGTTGCGAATACGAACAACCGTCAGACTGCGTCACAAGCGACTTCTAATCAAGCTGCGGAGCTATGGGGTATCGTCTCAGTTGTGCGACTGGATTCGTGATTTCCTGTCAGGAAGGTCGCAGTTCGTAGTAATAGACGGCAAATCATCGAGTAAAACTGAAGTGATATCAGGTGTTCCCCAGGGAAGCGTCCTGGGACCGCTACTGTTCCTGATCTATATAAATGACCTGGGTGACAATCTGAGCAGTTCTCTTAGACTGTTCGCAGATGATGCTGTAATTTACCGTCTAGTAAGGTCATCCGAAGACCAGTATCAGCTGCAAAGCGATTTAGAAAAGATTGCTGTATGGTGTGTCAGGTGGCAGTTGACGCTAAATAACGAAAAGTGTGAGGTGATTCACATGAGTTCCAAAAGAAATCCGTTGGAATTCGATTACTCGATAAATAGTACAATTCTCAAGGCTGTCAATTCAATTAAGTACCTGGGTGTTAAAATTACGAACAACTTCAGTTGGAAGGACCACATAGATAATATTGTCGGGAAGGCGAGCCAAAGGTTACGTTTCATTGGCAGGACACTTAGAAGATGCAACAAGTCCACTAAAGAGATAGCTTACACTACACTCGTTCGTCCTCTGTTAGAATATTGCTGTGCGGTGTGGGATCCTTACCAGGTGGGATTGACGGAGGACATCGAGAGGGTGCAAAGAAGGGCAGCTCGTTTTGTATTATCGCGTTATAGGGGAGAGAGTGTGGCAGATATGATACACGAGTTGGGATGGAAGTCATTACAGCATAGACGTTTTTCGTCGCGGCGAGAGCTTTTTACGAAATTTCAGTCACCAACTTTCTCTTCCGAATGCGAAAATATTTTGTTGAGCCCAACCTACATAGGTAGGAATGATCATCAAAATAAAATAAGAGAAATCAGAGCTCGAACAGAAAGGTTTAGGCGTTCGTTTTTCCCGCTCGCTGTTCGGGAGTGGAATAGTAGAGAGATAGTATGATTGTGGTTCGATGAACCCTCTGCCAAGCACTTAAATGTGAATTGCAGAGTAGTCATGTAGATGTAGATGAGAATGAAAATTTGCGCCGGACCGGGAGTGGCCGCCTTATCTGCGTGGGCTATCCGTGCACGACTCATGGCCAGAACCAACCTCCCATGTGTCTGAAGAAACAGCCACTATGGCGATTACAGCAGTTATTAAATGCGTGTAACGTATTCGTAGTGGCAACTACAAACAACCATCAGCTGTGTTAGGGAACACCCAAAGTGGTTAAGGCGGCTGCTCGCGTAAAGTGGGAAATCCAGGTTGGAGTCCCGGTTAGGCGCAAATTTTCGTTGTCGTCGTTACATTTCATCTCTCCCTCTCTAAGTCCTTGTAACTGTACCTTTAAATATTGTTTTGTTCATATAAGCTTTTATACCACGTAAATATCTTAATTTTTATGTTGTAAATTTATGAATTTTGATACATATCGCAAACACTCTACAGTACAGCTATGAGCTATGAACGGTTGATGGATAGTAATACCTTAGCATAAATAACGTCTGGACGCTGTCTGCATTACAAGTGAGTGTTATCAATAGTTTAGAGCCAGCGGAGCATTATCACTGAAGTACTATGTCAATCGGTGAGGAATCCTAAAGGAAACATGGTTAAATCAATTTGTAGTTAACCTGTTTACAGGAGTTATTCAAAAAGAAAATCCCTCGTTTCAAATGTTGCTATTTCGCTTTTACGTCTGTTTTATGCTAATTTTCTATATTCAGTCACCAAATCAGCATTGTTCACTTCAATTAAATAGAGTTTTTCTCATTTATTGTGCAGGTGATATTTTATGTAAATGAGCATTACAGTAAGCAGTCTCGGAGGCCACAGACTCTTGTGGGTGCAGTATGGAACATTTGCTCTACATTTACCAACTATTTCATGGCAAATGAAATTTTCTGTAGTTAACTGTTGTAATTACCACATTGGTCTGATATACTCCTCAATTCTAGTCTGTCCTGTATCAGCCTCTTCATTTATTCTTAGTACTGCAACTACTTTCATTTGATCCTGCATACTTCATTCAAATCTTGGTATTTAGCTACAATTTTTACACTTCACAGATCCCTTCATTACAAAATTAACTATTCCTTGTGCCTTTTGAGTCTTTTGTAGCAGTTGCCAGGTTTAAAATTTCTCTATTTTCATCATCTACGTGTATCTATGATGATAACAATAAAACTCGCATCATCTAACTATATCTATACTAATAAAAACTGTAAAGCTATCGTGTTTGTCTTTATGAACACGCTGATCCCGAAACTACTAGACGAATTTTCATGGGGTTTTCACAGACAACTTGAGCATAGCTTGGACCACCGAATAGGACTGACTTCACCCAAGTCGAATCACGGAAGAAACGTAACTGTATGTATGTATGTATGTTCATCTCTAAGATCACTGGGTCAATTTCAACAAAATATCACTTACTGCCTGCAAAGTATCGCTGTGGGAATAGGAACCGCCTATCTATCGAAGGACGTGCGTGGGGCTGAAATGAGGTGTAGGCCACGACATGCGAATTCCCAGAATTTAGGTGTTCACCCAGTATTTGAGAATGACAGCACTTAGTGACTTGGAACAAACTTTACAGATAATTTCTCTTACGAACCCCATAAAATTATGAAAGGAAAAAAGTTTATCGCTTATTACTTTTTCGCTGTTCAGCTAAAACTATTCCATAAAGCATCACGTTTCAATTTATTACAACTTTACTTCTAACTCTGGTCGCGGCACATTTTGTAGACAGTGTTCGCATCAACGACTGAATGTACTTCAAAAATTAAATCACTGTACGACACATAGTTCAGGATGCAAGACGTCACAAACACTGATATGTGTGAAAACCTGCCGCACCTTGCACGACGTTTAAATTTATTGCTTCTTTCTACCACGTCTATTCGGAACATACTTCACAGACAGTATCCACATATGCCGCTGAATGTAACTACAAAATTATATCATTTTACGACGTAAAGACCAGGAGATACGACGTCAAAAACATTCACCTGCGTGAGAATGAAACTGCAGGATGAAGCACAGTACAGGTACACATGAAATGAGTGTATGCATACACTGACGGAAAAGAAATCACAACATGAAGAAAATCAATGTAGACTAATGAAGTTTCGGAAATACATTTGTCTGGGTGACATATTTAAGTGATTAACACTGCACGTTCATAGGTTAATGTAAGCCCGAGACAAGCCATTGCGAATGTGAAATTTTGATACATTAATACACTCCTGGAAATGGAAAAAAGAACACATTGACACCGGTGTGTCAGACCCACCATACTTGCTCCGGACACTGCGAGAGGGCTGTACAAGCAATGATCACACGCACGGCACCGCGGACACACCAGGAACCGCGGTGTTGGCCGTCGAATGGCGCTAGTTGCGCAGCATTTGTGCACCGCCGCCGTCAGTGTCAGCCAGTTTGCCGTGGCATACGAAGCTCCATCGCAGTCTTTAACACTGGTAGCATGCCGCGACAGCGTGGACGTGAACCGTATGTGCAGTTGACGGACTTTGAGCGAGGGCGTATAGTGGGCATGCGGGAGGACGTACCGCCGAATTGCTCAACACGTGGGGCGTGAGGTCTCCACAGTACATCGATGTTATCGCCAATGGTCGGCGGAAGGTGCACGTGCCCGTCGACCTGGGACCGGACCGCAGCGACGCACGGATGCACGCCAAGACCGTAGGATCCTACGCAGTACCGTAGGGGACCGCACCGCCACTTCCCAGCAAATTAGGGACACTGTTGCTCCTGGGGTATCGCCGAGGACCATTCGCAACCGTCTCCATGAAGCTGGGCTACGGCCCCGCACACCGTTAGGCCGTCTTCCGCTCACGCCCCAACATCGTGCAGCCCGCCTCCAGTGGTGTCGCGACAGGCGTGAATGGAGGGAACAATGGAGACGTGTCGTCTTCAGCGATGAGAGTCGCTTCTGCCTTGGTGCCAATGATGGCCGTATGCGTGTTTGGCGCCGTGCAGGTGAGCGCCACAATCAGGACTGCATACGACCGAGGCACACAGGGCCAACACCCGGCATCATGGTGTGGGGAGCGATCTCCTACACTGGCCGTACACCTCTGGTGATCGTCGAGGGCACACTGAATAGTGCACGGTACATCCAAACCGTCATCGAACCCATCGTTCTACCATTCCTAGACCGGCAAGGGAACTTGCTGTTCCAACAGGACAATGCACGTCCGCATGTATCCCGTGCCACCCAACGTGCTCTAGAAGGTGTAAGTCAACTACCCTGGCCAGCAAGATCTCCGGATCTGTCCCCCATTGAGCATGTTTGGGACTGGATGAAGCGTCGCCTCACGCGGTCTGCACGTCCAGCACGAACACTGATCCAACTGAGGCGCCAGGTGGAAATGGCATGGCAAGCCGTTCCACAGGACTACATCCAGCATCTCTACGATCGTCTCCATGGGAGAATAGCAGCCTGCATTGCTGCGAAAGGTGGATATACACTGTACTAGTGCCGACATTGTGCATGCTCTGTTTCCTGTGTCTATGTGCCTGTGGTTCTGTCAGTGTGATCATGTGATGTATCTGCTCCCAGGAATGTGTCAATAAAGTTTCCCCTTCCTGGGACAATGAATTCACGGTGTTCTTATTTCAATTTCACGGAGTGTAGCTGTTGTAATTACCAGACTGTTGAATGCAACCGTGCAAACGCGGATGCATTGTGTCGTACAGGTGCTAGATGTCAATTTGTGGGATAGAGCTCCATGACTATGCACTGGGTCGATCAATACAGGCACGGTTAACTCTGGTTGAGGATGACACAGGAGTTGTTGTCCGATAATGTCTCATATGCGCTCTATTGGAGACACATCTAGTGAATCGAGCAGGCCAAGGCAACCTGTCGGCACTTTGTAGAGCACGTTGGCTTACAACAGCAGTATATGGACAAGAGTTATCCTGTTGGAACCCCCTCCCCCCGGAATGCTGTCATGAATAGCACCACAACATGTCGAGCCACCAAACTGACATTCAATTTTGCAGTCAGAGTGCGTGGTGGAACCACATAAGTGCTCCTCTTGTCATATGAAATCGCCCCCTCCTCCCCAGACCATAACTCCAGGCGTAGGTCCAGCGTGTCTAGCACGCAGGCAGGTTGGTTGAAATCCCTCAATTGGCCTCATTTTAACCAACGCATGGGCATTAGTAAAAAACCGAGGCAGAAACGCCTTTCATCAGCTTGACACAAATGAAGTTGCAAAGAGCTGTGGTCTGGGGCCAGTAGACGTCTGGCTCGGAGCTGTCCCTAAGGTAACAGATTTGTAACAGTTTGTTGTGTGACTGAGGTGCCAACTGCTGCTCAAAACGCTGCTGCAGATGCAGTACGATTAGCCACAACCGTATGGCGAAGAGGATGGTCTTCCCTCTCGGTAGCGCCACGTGGCTGTCCGAAACCCGGTCTTGTTGCGACCGTACATCCTCGTGATCACCGCTACCGGCAGTCATGTACAGTGGCTAAATTCGCGCCAAGTCTTCCTGCAATATTGCAGACGGAACATCAAACTTCTCGTTGCACTATCAGCGTGTATTTAACGCAAACCTGATTTGCATCCTTATAGTGGCGCTGTTAGCGCCTCTCTTATGAGACGGGCGCAAAATATGAGTAGACGTCATATTCAGATGTAGAAACACGCCCGCCAACTTTCGTTTATGCCGCCCAACTCCCTCTTAGCGGTGAATTTTTTTTCTGTCGGTTTATGTATTCTGTATTTGTATCTTCTATACTAATCCTAGACTGTAAAACCGTCGTCTTAGTTTCGTGGTACACCAAAGAAACACTGGATGGCGCTGTTAGTTTTTTCAACTCAGTTACAGATGTATTTTCGGTAGTTCGCGTCGACGAAATTTGGTAATAAGACAGCTTGAATCCTCAGGAAGAACATAGGATACTTTAGAAGGTGTATAATACAAGACACCTATCAGTTTGAAGAGCATTATGTGAATTAGGTAATAATTATTACTCTTTGTAAAAGCTATTTACTCTTTGGCTTTTGAATTTAATCTATTCGCGAAATACTTTTATTGGCTGACATAGGTTACCTGAAGCGATTCAGAATGATGAATACATTGTTTTACAGTATTCAATGTGTTTAATACTTACTTCCACACCATTTGTTGGATAATGTACACGTTGTATAATGTATGGCTACTTCAGCGGCACGATGCATAGACGTGGGTTCCTCCCTACGCCGCTCTGCACCCACTGCTCGGCAGCGACGTATCGTGCTTTGCGACAGCTAGGAAGGGGGGAGAGTGGAGAGCACATCACCAGCTTTGCTTACTTCAACAGCCAGACACGTGGAGGCCACTCGTGCTATTGCACGTACAGTAACTTACTTCCTCATCATCATCATCATCATCACAAAACGATTGATAAGCAAGTGCAGCTGCAGGTAACAGCTTATTTCGAATAAAATTCTTGACATTGCAACAATTGGTTCTGCCGTCGTCATTAGGACTACTGACTGTCATGACTGGCACAGTGTTCCACTCATGCAGGTAAGGTAGTAGCCTCTGGGGCGACCGAAATGCACGTATTACGTAGGAAGGCCAGTGGAGCTGCTTCTAGCGTCTGTGACCTACTCAAGGGCTGTATAACCTCAGGTGGACGAGAGGCTGGTGCCGCGTTTGTAACGACTGCTCCCGCCCTCTTATAATCTTCAGAGAGCCTTTTCTGTTCATGTTTGCCGAATGCACGCCCCCATACCTTAGTGTATCCTCGATCGCAATTAAAATGATGGTACTTTAAGCAAATACACTGTTACACTTAGCAGTGCGATGCTCTGGACGAATGTCTCCCGGCTAAGTAGCGCCTTGTTATGGTAAGACTTTCTCGAAAGCCACAGGTACAATTTACAAATGTTGTGCTTCTCTCTCAGAGAAAGTCCCCGTTTAAAGACAGGCTGACGGCTGACGGACGCTGTTGGGTGCTAGGGAGGTAAAACATTTGAGCAATGGTCTTAGAGGCCTCCCCGTTATGAACAAACGGGTTGTTTCTAAGCTGCAGCAACATCGGAAAGGTTGGCACACTGTACCCAAGAGCGACAGGAGGGAGCTACTCATCATCGATTGTCCATTGTGTGACAACGGCAGAACAATATGAAGGGAAATTCAGCACCCCGAAGGACAAGAAGAACAAAATTTCCGAACAGCGGGAGCCTGCGATCATTCAGTAATGATCTGAAGAGCAGTCTGTGATCTTTTGGAGTCCATTCTGTGGCATCAGGTAGCCTTCTTTGTTTCATTCGTCGCGCAAAGCCTACCTTCATCCCCTATTACGTTTTTACCCTATCTTACCTTAGAACTATTACTGTTTAACCTAACATGTTGCAGTACTTTGTAGAATGACACTCGGGACAAAAAGTTATACTGAACCTTGAGATCGTAAGACCTTCCCAAAAGCCGCAGGTGAGGTTTACCTACATTCTGAGTTCACAGTGTGAGCCTTTGCATTCTTTGAATATTCTGAAGTGATTTAAGCTTTCATTCTGAGTTCATTCTGATTCTGGTCATTCCAAGTTCAGTCGGATGTTTTCCAAGACGATTCTAGGTTCACGTTCAGTTCATTCAGATTCATTCTGTGATCATTCGAATAGGTACACTGTGATTCTATCAGTAGATTTTCTACCGAACTCTCACAAATGGAATCAATCAGTTCATATTAATACCTGGGTGTAAAAATTTGGGGGGACAGGAAATAAATTAAGCACATAGGCTCAGACTTTGGTTTTTAGACAGGACATTGGGAAAATGCAATCAGTTTACAATGACATAGCATACATAACATTGAAACTTCCTGGCAGATTAAAACTGTGTGCCCAACCGAGACTCGAACTCGGGACCTTTGCCTTTCGCGGGCAAGTGCTCTACCATTTGAGCTACCGAAGCACGACTCACGCCCGGTACTCACAGCCTCACTTCTGCCAGTACCTCGTCCCCTACCTTCCAAACTTTCTAGAAGCTCTCCTAGCTCAGATGGTAGAGCACTTGCCCTTGTAAGTCAAAGGTCCCGAGTTCGAGTGTCGGTCGGGAACACAGTTTTAATCTGCCAGGAAATTTCATTATCAGCGCACACTCCGCTGCAGAGTGAAAATTTCATTCTGGATACATAACATTCATGCCACCCATCCTTGAATATTGCTCAAGTGTGTGTAATCTACTCGTGAAAGGACTCCCAGCGGATATGAAACGTATAAAAAGAACTGCAGTATGAATGGTCACATGTTGTTTGAGCCACGGGAGGGCGTCAAGGAAATGCTGAAAACTCTGACCTAGCAGACGAATGAAGACACACGAGAACTGTCCTGCTACGGTCTACTTACAACCTGCAGCGACAGCTCGTCGCCATGTGGTGCGCTCCAGGTAACGCTAAAAAGCTGGCAACACCGTTTGTCAATCTTCGGATATCCTTTCTAAAGCATATGAAGCACATGGCGCTTCACCCTACAGCATATTTAACAAGCTCTCCTCAGGGCTTTGCATTAAGAAACCTTGGACCCTCTATGCAGATCTGCCAACTCAGCATAGAAGGGATAAGCTGGACCAAATGCCAAAAATGCATAAAATTCTGGTCGATAACGAATTGACGTTTTAGTCACTCAGGAAACCCACACTGACAGTGAAGACTACTTAACCAAAACAGGGGACATACCAGGATATGACTTATTAGGAGCCACGTATCATCGTATTTACAGTGTCGCCATATACTCGTATGTTCGCTGCTCAGCGGAACCCCACCTGGTTAACACATCCATCACCAGCAACATTCATGAAGTCGTCATCGAAGTGGAATAAATAACTATTAGCAACATAAATAAACATCCCATCACCAAATGTACATCTGAAACCCAGCCTCTAATGCCTCACCCAGTGGTCTATGTAAGGGATTTTTAACAGCCACCAAACACGATGGAAATATAGCACCACTGATAGCAACGGTGAAACACTATAGAGTTGGGACGATGATAACAATCTATTTCAGCCGCTTGATGTAAATGAGAAGGGGTCTTTTCAATCACAGCTTGGAACCGAGAGCACAACCCGGATTTGTACTTTATAAGCAAATACGATGAGAACATACCTCCACAAGAGACCCGCAGGATACTTCAAGACTTCCCACACAGTCAACATCGACCAGACCTAACTGAAATAGGAATAAGCATCCCCTAAATCAGGCCCTAACCCCGACCAAGATTGAATTTTTAGAAGGCGGTGTGGAAGAACTTCTCCAACCACCTCGAGAAATGCTTAGGCTGGGTTACACCCATTATGGAAATCTACCAAACATTCACAGGAACTTTGACTGAGATAACAAAGAAGACCATCCCTAGAAGATTCCGCTAGAAGTAAGTACCAGGATGGAAAGCTCTGTGTGAAGAGCTCCATGAGGGGACGGAAAGATAGCTCATCTGCTACGCATACTGGGCATAGCCCGACATGAGAAGTGGACAGAAACAGTCGTCAACCTGTACTTCAAAAGATCTAGAAGAGAAGCCTGGGTACTTTTGCAGAAATTAGGTGAAAGTCCTAAGGATGCAGGAGATGCAAGTCCCTTGTACCCAGACAGGATTGCAAATCAAGCTGTGACTGTTTCAAGAACCCCATGGGACAAAGCACACACCACTCAACCGAACATGAATTCACGACTCTGAAGACGCCTAGCGCGACCAGGCCGCATTTTCCCAGCCATTTAGTGTCTAGGGAAAAACAATGGCCCACAAAGAAGTTAAAAAGGAAAAGGCACCAGGGCCTGATGGAATTCACCCTGAATTCCTCCTGATCTGTAGTAAATATACTAAAAATGGCTAGCAAAGTTCTTTACTGATACCCTAATGGGAAGGAGAACCCCGAACTGTATGCAGGCGTCTAACTTCATAGCTAGCCTTAAGCCAGGAAAACCAAGCAACGAGCCGAAAAGCTACCGCCCAAAAGCCCTTCTTAATTCCATATACAAGCTTCTTGAAAGAGTCGTCTACACAGGAATCTCAGCTACACTACTTGAGAAGATTCCAACTTAACAGAAGATTTTCGCCCAGAAAAAAGCTATACAGACCAAATGATGTCACTCAGGACCTATATAGAAACAGGTTTTCAAAGGAATATGGGGGTATAAGCTGCCTTTATAGATCTTTCAGCAGCTTCTCTACAAAATGACAGCTCCAGGACTACTGTGGTGACGGACTTCGTCACGACAATCAGCATCCTAAATATCTATGGGTTATGTTGGACTGTACACTGTCCTACAAGAAGCATCTAGAAAACACCGCTGTGGAGATACGAACCTAGGAACACCATCCTACAAAGCTGCACTGCCGAAACTCTGCGCTCTTCAGCACTTGAACTATTATATTCTAATGCGGAATATGGTCATCCTGTATGGCTCAATATTGCGCACACGCAGGCACGCACACACACACACACACACACACACACACACTCACACTCACACACACACACAAACACACACACACACACACACACACACACACACACACACACACACACACGAGCGCGCGCGCGCGCACGCACAAACTCTCGACTCACAGCTGAGTAACACAATGAGAATTATCAGTGGTTCACTAAGATCAACCTCCATCAAATGGTTGTCCATACCGAGCAACATTCTGCCCGCTGGACTTCGACGAAAAGCAGCTCTAATCCGCGAGTTTAAGCTCATTTAATTATCTATCAAGACGCCGTTGTCCCAGAAAGAAACCGGCTTCTATCTAGAAAACCATCCGTGAAAACAGCCATGGAGCTACGACAACCTCAGACCAATGGAAACGTGCCTGGACAGAGGCTTGCAGTCCACATTGCCAGAACTTGCCCTGCATACGAGAAAAACCCGTTGCCTTTCACCATTCGTGCTGAACATGGACAACGTTTCACAGAATACACACACCAGTCATGGCAGAAGCACGGACGCTCATCGTAGATGGAGAAAGGCTCCATTTCCAAAATGCGATTGTGGAACATCCAGGGAAACCGTTCGTCACATAGTTACAGAATGTGGCAGTTTCGACGATTCCCCGATGACAACAAACGACACAACTAATTATATTCAAATTTATATGTCTGTGTCAATTATAAGTGTTATTGTTTTTGTTTGTGTTATTGTTTGTATTAGATTTAATATTACGCTTAAACGCATAAATGCATAATATCAAGAATCAAGTGTGTGTGTGTGTTTGAGGTTTACGAGCGCTAAACAGCGTGGTCATCAGCGCCCAAACGCATAGGAACAGGAACACATGCGGTGAAGGGACGAAGACGGACACCAAACAAGGAGAACGGCTAAAAGACACAGGCCTGGCGCAGTTCCAAATGCTCACATACAGAGGCAAAACAAGAGGAGAAGAAACACACTAAAAAAGGAAAGGAAACACAAGGAAAAGAGAACAGAAACCGAAGGGAAACAAGGAGGTAATCGTGACTGGCGGACCTATTACCTAAAACCTGGGTGAGCCAGTCACCCAGCAGCACATTAAAACCCACTCCCTAAAATCTGAGGCAACAGATTGGACAGGACACAAAACCGTAAGACCTTAACCACAGTCGCTGGGTCGTCTTGCAAAATAGAGGGCAAATCCGGTGGCAAAGAAACCACCGCCCTCTGGTCAGAGAATAAAAGACAGTCAAGTAAAATGTGGCGGACAGTAATCTGGACGCCACAAGCACTACAGATTGGGGGGGTCCTCTCGCCGGAGTAAGGGACTGTGCCTAATACGGAGGCGAGTGAGGAGAACCTCATCCCGCCTGTATGACTGGTAGGACGTACGCCATGGTCGCGTAGTGGCCTTTACCAGACGCAGCTTATTGTCAGAAACTGCCAGCCACTCCTCTTCCCATTGATGCATAACACGAAAACGCAAAAGGGAGGTTACAGCATGGAGGGGGACGGCACATTCAACAACGTGAGGGAGGGAACATGCATCTTTGGCAGCCACATCCGCCCCTAATACCCACGTGCCCCGGCACCCAGCAGAAAGAAACCTCCTTCCCCTGCCGTTGCAGGTGGAGTAGGGCATCATGGATGTTCTGGACGACCGTATCCGCTGGGTACAAGTGTTGCATAGTCTGAAGGACACTCAGGGAGTCAGAACAGACGAGGAACTTAAGACTGGGAACACATCTCATCTGCTCCAATGCCCGCAAGATTGCAAACAATACGGCATCGAGGATGGTAAACGCCGCAGGAAGCCGTAACTTGACGACTCGATCAGGGAAAACAACAGCACAACCAACAGAGTCCCCCTGTTTAGAGCCATCTGTGAATACAGGTACATGGTCCGGATGCTGGTTTAAAATATCGTAAAATAAGGAGGTAAAAACAAACGCCGGAATGCAGTTCCTCCGGTTCTCCGACAAGTCTAGAAGGATGCTGGGCCTCTGGAGCAACCAGGGAGGCAGGCGAGTAAAACCTTGTCGTTGGGGGCCCACACGCTACACACCAAGGGACTCAAGCAAATACTTGGCACGAATCCCAAATGGTCTCGTTGCCCTGGGACGACTGGAAAAGAGACGTTCCATAGGCGGTCGGGCAACGGTAGGGTACGCAGGGGACGTAGGACAGGCAAGGAAATGACACACCCGTCGCACCATGAGGAGTTTCCGCCGGATGGCGAGCGGCGGTTCCCCTTCCTCAACACACAGGCTGGGGATGGGACTGGTACGGAAGGCACCAGTGGCCAGCCTGATACCCTCATGGTGTACTGCGTCAAGGATCTTCAGATACGAAGGCCTTGCTGACCCATACACGGTGCAAGCATAGTCAAGACGCGATCGGACGAAAGCCCTATAAAACTGCAGCAGACGCGCCTGATCTGCTCCCCAGGACCGATGGCTCAGACACTTCAAAATATTCAGTGCCTTCAGGGCCCGCACCTTGAGGTCTTTAAGGTGAGGCAACCACGACAACTTGGAATCAAAAGTGAGGCCCAGAAACCTCACAGTGTCTCTAAAAGGAAGAACGGTGTCCCTCAGACGCAATTCAGGGGAGGTAAAAAGACGCCGAGAACGATTAAAATGAACACACACAGATTTGTCTGCAGAAAAGGTAAAACCCGTCTTTGCAGTCCATGCCTCTAAGCGCTTTATCGTAAGCTGCAACTGCCGACTAGCAGTGACAAGACTGGAGGAAGAACAGAAAACAGCAAAATCGTCCACAAACAAGGAGCATTGGGCAGGACTCCGGATAGTGGACGTGATACTGTTAATAGCGACGGCGAAGAGGGTGACACTTAAAACGCTGCCCTGAGGAACACCATTCTCCTGCACGTACAAATCCGATAGCACATTACCAACCCGATACCGAAAGAGGCGGTGAGAAACAAAGGACGGAACGAAGATGGGGAGACGGCCAGCCCCACTCAAGGAGTTGACTGAGGATATGGCGGCGCCAAGTAGTGCCATACGCCTTATTAATGTCAAAGAAGACCCCTAGACAATGCTGGTTACGTAGAAAGGCCTGCTGGATGGCGGCCTCAAGCAGGGTCAAGTTGTCTATAGTGGAACGACATCTCCGAAAGCCACTCTGAGAGGGGCTAAGGAGCTGCCTGGTCTCGAGCAGCCAAACCAGGCGGCGGTTGACCATGCGTTCCAACGTCTTCCCAACACAGCTCGTCAGAGCAATACTCCGATAACTACTGGGATGCGTTCGGTCCTTCCCTGGTCTGAGGAGGGGAATCAAAATCGCCTCCCTCCACGAGTCAGGGTACGTGCCGGATAACCATATCATATTGAAACAGTTCAGGAGAACTTCCTTGGATGGCAGCAACAGGTGCCGCAGCATGCTGTACCGGATTTATCATGACCAGGCGCAGTATCATGAGCCACAGACAGCGCTGAATCCAGTTCCCACATTGTGAAGGGGCAGTTATATGGTCAGAATTTAGAGACCGGAAGTCCAAGTGACCCCTTTCGATGGCAGTGCGGTAGCGGCAGAAATCTGGATCACAGTTAATAGTGGCGGTAGAGTCCGCAAAATGCATGGCCAGTGTCTGGACAATGTCTCTCGGCGCCGTGAGGAGACATCCCTGATGCAGCAATGCCATGACAGGGAGCTGGCTCAGTTTCCCGGAAATCCTCCTGATGGCTTCCCATACTTTCGTAGAACTAGTGGAGCGAGAGATGGAGTTCAAGAACGATTGCCATGACCGTCGTTTGCTTTCTTTAATCACTCGCCGCGGTCTGGCCCTTGCCACCCGAAAGGCCGCAAGATTGTCAGCTGAGGGACGGCACTTGAAGCGGCGCATTGCTGCACGGCGGCCGCGGATGGCTGAGTGGCACTCAGTGGTCCACCACGGGACAGGACGCCTCTTGGGATGACCGGATGACCGTGGGATTGACAATTCAGCAGCATGTGAGATCACGGCTGCAACATGGTCTACCCATTCGTGGACGCTGGCACGGTGTTCCAAAACAGCCACTTGGCTGAAAAGTGTCCAGTCAGCTCTGCAGAGGTGCACTGGTAATGCCACAGCCTCATCCAGGAGGCGAATCCAGAGGGGGAAGTGGTCACTAGAATGGAGGTCAGCTGCAGCCTCCCACAGAGCAGAATCCACGAGTGCTGGAGAGCAAAAGGAAAGGTCAATAGCCGATGACGACCCGAAAGCAGTACAGATATGAGTGGGAGCTCCAGAGTTGAGGAGGCACAGTTCTTCAGACATCATGACGCTTTCCAGAAAGCGACCCCTGGGGCAAGTAGTCGGAGAGCCCCATAAGACATTATGAGCGTTGAAGTCCCCCAGAAGAAGAAATGGGCGGGGGAGTTGGCTAATAAGGTCCGTGAGAGCCTCAGAGTCTATCGCATCCGGAGGTGGTAAATAAACTGAACAGACTGTGAGCCTCCGACCCACAAGAATGTCAACTGCAACTGCTTGCAATTCGGTGACGAGAGGGAGCTCAGATGAGGGGTGCATGTCACGGACAAAAACAGCAACACCACCCTATGCCCTTTGCCCCATCAGATCATCTTTTCGATATACGGTATAGCCCCATAAAGAAGGAGAATCAGTGGCCCGAAAATGTGTCTCTTGGAGACATAAGCACAAGGGGCACTCTCGTATAAGGAGTTGTAATTCGGCCACATGCGTCCTGAACCCATTCAGGTTCCACTGTAATATGGGAGCCAGTGATCAGGGTGGCTGAACTTTCACCCTGCCTCTGTGCTTTGGAGGAGAGACTGTACTGGCCAGAGATTTATTCCTGGGGCGAGAAGATCGCCCCCGGTCGACATCAATGTCCATAAGCTCCGATGACGACCCACGAGAGATGTCAGACAGTACGATGGCCTCGTCATCGGACCGACGCTGACTAGTCTCCTCAGGTGGCAGAACCTTCATCTTCTGAGGCTTTGTCTTGGGGGGCTTGGAATGCAGAGCCTTGTCAACAGTTGGAGGTTGACTCGCCTGGGCAGAAGGCGCCATATGGGGAGAGGCAGGAAGTACCTCAATGTCAGCAACCACGGCCTTGTCCGATGTAGCGGGGAGAGCCGCAGATTGCAAAACAACCGCAGCAGCACAAGTGCACTGGCAAGTGCAGGTATTAGTGCTAACACTAGCAACCTCCGTTTGCGTAGCAACAGTGGCCAGTTGTACCGGTTTTTTGAGAGCGGAAGCGAAAGATGTTGAAAACACAGGAGGTTGCATGGCCTTAAAGAGCTTCTTGGCCTCACCATAGGGGATGCGCTTAGATGTTTTAATCTCCTGTACCTTCCGTTCTTCGAGATAGATGGGGCAGATCAGGCTCCAGACAGGGTGACTCCCAGAGCAATTCACTCACTTCACAGGCGATGAACAATCGGCTCCGTCATGGGCAGGCTGACCACATTTACCACAAGTGGCTATCCCATTGCACCCCAACGTAGTATGCCCAAAGCGCTGACATTTAAAACAGCGCATTGGGTTGGGGAAATATGGCCGTACGGGCAAACGTAAGAACCCCGCTTTAACATGCTCTGGTAGTCTCGGGCAACTGAACGTGAGAATAAACGAGTCAGATTTGACGAGGTCCCCATTGACTCGTTTCATAATGGGCTGCACGTCAACAATCCCTTCGTCAGCCCACTCAGATTTTAGCACGTCTATGGGGATATCCACCAAGTCCCTACACGTCACAACACCCTTACTATAATTCAAAGTGGAGTGGAGCTCGGTCTCGACAGCGTACTCTCCTACACAATTTGCTTTCCGAAGGGCAGCGACTTGACGGGAACTAGAAGTTTCAACTAACAGAGTCCCATTGCGCAGTCGCTTTACAGATTTCAGTGTTCCTGCAATTCCCTCAAGACCCTTGTGGATGTAAAAGGGAGAAACCCTCTCAAAGCTATCCTCCTTCCTTTTAATAATCAAAAACACATTCTGATTATCAGCATGTGCTCCGTCACTACATTCTGTTAAATCTCTAGCAACACCAGGCGCTGGAGGACTCGCAGCGCGAAGACGCTTTTTCGATGGGGTGTGTTTTCCTACCAGTGGCCCACCCAAGCCACTGGTAGGGGGAAATGTAGAGGTCGAAGGGTCCATTGCGGTCCCACGAGCAGCTAGGGAACTAAAAGTCCGCTCAGACAGAGCCCCGCGTGCCTGAGTAGGCCTTATACAACTGGGTGCGGCAGGTGCCCCAGAAGTTGCCCGCTTGCGACTGTTCCACCCCAACAGCCATGCATCTTCTAGGCGCGCAGCACACCGAAAGATTGAGGGGTTTTTATAGAGGTTGGCCTTCCTCGCAATCCAGGCGGTCAAGCCAAGATTACCATTCCCCGCAGCACACATTCCACCGCCGCGCCACACGGTGGTCGCTGAAGCATGTCCGGGGGTTACGGTGACAGGACACTGGCGGCGCAGACCAGTCCCCAGCTCAGGACCCCGGGGTCGCCAAGCCCGTACTCAGCAAGTGAATGCTGAGCCCCTGGGGGAATCAAGAATCAAGCCTAAGTGAGCGATCTGTTATTGGACTGCAATGATCTATGTAACGCTCCCACCCATAGGGGCTGTGAAAACAAGATTAGAGTGTCTACAGGGCTCACACTGGAGTTAAAGAGTCATTCGTCTCGCTCTCCTTATGTGAATGGAACAGGAGGAAAGTATAACACATGGTACAATCTATATTCTAATAATAAAACTGCAAAACTGTCGTGTCTGTCTGTCTGTCTGAACACGTTAATCTCCAAAACTACTCGACGAATTTTTTTGGCGTTTTTCACATGTGACTTGAGCTTAGCTTAGAGGTGCATTTACGCAGTAATTCATCAAAATCGGATCATGAGAAAAGGGATACCGTAATTTAAACTTTTATCTGAAAGTCTGTTTGAACACACTAATCTCCAAAATTACTTCATGAAATCTCATGGCGTTTGCACAGCAAAGTAGAGCCGAGCTTAGGGCAACGCATAGGCTTCATTTCATCAAAATTGGATGAAGGAAAAAAATAGATATCGTAATTGAAAGTTTTATAAATGCGAAAGTGTGTTCGTCTGTTATATTTTCGCGACTAAACCGTTCAAATGATTTAGATGAAATTTGGTATGGAGATAGCTTGAACGTTGAGCAAGAACATAAGCTACTTTACAAATTGTGTAGCACAAGACATTTACTGATTGAAGAATATTGCGCGAATCAGGGAAAAAACTATTTATTTTTTTAACTTTTGAAATAATCATATTTGTGAAAATACTTTTATTGATTGATATGTTCTACATAATACGATTCAGCATAATGATTACACTGCTTACACAATCTTCGATACGTTAATGCATACTTCTACACTATAATGCGCATGAAAATAACTCTCTTACCTTTCAACAACTAAATCACTGAACTACTTTCATTGAAATTTGGTATCGATATAGCTTGAGCTCCATGGAAGAACACAGAATACTTCAGAAAGTTAAAAAGAAAGTCGATACTTGAAAGTGTGAAGCAAGGGATGGAACACACTTTTTTCTTATCAGTGAATGTAAACGAGGCTAAAAAAATTATTAAATTTTGTTGCATCATGTACTCACCATATAACGTATAGCTACTGCAACAGCACGATACACAATGCGAGCACCTGCCCATGCCCATCCGGGATAATGCACCGGTCGGCAGCAATAATGTATACATTCCACACGGTACGTTGTGATAGTTGTAAAGGGGGATGGGCATCTATGCATCACGTTACGTGTCAGCTCTCCTGGCAAGACATCCACAAAATCGTTGTAATATATGTGAAAGAAAAGAAACATTTATCTGTGTTACTACTATTATTATTATTAGTATTAGTATTAGTATTACTATTTCATCTCTGTATGAACGGTTGTCGATTATGAAAACTCTGAAAAAAGAAACAATCGTTTTTCATTTTTACGTTTGTACAACTATGGATCTATATTTTGCAAATAACGTCTACGATCGGCGAGTGTAGAACTCGAAACAATGATAGTTAAAAGAGATAACAAAGATGCATATTAAATTGCCTATAAATAGTGGAGGCTAAAACATTACTCTGTCTTCCTGTAGCCGTCAACGTTGTAAGAGCCTGTAACGCTCGAGTGAATGCTTGGTTAAATTTCTTTGGTTCCTTGTTCGAGTAAGACGCCACTGGAGGCTGATGAATGTAGAAGGTGTGTACCTTAAATTTATGTTGATTTTTGATATAGAAATTGTTAAAAATACTTGTAATAATTTATTGCTAGCTTTCCCTGTATTTCATTCCACATTTTAGCCGTTTTCAGCATATTTAGAATTTTTCATGACGCAGAGCTGTGCAGAGATCGCGGGAGCGGCAAATTCAAATTGAATTGAATGAAAGCAGTTTCCTGCAATTAAACGGGCAGGTAACGGTACATTAAAAATTATTTCTTTCAGCTTCCCGGAGACCTCGGAGGTGAACGGTGGATTTTATTGTGTCATTTTAAGTTGGACATAGGCAACTGCTATTACAATATTAGTGACGTAAATAATTTAAGTAAATCAAAGCAATAAAATTTTACTTGTGTGATACCAAAAACTGCTGTGTCGAAATCTGTTCTGGCTAATAATACAAAAACCAAATTTCGTTTTTAGTTTCATACTCTCGTGTTAGTCGTGGCAATCAATAGTGCTCATATATTAAAAAATCCTCGGCAGCTTTACGTTTAGCGAACATAGCATATTGTAAGTTATGTACGGGTAATAAGAGTAATTTTCAGTGCGTTTCAGAGATAAAAGTAACGAAGGGCATGTTTAATTTCATAATTAGTTACAGTAATGATATCGTGATTCATTTCTAACAAGCCCGATCAAGGTTATATAAAAATAGTTTGCAAATTAAAGATCACACGTGTACAACAGGAAATCTTCTAGTGTTGTGCGAATCCCCACGTAATAGATCAAGGTGCACAAAGTTAAAATATTTTCAACTGCAGAAACTAATAGTGAGAATGGCATTTTATCTGTTACGCTCGCAACAATAAGCAACATACAGTTAATTGAAATGTCATGCGATACAAACTGCATATAAAGTCAAAAGCGCGGTGGGGATTACGCGACATACGCTTACCAAGACAGGCAGGCACGTGAAAGCAGCTGATGCTATTATTGCACGTACAGTAGCTTGCTTACTTAACAATCACTCATCATAACGAAACTACTGATATGCGAGCGTAGCTGGGAGTGACAGCTAATGGGAAACATTCCCTGCCTTTCACTTCACAGTGGTATACAGATGTAGATGTAGATCTCGGCTGTCTCCGTTATAATGTAATCGCAATACAAAGATACACACACTTAGACCTTTTTCTTTCCAAATCGAATCTTATGTTCATTCTCTGGGCAATTTCATCTCCCCGACGTTGATATGGTGCAGACGTTCATCACAACACTCAGTGACAGTGTAAATGTTTTGGCCCATGTAGACAATTCAGCCAAAACTGGGGATACATCGAGCACTCGGAGACATACCTCTTAACTTAAATACCCTAATGTGTCCTATCAGCCATCCTTTCTGTTACTCGTCTTGCACTATAAACATCTTTTCTTTAAATCTTGAATCATTACCTCTTCACTAGTTATCAGATCTACTCATTTAATCTACATCAGTTACCTGTAATCCTGAATTTGATAAGCTTTTATGTTTTGCCAGTAAGGGTTATGTCCAAGTTTTACTTCCATATAAGGCTACACTCCAGACCACCGAGAGATATATTTTCCAACGGTTGGTCTTGTGCTGCAACTGCTCACTCTTGAAGATTACACGTAGTGCACATATCACATTCAGAGTTTGTAAAATAAGCACAGTGGAACGGATTGCTCACCATACAAGCTTATTTCACTTTCGGTAATTCTCAATATACATCATGAAACGCGGCAAGGATTTTTCCAAGCAGGTTTCATTTAAAATTAGAATATATTGATCATTCTGAGTCTGACAACAGGGATAAACGGTACAAAAATGTTACTAATATTACAGTGAAGTGCCAAAGAAATTGGTATGGGCGTGAGTTTTCAAATACAGAGATACGTAAACAGGCAGAATACGGCGCTGCGATCGGCAACACCTATATAAGACAACAAATGTCTGGTGCACTTGTCTGATCGGTTACTGCAGCTACAATAGCAGGTTATCAAGATTTACGTGAGTTTGAACGTGGTGTTCTGATCGGTGCACGAGCGATAGAACGCAACTTCGCCGAGGTAGCGATGAAGTGGAGATTTTCCCTTACGACCATTTCACGAGTGTACCGTGAATATCTTGAATCCTGTAAAACATCAAATCGCCGAATCGCTGCTGCCGAAAACAGATCCTGCAAGAACGGGACCATCGACGACTGAAGAGAATCGTACAACACGGCAAAGTGCAACCCTTCCGCAAATTGCTGCAGATTTCAATGCTGGGCCATCAGTAAGTGTCAGCGTGTGAACCATTCAACGAAACATCATCGATATGGGCTTTTCGAACAGAAGGTTCACTCGTGTAGCCTTGACGACTGCACGACAAAAGCTTTACGCTTCGCCTGGGACCGTCAAAACCAACATTGGACTGTTGATGACTGGGAACATGTTGCCTGGGCGGACAAGTCTCGTTTCAAACTGTATCGAGCGGATAAACGTGTACTGGTATGGAGACAACCTCATGACCCCACGGATTTAATATCTCGGCAGGGGACTTTTCAAGCTGGTGGAGGCTCTGTAATGGTTTGCAAAGTGCTGTTCAGAAGAGATCTCCACCCTCTAACGGGTCTATGGACAGCCCTACAGGATTCATGGTCTCAGTTTCCTCCAGCACTACTTCAGACATTAGTCGAGACCATGCCACGTCGTCTTGCGGCACTTCTACGTGCTCGCGGGGTCCTAGACGTTATTAGGCAGGTGTACCAGTTTCTTTGGCTCTTTAGTGTGTAAACCACGGAGACTGGTAGTAGGGTGTCCTCTGTAATTTGAATGTCTCTCTTTATTAACTTGGTTTTTAATGGGTCATGAATTTTACTGGAGCACTTGTCAATATGCAGCACATCGGACTTGAGACTGAGCAACAGGAAACACTACGGCCAAGCAGGTCGGTGACCTGTGGATGGGACCGCGGCCTGGGAGGCGTAAGGTTATTGGAAGTGAGGTTGGGCCAGAACCCGCAGGGGGCAGCAGGCATTGTCATCCCACGCAATTGCTTGCGGCTAATGTCCAGGGTAAGGGCAGTGTTGTTGCCATACGCCAGAGTCGGGGGCGTCTTCCCATGTTTTCTGAGTTTCTGTCGCTTGAAGAAAGTGAGGGCTACCGGAAACAAACTCTAGACTACAGAAATACTTTCTGAATTTCTCGAACCCAGTTGCGAGGCTATGGACATTGGTGGGAGAACATGCTGTTGGTATAAAGATGTGTGAACGTCAGATCACAGAGTTGAAATGAATGGCTTTTGGTAGTAAAAGAGAGTTTCTTGTTGCCTTTGAAGGCTGAAAAAGACGCTCTATTTTCGGCGGACTTCTCTGTTGGAGATAATCCTCGTGATCGGACCGCAGTGATTCGTAATTTTGCGGTTCATGACTGGCACCTTCTGGCGGAAAGGAATAGGAAGACCATTGGAGAGTCCCGTGGGGAATCAGATCAGCTTAGGACGCAAGAGCGTCTGCATCGATTGGTTCAAATGGCTCTGAGCACTATGGGACTTAACATCTATGGTCATCAGTCCCCTAGAACTTAGAACTACTTAAATCTAAATAACCTAAGGACAGCACACAACACCCAGTCACCACGAGGCAGAGAACGTCTGCATCGAATCTGGGTTAGTATGCCGTCATGTCCTAATCAACTCGGCGTGGCAGTGCGGTAGAGGCTACCATATAATGAAGTCCTGTAAAGGTGCTGATGACTCAGTCTTCAGTTAGGGGCCAGCACATCTGCAGCGCACAGTTTGTTGCAGTACAGTCAAACTAACGGTGAGCTTTATTCGCAGTGCTGGAAGGGCAGTTCAATCTGATTTCACACTTGTAGAATCCATGACGATCGCCTGTCTCGCCTCTTTTTCGTATTGGTAATGAATGTGTGGATTTCTAAGTTTTAGTCACCAACTTCCAGTCACTGTTTCGATTGACAAATACAGGATTAAATAGTTGTCAATTACAGTTGGATTTCAGAAAAGAGTAAACTCTTTCCAGTTTATCTTCCTGCAAATCTGAACAATTATAATTGTCGAAGGTTTTATATTATTCATTTTATATGTTGATCCCATAACTGTGTTTACGAATAAATGTAATTAATGAATTTAATCTTTGTTTCTGTTCGACCCCTTCACTTACTTTAAGTTGTAGGCTTTTAATCTACACTCCTGGAAATGGAAAAAAGAACACATTGACACCGGTGTGTCAGACCCACCATACTTGCTGCGGTCACTGCGAGAGGACTGTACAAGCAATGATCACACGCACGGCACAGCGGACACACCAGGAATCGCGGTGTTGGCCGTCGAATGGCGCTAGCTGCGCAGCATTTGTGCACCGCCGCCGTCAGTGTCAGCCAGTTTGCCGTGGCATACGGAGCTCCATCGCAGTCTTTAACACTAGTAGCATGCCGCGACAGCGTGGACGTGACCGTATGTGCAGTTGACGGACTTTGAGCGAGAGCGTATAGTGGGCATGCGGGAGGCCGGGTGGACGTACCGCCGAATTGCTCAACACGTGGGGCGTGAGGTCTCCACAGTACATCGATGTTGTCGCCAGTGGTCGGCGGAAGGTGCACGTGCCCGTCGACCTGGGACCGGACCGCAGCGACGCACGGATGCACGCCAAGACCGTAGGATCCTACGCAGTGCCGTAGGGGACCGCACCGCCACTTCCCCAAAAATAGGAACACTGTTGCTCCTGGGGTATCAGCGAGGACCATTCGCAACCGTCTCCATGAAGCTGGGCTACGGTCCCGCACACCGTTAGGCCGTCTTCCGCTCACGCCCCAACATCGTGCAGCCCGCCTCCAGTGGTGTCGCGACAGGCGTGAATGGAGGGATCAATGGAGACGTGTCGTCTTCAGCGATGAGAATCGCTTCTGCCTTGGTGCCAATGATGGTCGTATGCGTGTTTGGCGCCGTGCAGGTGAGCGCCACAATCAGGACTGCATTCGACCGAGGCACACAGGGCCAACACCCGGCATCTTGGTGTGGGGAGCGATCTCCTACACTGGCCATACACCTCTGGTGATCGTCCAGGGGACACTGAATAGTGCACGGTACATCCAAACCGTCATCGAACCAATCGTTCTACCATTCCTAGACCGGCAAGGGAACTTGCTGTTCCAACAGGACAATGCACGTCCGCATGTATCCCGTGCCACCCAACGTGCTCTAGAAGATGTAAGTCAACTACCCTGGCCAGCAAGATCTCCGGATCTGTCCCCTATTGAGCAAGTTTGGGACTGGATGAAGCGTCGTCTCACGCGGTCTGCACGTCCAGCACGAACGCTGGTCCAATTGAGGCGCCAGATGGAAATGGCATGGCAAGCCGTTCCACAGGACTACATCCAGCATCTCTACGATCGTCTCCATGGGAGAATAGCAGCCTGCATTGCTGCGTAAGGTGGATATACACTGTACTAGTGCCGACATTGTGCATGCTCTATTGCCTGTGTCTATGTGCCTGTGGTTCTGTAAGTGTGATCATGTGATGTATCTGACCCCAGGAATGTGTCAATAAGGTTTCCCCTTCCTGGGACAATGAATTCACGGTGTTCTTATTTCAATTTCCAGGAGTGTATATCCAGGCAGGTATTAGCAATCAGGTAAAAATCACAACCAACATACGAGGTGCATTCAATAAGTAAAGCAACATGTTTCTGTCTCGGCCAATTTTGGTTTAAAAAATGCGGGATTTCTTTTTGGACGTCGTGGAATATTCCCGCTTTAGCCGCTACACTTTCATGAAGTCCCGATAGGTGGCGGCGCTATACGTAGCCTTCAAAATGGCGTCTGTAACGGACGTACCAAGCAGACAGCTGTCATTCAGTTTCTTTTGGCAGAAAACCAGACCATCGCAGATATCCATAGGTGCTTGCTGAATGTCAACGGAGACCTTTCAGTGAACGAAAGCACGGTGAGTCGTTGGGCGAGGCGTCTCTCATCATCGCAACAAGGTCGCGCAAACAAGTCCCGTCCCCCGCGTGCCGGCCGGTCGCACGCAGCTGCGACTCCTGCAATGCTGGAACGTGCGGAGACTCTCACTCGAGGTGATCGACGGATCAAATCAGACAGCTTGCTGATCAACTGAACTCCTCTGTTGGTAGTGCTGACATACTCGTCTAGCAGTTGGGGGTGTTCAAAGATGCGTGATCGCTGGGTTTCTGGAGCCGTAACTGTAGACCGTAAAAAGCAAAGAAGGACCATCTGAGCGGAATTACTTGAGCGTTATGAGGCTGATCACGACAATTTCTTTCGTCGAACATCGTCACCAGAAATGAAACATGGGTTAACCACATCGAACCGAAAACAAAACGGCAATCCATGGAGTGGCGCCACACCGCTTCTCCTCAGAAGAAAAAGTTCAAAACTGCACCTTCAGCTGGTAAAGCCATGGCGACCGTCTTCTGGGACTCTGAGGGGATTATTCTGTTTGATGTCGTCCCTATGGTGCAGAGGTCAACTCTGAAGCGTACTGTGCTACCCTCAGTAGATTGAAGAAAGGACCTCAGCATGTTCATACCCACAAAAGCGCGAAAGAACTTGTCCTCTTTCATGACAACGCAAGGCCTCACCCAAGTCTGCGCAACCGTAAGGAACTCATTAAACTTCACTGGACCGCTCTTCCTCACCCACCCTACAGCCTCGACCTACCACCTTCCGACTTGCATCTGTTTGGTCCAACAAAGGACGCACTCCACGGGAAGCAGTACACGTATGATAGGGAGGTTACTGATGCGATATGACGTTTGCTGTGACATCGACCAGTGGAGTAGAACCATGCACACATACAGGCCGTCCCAGTAACGTAGCGTAAGGCGGTCGTACTGAACGGTGATTACGTTGAAAAATACGTATTTGTAGCCAAAACGGTGGGGAATAACATGGTGTGTTGGAATCCTGAATGAAACCAGCTCACTTTCAAAAACTGCTTATCGAACACCCCTGCTTACTACTCTAATCAAATAGCGTTAGTCGGAGCGGAATTTTTTTACAAATTCCTCAACTAAGACCTATACCTAGGGCTGAATTTTCGCGTTATCCATTTGACTTAGCGCACAAAAATCTAGAAGTTAGTTTTCAACAAATTTCCGAAGGTGATTTCGTAGACTTCCGTGACGAGAGTCAGTTGACAAAAAAGTTTTCTGACTACGATACTACGTCATAATGTGAAAACAATTATACTGGTGAAACCAAGATTTCAGCCACGCCTACACTGGCCTTTTACTGGTGTGTTTTAGCAGTGCATAATCACTTATATTTTGTCGTTACCGCTCATAGCATGACATTATATCACAATTTTTAGAAAGGTCGTTGGTATGACTCTTCCCTTGCTTCTGTTGAGGCAGGAAGAGCGGGAACTTTATTGTAATAGGTTACTACAGTAATGAGAGTGGAGATTCACTGTTGTCTGTTTCTTGCGTCGCCCGTTATCATTGGTGCCCAGCAGCAAGTGAGGCTTCGGCTCCTGTTCTCCTCCTGTTGGACGCAGGCCGCGCGGCGGCAGCTACACGTCGGCAGCGCTCGCGTCACGCGTTGCTGCTGCGGCCTGTTGGACTCTTGAGGGCTGGCAGTCACCACCCTCTCTGTTCGTGTTGCTAGGCTGCATTCTATTGCTTCTCTGATCTTGCGTTTTATCAAACCCTGCTACTTGGCATGCACGTAGGTTTCAAATGGTTCAAATGGCTCTAAGCACTCTGTGACTTAACATCTGAGGTCATCCGTCCCCTAAACTTAGAACTACGTAAAGCTAACTAACCCAAGGATATCACACAAGCCGGCCGCTGTGGCCGAGCGGTTCTAGGCGCTACAGTCTGGAGCCGCGTGACCGCTACGGTCGCAGGTTCGAATCCTGCCTCGGGCATGGATGTGTGTGATGTCCTTAGGTTAGTTAGGTCTAAGTAGTTGTGAGTTCTAGGGGACTGATGACCACAGATGTTGAGTCCCATAGTGCTCAGAGCAATTTAAAACATTTTTTTTGACATCACACAAATCCATGCCCGAGGCGTGATTCGAAGCTGCGATCGTAGCAGCCGTGTGGTTCCGGACTGAAGCGCCTAGAACAGCTCGGCCACAGCGGCCGGCACTTAAGTTTCGTTAAATTATATTTCCTTCCCACGGTTTTGCAGGCTTGCTATTTTGCGCTGGACTAATATAGCGTTCGTGTTCTCGTATGCTCTTAGCTAGGCTTGCCGATCTCACCGATACACATTTCTCCATACTGACCGACGGTCACAACCATAAATCGATCCAAACAGCCGTGGCAACAGACAAAAGGAAGCGAGGTAGGCAAGAAATTGACAAACTGCAGCAAACAGCGCTTTTACCCTATGTGAAAAATGCCACTGACCGGATTGATAAAGTCTTTATTGCGTTGACGTCCAGTCTGTTTTCTACAGCAGCTGCAAGATCTAAGTTCCGCCAAGGACAAGGTAGTCGCTTTTTAGACTGTAGCTGTGTAGAAGTTGGAATATCAGTGCGAAGAGGCATACGTCGACGAGACGGGCAGGCCAATAGCAACACGACCGCTACATTCGCCTGGATTAGCACAGCAAGCTGCAGTGCTCTGGAGACGTATGAGCCACGTAAGTGTATTAAGGGTGGAAAAAACACACGTGGTTTAATAATCAAATTCGGAAAACGCTGAAGAAACAGATTGTTGCATCGTCGGTTCAAAAAAGAGCACAGAAAAAATGCGAAAGTTAGTAAAAATTCGTGAGTCAGTAAGAAGAGCAATGTGCGAAGTATACAAGAACTTCCAGCGCCATACCTCAGCGGTATATTATTGTCGAGAACCGGAGAAAATTCCAGTAATACGTAAAATCACTAAGTGGGTCGAAGGCTCGTATCCAATCATTCGTCGACCTGCCTGGGGTAGCAATAGCAAAAGGAGAGCAGAAGTTCTAAATTTCTCGTTTAAGAAATCATTCAAGCAAGAGGATCGTACAAACGTACCATCGTTTGACTGCTGTACAGACCCCGGCATGGAGGCATGGAAGTGGCGTACAGAAGCAACTGAGGCAGTTGGAAAGAAATAATCGCAGCTCGGTTTTACAGAGAGTACCCTGCTGCACTGGCCCCCTACTTAGCCTGAATTTATCGCGAATCTCTCATTCGGCGAACGGTCCCACGCCAATGGAAAAAAAATGCAGGTGACTTCTTCATCTAAGAAAGGTAAAAGAACTGACCCGCATAAATATAGACCAAGGTTCTTAACATCGGCTTGTTGCACAATTTTCGAACACATTCTGAGTTCGAATATAATACGTTTCCTTGAGACAGAAAAGCTTCAGTCCACAAATCAGCACGGATATAGAAGGAATCGCTAGTGCAAAATTCTCACATGATGTCCTGCAAACTATGGTTGGAGGGTAGAAAGAGAGATTCCATATTCCTAGATTTCAGGAAAGCATTCGACACGGTGCTCCACTGCAAACTAATTGACGAAAGCCCGTGCTTACGGGTTAGGTTCCCAGTTACGCGAGCAGCTCGAAGATTTCTTAAGTAACAAATCCAGTATGTTGTCGCTGACAGTGAGTGCTCATCAGAGACAAGGTATGATCATGAGTGCCCCAGGGAAGTGTGATAGGACCGCTGGTATTTTCTATATACATGAATGATTTGGCGCACAGGGCAAGCAGCAGTCTATTGTTGTTTCCTGATGATGCTGTGGTGTTTGGAAAGGTGTCGTCATTGAATGGTTGTAGGAGAATACAAGACGACTTTGACAAAATTTCTAGTTGCTGTGATGAATGGCAAGCTTGTTCTAAATGTGAAAAATTTAAGTTATTGCGGGTGAGTAGGAAAAACAGTCCTATAAAAAACGATCTGGTAACGTTCTAGAGTGCTGGTTGACACAGTCACTTCGATCAAATATCTAGGCGTAACGTTTCAGAGCGACATGTAATGAATTGATGACGTCAGGTTGATACTAGAGAAGATGAATGGTCGACTACGTTTTATTAGGACGATTTTAGGGAAGTGTGGCTCATCCCATGAAGGATATGATGTATAGCATGCTATTACGACACATTCAAGAGTGCTGTTCGAGAGTTTGTGATCCCCAGTAGATGGTATTAAAGGAAGCCATAGAAGCAAATCAGAGGTGGGCTGCCAAATTTGTTACCGGTAGGTTCGATAAGTACGCAGGTATTACCGAAATGCTCCGTGAACTCAAATAGGAATCCCGGGACAGAAGACGACGCTTTCGCCGTAAGGCAGTATTGCACAGATTTAGAGAACCAGAATCTCAATCCGACTGCCGAACGATTCTACGGCCGCCAGAGGCTCGTACGATGGAGTTTAGACATTCGCTTTTCCTCTCTGCATTTAGGAATGGAACAGGAGAGGATATGACTGGTAGTGCCACAAGGTTCTCTGTGCAGTGCACCGTGATGTGGTTTGTCGAGTATGGATGTAGATGTAGAATATCAGCAAGACTTTGCCAAAGAAATATAATTCGACGAATTCGGCGTACTTGCCAAACGCCCGGGTTTGATAAAATGCAAGATCAGAGAAGCCATAGAATACACCCTGGCATCATGAACGGAGAGGATAGATTAGGCTTGCCCCATCCCGATTGCCAGCCCACAATATACAACAGGCCACACCAACACCACGTGAGGCGAGAGATACCACCGAATTACTACCGCAGCGCGGCCTGCGTCTAACAGGAGGAAAACAGGAGCCGTTGACCACCAATCTTGGCACACTATGCAAGCAGCAAGAGACAACAGTAGATCCGCACTCTCCCACCGTAGTAACCTATTACAATAGAGCTCCCGCCCCTTTAGCCTGAAGAGAAAAATCACAACAACGATCATTTTAAAAATTATGAAGTAAAATGCTGCGAGCAGTAATGACAAAATATAAGTGACTCTGCAAAGCTGAAACATATGAGTAGACCCGAAGAAGGCCATTGTAACCGTGGATGGCTGCACCAGTATACATTATGACGCGGTACTCTCCTCAGAGAACATGTCGGCCAAATTTATAAAAGTCTTTTCTAGCTCATTAAACAGGTGGGTGCCGACAACCCTCTTGGATTTATATGGTACGTCGTGAGCCCTATGGGTCAGAGGTCATGTTAACACTCTGTAAGTCGGGTGCCTTTGTGACCAACAAACTTAGTTTTGTTGTATGAAAGGATTAAGAGAATAGGCAAGTGAGTTTCCCAGCATAGATGTAGGGCAGTACAAGCAGAGGCGTCTTTTTAGTCCGCAGAACCAGTAGCTAGCTGGAGGTGGTGTTCGATGATGGCGCATGATTTGGCGAGGTCTAATTGAAGCGAATGAATTCCGTGCGATTTTGTGTGTCTCCTCACCAACTGGTTTTAAAATGTATTCCTGTTTTGTCTTTGTGGCGCCATCAGCTTAAGTAGCTAGCAGCCGTTCGGGGTATCCGCGCGGTCTTGGGCGCCTTATCACGGTTCGCGCGGCTCCCCCCGTCGGAGGTCCGAGTCCTCCCTCGTGCATGGTGTGTGTGTTGTCCTTAGCTTAAATTACTTTAAGTTAGATTAAGTTGTGTGTAAGCTTAGGGACCGATGACTTCTGCAATTTGGTCCCACGGAACTTACCACAAATTTCTAAAATTTTCCAAGTAGCTAGTAGCCTCCTGGAAGCGGTGTGATTTCGTCAATCCAGTGGTGGGATCCAGGAGTCTTACTGGAAACAGGTATACAGTTGTAGGACATTTATTAATGGCATAGGAAGAGGTCTGCGAGGCTGCACGCAGCTGCAGTAATGATTACGTTGAGACTACGACTTCAATAATAATGCCAATATTGTGATTTTTAGCTATTTGGATTATACACGACAGATAGCAATAACTGTTACTATTGTCTTGAGATTGAAGCTCTTCTGTCCATGTTTGCTTGCAAACACATTTGTTTTGTGAGGGGATCCGCCTTGAGTGAAACACAGTTTTATATTTTCTTCCATTTCCCAGGCATTTTTATCTGAAGTTTCAGTATGGTCGGTGGGTCTTTATCTTATTTCTATTACACAGGAAAAATGGTCTTTACTGTTTGTACACATATAAAATCGAGTTTTCAAGACAGTGTTTAAAAATTTGAAAAACACACGAAGTTTTGTATACATCTGTTGTTACCACAGGCCGGGTCCATCCAAATTTTTACATTTTTTATTGCACTTGTTCCTTTCTGTTTTTCATATTGCGTAAATAGTGTCTTAAACACACCAATTTATACAGTGAGGTGATAAAAATCATGAGTTAGCGATATGCAGACATACAAATGGCGGTAGTATCGCTTACACAATGTATAAAAGGGTAGTGCAGCTGTCATTTGTGCTCAGGTGATTCATGTGAAAAGGTGGCCGACGTTATTGTACCGCAGGAAGGGAATTGACAGACTTTGAACGAGGAATGCTATTTGGAGCTAGACGGATGGTCATTCCATTTCGGAAATCGTTAGAAATTCAAGATCCACAGTGACAAGTGTGTGCCGAGAATAGTACATTTCAAGCAGTACCTCTCACCACGAACAACACAGTTGCCTTAATGACCAAGAGCAGTGGCGTTAGCGTAGAGTTGTCAGTGCTAACAGACAAGCAGCGCTGCGTGAAATAACCACAGAAATCAACGTGGGATGCACGACGAACGTATCCGTTAGGACAGTGTGGCGAAGTTTAGCGTTAAAGAGCTATGGCAGCAGACGACCGATGCGAGTGCCTTTGGTAACAGGACGACATCGTCTGCGGCGCTTGTTCTGGGCTAGTGACCATCTAACATTCTGCGTGGTTTCTATTTGTTCTAAGTACTGTCTCCCTATCACTTTTGCGCGACGACGCTCTGAGCGTGTTTTTTAGGGAATTGACTAGTTTGAACCTGGGACCTGTTGCTGGTAAGGAGACGCCAGACCACACATGACATGTAGAGTTCAGAAGAGTTCAGTGAGACTAGCAATGAAATAATCAAATCCTTAATGATTTCAGCGTCGGCTCCACTGCACTACCTGTAAAAGAATCTTAATACTAACTAAATTTTGTGGAAGGGGTTCAAGGCTTTCCTATTTTTAGTTAGCTGGTAAAATAACGTCGAAAAATCAGTTAAGTTTACCACTGGAATTTTTATTCTACTCACAAAACATCGTTTATAAATTGCACTATGGATAAAAGGAAATATTTTAATACAGGATGTTGAAAACCATCTACGTTCAACAAAAATGTGAACGAATATTCCCTGAATGGGTTTCCAAGTTCTACAATGGATCGAAGGATGACCTATGCCATATCAAATCTATAATCTAGATTATTTTAAGTTAATTTTCATAAAAGAGAAAACTATCAAAATGGTCTACAGTGACCCTCATTTATCTTTAATTACTTATCTAACTTATCGTAAATTACAGTGGCTGATGTGGCTTCTCAATAATTATATTACAGAAAAATCATCGCGTTTCAGATTTTAACTTTTGCAGCAAATGTAAATACCATGAGCTTCAATTGACGATCGGCGGTAGTATTACGTAAAAAGGGGATGTAACAGATGAGACTTCTGCAGTTCTGAGTGAAGCCTTATGCACTCAAAAATGCGGCATCGCGTTCGTTCATTACCTTGTCGGTGTTCGTCAGGGGGCGGCGGCCGGCGCAGCAGCCATACAGCTCGCCGTCTCGGAAGCAACTCCTCCCTAACTTCTCCTTACTACAATTTACCGAAGTTGGTTTAAAAAAAAACTATCTGGCTGTGTTTTCATCTGACCAATCAGTGTCTCAATGTTAACCTTAAGCTCCGCCTACAAAAATTCTGTCTATCCAATGAAAAACGTTATACTTTTCGTGGTGGGGCAATGTTTTTAACGTTTGCAACGTAACAGACATGCGAAAAAGTCTCACGCTAAAACTTGCAGCTGGTGTGGCCCTTTTAGTGTTATCGTAAGATCTATACTGTTGTTCTGGATGGCTCTAGCTTTTAACATAGGCTGGGGGTGGTCCTGGTGGTTAGCTGGAAACGTGGGTGTCTGTCCCTTATCGTAGGGCCTTCTAGCTTAACACGGTTCTGCTCCCGGCTTCTGTTCTCGTTTCTCCCCTCGGAACTGCGTCTGTCTCATGGTGGGAAGGTATGACATGCATTTAGGCATTCTTGTGTTAGTCTGTGGTATTCCATTTGCTCACTCGTTACTCGTATTACTTTGGTTAATTTAATGTCACGATTTATTCGTAGCTCTGTGACGTACTGCTGGATTTGCTCATCATGTCAGGGTTTTCATGGAAGGTGTTGGATTTGCCTGACACCTTACAACCATATCAGTTGGACTGCATATGCCTGGAAAACCGTGGCCAGAAAAGATGAGTCCCGATTTCAATAAATGGCAGGGTTCGAGTGTGACGCAGACCCCGCAAAGCCGTGGACCCAGGTCGTCAACAAAGCATTGTCCCAGGTGATGGTAGCTCCATAATGGTGTGGGCTGTGTCTGCAAGAAATGGATTTGGGCCTCTGGAACAACTGGCCCGATCATTGCCTGGTTACGTTCGGCGAATTCGAGAGAATTTGCAGCAACGACGATGGATGACTGCGCCACATCACCCAGCCACAACTGTTAGCGATTGGTTTGAAGAACATTCTGGACAATTCGAGCTAATGATTTGGCCACACAGACCGTCTGACATGGATTCCATTGAATATTTGTGGGACATAATCGAGAGATCATTTCATACTCAAAATCCAGCACCGGCAACACTTTTGCAATTATGGACGGCTGTATGGGAATTAGGGGACTTCCAACGAATTGTTGAATTCATGCCGCGTCGAGTTGCTGCACTACTCCGGGAAAAAGGAGATCGGACACGACATCAGGAGATATCCCATGACTTATGTCACCTCATTGTATGTGTACAAATAATAAAGAGCATTTTCCTGTTTAACAGATAAAAATAAAAGCCCATTGATGGTGCTGAAACAATATTTTAATATCCGCAGAGGCAGATGAGGGCAAACCACTAAGTGTAAGACCTCTAGGTGTAAGAGGAGTGACAATAAAGCGAGGCTGTGCAGACGTTATTTAGAATTTCAGTAGGGGAACTCTGCGGAATACTTGACGTTTAACACTTTTTTGTAAAATTAAGGAGCACAAAAAACACTCATTTATGGCATAAAAGTCACCTAGTATTATAACCTAACGTATCTTTCTTGAAAAATCGCTTCCAGCTTTTTGTTGTGTATTTTTTATATTTTTTCAAAGAAATGCATTCATGTTACCCGTTCTGTCACACTCACGGGGCTGCATAGTAGGGCAATTTCTTGTGAAATTACTGCATAAAAGTTGATATTTTTTGGAATATCGCCTTAAAACTAAGACATAAATTTGTTTAATAGACAATTTAGATTGAGGAATATGGACTCTTCAAGGAAATGGTTAACAATAAGAAAATATTTTAATGTCGTTCTGAAAAATGCACAGTTATTATTAATGCTTCATGCCAACTTTCTTCTACTCTCAGCGTTACTTTTCTGTATCCCATCGCTTTTGCACTCGATATATTTTCTGGTTCACAAATAGACAACATGAGATGCATAGTAGTAAATCCTATAACCAAATCCTGCCTTGCTAGACAAGTTTCTTTGTCAAATCTGTGTGCAAGTCATATCCTTTTGGTAGCTGACAGACTAATGGTCTAACAATGAGACGTTTCATGGTTGGACTAAAATATCTGATGTCCACTGACTTCAGATATGTTACCAGCTTATATTTTTGTTCGGCAATGAATACATTTTTAAATTTCCCCTTTGATTTGTCATTTCTGCAGTTCCGATTATTCTTAGCTTTCAAAACGTATGGTTCCATCGTTGATTTGGTTACGTTACATTCTGTAATGCTTTTAAAACCTCCATGTCAGAAGCTAAAATGGTTGAAACAGCTGTTTCCATTGATTTAGTATCAAATTGCTTTCTATCGGTCTTTGTGATGTAAGTTCAGACCAACTGGGAAAGCTACCAAAAAAAAACCAAATATATAGTCTGAACTGAATTTGTATCAAAAAATGAAGGGACAGAACAGGACACTGCCATTGTACACCGTCCCATTCCGCCACAAGAGCACATTTCAGATTAAAAATTTTTAGCATAATAACTGACGGATTTAAACGTATTATGCAACTTGGTTATAGCAAATAGCATGCACTTTAAGATTGCATATCATTTAACGGCGTAAAATTAAGAATTAGAGGTTTATCTTGCGTTTAAATTCATCAAAAGTTATAACAGCACATCAAGAAACGTTAAGGACAACCGTTCACTTGCAAGTCGCAAACCAAGCCACGTCAAGATGGCTTTTTTTTTTTTTTTTTTTTTTTCCAGCAGTCCTCACAGCAGCGGAAAATGCTCCTACCGGAGCACAAAAAATGTTAACATTTCCTGTTTGTTTACAAGGCTCTGACTAAGAAGTGCGATAGAAGCTACCGCATTCTACCTTACTCAGGGGCTTTAAAATTTTCCCCAAAAATGTTAGCGTGGAAACATATTCGAGCCTTTTTTAGCATATCAAACACGTGTAAGCTCCCTTATCTGTAACTCACATCCACTGGTCCATCGCTGTAAGTCGCTCAAACCCACCCACTCCTAATTGCCCTTCCTCACTCGCTCCATCAGCCCAACTCACTGTCATTATCTGTTCGTATCTCTCTGCCATTGTCTTCTGTGTCTCAGCCAGAGGCCCCTTCGTTCTCTCCTATAACTACATTCTCCTCTCACTCTCACTTTTCCCTGGTTCTGTCTTACTGTTAAAATACTATTCCTTACTTCTTCCCTACTGCTACTGTCTCTTCTCACTGTCACTATCTCTCACTTTCCTATTGCAAATACTCTAATTCCCACTATCACTGGCTTACACCCACTTCCGCTTTTTCTTTCTCTTTATTCCTCCCTCCTGGCAGTGTCTCCTTCACTCTTTTCCTAGCACTGTTCCAACATTATCAGATATGTTCCACTGCCACTCTGTCCCTCTCTTTCTGTCACATTGGCACTGCTTCCCTCGCTTTCTCTGAAATACAACCGCTGTCTAGTATCTTTCAGTATTTATTACTTTTCATCCTCTTTGCCACTGTCACTGTATTCATCTCTCCCAGCATAAAAAGCGCGAACAGATTCTCATTTTTTGTGCTCCGGTAGGGGCATTTTTCCACTACTTCCCCTGTTTTCCCTGTTGCAGCAGAGCATGTAACTCGTACGAAAAGAAACGTATTGATCAGTTAAATTCATATAGTTTACGTATGTGAAACTGAAATAATGCAGAACTGATTTTACACCTCAGACCGTACTTTACGTGCAAAAAAATAAAAAAGAATTGCAAGTGCTTCAGTACTACGACATGAAGTTCCCAGATGATAATGGAAACACTTTAGAGCATATTTCTTCGTGCTACATCAATTTGTAAACTACGTTTTATTATAGGACATATCGTAAAAATTTCTTCGGCTGGGTTTTGGTCTACTTGTGACATAGAAAATATGGTAAGAAAACTATTCTTCTGTTGTTTTCCGAGGAACTGCCCATTAGCTAAAATGGTGGCTCAGTTCCATCAAGACCTCCGTAGACCACATCAAATCTGCTCCATTTGCATGAGCAGGAGGGAGTGTGTAACATTGATACTTCGACCCTGTATCGTAGGATAGTGATACCAAGACGATGCTCCTGTTGGTTATACAAATGATCGGTAGACCAAGGGCTAACCGGAAGACTAGATCGTACCTTTTATTATCAACAAAACCGGAGACGAGGGCATCGAAAACCCAGCGTTTTGGAACATATTAGGTATGTATGCTGTCGCATGCATACCACTTAGAAAACAGCACAGTCCCGTTGCGCCCAGCTATGTCGTTCTGCCCCGAGCTCCCCTATATGCACAGAAGTGGAGGGAATTCATACCGGTCCGCGAATAAATACACTCCTGGAAATTGAAAAAAGAACACCGTGAATTCATTGTCCCAGGAAGGGGAAACTTTATTGACACATTCCTGAGGTCAGATACATCACATGATCACACTGACAGAACCACAGGCACATAGACACAGGCAACAGAGCATGCACAATGTCGGCACTAGTACAGTGTATATCCACCTTTCGCAGCAATGCAGGCTGCTATTCTCCCATGGAGACGATCGTAGAGATGCTGGATGTAGTCCTGTGGAACGGCTTGCCATGCCATTTCCACCTGGCGCCTCAGTTGGATCAGCGTTCGTGCTGGACGTGCAGACCGCGTGAGACGACGCTTCATCCAGTCCCGAACATGCTCAATGGGGGACAAATCCGGAGATCTTGCTGGCCAGGGTAGTTGACTTACACCTTCTAGAGCACGTTGGGTGGCACGGGATACATGCGGACGTGCATTGTCCTGTTGGAACAGCTAGTTCCCTTGCTGGTCTAGGAATGGTAGAACGATCGCTCCCCACACCATGATGCCGGGAGTTGGCCCTGTGTGCCTCGGTCGTATGCAGTCCTGACTGTGGCGCTCACCTGCACGGCGCCAAACACGCATACGACCATCATTGGCACCAAGGCAGAAGCGACTCTCATCGCTGAAGACGACACGTCTCCATTGATCCCTCCATTCACGCCTGTCGCGACACTACTGGAGGCGGGCTGCACGATGTTGGGGCGTGAGCGGAAGACGGCCTAACGGTGTGCGGGACCGTAGCCCAGCTTCATGGAGACGGTTGCGAATGGTTCTCGCCGATACCCCAGGAGCAACAGTGTCCCTAATTTGCTGGGAAGTGGCGGTGCGGTCCCCTACGGCACTGCGTAGGATCCTACGGTCTTGGCGTGCATCTGTGCGTCGCTGCGGTCCGGTCCCAGGTCGACGGGCACGTGCACCTTCCGCCGACCACTGGCGACAACATCGATGTACTGTGGACACCTCACGCCCCACGTGTTGAGCAATTCGGCGGTACGTCCACCCGGCCACCCGCATGCCCACTATACGCCCTCGCTCAAAGTCCGTCAACTGCACATACGGTTGACGTCCACGCTGTCGCGGCATGCTACCAGTGTTAAAGACTGCGATGGAGCTCCGTATGCCACGGCAAACTGGCTGACACTGACGGCGGCGGTGCACAAATGCTGCGCAGCTAGCGCCATTCGACGGCCAACACCGCGGTTCCTGGTGTGTCCGCTGTGCCGTGCGTGTGATCATTGCTTGTACAGCCCTCTCGCAGTGTCCGGAGCAAGTATGGTGGGTCTAACACACCGGTGTCAATGTGTTCTTTTTTCCATTTCGAGGAGTGTATTTGTGAATGAAACGCGCCGCGCGTCGCTGAGAGTGCGGGGATTTTCACCGCGGCCGCAAGAGGGATTTCGCGTGACGCCACAGAAGTTGTGAAGGAGAGCCGGAAGGAACGTTTCAAGGTTACAGATGGACGGACTGGGTTGGCCTCTCTTCTGGATATGAGAACTAGGCGGCAGTAAGAGCAGTCTCTGAATAGAAGCAGATGAGGACCTTCCTAGCTCGAACACGTCTCATCTGCTCCAGGGCCCTCAAGACGTCACGTACCTCGGCGTTACAGTCTGTGTCGAGCAGGCCGCCCACGTCGGTGGTAAGGGAGAGCTGCCACTTTGGCTGTCGACGCTCCCATACGTACGTGCTGGCGTGGTCGGCGCGACCTCAAAAGAGGGGCGCTGAGCTTGCGGCCGCCGCGCTGACACCGGCCGGCTGGCTGGCTGGCTGGCGGTGCCCAAACTGGAACTAATTTACTGAATTATTAAGTGGGCGCGCCCGCCGCGGCAAAAACGGGGTGCGCGTTGCCTTTCATCCCCCCCGGCTCGTGTTTTCGGTGCGGCGGCCGTCCGTTACCAGGCGGGGCGGGCTGGGTAAACAGGCGCGCCTCGCCGCCCCTAGGCAAACAGCAGCGCTAACGAAGCGTTGTTCCTCGCCGCCGCTGTCACGCCGCGCGCGGGCTTGATAGCACGCCGATGTGCTGCCTCCTCAGGTAGGACGCACTGCAGAGATCTCCGAGTAGTATTGTCCTCGACTTCTTCACTCGGCTTTAGTATATGCTCCGAGGACACTTTCTACACATAAAGATCAAAAATATGTACCGGGGCATTTCGAAGAGTAAAGATACAGTGGCTCGCAGTCCTTAAATAGAACATTTATTTAGAAAACGTCAGTTACGTCTTATTAACTGGATTATTTGTTATTTTTCGACATAATCACCCCCTTTATACAAACATTTGTTAAGTTGGTGCACAAGCTTTTGTATCCCACAGTCATAGAACGTTCCCGCCTGTTGTCGGAAACACATTTCAACTTCATCTTTGATCTCTTCATCGTCGTGGAATGATTTTCCACCAAGATGTGACTTAAGCTAACGGAAGACATGGAAGTCGGTGGGCGCAAGGTCCGGGCTGTATGGCGGATGGTCCAATACGTCCCATTTTAATTGTTTGAGTAGTGCTTTGGTTACGAGCGCTGTGTGAGGCCGAGCGTTGTCATGGAGCAAGCGGACTCCGCTTGTCAGGATTCCCCTGCGTTTGTTTTGAATTGCCCTTCGAAGACGTTTCGAAGTCTGGCAATATGCAGCAGCGTTAATTGTCGTTCCAGGAGGCATAAATTCCAACAGAAGAAAGCCTTGTCTGTCCCAAAAAACAGAAGCAATGATTATCTTCGCTGAAATCGACGTTTGGCATTTCTTGGCTTTTGGTGAATTCGAAAGGCGCCATTGCATTGATTGTTGCTTGGATTCAGATGTACGGTGATAATCTCACGTCTCGTCACCTGTCACAATGTGATCGAGGAGCTCATCACCTGCTTCAGCATAGCGTGTGAGGAAGTCGAGTGCGAAGCTCATCCTTTTCTTTTTGTGTTCTTCCGTTAACAGTTTTGGAACCCAGCGCGCACACAACTTCCTGTATCCTAACTGGACGGTCACTACTCCATAAAGAGTTGTCACTGACACGTCCGGTATGATCTGATGCTATTCTATCGATGTGAGGCGTCTGTTCGCACGAACTGCTTCCTCCGTTCTCCGAAGAAGGGCATCAAAGATCACAGAGGGCCGACCTGTTCTTTGTTCGTCATGAACATCGGCCCTACCTTCAGAGAAATGATGACACCATTTCGTTACATTTTGTCGATTCATAATGTTTCCCTAAACAGACACAATTTCTTTGTGAATATCCGCTGGTCGCTGATCTTTAGCATGAAGAAAACGAATGACGGAGCGCACTTCGCATTTGGTGGGATTCTGAATTGGCGCAGTCATTTTAAACACGACCTCCTCCAACCAGAAGCAATGTTCAACTGTCGAACGACCGCGAGGAGAAAGCTAACGGTTCAAGGTTAACACCAGTGTTGCCAACTTGCTCGTCAAAACTCTTCTGTTCCTCTGGCGTATGATGTATCTTCACTTTCCGAAATACCCTCGTATATATAGCTTGATGAAGATAACCTTATATATTTTTATCAGTATTACAATGACACAAAGTGACACCACTACAGGAAGCGGTCAAATTGCTAACCACCTGCCTCCTATACTTCTGAGGGATGCCGTACATTCAACTTCTCATCTTCCAAAGTAGGTAGAGCAATTACTTGATAAGCTAATCAAAATATCCATGGGTGTACTGCCGGTCTATAGTGTCCAACGGGCACAATATTTCGGCGATCAAACATGTCGCCATCATCAGGTGAACTGACGGACTGAGCTCCTGTGAACGTGCCGGCACGGAGATCCCTACGCTGTGGCTGCTCAGTGGGAACTGGGTTCGGTCGCGGCGGCGGCCGATTTAAATACCCTCCGCCCGCGGCGCGCTCCCTCCGCCGTCCGCGCCCCGCGCCACGGTATCGCGGTAGAACAGATTGCGACGGCGTCTGAGATGACGTCGGTGTGATGGCTCTGTCCGCCGTGGTCGTCACAACTATACGTTTGCTCGATTTACTCTTGATTAACCCAATCGCTGGTTCCCAAGCTTTGCTAAGATTATAGCCACAGTCACGGTTTATGAGGTCCTCATTGGTGCGAATTTCGATGGCCTCTCTAACAACGCTGTCCCAGTATCTCGACGTCTGTACCAGAATCCTCGTGCGGTCATACTCATTGTCGAATCTTTGTCTGAGAAATGTTACAAATCCCAGGCGTTTATGCTTCTCTTCAGCAGTCGAACAGTGTGGCATTCATCTTGCAGAAATTTTTATCTTCTTCAAATCATTTGTCAGAATATGGAATACTGGCGTTTAAGAATTCACGTGGCTTCAGAGACTTCCTTTCAAATAGGACTGTAATCTTCTTCAAAAGTATCTGCCACAAGTTTCACACTTCTTTCATCCAGCCTTCTGGGTCTTTGACTATCGTCTATGCTCATACAACCATCAAGAAAACGATTAACCCAACGTGAACCTGTACTACGTCCATCGTAAACTCACAACAAACTTTATTTAACGCACTGTGTATTTATGTTAGCCTTTTCCCGTGAAAGTTTCAATCTTAATTTATGACTTCTGGTCTTCAACAGTCACAGTACCCGAGACCCCTTCAGTGTCCGTTTTCATTTCTCGCCAGCGAAAAAACAAAAACAAGTGCTTCTTCCTCAAGCTCCCAACTACATATGACGTAATTTTCATTGTTGTTGCGTCAAACAAGCCACAGTAATACCAACCTGAGCATTATTTTTGAAATGTCCTTTACAGTTTGGACTTCATTAAGCCCCCTATGTTCGTCACATCAAAGGGCAGAGCCAATGCTGGCACTCGCATTACCATTTTGCGCTATAATGATGGTAATGGTATTAGAGAAGAACTGTGCAATGATCAGCATACAGATTTGAACAAAACGCCGGTTATGGTACACGCATCTAGAAATGCAGTTGCAGGAAAGGAACTACATCCCTAGTACAGAACTCTCGGATAATAGGAGCTCTTGGTGCATCGTCGCAGCCTGTCAAATGACATGCTCAAGTAAATATTTCTGTGACTAAGGGAGCTAATTTATGCCTGTTCCTAATTTTCAGGACTCTTGTAGCTTAGTGTCTGATAGGAATTGAGTTTTTAAGGGGGAAAGGATGCAAGGAGATTTTTTCAAAGGTAGGTGCTACTTGTGCATGGAGAGTATATCTGTTGAAGTCGACTTAGTATGAGTTCCAGTTAAACCTGATAAATACTAGCAAGGAATTAAAGTACAGTTTTTAAAAACTAAGAGTGCACCAGTTGAAGATACTGATAACGCTGTTGTGCTTGATTTTGGAACAACTGAATAATTACTCAATACACATTTGCATGTATTCAGTGCAAAATCTGGAGTAATTAACACTTACGTCTATCACATGAACATTGTGCCACATGATATTTCTTGTAGGAAATCATACATCATCCCATGGACGAAATGTGAGGCTGTAGGTCACTCCCAGTAATGTAGTCCTTTGTTACCTGTAATAAAGTCTAATAGACAACTAAGTCTAGTATTAGATGCATGGACAATTAACTAAATTATAATACCAGTAAGAACACAACATGAGACTTTGGAAGAGCAACTCCTGAAGTTCCACATTGTATGCTATTTATCTAGTGAAGATTTGAGACCTGTTATTGGCAGATCCGACTATCGGTTGAGCCTGGAAAAGAAACAGCTTTTGTTCACACTTGCAGGAGCTATCAGTTTTGCATCTTGCCTTTCGGTTTAAATGTGAGCTCTGATGTATTTATTATGGAACTAGTCACTGTACTATGACCTGATTTGATAGGTAAGTTATCATTATATATTGATGACATTCTAATTGGACTATATGGAAAGAACACATGGACTTACTAGATAGGTTATCGTGCAGATTTTCACAGAGTGAAATGAAAAATAACCTGCTAAAGTTAAAGTTTGGTAGAGAGGGAATTAAGTTTCTATGTCATATTGTTTCCCCAAAAGACACAGCAGCTGATCCCAATAAAATCAGCGTAACTAAAAATTTTCCTGCTCTGTGCACCAACCGACAGTTTATTGGTTTATTTCCCTTCAGCCGTCTCTTAGTACCCAACTGATTACTGAACAGTTCGTTACTCAAAGGCACAGCTACTGGGGGCGGGAGGGGGGAGGGAGGTGGTGTGTCCAAACTCCCGCTCCCAGAGACAGGGTCACTGTAGAGGCTCTTTAAAGTTGCTCATGTTAAAATATAGTTCTTGTTAGTTGTAATAATATGAGACTAAATTTCGCCTTTGAAGACTTACAATGACTGCAAAGTTTGGCTGCAGCAAGAAGTTGCACAATGTCTGTAACGCGAAGGTAGAACTATGTCCATACGATGACCCTTCCCTTGCGCATATTCACAGACACATGACTTAAGGTTCTCATGTGTTTTCTGCTATTGTAAATAATTCTCCTTTACTGTACTGCGACAAAGATCTAGTGAGAACACTGCATAAATAGCGAAGAAGATCCTTGACTCTGTGCTCCGTTTTATCTGTGGTTCTTTGTTAGTCAGTCAGTTGTGCGGAGCTGGGGTATTCTTATTTGAAGCTTTGTAGTGAGCAGTCGAGGTTTTTTTTTCAGATAATGAGGTCTGTTTTTTGTGAATCTGAGAGAAGCTGTCTGAAATGTTTTCTTATACAGAGGAAACCTCATTTGTAATACTTTCTCGATCTTTACACTGGTGGAGAAGATTTTGGAGAAATTTTAAAGGTAATGAACGCTTTGTGCAAGAATGAAATGTTCATGTAAGAATAATAATTGAAGGAACTCTTTGTCAATTACACAACTAGTAACTTTCACTATTAGGGTCCTTTTGTCCCCTGTTTTTCTTTATGTCACAAATAACTCGATTGCGTCAAGTGCTTGTAGGTTCTTCTTAATGAGAGAAGTTTGTAATTTTTTGAGACTTATTAAATTGTGAGATTTAAGAACCAGATTTTAAATTGTAAGGCATTTCCAGGGGCAGATGTGGACTCTCAACACAAACTATTGGTTATGAACTGTAGATTAAAAATGAAGAAACTGCAAAAAGGAGATGGGACCTGGATAAACTGAAAGAACCAGAGATTGTACAGAGTTTCAGGGGGAGCATATAGGAACAATTGACAGGAATGGGAAAATAAATACAGTAGAAGAATAATGGGTAGCTTTGAGGAATGAAATAGTGAAGGCAGCAGAGGATCAAGTAGGTAAAAAGATGAGGGCTAGTAGAAATCCTTGGGTAACAGAAGAAATACTGAATTTAGTTGATGAAAGGAGAAAATACAAAAATGCAGCAAGTGAAGCAGGCAAAAAGGAATACAAACGTCTCAAAAATGACATCGACAGGAAGTGCAAAATGGCTAAGCAGGGACTGCTAGAGGACAAATGTGAGGATGTAGAGGCTTATCTCATTGGGGGTAAGATAGATACTGCCTACAGGAAAATTAAAGAGGAGAAAAGAGAACCAGTTGCATGAATATCAAGAGCTCAGATGGAAACCCAGTTCTAAGCAAAGAAGGGAAGGTGGAAAGGTGGAAGGATTATATAGAGCGTTTATATGAGGGCGAAGTTCTTGAGGACAATATTATGGAAATGGAAGAGGATGTAGATGAAGACGAAATGGGAGATAAGATACTGCATGAAGAGTTTGATAGAGCACTGAAAGACCTAAGTCCAAGCAAGGCCCCAGGAGTAGATAACATTCCATTAGAACTACTGACGGCCTTGGGAGAGCCAGTCCCGACAAAAATCTACCATCTGGTGAGCAAGATGTATTCTCAAGGTGGCATGGGTAAAACACAGGGAGCGAAAGGCTATTTACAATTTGTACAGAAACCAGATGGCAGTTATAAGAGTCGAGGCATATGAAAGGGAAGCAGAGGTTGGGAAGGGAGTGAGACAGGGCTGTAGCCTCTCCCCGACGTTATTCAATCTGTATATTGAGCAAGCAGTAAAGGAAACGAAAGAAAAGTTCGGAGTAGGTACTAAAATCCATGGAGAAGAAATAAATACTTTGAGGTTCCCTGATGACATTGTAATTCTGTCAGAGACAGCAAAGGACTTGGACGAGCACTTGAACGGAATGGACAGTGTCTTGAAAGGAAGGTATAAGATGAACATCAACAAAAGCAAAACCAGGATAATGGAATGTAGTCGAATTAAGTCAGGTGATGCTGTGGGAATTACACTCCTGGAAATGGAAAAAAGAACACATTGACACCGGTGTGTCAGACCCACCATACTTGCTCCGGACACTGCGAGAGGGCTGTACAAGCAATGATCACACGCACGGCACAGCGGACACACCAGGAACCGCGGTGTTGGCCGTCGAATGGCGCTAGCTGCGCAGCATTTGTGCACCACCGCCGTCAGTGTCAGCCAGTTTGCCGTCGCATACGGAGCTCCATCGCAGTCTTTAACACTGGTAGAGCATGCCGCGACAGCGTGGACGTCAACCGTATGTGCAGTTGACGGACTTTGAGCGAGGGCGTATAGTGGGCATGCGGGAGGCCGGGTGGACGTACCGCCGAATTGCTCAACACGTGGGGCGTGAGGTCTCCACAGTACATCGATGTTGTCGCCAGTGGTCGGCGGAAGGTGCACGTGCCCGTCGACCTGGGACCGGACCGCAGCGACGCACGGATGCACGCCAAGACCGTAGGATCCTACGCAGTGCCGTAGGGGACCGCACCGCCACTTCCCAGCAAATTAGGGACACTGTTGCTCCTGGGGTATCGGCGAGGACCATTCGCAACCGTCTCCATGAAGCTGGGCTACGGTCCCGCACACCGTTTGGCCGTCTTCCGCTCACGCCCCAACATCGTGCATCCCGCCTCCAGTGGTGTCGCGACAGGCGTGAATGGAGGGATCAATGGAGACGTGTCGTCTTCAGCGATGAGAATCGCTTCTGCCTTGGTGCCAATGATGGTCGTATGCGTGTTTGGCGCCGTGCAGGTGAGCGCCACAATCAGGACTGCATACGACCGAGGGGCACACAGGGCCAACACCCTGCATCATGGTGTGGGGAGCGATCTCCTACACTGGCCGTACACCTCTGGTGATCGTCGAGGGGACACTGAATAGTGCACGGTACATCCAAACCGTCATCGAACCCATCGTTCTACCATTCCTAGACCAGCAAGGGAACTTGCTGTTCCAACAGGACACTGCACGTCCGCATGTATCCCGTGCCACCCAACGTGCTCTAGAAGGTGTAAGTCAACTACCCTGGCCAGCAAGATCTCCGGATTTGTCCCCCATTGAGCATGTTTGGGACTGGATGAAGCATCGCCTCACGCAGTCTGCACGTCCAGCACGAACGCTGGTCCAACTGAGGCGCCAGGTGGAAATGGCATGGCAAGCCGTTCCACAGGACTACATCCAGCATCTCTATGATCGTCTCCATGGGAGAATAGCAGCCTGCATTGCTGCGAAAGGTGGATATACACTGTACTACTGCCGACATTGTGCATGTTCTGTTGCCTGTGTCTATGTGCCTGTGGTTCTGTCAGTGTGATCATGTGATGTATCTGCTCCCAGGAATGTGTCAATAAAGTTTCCCCTTCCTGGGACAATGAATTCACGGTGTTCTTATTTCAATTTCCAGGTGTGTAGATATGTGGCACAAGAATTAAGTAATACACATGCAGCCACAACCAAATCACTTAGAGATGAAATTAATGCAGTCGTTAAACAATGTTCTGAAAACGCAACACAGTTACGCGACGAGTTTAAATTAATGTCATCAGAACTTTCACGCACACTGGATGCGAAAGTAGACACGAAATTTGAGCAACAAAACAGACAAATTGACCAACGTTTTAATCAACACCTACACAACAGTGAAACGCGTTACCGTAAATTTATACAGGATAAGAATAAAGTAAAGAAACAATTACGGCACAGAGACAGGAAGATAAGCGTAAGTTATTTAGGAAAGCAAAAACATACGTAGACACCAACACTGCGACAGTATCAGACGAAATCAAACAGTTGAACACCGAATTCCATGATGACATCTCCGATCTTAAAACAAAGACACACACACACACACACACACACACACACACACACACACACACACACACACCAGACTTTCAGACAGTGACCAACAGACTTGAACAATTAGAATTAATAAAGGATCCCAATGCTATTAAAGCAGATGTTAAGAAATTAAACAAAACCACACGTAAAATCCAAAAACAAATTAATGCTTGTGATACTAAAAATGATGATCAGGTTAAAGCATTGACTGAAAAATTTGTTGAATTGGCCAGTCGTATTGATGTTATCAAAAACAACAATGACACCAAATCAGATGATACGTCACCAATTTTGTTCAATCAAACACCCGCATTCGAAAACTTACAGCAGACAATCAGTGAGATAAGTTCGTCCAATAATAGTTTGCGTAGAAAAGTGTCGTCTTTACAGCAAGAAGTGACAGAAATAAATAATGTTTCAGCCTCTAACACGTCACAGCATACGCCACATTGTGAACATTTGTCACATTCACACAGCCAGTATAATTTAGGTAATTCATAGACAGTACGTGACTTAAGATTCCGAACAGCTACAGACAAACAGATTATCATACAATCCTGAGCGTGCTCAGACATTCAGAGACGATAATTTTGATTACAAGCACTTTCTATCCGTTGGGAAATTTAAGGTATTTAAAAACGACAGAACACAGATTCACCTTTTGACTGAATACAACAATTTGCTTTTGAATTTTCACCAGCAGCGCCTGTAACGCAGAAACTAAAATTTATTTGCAGCGTGTAAGTGACCTCAGGGGATTCATTACACTTCGATGAATATGTGCCGTAGCGTGCAAAGGGCCCCGAGCCGTAGAAGTGCTACTTCATATTTAGTTTTCTGCTCTGCTGCCTTCTCTTTTACTATCCTTTATATATATCAAAACAACTCTTCAACTATCGATCTAACTAGGATTAGAAATGAGTAAAGAAAACCTGATATGACGAGTTTTACCTGAAAGCGACCGTTTTCATTAGATACTCCCGAAATGACAAGAAATACCAGCATAATTTTCATAACAGACAAAATTTTAATCATCAGTATGTACAAAATTGCCAGCAATCGCAGGCATATTTTGGCAACAATCGAGGTTATTCACCACAACAGCAAACAAAACCAGCCGGTTAGCATGCCTAAATAACAATGTAGTCTGCAAGGTCAACCAAGCTTTAACGTTTCGCCGCCTACACGTATAGCGTCGGCTCCACAAAATAGTAAAGCACCGCAACAAGGAAATCAGTACGTACAGAAAACACATCACTTCAATTCCTATCGCAATGCGCCGTATAGCAATGATTATCATGACAGACGTAAAAGTAATGAGCACAGTTTTCAGCGTAACAGTCGGTCTTACCAACAGCAGAATTATCCGCAACAACAGATTATCATGAATGAACCAGACAGTAGATATCATCCCGAACCTAATACGTCAGGAAGAAATAACAGAACAGCACAAATAGTCGAAATGCCACAGCATCCTCCCGCAAATAAAGCGCGTCAGCTAGAATTTGACTAGATACAGTACAGATCGAATCTTCCTGAAACGTAAGCAATACTTTTGATACGCGGAATGTTGTTCACGAAAATGTTATTACTTTTGACGACATCCGAGACACACTTTTGCATGAAAAACCTTTTATTCAAAAAACCATTTCCCACCCTGTCATTGAAGTGATGATTGGATCATCCACATTTTCAGCAGTAATCGATTCTGGATCACCTATGTCGGTTATAAATGAAGAAACTTCCAACGAATGTAACAAAGAGAACACCTATACTACGTTGCCATTAGGCAAAACTAAAGTAAAAGGAGCAGTATCTGGAAAGGAGTAGATGTAAAATTACAGACACACTTATTTTGTATTGTAGGTCATACGTTCCACACAAATTTTTGAATTGTTCCCTTACTGACAACAAACGTTATTTTAGGTACGAATTTTTTGGTACAACATGACGCAATTATTGACTTTCAGAATTCCTATTTGATGTTAAAGGATGAAAATACACAACTGGCATTAGAATTTCAGCACGCTCTATCTGCAGAAGAACAAACAATTAATCGGACAGAGGTCATTTCTGCATCACGTAACATAAACTGTCATTCCACATTGTTCACAGATACGTATGTTTACAACTACAATAAACCAGTGGAAGCCGACTATGACGTTATGGAAATGATTTCTGATAAAGTTAAACAGAACAGTGCAAATACAGACGACGAATGTACAGAGCTACGCAAAATTCTTTTACAGCAAGCTCCATTTTTTGACAACGTCCCTGGTACTATGTCCGGTTTTATGTATGAATTTCAAATTAAACAACATGACACATTTAAAGCCAAACATTATCCTATTCCGTATATTCACAGAGAACAAGTTAAGAAAGAATTAGAAGCTATGCTAGACCAAGGAATTATTGAACCGGCAGTTAGTCCATACATAAACCAGCTCCATATTGTTAAGAAAAAGGATGGCTCACTTCGCCTCGTACTTGATTCGCGTCACATCAATGTCATCATTATTAATGAAACAGATCGCCCACACACACTAGAAGAGCTTTTACAGAAATTTCATGGTACTGCTATTTATTCCACATTAGATTTGAAGTCGGGATTTTGGCAAATTCAGCTCCATCCGAACTGCAGAAAGTAGACAGCATTTCTCTGTTTTGGTGACTTATCAATTTTGCAAATTACCGTTCGGTTTAACAATTTCTTCAGCAGCATTTATTCACGGTTTCAATAGTATACTTCCGACAGAACTTAAAGACAGAATCACAACATATGTAGACGACATCCTTATCGCAGAAGCTAACTGGTCTGAACATAATCTGATTCTGGAACAACTGCTGCAAACTTTTCGTGCACAACAACTCACAGTTAGTCTTAAAAATACGCACTTTGGCAAAACTTCCATAAAATTTCTTGGACATGTAAATTCAGCAGAAGGCATTGCGCCTGACCCGGAAAAACTTCAAGCTTTACGTGACATTACTGTTCCAACGACAAAGAAACAATTACGCAGCTTTTTGAGATTAATTAATTTTTTCCGCGAATTTATTCATTACTCTGCTTTAGATACACCTAGATTATGCCAGTTGACGCGTAAAAACGCTATTTGGTCCTGCGATAGCCAAGCACAGTCTGAATTTGTCAATCTGAAACAAGCTTTGTTGAACGCACCACTTTTATCACACCCTGATCCTACCAGAAATTTTTCCATTGCCACCGACAGTTCTAACACAGCTTTAGGGGTACACATTTTTCAGGAAATTGAAGAAGACGGTACTACAGTCATTAAAAACATCGCCTTTGCAAGTCGCATTCTGTCAGCTGCTGAACGCAATTATTCTGTCACAGAACTTGAAACATTATGTGTTGTATGGGCATTTACCAAATTTAGGCATTTTCTTTATGGAAGACATACTACGGTTTACACAGACCATAGAGCTATACAGTTTTTACTTTTCGCTAAATTTACACATGACAGATTAAGCAGATGGAAACTTTATTTACAGGAATTTAATTTTACAATTGTTCACATTCCCGGTACACAAAATATTGTAGCAGACGCACTATCCCGCTCTCTCAGCAACAATCAGCAAGACATCGCAACCAACTTCTGCCAAGCAAATTCTAGCGTCATGCATATTCAACAAGTCGCATTTGAAAATTTCATTTCGTCGTCATTACGAGACGTAGCACAAGAGCAGAGCAAAGACAACGTGTGGAAAGAAATTAAACGCCTTTGGCAAGATAAGAATAATGTTACCATTAGAAACCATTATACTGTACGCAATAATATTCTCTTTCGCCGCTCTCACCCTGACGGCAACAAGTGGTTATTATGCATTCCTGACGAACTTGTTAACAAATTAATTTGGTATACTCATTTGAGTTACGCACATTATGGAGGCAGAAAATGTTTTCTTATTCTGAGACAGAACTGTTATTTTGCGAACACGGAGAAACGTATTCGACGAGTGTTAGCGTCATGTAAAATGTGCCAGAAAGCTAAATCAGACACGACTTCACATATTCCTCCGTTACATCCCATTGTACCTGTTAAACTGAGACACATGGCCGCTGTAGACATTTTTGGACCGATTCCCAGAACTAATAGAGGTTTTTGCTACATCTTTGTCGCTGTTGAACTCACTTCGAAATTTGTTACCTTCACTCCATTGCGCAAAGCTACTGCTAAATCTATTTCGAATGCATTTGTAAAACATTTTTTACTTCATGTAGGGCATATATTGAAAGTAATTTCCAACAATGGACCACAATTTCGATCTTCGATATGGACACGTATGTTACGAGCTAGAAACATTTCTCCGATCTATATATCCAAGTATCACGCTTCTTCGAACCCTTGTGAACGACTGATGAAAGAAATTGGTAAACTATGTAGAATATACTGCCATAAAAAACATATTTATTGGGACACACACAAACTCTCATTCCAGGATGTAATTAACTCCATACCAAATGAATCTACTATGCTGTCTCCGACTGTTATATTGAAAAATATTGAACCACCTAACAAAATTAAAGAATTAGTATCTTTTCCTACATCTCGTCGACTACGCCACCATGAAATAATTGACATTGCACTCAACAACATCAAACTTGCCGCAGAGCGCCGGAGGAGACAGCAAAAACAGGTTTCTACAAGCCGTGACTTTCAAATTGGACAGTAGATATTAGTGCGCACGCATTATTTATCCAACAGGGGAAAGAGTAGATGCAGTAAATTTTAACTTCTATACGCAGGTCCACATAGAATACGAAGCATTCCTCACCCTAATGTAGCGCACGTCGAAACTTTGAGAACCAGAAAAAGCAAGGGCTATCACCATGTCTCCAATATTAAACCCTTTATTGAATGAACATGCTTTATGATTTGTCGCACTGTAATGCCATTTGCAGATATTTATATGAACCCTTACTGATGATTATCATATTTTATCCTGGCAAGTGCCAGGCAAGGTAAGGTTAGCAGATCGCTTTTGTTGTCGCCTCATATCAGACAGTGCACATTTTCCATTTTTTGGTGTATGAATGATTGTTTTCCTATCTAAAGTAGAATTTTTGTCTGTATGCACTATGAAATCTTTAAGATGTAACAAACAACAGTTGACTTTGACATTTTTACTTATGATATCTCAATATCTTGACTATTCTACATTTTTTGCTACTACATTATGATACTGTGTGTACATTTTTTGCACTTGAAAACTGTCTGTTTTTGACATAATACGTTTTATGTCATGCTATGCTGTATGCTTAGTTACATCAGTAGAAACAAGTTTTATTTAATGGGTATATGAATTAAATGCAAAATATTAATCCATATTCATCATTTTCAGAAAGCAATACCATGTAAAGGAAATAAATTATACAACCACAGTGGTTAACTATGAAATGGAAACTTCACCTTCAGAATGAACGAAAGAAATTGCAATAACTTGTCATGAAGAGTAAATGGATCGGAATTAACAAGCATTAACCAGAATATACTATACACATCGTATGACAGCAGTCTTGACTAATTATTTTTCTTTCAGAATACAAAGCGATTGATGCAGACTGCCAGACAGAACTAAAGATGTTAATTTTAGTGATGATATATGCTAGAAGTAAGAAACTCTATACTATATGAAGTAATGAATGATACTGAATAGTTGCATGAAGTAAATTGTAATATTAATATGAATGATGAAGTGTATTTTTTTGCAGATGATAATAAATGATGGTGGTAATATGAATAATGAAGTTTCTCTTTGCAGATGATGATAATGATGAAGTTATGATAATATGAATAGTGAAGTTTTTCTTTTCAGATGAGAATAATAATGAAGTTTATATATTTACTATTAGTCAAGAGATGCTATGTAGTTATTTAAGTATTTGTTGCAGTTCCTTTTGACAGTATGTCTTATGTCGCATAGTGTAGTGACTGTTTTGGGGAAAAACAGCTAGAGTACACATATATGAAGTACACGTTTCGTTGCCTGTTAATTCGAAGTTCGCTACTTTTCAGCACAATACGCATTTCTTCTTTCAGCTCAATAATCCATTTTGTATTTTTTTCCAGGAGAAGCTTTTCATGATATTAATATGCTACAAACACTTAGTTATGAAACCTGTTCTAATACTTGCATTTTTTTTACCTATTTGTGTGTATCATTCATGAATGTGATCACATATACTCTACTTGTTTCGTAGCCTTTCTACAGCTGACTCATGACGAATAACGTTATTAATCCTTATTTCCAGCAAAAAGTCAAAATCTAATATTTTCATGGCTCAGCTAATGACTATTGATCCCAACGCAATGCATTGCTAGCACAAAAAAAAATTACCAGTCCCAACTATTACCAGTATACAACTAAATAATGCTACCAGTTGAAGATATATTTCTAGTCCTAAATATAATGCAAATTTCTCAAATATATTGAATCAATTATATCTATGTATTATTGGACTACACACCTTGAGTAATAGTTACAGTCTGTTATATTTTAAGTATGTCATATGTCACTTGAATGATGAGTTCTGACAATACTGAATGATGTTTTGTAATAATGCATAAATGCTATGCCAATGATTACTGTAATGAGATGTATTATTAATGATGTTTTGAAACACTGCATAAATGCTATACAATTATTACTGTAATATGATGACTTGTGCATAAATGCTATGCCAATAATTAACTCTTGTTTTGAATGATGACTTCTGAATAACGCAAAAAAATGCTTTATAAGTGGACAATGAATGCCACTGATTACTGTAATGAGATGACATATTCATAAATGAATGCCAATAATGACTGCAATCAGATAGTTATGAATAGTGTTTTGTAATACTCAATACTTGCTACATGTTTAGTAACTGGCCAATGAATGCTAATAATTACTGTAATGAGATGACTTATGATGCCAATGATTACTGTAATGAGATGAATTGTGGATAAATGCTATGCAAATAATTTCTGTAAATAATATTTTGTTTTACTATATAAATGTTGTGGCAATGATTACTGTAATGAGAAGACTTATGATGCCAATAATTACTGTAATTAGATGACTTATGAATAATGTTCTGTAATGATTACTGTAGTAAGATGACTTATGTAAAAATGAATGCCAATGATTACTGTAACGAGATGACTTATGCATAAATGCTATGCCAATAAATACTGTAATTAGATGACTTATGAATAATGTTTTGTAATACTCCATACATAGCACACAAATGTTTAATAACTAGCCAATAATTATACAGGTCAGTTGATACACTAGTGTAATTCTATGATGACTAGCATAAGACGTAATGTATCCATCACATTCTGAACTAATTACCAGCAATTACTGCAATATCCGTATGTCCTGTCCATCCTCATGATCATGGAGCACTATATTTGGTTTTTGCACTAATTCTCTGTGAGAGGATGGATTCTACAAGAATGTCGTGTTGACATATCAAGCTGTCCACCACCTTGAACGATGGAGATGTCATTATGGTCCTACTGTTTGGTGTACCTAATGTACTACCAAAATTATAAGATACAATATTAATACAACATTTCAGTGTCTTGGCTACACTGATAAATACTTCAGGGAAGAGAAATTCAGATTGTCTCACTTGGTGTTGTGCTTCTGTAGAAAGATATGGACTTTCAGTACAGCTGCGTGCAACCTACGAGTACTGTGCTACAACCATGATGCAAACCTTCCCATTCCTTTCCTAGTTCTTGTAAAATGGTAAAGACTTATACAGTGCGTTTAAATTCTTGTAAAATGGTAAAGACTTTTACAGTGTGTGTGTACTTTATTTCATTTGTTAATATTTTCAGTTCTTGTAAAAAAAAAGCAAAGACTTATACAGTGTGTGTGAACTTAATTTCGTTAGTTAATATGATTAGTTGTCCGAAATATGCTAAAGATTTTTACAGTGCTTGTGCACTTTATTTCACTCCTTCATATGCCTAATTCATGTAAAAATGCTAAAGAGTTATACGGTACGTGTGCACTCTTTGATATTTGTCAATATATTTTGTACTCATTTCGTATACATTTTGTCTTTCTTAATGTTCTGCACTTATCAGTAATGTATGTACTCTGTGGTGTAGCCTAAGTAAACTAAATAGATTATAGAATAATTTGTTGCTCATGGCAAGTCCAATTGACTCACCATCGCTGCCAAATCGCTGAATTTTGAAAGTGATTCGGCTACGGAACGTGGTATGAAACCGGTATTTGCAATTCCCTCACGCTGCTAGATTTTCTCCAGTATGTGTAACGTATTCTGTCTCGGCACCATGTCAGAGGCTCAGTGATACATCCACTGAGTTATAGGCGATAACTGATTGAGAAGGATCCCACACAGTAGTGGACGTTGTGCTGATTGATGTCATAAGAAATGTACACTAGCTTTTCAGATATCTAGTGTCACACTATCCACTAGAAATGTCTATGATTTGGAATCAAGCCTCCTATGGAGAAGTCCTTTAATGATTACAACACTCTCATATCTCGAAATGAGTCACCTCTCTCGAACCTATCTGCGACAGTAAAATTACAACCTAGTTTTAGGTATCCCCCATGCATCTTGCAGTCCTTAGTGTGACTATGTTGTTTGTCCACTTCACCTGAAGTGATATTTCACGCTAAAATGTTTAAATTATATTTTAGAGGATTGAAGTGTTGTCCAATAACTTTTTAATTTTATCTTGTTAATCGTACATGGCAGTAAATATCACTTTGGTACCATCCATTCAATATTAAAGTTAGGGTATTATTACTTAAATAAACCAGAGATAGTTTATTTCTAGTGGCCTTTTAAATGCATTAAAATGAGGGCAATGCCCCAGACGTCAGACCTGCTGAGGGAAAAAAAAACACTTTAAGAGGGGCAATGTGACTGCGTATTGTAGTGTGTAGAATAACGCACTGATCTGAAAATGTTTCGTTATAACTTAATTACTGGGCTGTAATTACCATGTGCACAAGGCCTGCTGTGTGAGGGACGGGGGAGGTCACAAAGAAGCCATCCTTATAGTTTGCTACACGTAAATATGTAATTAATCATTCGATTTCATTTTGGTAATAGTTCCAAAGGGCTGCTCATCCTTACCTGGTATGTCACGCTTACAAATTATGCCTTAAAAACCGCAGTTTCGAGAGTATTTTCAAATTATGTTCACTCAGAAAACAGCAAAAATTGATAACATGGTGAAAGAAACTGAGAACTATTGAGTACGGCGAAATCATGGATTCGCACCAATAAAACAGAGACGAATGACGGGGGTCTTGAAAAACACGCACCAAACGTTGCTACACCAAGAGCATTCTTCTTATCCACTTCTTTGAGCCAGCGTGAATTTTCAACTTCCGATCAGTGCATATTGCGAAGATTGTCTTGCGCTTGGTTTGTAATTGATGTTTCTTCCTTAAACAATATTTTGGGTAGATACGCCGCATCACTATTCGTAGATAACATACGAGAAGATATTTTGGAAGTCATTGCCACGAAGCTGTAGAGGCACCGAAATGTGAAAAGGGCGAAATGCGAAGAAATGTAGTGCTCGGCTGCCACTCGTTTGGTTGATCCCTCTCCTACTTCTTGCCTCATAGTGACATCTGCATTGGTGTTATTGCTGCTAAAACCTTAGTTTCATTTCATTCATCACTTCCTCGTCTTTTCTCCGGTGCACTTTATGCTCCACACTTCCACTTTCTAAAACATTTTTTTATAATGATTGCAAACCCAGATCTCGAGTACTTGGCACGATCTGGACACACTCCAGTATACAATCGCATCGTTGCTCTAATATTTTGACGGTGTTCGCCATAAACGATATTAACTTTTCCGACTGCCCTATACATTTTCAATAGCTTTAGTTATCTTATTGTTACAACAGCAGGATACCCTTCAAGCGCACACGTAAAGACAAGAACCATGTCTGAGTTAGTTGTTTGTTTACGTTTCATTTAACAGGGCAAATATTACGGAACCACTTCTTCTGACGACGGGACAGTGGTTTGTGACGCTGTTGTCTTAATACTATTATATCAAGTTCCGTCATTTTATGTTGTCGAAGTTCTCTTGAAAGCTTCTTTCAAATGCTACAGAAAAAAGTATATACCTCCATTAGAAAATAATCGAAGGAGGTATCGTAATACGGCGACTATAAACGCTAAAAAATTACTTGCGTACGTCAGGAAATTCGCTATAACTTTTCGGAAACCGTACCTCGAATATTTATTCTTTCTGTATTTATTTGGAGTGGCCTGTTTTAGCTGCGGCACTCTGTATTCATTCAATATACAGTCACGGTATTCTATAATACAATAATGGCTAAACCTGATCTTGATTACAGCTACATCTTAATCTACATAGATCCCCCGCAAGCCACCGTACAGTACCTGGCGGAGGGTACCCTGTACCACTACTAGCTATGTCCTTTTCTGTTCCAATTGGAAACAGAGTGAGGGGAAAACGACTGTCTACGAGACTGTATGACTCCTAATTTCTCGTATCTTATACTTGTTTTGTAAATAAAAGTGCTTTTTCCTGCTTCTAGTTACTTTATTTATCCCATACGCGTTTCGTCTTCTCTTGTTCTAAAGCATCATCAGTGGGATCTATAGCGATACAGTTTTGTTAGTTATAGATTATCAAACGACTCACTTCGCGACTTTAGTAAAAAAGTAATTACTTTGCTGATCAGAGTTTCCTCACATCTGATCTGGAGGTCGCACTACCGTTTTTATCACTGGCATATAATCACATCATTGTGTTCTCGCCTTCCACACACTGTTCACCAAGTTCCTGACTTTTTTTGGTAGACTATTGTTCTTTTGTCACCCGATACAACTATTTCGTCATATACTGCTTTTCACAGCGTAAATATTGCGACTCCATTACGTGTTTCATCTTTTTTGGTATGTTTACCTATTTGTTCAAAATGGTTATAATGGCTCTGAGCACTATGGGACTTAACATCTATGGTCATCAGTCCCCTGTAACTTAGAACTACTTAAACCTAACTAACCTAAGGACATCACACAACACCCAGCCATCACGAGGCAGAGAAAATCCCTGACCCCGCCGGGAATCGAACCCTGGAACCCGAGCGTGGGAAGCGAGAACGCTACCGCACGACCACGAGATGCGGGCACCTATTTGTTCCCAACCTTTTTTGGGGGGGGGGGGGGTGGCAGGTGTTGGAGAAAGGATTAAAATATAATTTAAATTCAGAATTAGATGGAGGTTACTTAGAAAATCTAATTATAGAAGAAAAAAGTGTTTTGACAAGGGAAGATAGGAATGAAAATAGCAGTGTCAACGTTGGATTAACTAGAGAACCAGTAAAAAAATCCAGAATATAATAACCAGTATAAAAACACAACAACACAAAAACAACAAAAACACAGAATCTGCAACACTCAGAAACCTTCAAAATGAAAATGTTATTTCAAAAGCAGACAAGGGGAACACAGTAGAACTGATAGACAAAGAACAATACATTGAAAAAAAACACAAGGATTCGACTCACAAAATAACATAATAAAATTAATATCAGACCCAACAAACAGATTCCAGACAAAAATAAATAACACTCTGAAAAATATTGACATTATACTGGTTACAACAGGTAAAAGAAAGTTGACACAGATCAGAACCACTGCACCGGTCCTCCAAAGTCAACCAAAAATCCACAAACCGAACATTCCTGCAAGGCCAATACTGGATTTCAGAAAATCCCCCACTTACAAGCGTGCAGCGTACATGTTAAAAGTATTGTCTGCAAATTTCGAAGTAAAAGACAGAACCATTAAAAACACTACACAGCTAATACAACAAATAAAAGATGTAAAAATCCGAGACACAGCAACACTCCTCTCATTTGATATAGAAAACATGTATTCCAACATACCAGTACCAGAAACAATAGCAATTATACACTCCTGGAAATGGGAAAAAGAACACATTGACACCGGAGTGTCAGACCCACCATACTTGCTCCGGACACTGCGAGAGGGCTGTACAAGCAATGATCACACGCACGGCACAGCGGACACACCAGGAACCGCGCTGTTGGCCGTCGAATGGCGCTAGCTGCGCAGCATTTGTGCACCGCCGCCGTCAGTGTCAGCCAGTTTGCCGTCGCATACGGAGCTCCATCGCAGTCTTTAACACTGGTAGCATGCCGCGACAGCGTGGACGTCAACCGTATGTGCAGTTGACGGACTTTGAGCGAGGGCGTATAGTGGGCATGCGGGAGGCCAGGTGGACGTACCGCCGAATTGCTCAACACGTGGGGCGTGAGGTCTCCAGAGTACATCGATGTTGTCGCCAGTGGTCGGCGGAAGGTGCACGTGCCCGTCGACCTGGGACCGGACCGCAGCGACGCACGGATGCACGCCAAGACCGTAGGATCCTACGCAGTGCCGTAGGGGACCGCACCGCCACTTCCCAGCAAATTAGGGACACTGTTGCTCCTGGGGTATCGGCGAGGACCATTCGCAACCGTCTCCATGAAGCTGGGCTACGGTCCCGCACACCGTTAGGCCGTCTTCCGCTCACGCCCCAACATCGTGCATCCCGCCTCCAGTGGTGTCGCGACAGGCGTGAATGGAGGGATCAATGGAGACGTGTCGTCTTCAGCGATGAGAATCGCTTCTGCCTTGGTGCCAATGATGGTCGTATGCGTGTTTGGCGCCGTGCAGGTGAGCGCCACAATCAGGACTGCATACGACCGAGGCACACAGGGCCAACACCCGGCATCATGGTGTGGGGCGCGATCTCCTACACTGGCCGTACACCTCTGGTGATCGTCGAGGGGACACTGAATAGTGCACGGTACATCCAAACCGTCATCGAACCCATCGTTCTACCATTCCTAGACCGGCAAGGGAACTTGCTGTTCCAACAGGACAATGCACGTCCGCATGTATCCCGTGCCACCCAACGTGCTCTAGAAGGTGTAAGTCAACTACCCTGGCCAGCAAGATCTCCGGATCTGTCCCCCATTGTGCATGTTTAGGACTGGATGAAGCATCGCCTCACGCAGTCTGTACGTCCAGCACGAACGCTGGTCCAACTGAGGCGCCAGGTGGAAATGGCATGGCAAGCCGTTCCACAGGACTACATCCAGCATCTCTACGATCGTCTCCATGGGAGAATAGCAGCCTGCATTGCTGCGAAAGGTGGATATACACTGTACTAGTGCCGACATTGTGCATGCTCTGTTGCCTGTGTCTATGTGCCTGTGGTTCTGTCAGTGTGATCATGTGATGTATCTGCTCCCAGGAATGTGTCAATAAAGTTTCCCCTTCCTGGGACAATGAATTCACGGTGTTCTTATTTCAATTTCCAGGAGTGTAGATAAAAACCTGAAAACATATAGTCAACTCCCTGACGAACAGATTATGGAAATATGCACACTAATAAAGCTCATAACAGGACAAAATTACTTCTAGTTCAATAACGAATTTTATTTACAAGAAGATGGATTACCAGTGGGGTCCCCAGTTTCAGGAGCCTTAGCAAATATTTTTTATAAACCACATTGAAGAGAAGTGTTGGCGTCAAAAAAGGTTTGTGCCAGGTAAGTTCCCAGGATGTTACAGTGGCTCACAAAGAAACAAGAAAAACGGTATGCATCGTGCTTTTGGAACAGTACGATAATGGTGGAAATGAATTTCTTGGAAGAATTGTGACAGGTGATGAAACATGGCTCCATCATTTTTCTCCAGAGACGAATAGGCAGTCAATGGAGTGGTATCACGCAAATTCATCCAAGAGAAAAAATTCAAAACCACACCTTCTGATGGAAAAGTTATGGCAACGGTGTTTTTCGATTCCTAAGGACTATTGCTTGTGGACATCATGCCAAGAGGAACCACCATACATTCTGATGCAAATGTGACGACACTGAAGAAACTTGAAGCTCGACTGAGTCGTGTTCGACCACATCGGCAAAAGCAGGATGTTTTGCTGTTGCACGACAATGTACGGCCACATGTCAGTCAAAAAACCATGGAAGCGATCACAAAACTCGGATGGACAACAGTGAAACACCCGCCTAACAGTCCTGACCTGGCTCCATGTGACTATCATCTCTTTGGGAAACTGAAAGACTCTATTCTTGGAACAAGGTTTGAAAATGATGACTTTGCACACTGCCAAACAGTGGCTCCAACAGGTTGGTTCAGAATTTTACCGTGCAGGTATACAGACGCTGGTTCCAAGATGGCGTAAGGCAGTTGAGAGGGATGCAAATTATGTGGAGAAACGAAAATATTGTTCCTAAAGGATGTATCTACACACTGTAAAACTTTCAAACATGTAGAATAAAAGACAGATTTTTTTTTAAAACGTGTGCATTTGTTTTGGAGTGACCCTCGTATGTTGGCGTCAGTATAATCGTTCGGGCAGTCAGTTTCAAGTGCCGGTTCACTAAATTTTCTAAATACTGTTTTTCGAAAAGAACAGCGCCTTCCCTCCAGGAGTTCCCATTTGAGTTCCTTACGTGTTGTTGGAAGTTACCGGTAACAAATCTACCAGCCCATCTCTGAATTGCTTCGATGTCTTGTTTCCGTCTGACATGGTATGGATCCCAAACACTCGAGCAGTACTCAGGAATAGGGCTGTGGGCTATACCGATGTATTGGTGTCTGCAGCGCACCACTGATTTTCTGTGGCTTTTGTTGATAGGCTTACTTCATGTGGAATCCATATACCACAGCAGCAAACTACAACGGACTGCTCTAGCGTCTTCTACGCAGCTAACCTGTCCTTCCCAGACTCCTACAAAAAAATCGAAGTTTCCGTGGGTCTTACCTACCACTGCTTGCGCATACTCGATCAGTTTCGAGAGTTTCCTAATATAACTCTACATTCACAAACTCTACATTCACAAAGCATTGTGTCGTTAACCGGGGAAACAAGCATTATTGGAGTCTAGACAATCCCTACTGTTTATGTCAAGTTGAGCATCAACGTCCTTGGTCGGTTAACGTATGATATGTCATCATGGGAAAAAAACTCATAGGTCCGTATTATGTTGAATGGATGCAAATATCGAACGTTTATGGAACAGGAAATAACGGTACAACTGCAGGATTTTGCCGTGGACGTTACAGAGCGAATGTGGCTTCATCATGACGGTTGCCCAGAGCATTACACAACTGAAATGCGGGAGGTATTAAACTGTGTCTACATTGTTCCGTGGATCGGCAGACATGGCACTATTAATTGACCCGGTAGGTCGCCGTATTTTTTCTGCGGGGAAATTTAAAAGATGAGGTGTACCAGCAACTACCAACAGGCCGTGAAGACATGGTCGACCACATCAGAAACGCCTTTTCTGACATTTCCGCAGATATACTTCCGTCCTGGGTACGGTCATTTGAAAAGCGTATCACTAAGTGTATTGAAGTTGGCGGTACTAAGTCTGAGCACTTACTCTAGTTGGATAATTAGCCACGGCCACAGTGGCACGTCGAGTAGTGCCCTGTTCGATAAGTCGGAGGAATACAAAGTTGCCAGTGGGGTTTCCAATTAGAAATTATGAAGTACTGGCCTGTCCTAGCATGGAGGTGGGGTCCCACATGTCATTGGGGTAATACGCTGTAAATTACGATTGTGTACCCTTTCTACCCCACTGATTACAGCACCATTTTTGGCGAAACGAAGGAAATGCTTCAGACAAAGCGTATGCAGATATTGCCGTAGAATTGTAGTCTGCAATAGAAAACGGCGGTCCCATTGAAGATTTGAAAGTTGCTCCCTTTCTGCCACGTACGGAGTGGGGTATCATTGGATGTCCCCCTTCGACATGAACAAATTGTAACTATAATTTTGTTTGATCCGATGTGTAGTTTTCGAGATATTTCAATGTCTTCAGTTAATATGAACACCCTGTATACCAGCATCGGAGTCGCGCTGGGCTGCGTATACTCTGCAGCAGCGCCTTCAAAAGGAAAACTTTTGATCGGCCCTTGTAGTACCTCTAAGTTATACAGGGTGTTTCATAATGTTTTGACGATTTCAAATTTGAACAACACATACAGTAATCGCGAAACGAACTTAAACATTTTTACACAAGGTACAACACTTTATCAAATTTACTTATGGAACACAACATCGGACAAACGATGAGCATTCACCCAGTTTTTGAATACATCTTTCGTAACTGCTGGAGAATTTCTGGAAATTACGTTGTGAATTCCATCTTTTACCTGTTGCAAGCTTCTCGGCCGGTCGGAGTGCAGTCTCGCCTTCAAATAACGCCATAGGTAGAAGTGTGGGCACGGTCGAATCGGCGAGCGAAGCGGACACCCGACACCAACACGTTTTAAAAGTACGCGGTTTGCAAACGCTTCATGGAGAACTTACAAGGTTTTGCTGGGATGTGTGGCATGTCACCCAATCTTATTGGAACCAAGTTTTCGTAAAGAACGACGAGGGATTACCTGTAAACTGCTACGCTCACGTTCGATGTTCTCGGGTGTTCGACGGTTTTGCGAGGGTGACTGACTTTCGTTTCGATGCATTGGCAGTCGCACGGAAATTCCTTACTCCGTTTACCATTGTTCCACGAGCAGGAACTGGATATAGCGGCTGAATCTTGAAATGCTTACGAAAGTTACGTTGCACGCGCACGACACATTCGCCTTACCGAAACTATCACTCCACCGAAAACGTACTATGTTGCTACGACCAGTACACTACACGATTACTGACCTGAACTTGACACTCCGCAGGCTAATAGACGGCGCGATCGTCGCTGTATCTTGTTTTTAGCGCGCGTTTCTGAAATCGTCAGGACATTGCGAAACAACCTATAGAAGGTTACCATTAGCAATAGTCATTAGCCATAATTAACTGTCTTCATTTAAGGGGAACAGCACTGAGTTGGCAAGGAGCACGGTAACAAAGTACCATGACATGGAACAGTAGTTAGGTGTCAAAGCAGCTTCCAGTGTGGTAATATAATTCTGTGCGATGACCGAAATAGCAGACCATCTCTTTGTGTAGAAGCAGGAATCGCAAGAGAAGTGGAGGCCCTGATGAAACATGACCAGAGTATAACAATCGACACGACTATGGAAAAAGTTAAAATCAATCAGGGATCAGTTTTCTAATTACCTTGGACGAGTGCTGGGCATATGACTACGATCCCAATACAAAGGAGCAACGAAGGCAGTGGGAAAATGTCTATTCACCACTGCCGAAAAAAGATAGAAATCTTAGCATCACCGGACCGTGATGTGGTGCAGATTATGCTTGTAAGAAGGAGCATGCTACCGAAACCTCTTGGTGTTACAGGAGACTGTAAAGCCGAAGCGTTGCGCAAAGCTGTCCAGTGGACTGCGTTTCCTGTATGACGAAGCACCAGCTCATACCGCACTGTCACACATGCTGGTTCCGGTTTTTTCTCATGAAGAAACAGTTTCGTGGCAAGCGTTTTCTGAATGACGACCACGTGTTCTGTAAGGTAAAACGCATCTGAAACAAGTTTATACAACTAGGACCTCCGCCAAGTCATCCATCATTAAGAAAAATGTGTCCCATTGAAGCGTGAATGTCTAGAGAACAATTAACACCATCAAAGAGATAAGAGTAAAGTTCATCCCGTCATTGTCAGTTAAGGCCTGAAGGCGGCATACTGAGTCACCGAAACTGTTGCAACATAATAAAAGAACATCAAAACACTGACTGCTGCTGCTTCGTTTTAATACTGTCCATTCCTTTCAACTGTTCTACGAACTCCATCGTCATCTCTGACGAAACTGCAAATCTCAAAGTTTTTTATTTCTTCTACCTGAATTTTAATTCCCATTCCAAATTTCTCCTCTGCTTCCTCCACTGCTTGCTCAATGTCCAGATTGTATAATATTGGAGATCAGCTGCACATAATCTGTCTCACTCCCTTTCCAAGCACTATCTACTTTTCACTTCCTACGACACTTATACAGATGCAGTCCTTTCCCTCCCTGTATTTAATCCCTACTTTTTCAGAGTTTCAAGAAGTGTATTCCGACCTACATAACCTGTAGCTTTTTCAATATGTATAAATGTTGTAAAAGTACGTTTCCCTCTGTTTAACGTATTTTCTACGATAAATCGTAGGGTCAGAATTGACTCTCACATCCCCAAAATTTCTCCGGAACCCAAACTGCTATTCCCTAGGTAGCCTTCAACCAGTTTTTCAATTCTTCTGTAAATAATTAGTGTCAGTATGTTGCAAACATGACTCATTAATCATAGTTCGGTAGTTTTCACACCTTTCAGTAGTTAACTCCTTTGGGGTTGTAATTATTACAATCTTATAGAAATCTGACAGCGTTTTGCTTCTCTCGTTTTTCTTACAGACGATGTGGAATAATCTTGCCATGTCTGTCTATCCCAGGGATCTCAAAAATTCTGAGACAATGTTCTTTCGTTGTTCAGTTAAATTATTCTCGCAGTGCCTTACCTCCTACCTCTTCTTCACCTACTTCCTCTTCCCTTTCTATAATACTGTCTTCAAATTAATTTTCTTGTAAAGGTCTTTTATATATTCCTTCTACCTCTCAGCTTTCCCTTCTTTACTCCGCACTGGCTCGATAATCACACAGCTGCTTCTCCTTTCGCCAAAGATCTAATTAATTTTCCTATGGCGTCTATCTTTCCCGTAGCCATGCAAGCTTCTACAGCTGATTACCTGTTCTCTAACCATTTCCTTTTTCTGTCAGTCTCATTTGATAGATGTCTGTATTCCATTCCGCCAGTTTCATAGTTTCATTATATTTATGTTTCACACACACACACACACACACACACACACATATATATATATATATATATATATATATATATATATATGTGTGTGTGTGTGTGTGTGTGTGTGTGTGTGTGTGTGTGTGTGTGTGAAACATCATATACGTCATTTAAGTGTAATAGCTCGTGTGTTATCTAAGAATTTCTATTGTCTTTTTGCCTATTAGATCCTTTGCTGCCTTCACTATTTCCTCTTCCCAGGCTATCCATTCTTCTTCTATTGTATTCCATTCCCCTGCTTCAGTCAAACTGTACCTAATGCTCGTTCTGAAACTGTCAACGTCTGGTTCCTTCTGTTTATCCATATACCGTCTCCATAATTTCCCACCTTATTATGGTCAGAGGCCACACCTGCCGGTGGTAACGTCTTACTTTTTAGAATCTGTCTTCGAAAACTCTGAAGCTTTAGTGTCTCCAGGTATTTTCCACATACACAATCTTCTCATATAATTCTTAAATCAAGCGTTACCAATGATTAAGCAATACTATGGGCAATATTCTGCGAGGCTGCTTCCTGTTTTACGCCTTTCCCCCATTCAGTGTTCTGCCATTATTTTTCTTCTCTTCCTTTTCCTACTATAGAACTCCAGTCTCCTATCTGAAATAAACTGTGATTCCCTTAACTATTGGCCGCGCGGGGTAGCCATGCGGTCTGGGGCGCCTTGCCACGATTCGCATGGCTCCCCCCGTCGGAGGTTCGAGTGTGTGTGTGTGTGTGTGTGTGTGTGTGTGTGTGTGTGTGTGTGTGTGTGTTTTGTCCTTGGCGTAAGTTAGTTTAAGTTAGTTTAAGTTAGATTAAGTAGTGCGTAAGCCTAGGGACCGATGACCTCAGCAGTTTGGTCCCATAGGACATTACCAAAATTTCCTTAATTATTCGAATAATTGCTTATATATCATCACTCTCTGTTTCAATCTCTTCATCACCTGGGCAGCTATCTGGCATATAAATTTGTAATACGATAATTGGTGTCGGGTTTGTGGCTATGACAATGTATTCAATAAGCTGTACATAGTAGCCTACCCTCATTCTTATTTTTGTATTCGTTATTATTCGTACTTCACTTTGTATTTATAGCCTTACACTCACATGTTAAAAACACCTATTCCTGTTGTCGCTGCACTTCACAAATTTCCTAGGTTAACATTCCACGCTCCGTCCCATAGAATGTTAGTTTCGTATTTCCTCGTGACGGCATACTCTTGACAAATCCCCGCCCGAAGATCCATATGGGAGAGCATTTTATCTCTGGAATATTTTCAGGATGCTATCATCATCACAATACAAGCAAAACGAAGCCATTGTTAGCTAATGTTTCGAAGCCAGTTCAGTCAATCGTCCAGACTGTTACCTCTTCAGCTAATGAAAAAGCTGCTGTGCCTCTTCAGTAACCATAGGCTTGTCTGCCCTCTCGATAGATGTACCTTGATTATGGCTCGAGAGTATGGCTATCTGTGTCGTTAAGTACGCAGGCCACCCCACCTACGCAAGTCCATAGTTCATGTTACAACGTAATACTACAAATTATCTTTATCTAAAAGACCTGAGTCGAAACAAGGCCCCGGGAGTAGACAAAATTCCATTGGAACTACTGACGGCCTTGGGAGAACCAGTCCTGACAAAACTCTACCATCTAGTGAGCAAGATGTATGAGACAGGCGAAATACCCTCACGCTTCAAGAAGAATATAATAATTCAAATCCCAAAGAAAGCAGGTGTTGACAGATGTGAAAAATACCGAACTATCAGTTTAATAAGTCACAGCTGCAAAATACTAACTCGAATTCTTACAGACGAATGGAAAAACTGGTAGAAGCCAACCTCGGCGAAGATCAGTTTAGATTCCAAGAAATGTTGGAACACGTGAGGCAATACTGACCTTACTACTTATCTTAGAAGAAAGATTAAGGAAAGGCAAACCTACGTTTCTAGCATTTGTAGACTTAGAGAACGCTTTTGACAATGTTGACTGGAATACTCTCTTTCAAATTCTAAAGGTGGCAGGGGTAAAATACAGGGAGCGAAAGGCTATTTACAATTAGTACAGAAACCAGATGGCAGTTATAAGAGTCGAGGGGCATAAAAGGGAAGCAGCGGTTGGAAGGTAGTGAGACAGGGTTGTAGCCTCTCACCGATGTTATTTAATCTGTATATTGAGCAAGCAGTAAAGGAAATAAAAGAAAAATTCGGTGTGGGTATTAAAGTCCATGGAGAAGAAATAAAAACTTTGAGGTTCGTCGATGACATTGTAATTCTGTCAGAGACAGCAAAGGACATGGAACAGCAGTTGAACGGAATGGACAGTGTCTTGAAAGAAGGATATAAGATGAACATCAACAAAAGCAAAACTAGGATAATGGAATGTAGCCGAATTAAGTCGGATGATGCTGAGTGAATTAGATTAGGAAATGAGACACTTAAAATAGTAAAGGAGTTTTGCTATTTGCGGTGCAAAATAACTGATGATGGTCGAAGTAGAGAGGATATAAAATGTTGACTGGCAATGGCAAGGAAAGCGTTTCTGAAGAAAAGAAATTTGTTAACATCGAGTATAGATTTAAATGTCAGGAAGTCGTTTCTGAAAGTATTTGTATGGAGTGTAGCCATGTATGGAAGTGAAACATGGACGATAAATAGTTTACATGAGAAGAGAATAGAAGCTTTCGAAATGTGGTGCTACAGAAGAATGCTAAAGATTAGATGGGTAGATCACATAATGAGGTGTTGAATAGAATTGGGGAGAAGAGGAGTTTGTGGCACAACTTGACTAGAAGAAGTTCTGAGGCATCAAGGGATCACCAATTTAGTATTGGAGGGCAGTGTGGAGGGTAAAAATCGAAGAGGGAAGCCAACAGATGAATACACTAAGCAGACTCAGAAGGCTGTAGGTTGCAATAGGTACTGGGAGATGAAGAATCTTGCACAGGATAGAGTAGCGTGGAGAGCTGCATCAAACCAATCTCAGGACTGAAGCCCACAACAACAACAATGGCTTATCTCGTGCTAACGTTAACTTGTAATCTTGCAATGGTAATCACTTAAATATCCCGAAATTTCGTTACTCTACGTTATTTTTTGGTGTTGTGATTTTTTCCGTCAGTTTATTATTATAAAACAAGAACAAAAATCGTTCAAATGGCTCTGAGCACTATGGGACTTAACATCTATGGTCATCAGTCCCCTAGAACTTAGAACTACTTAAACCTAACTAACCTAAGGACATCACACAACACCCACTCATCACGAGGCAGAGAAAATCCCTGACCCCGCCGGGAATCGAACCCGGGCAAACAAGAACAGACTCATGCATTTATTAACAACTTATTAACTTTAATTCATTGTAAAAAACATACGTGTATAATAAGAATGTTAAAGTAAATAACTTTATTCATACCTTCAACGTGATACTTGAGTGTGCTTAGTTGGACACAGACATCTGATTCGTGGAGGAGTCATTGACAAAGTAAGCCTCACTTCGTCATCGATGCACCTGAGTGTCTGTCTCTGTTTGATATTTTGATTTCAGTTAACGTTCAATAGACCAGAACGACACAAATAAGTAGTAAAAAAATTAACTGCCATCTCAGAGATGGCACTGCTTTCTGGCAATCAATAAGCGCCCAAAAGCACTTCAAAGAAGTTAGGATTTCAATGTTCTGTCTGTTTTCAGATCTACCACTTCGTCTTGTAAGTCTAAATATAAATTAATCGGAAGATTAAAAACTTAAACACACAGTACTAATGTTCCACATCAACATTTATTTAACAGTTTGTTAGAAGTGGCTATCTGCTTCATAGGCAATCCGTTATGTAACAAAGCCAGTTCTAACGAACTATTAAATAAATATTATTATGGAATATTAATACTGTGTTTTCAAGTTCTTAACATTATGTTTCTCCAAGAACCGACGGAATATTCCATAAACACTCGCAAGACGTTTCGAATCCACAAACAAATCAAGAATCCAGTCAAAATCTTCAACTCTGTCTCCAAAATACTTTTTGAAATTCTGTTGCAAGATTTCTTAATGTTTTGTAATGAAATCGATCAACAATTTATTATCGTTAGTAATGAGAAATACAGTTGGAAATATCTTATACAATACGATTCCAGTTGTCTCCATCAATAAACATAGCTTCGTAACTCGTTGAGTACTATCCATACTAGTCACAATATTTTCGTTTTTATATTGCATTTTTCTGTTTAGTTCATTTAGGTGTACGAAAATATCGGAAAGATATGCCAACTAAGATATCCATTCACCTGCAAAGACACCCCCATGTCCATGCCCCTCAATAGCCAAAAATGCAAGTACATCATCTTACCTAGAGATAACCACCGTACTTCCGGATGTGAGAAATGTATTGTGCTGTGATCCCATATCTCGGCAGAAAACGTCAAAAACTCCTATTTTTTGCGCTCCCGTATGTAGAAGTTAACAGTTTTTGCTGTTTTGTCCACCACAATTCTCAGAGGAGACGGCAAAGACATAGCAACAGTGGATTCACGGCGAATGAGAGAATGGTCGTTTCGTAATTTAGGATTTATTTAACTTACTTTAACCACGAATACTTCCACTCGGTCTGTCGAAGACGTGGCTGCGTCTGTACAGTCTTCCAACATTAATTCATTACCAAATGTTTATTACTCACACGATACATTTCTATACCGGTTGCTCGATCGGGTGGGGGGGGGGGGGGTCTTTGCAAAAAAGAAATTACTTGCAATTACAGTACACCCCCATGAACATACGCTATGTGATCAAAAGTATCTGGACACCTTGCTGAACATTACTTACAAGTTCGTGGCGCCCTCCATCGGTAATGCTGGAATTCAATATGATGGCAGCTTCCACTCTCGCAGGCATACGTTCAATCAGGTGCTGGGAGTTTTCTTCGAGAATGGAGCCCATTCTTCATGCACTGAGGAGACGTATCGATATCGGTCGGTGAGCCCTGGCACAAAGTTGGCGTTCCAAAACATCCAGAAGGTGTACTATAGGATACAGGTCACGATTCCGTGCAGGTCAGTCTATTACAGGGATGTTATTGTCGTGTAACCACTGCGCCATAGGCCGTGCGTTATTAACATGTACTCGATCGTGTTGAAAGATGCAGTCGCCATCCCCGAATTGCTCTTCAACATTGGAAAATAAAAATGTGCTTAAAACATCAATGTAGGCCTGTGCTTTGATAGAGCCACACAAAACAATAAGGAGTGCAAGCCCCCTCCATAAAAAAACACGAACGCACCATGATGTCACTGCCTCCGAATTTTACTGCTGGCACTACACACGCTAGCAGATGAAGTTCAAATGGGCATTCGCCGTACCCACACCCTGCCATCGGATCGCCACATTATGTACCGTGATCCGCCACCCCACACAACGTTTTTCTGCTGTTCAATCGTCCATTGTTTAGGCTCCTCACACAAAGCGAGGCGTCGTTTGGCAAATACTAGCGTGATGTGGGGCTTATGAGCAGCCGTTCGACCATGAAATCCAAGTTTTCTCACCTCCCGCCTAACTGTCATAGTACTTGCAGTGGGTCCAGATCCAGTTTGGGATTCCTATGCCATGGTCTGGATAGATGTCTGCCTATTACACATTACGATCCTCCAACTGTCGGCGGTCTCTGTCAGTCAGCAGACGCGGTCGGCCTGTACGCTTTTGTATTGTACGTGTCCCTTCACGTTTCCACTTCCTATTACATCGTAAACAGTGGACCCAGGGATATTTAGGAGTGTGGAAATCTCGCGTACAGACATATGACAAGTGACGCCCAATCACCTGACGACGTTCGAAGTCCGTACGTTCCCCAGTCTACTCTAAAAAATGTTCTAATGGCTCTAGGCACTATGGGACTTAACATCTGAGGTCATTAGTCCCCTAGACTTAGAACTACTTAAACCTAACTAACCTAAGGACATCACACACACCCATGCTCGAGACAAGATTCGAACATGCGACCGTAGCACCAGCGCGGTTCCGGACTGAAGCGCCTAGAACCGCTCGGCCACAGCGGACGGCCATTCTGCTCCCTCACGACGTCTAACGACTACTGAGGTCGCTGATATGGAGTATCTGGCATTAGGTGGCAGCACAGTGCGCCTAATATGAGTAACGTATGTTTTTGCGCGTGTCCGGATACTTTTGATCACACTGTGTACCTTAAGTAGGAAAAAAGTTGCGCATCACCGCCAATATAGATGGGCTCGTCGATATAAAGGGAGAACTTACGATTACTCTTTATTTTCTGCTTCAGAAAGTTTTCAGTATCACTGGACATGTCACAAGTGAGTGTCAGCAGTGAGAGGAATTTGTGAAATTTCAGTAGCAGCTTCTGAATCAAGGACTATTTTTACCATTTCCTTCCTTGCCCGCGTGTATTAACAACGTTTCGGCTAATGTGTACTTTTTGCGTTTACAGTAAGTTCAGCTTTCTTATCGCTAGCTTCCTGCACTTTTTGCGAAGCACATATCGACGTAGTCTTGAGTATCACCTTCTTAATTTTGTTCGAACAACTGACGTAACTAATTCCCACCTTCACTTAACAGAGAAGAGTGTTTTGTCGACAAATGGTTGAATTTACTGGCAACCGTAGTAGCATTATTGTGTTCTTCACCACATACAAAACACTCGGGGCTTGGGGACGTTTTATCGTCACACTCACAACGTAAATAATTATGGCTATATAGAATTTGAACTATTTCTTTTTTTCGGGCTCGATGGTTTCACTACTTGCACTCGAGGACGTAGCAGTCCATGCAATGAACTTATCCATATCGGAAAACATAATTTACTAACACTGTAATGAAAAGTGCTGGTGCCGAAATCTCAACATCCACGATTCTGCATAGCACAGCTGTGATAAAACTGAACTGAAATATTCGAACAAAGGGAAGTCCAGGACTAAATAACAACAATATTGTTTAACAGAAATACTATATTATTTCTGAAAAGATGTGGGTGCTTTGGCGGTGAACAAAAACAGTAATACACTTTAAGGAGCGGCTACAAAATCTAACAAATAACCAAACATGGCAAAAAATAAGAGAGCGACATTTTCGCTAATCTTCAGAATTTTAGGAAAAAGCACGGACAGTCAGTCATACACAAAAGATGCGATTTACAAAGCGCTCTCACCCTATCGGCATAACCGGTGCAGTAGTTCAGACGAGAATACAATTAACTCAAACTAAACAAAGTACGGAGAAGACAATTAAGAAAAGCAAGACGTAACAGCAGTACTGAGTAAATAAAGTAAATTTAGTTTCTTATAATTTATCAGCCCGTATTAAGTAATTTAAGAATAAACAAGCAACTGCTTACTTAAAATCGAAAGAAATAAATTACATCTAATTACTTTAATAACAAAACATTCGCGGTGTTTCTAACAATAAAATCCCTTCATTTCTTACAAAAATAAGTAAATGTTCGTCACACTCTTCATTTTGTGACGGCACATCGATGTGGTGTCAGGCATCGGCTTAGCCAATCTGAGGACATTCGTCAGTACTTTGCAGCACTGTCTGCAGAAAAGTTGTTGGCGCGCTGTGACGGTCATTGCTATAATCAAATTGCTCCCGTCTTTTCCAACATAATACGCTAATATCGATGCCATTAGTTACCCGGATAGGTTGCTTATTAGAACGGTACGTGTGCCTGCACTGTTTTAATGCGCTTGTTTAGTGCCGATTACGTACCTGCATCCGGACGACTTGTTTGGTTGCAAGCTCCTGCTTCCTAATCGGCCTACTGTTCTGAGATAGTACTGACCGTGATCGCCTATACCTAATTAAATTTTACAGTGAGTAAGGCAATCGTTACCGAAGGAAAATAGCACAGGTTAGTTGGAGGAAAGTGTACAGCAGACTATTCTGAAGGATGAATCTACTCTAAACTTCAGCTGATTATTGATGATAAGTTTGAAATGGGTGGAATACAGCGCAATTGCTCACGAATCGCACAGGGAGGAGAAAGGGTACCAAGTAATGTTGACTACAAAAATTACTGATAATACAAAGAACTCTGATTAGCTAAAAGGGAGTAATTAAACGGTCGCCAGCCTGCTAGGGCAATGTACCTCCAGTATCTTAAGATAGGTAATGGCAAAAAAGTTTATGCAACAGTCACTGGTGTGGCAACAGAAGGTTCTCACGCTATTACACAGCACAGCAGGGCACGAGAAAATAAATGAATCAGACAGCACTGAGTATGTAGTTACTTATTCTGAAATACTGGATTTTGAAAGTAAAATCAAATGGAGTTACTGGTTAAAAAATACTTAAACTTTCTTATGTAAAAAAATGACTTTCAGTAACCTCAGAGTAACGCAATGCAAAAATTTAGAAAAGCAAGTAATTTACTTTTGATTATTGAAAGACTGAATTAAATTTAAGCAAATGAGTAACTGATTTTAATTTTAAAATAACAATAAAATACATACCATGCCACCAGAAGTCACTCGCTAAGCTGAACACAGAATAAATGAAATTTCTCACTCTTAATTTATGCTGTATCTTTAGTTATTAGTTTTGCAGTGAAATTATACGTCACCTTATGTGAATAAAGTTAATACCTAAAACAGCAAATTACTTAAACCTCTGTTATGCAATAAAAGAATGAACAGTCACTGAGGCAAAAAAAATGTAGACAAGCTGGTAATTAGCAAACAAAAAACTAGAGGTAAATAGTTAATTTTCATATTCTTACGAGGCTCGGTAATTACATGGAAAGGAGACACCCCACCTCGTAATTATATCTGACGACTATGACAACACAGGTGCCCTACGAGTTTTAACTGTTTCAGATTATTCACTCTTTGTGAAAGTCTTTCTTACGATCCGAGTCTAGCATAACGGCAAGCCTGGAGAGGAAAGCCCTATAATCTGTACTGGGGCATCTGTAGAGGCCTGTAATCAAATATTTTTCCTTATGAACTCGACTCTCCTGCATAAGCTTCAATATTTGATCTTTACAGTGCTTTGATATATAAACTTTCTTGAATGAGATATGACATTTGGCATAATAGGTCACTCCTACCTGCTATAACGCACTCTTTGCATTGAAATCAGATAACATGTACTCCTCTAAAAGAAAGCCTTAGTATTTCTTCGCTCAGTAAATTGTGCTCAGATATACGTAATGTCACTCTCAAGACCTATTAGAAGTTCATGTATTTGCTCTTAATTCCCCTAATATTTTAATGAAATGAACTTGCTTCTACCTTCTGATTTGCATTCCCCATTTATTGAACTGTCTTCCAGCGTCAAAGCAATCGTTCTCCGACAGGGAAATCTCCTACGTGCTGCGAAACTGTATCGAATTCCTTTTGCAAGTCAAGAAACACAGGTTGAACCTGATATCCGAAATCTACCGCCTTCCAAAGCACATGCACGAACACCGTAACTCTGGTGTCACAGGATTGGTGTTTGTTAAAACCCTGATGATTTCTAATAATTGTTCAGTTTCAAAATACCTCAGAAAACGTCAGCACACTTCCGTAATTCTACAAGAAATCAACGTCATTTACACAATTTGATGAAAAGCTTCTGACACCCCCATTAGTGGCCATTATTATGGGGTGTGTCCAGCCTTCAACTTTATAGAGTTTTCTCTCTTCTGAGGACACTCAGTAGAGGAATAGCAGCCCATTCTTCCTGAAGAGCCAAAATCAGAGAAGGGATTAATGTTACACTCTGAGGTCTAGAACGAAGTCTACGTTCTAACTGAAAAGGGTGTTCTATTGGCTTCACGACGGGATTTTAGGCAGCACAGTCGATTTCTGGAATGTTATTGTCCACAAACCATTGCATCGCAGATGTTCCTTTGTAACTGGGTGCATTGTTCTGCTGATACAATTACTCGTCGTTCCCGAACTGTTCCTCTACTGTAAGCAGTACATACTGCTATAAAACGTGCTCTAAATATGTTCATATCCTTCAATATTTAGCGTGTTCTTAAGTACAATAAGTGGACTATATCCTACCCACGAAAAACACTCCCATACCGTAACATAACTTCCTCTGTACTTTACTGTTGGCACTACACGTTATGATAGGTAAGGTTCTCCACGAATTCACCTAATCCAAACCCTTCCATCAGATTTTCACAAGGTGAAGGTGCGATTCATCACTCCAAATCACTCGTTTCCACTCATTCACAGTCCAGTGACGTCACTCATCACATCCCCCTGCTGCTCTGTGTGCAGAAGGGTGTGGCTTGTGAGGAGCTGCCTGACAACTGTACCCCTTCTTTATAATGCCCTACACAAAGTCACTGCGGTAACTGGATTGCTTCCAGCACTTCGTATATCGCGAGCGATTCCTTGCGCTGGTCTCAAGCGATGTTGCAGAACCAGCCTCTGCTATGCTCGACCGTCTCTGTCCGTCAGCACCTGAGATCTGCTGGATCTTGGTTTTGCTACAGGTTGTTCCTTCGCCATTCCACTTAACAGTCTCATCACCAGCAATCGACTAGGGCCCGCCTCCCTTTACATTGGCGAGTTGCCTACTCGTCACATCTAGTGAAATTCCACATTACTTAGCGGTGTCCGGATACTTTTGATAGGATAGTGTAAAACCTAATCTAGCAAGCAGCCCATCCGCTCCTGCAGCAGTAAAGTGCCGTGTCACGTTAATCAATCCTGCGCTCTCATTTCTACATACGCCGTTTTCACATACATGTGATAGTCGAACGTAGGAAATGAATCGGATTATCCTTTGGCTAAGCAGTTTCGTAAGACAACGTTTCAATTAACGTTTCTCGCATAGTTGTCAATACTCCTTTTGTGACTAAGTTCAGAATTTGTTTCTCAATAATAGGGTCGCCAAGTTCGAATTTCCTATGCAGCTCTCTCTGCTTTCGTAATAGTTTCTTTATGTGGTTACTGAATCATGGCGTATTCGTTCCATAGGAACTATTTACCATGGAGTCCGTGTTTTGCATTCTTCAGGACCTGCAGCTTAGTAGACATCTTGTAAAGACATTTTATATGTATCATAATACCAAGACGCTTTTTTTTAACTTTATTTAGGAGTTAAGACAGTTGGGCGGCAACTTACTTCGGCTTGATTGCCGTCCTCAAGCGATCTGCTACTATATAGCGCTAATAGTATATAGAATTTTTGCTTTAATATACCTGACTCATTTTTCAACATTGTGTTAAGTACTTACTTCCCTGTCTCATCGTTGACACTGCAGAGCTCAAATATTTCTGCGTATTGTATTTAGTAGCGCAGATGAGTTGTTTTTGTATGCATACTTTTTTCAGCAATAGACGTTGAGTAATTTTTGTCGAAATTTTCGTTTTCTATACATTTGACCAAGTCAGCAATGTTGTATGGTTATATATAATTATGCTACTCATCTACGTAATTGTGTGGTGGTTATGGATTCTTTGTATAGGTTTTTCTGATGACGTGGTAACCAAAGACTACTCACAGAAGCTTATACAAACAATCTACAATCCCCCACAGTTCCATAGATGAATACCATAAATTCGTAAGCATACATGGAATGGACTGGGTTGATCCAATTGAACGATCATTGATTGGAAAGGGTTATGTTCGGCTACTTTTAGACCATTTCCAGCCATTCATGGCCATTATGTTCGCAAACAGCGATGGAATATTTACGGACGACAATGCGCCACGTCACCCGGCCACAACCGTTCGCGATCGGTTTCAAACACTTCTGGATAATTCGAGCGAATGATTCGACCATCCGGATCTCCGAACACGAAGCGCATCGAACTTTGATGGGACATACTCGACAGCTCAGTCCTTCCACAAAATCTAGCACCGGTAACACTTTCGCACTCTCGCGACGTCTTTCAGTATTTCTCCAGGGAACTTCCAACGATTTGAAGAGTCTGTGCCACGGCCATGCCGGACAAAATGAGATTCGACACGGTATTAGGAGGTATCCATGACTTTTGTCACTTCAGTGTATAACAGGGCGGGAATGACAGATTTACCTATAATTTCGAGTCATAGGGTAGTTGCTGTTTACAATAGCTAATGTCGGGATCTCCATAAAGCTTTTACCTTACATAAAATCGCTATGTTAAAAGGATGTATCGGATTTCAGGAATACCTGCATGGGATAAGTGATTAGTGCCAACACATAATGGCAAGTGTTTGAATTTGACGTAAATGTAATTAAGTACGTCGAAATTCCTTGAATTTTAATAAAATTACACATGAAAGTGGTCGAGCGCGGTACAGCTAATTTGATAATGCGCACCCAAGTTTTTCCGTGCGAGTTCTGGTATCTTTCTTAAAGTTGTTCTGCATTGTGCTGCCACATCGCGGGATAATGTTGTACAACATAATGCCAGCCTGTGGATGCAATAGTAAGCAATGTATAGTTATAATTATTTTCGCGTATGAAAGTACAGCCAACATTTCTAGGGAGGCAAAAATGCACCCCAGGCATTTGGCGCGTACGGTGCGATGGGGACCACAGCCAAGATGATGTGAACGATCAATCCTATCTGGTAAGAATTCCATACCACACAACAGTACTCTAGGAGAGAACTGAAAGCACTGTGTAAGTCAGTCTCTTTAGCAGACTTATGACATGGCAATAAATAGTCTTTGCTTCCCCTGTCTATGGGACCTAAATACTGTTGTCGAGCATGAGCACGGTCTTTTGTATGTGCAGATGTTATTTAGAAATGTATCGTTGTTATTACTAACTTAAATGATGAAAGTCACAATACAACCCAGAATGGATGAGAGGATATACTGCAAATGGAACAGATGAAATCTGTGTTACGCAACTGCTTCCATTTGCTACTGTATTAGATTTGCTGCTTATTCTAAGTATTCTGGCAATAAAATGCAGTCCAAGGCATAATTGTTATGTTCGTGCCAGGAAAGAATGGACAGGGGTTGGAGGAGACAAGGACAGAAGTTAAGAGAGAAAAAAAGGGTAAGAGAGAGAGAGAGAGAGAGAGAGAGAGAGAGAGAGAGAGAGAGAGAGAGAGAGAGAGAGAGAGAGAGAGATAGGGGGGGGGGCAGGCTTGCTGGTGTTTCTAGGTGCTGTGCTGGTATATTTTGGTGGAGAAGCAGATGTTCAAACTTGCAGTGAGAATGCTTTCTGGAGATTCTTATTACGAACGAGTCAGTGATGTACAGCTTAGTACCCTCACCACAGGCCCCATGACTTGGAGGAAGGTACAGTTTCCAACCTATATACAAGCTGTCTCAGCACAGCCGATAACACCGGTCACAGATGCAGGTGCAGGTGTGTGGTATCACACCCTACAGTACATGTGTATTACACAGCAGTGTATATTAATGCTGGGGAAGTCAGCTTCTACCAAGTGCGCTGCACTGTTTACCACATACCACATATTAGGGGTGTTTGGAATTAAACACATGGATGAACTGTGCTATTAAACAATACTCCTCAGCGTGGGGCGACACGTGAGAACCCGGTTGTGTGCTCGTGCGAAGAGATACAGGTGGCTGCTGGTTCTACATGTACTCAGGAAACGGGCACATGACTGCTGGTGGTCGCAACTGCTGGCTGTCGGAACGGCAAGGGCCCAGTAACCTCTGCAGCTGGTACGAGGGTAACTGCTTACACCAGAGCCAGTTCCCTGATGCAGGACATGGTGTGCTAATTTCTTAGAGCTGCGGCTGCCACACCCAAATGCAGGTAGCCCTGCAATGAATCGACCTCCTCACGAATATAGTGGATTCCCACAACCATCTGTTAACTGTGCACCGGCCATTAGCAGCTACTAAGAAATATTACACATCCGAGTCAGGCTCCAGGGATCAGTAAACTGGCTCTCTCCCCACAGGTACATGCACTGCCGCTGGCCATCCGCTCAGAGGCTGGTGCGAGTCACATGTGGGCACGCACATGCAGCGAGGCCATGTGATGTAATGTAATGTGCAGCCTTAAACGCCAAGTGGTGCAGCACAACTATATTTTTTTAGTCAACTGGTGTACAATTATTTCAGGGATAGTTCTGCATGGTGCAGATGGCAGGGCTGCAAATAAAAACAGTGGCATTGTAATGCAATCGTAACTGTTAATTAATTCTGCAATATTTTCTGTATCCTCAGCACTGCCATCACCACTAGATAAGCGCAGGTGGGGCAAGTTTCGCCATCTTGGCACAATTCTTGAAACTATTGCAACCATAGGGATAAGTCATTCTTATCACTAAACAAAAGCCCAAGTTGTCTAAAGCACTCAAATTAATTGCGCCTGGGAGAGGCGGAAGGGGTCGTAAATAATTCTTTTGTTCCCTGACAGTTGGCCTAAAGGTGACGGGGTCACAAATTTTTCTCCCAGAACCAACAGGAAAACTGCCCTAGAGGGGGAAGGGGGTAACAAGGTTGCACGTCAATCACTGTGCCAAAACCAGCAGAGCCCCAGTAAGAAGTTGCTACTTTCTTCCTCAATGTGTGTCCCTGAATGTCGTATCTGGTACTTCAGAAGTATTTTACTTCTAAGTTAGAAAACTGCAAGGTAATTACGCAGAATGGAATCCACCACTCACCCTGGTTATTGTAATCGAGTTCGGTCCAAAGACTGGTTTGATAGAGCCCTCCAAAGTAGTCTATCCTATGCAGACAACTTCACCTCTATATAACAGCTGCTTATCGTTATCAAGCCTTTGTCTCCCTTTCAAATTATACCAGTTGCCAAATTAACTATTTTTATGCTTTTCATATCCACTTTTCCTTGATTTAATTCCATATGCATTACCTCACTCATTCTGATTACATTCGATAGTGCTGTTTTTACTTTTTTATATTCGTCTTGTAATTTACTTTCAACGTGCTATGATTTCCATAACACTGACGTTTCAAGTCCTTTGCTGTCTTTGACAGAATCTCTGTGTCCTTTTGTTTCTTATTCCTGAACTTTAATTCCCTTTCCATTTTTTTAATTTCCTGTACTCCTTGTTGACTGTACAATTGAAGAATACCGAGGTATGTTTGTCTGTCATTACTTTAGAATTTCAATAAGTACGTTCTAGTTAACTAAGTCGAAAGTATTTTCTAAATCTGCAAATGGGCTAAGTACATGTACATAGGACACAAAATTAGTCACCTTCCCACCCACACCAATCCACTCTCCCAGAGACCTCGTCTAGACTTGGTAATGGCTTCAGTTTGGTAAATAATGGAGTGCATAAGATTTTAGAGACATGACATATCCTACTGAAGCCACTCACTGATTATTAGATCTCGTAGAGCTATCAAACTGTGGTAATATTGATTCATCTGTCTTTTCAAATAGCATCTGCCATTTACAATGTAAACAATATTGGACAACTTAACAGGCCAGCTATAATGCAATGGGGTGTCGGAATGTTCGTAAAGCCAGGTACAAACATATGTAAGCTCTATGAACGTGGCTGTTATCTTGGAAGACTGGAGTGCCCACAGCACATCAGGAACTAGAGAATGTTGAAATAATGTTGTCATTGAAACACTCAACAATCTGAGTTTATTAAGACTTCACTTCCTTAATTTCCTAATGTTTCTACAATTTCTTCGGCTTTAGTATGCACTTTATACCCAGTAATCGTGAAGAGTTCACTCATAAATGTAAAGATTCTGAACTACAAAACCTGGTTTCTAAATATCGGCGACCGTTAACTGATCAATCTGAAACCTCTTGGTATAAAGATATTGAATAATCACTTATGTCGTCATTGAATTTTTCGATCTCTTTGTAGTCTGCCAAGTTGTGTGTGCAATATGTAGTCTGAAATGTTCTCTTCGTCCATTCTCGGAGGTGCCATGGTGTAGCACGAAATCACAATCGCTGTCGTGGCCCAGAATCACACACTGTTGGCGAGACATATCGTATTGCTATGTAGATTTAATTGGAAACTTTTTAGGGGAGATCTGGGTTAACCCTCTGCAATGCTACACTATTAACTCATTATATGTAAATTGGGGAGGGGGGGGGGGGGGGAGATCACTGTTGTCAGCTGCAGCGGGACATTAAGAGGAATCCGCGATAAAGAGCGAAAATGCGTATTCGAACCCGAGATCTCCTGCTTACTAGACTGGTGCGTTAACCACTGCGCCATCCGAGACACAGCGTTATCGCAACTGCACGGACTATCTCTGTAGGCCTCACGGCCGATCCACACTCCCACCGAGACCCACCTATCCGCAATCCTTATCTGTTACACTCCTGTTCGCTACTCAGATTCCCACAGGAGGGCAGACGTATTTGTGCATTCGCACTGAAGAGAGTGGATTCATTGCCCAGCTAGGCTTATCAATTATATGAATGCGAGTTGTTTGTTGTCTCGGACATGTCCGAAAGAAGACACGGCACGTTCATACATGTTAAATCAGCGTAAGTAAGGGTCTCTAGTCTCGCTTTGACTCGCGTAACATGGTTAATATCACACTACTCCGGAAGTTATCTAAAGCCCTGTAGCTACTTTCAGAAAAATTCCGAGACTGACCACTAGAAAACGTTACCACTAACTGTTCATACGCAGTTTCCAACTGGTTTTGTCTTTAATTTCCGTAACAAAACAAAACAGAATAAAGGTTTAAAGTCAGCGGGGGACATTCCAACAAAACCACCACACACAAATTTCCCCAATAACTATTATATTTTTCCAGATACTGGTTTTGCGGTCTATTTTAATGGCTTTGCAGTGCCTTCCATGACAGTGGACAGTAACAGGCCTTCAATGTCTGTTGTATTTTCATACTCGAAAAGTAACGTCGCTAATCACGAAGGATTAATAACTACTGACTCCGAAATGATAGCCAATATAAAACTTAACATCCGCCCTGTTTCTCTCCTACACCATCTAGAGTAGTCGACCGTCTCTTTTGATTCCCTGAGCTCAAAACCGCTCCACGAAATTGTTTAACACGTAGCTCTTTCGGCTAATCAGGCTCAGAAACAGAATTCAGGCAGTTTCAGTGTTCATTCTGTGCTGCTGTCCGCCTCCGTAACTGAATGGTCAGAGTAGATAGCTGCCATGCGGAAGCCACGGATTCGATTACCGGTACTGCAAGGACTTTTCCTTGGTAGGAGGATTGGTACGGGAAGCACATAGCCTCGTGGTGCCAACTGAGGAGCTACACGAAAGGAAGTAGCCGAGTAGCGGTTCCAAAGTCTGTAATGATGGCAAAACAGCATGGAGAGCGGTGTGCTGACAACACGCTCTCCATATCTTATCCACACGGCGCCGAATGGCACAGGATGACACGGCGGCCAGCATGGCTTGGCCCTTCAGGGCCTGAACGAGGAGCGCGTTTTATTTCCTACTCCTGATAACACAACTTTTGTAAAGAATTTGCTCTTTCTAGCAAGAACTTTATTTTTAGTAATTGCTGGAAAACAGCTATCATCTTAGGAAAAACAGACGCTCTGAAACTAGCCTTGTGGGTGTCGACCGAATTTATAATGACTATAGGCAGACTGATCCACCACCTCCAGGCAGAACCAAAACCCCTGCTCCCACATACTGGAACAGGACGAGGCGAACAGGACGAGGCGACGGGTGCGGCCATTAAAGGTCGGGCCACTTTTAATACCGACGTGTGTCTTAACTTTGAACCTACCTTGCTGCTGATAACCCTTCAACTAAGCTGTTCATATTACTCTACACGTTATTTTCTTGTTCATTGTTATGCGTCCTGTAGTATTCTGTTTGATTTTGTGGCCTAAATCTGTACTCTTCTGATGCGGTTTTCCAGCAACGGCCCTTCCCCGATTTCCACTGTGTCTTCCTTCAACCTATCGATTCCTCTTTCCAAGTTTTCTAAAAAGCCTTCCCAGTTAAGTCACCTGACAATCAACGACCTGACCCAGAAGAGTGCCGTTATCTGTAAACACTAAAGCTGCAAGTTCTTGGCGAATACAGCGGCTCCAATTTCGCCTTTGTTTTCAGGTGTGTTGCTATTTCAACATACCCAAGGCCATGTTGTCTAAGACTACTAGACCCAAGCATCTATTGAAAATCTTGATGCCACCTTTCTGGAATCACAAGTTAAGCCTGTACTCTCCACAGATTAGCGATGGATCGAATCGAGAATTTCATGGAATCGAGTACTCTGTTTTCAAAAATCGAGAACTTAAGGCGAACAGTCTGGTTACTAGGAGCGCCGTACGCTTCAGCCACGCTACCGACTGTACTCACAGTTCTCGAATGTGTATAATTTGCCTTTATCCATTATGTGGGATTTCATGACATGCACTACCCCTCTAAAGAAATTATTTTTATGTAGAACATACAAAGCTACGTCCGTTCCTTAAGTTGGTTTTTCGGGTGACATTTTTCTACTAAAACAAAAAACTACTGTTTTTGGATTTGCGTGCCCTCTTTGCTATGCTATCTTTTTCATACTAATTTCTGGAAACTATTGGGTAAAAACTGATTACTTCCCTTATTATAGAATAACATCGACTTTTGACAATAACATGGCTTTATTTTCGTTACTGGTGACAGCTGTTATAAGTATCCAGAATTAAGTAATCCAGTGCACATCATTTGAAAAGTTTCCAGTAAAAAATGCGGTCGCTGGGGAATTTGTCAGGGAAAGCGTTTGCGAATGTAAATAAAAAAATTCCAGAAAATAGCACTGACGTGATAATTATAATTAGCAGAATGGAGAGAACCAGTGCGAAGACCTGTCGCTAAGGCAAAGAGGGATCAGTCTGTACAGCAGTGGTCATTGGCTGAAAGGTTAAAAGCTGAATGATTTTCTGGAATCAAGCAGTCAGGTTTTCGGTTTCGGAGAGTACTGGGGAAATTTCGTGTCCTGTGCGGTGTGAAGTGAATATGATATGATATAAAGTGAGGGTTCTGATTTATCCTAGACGTGTCGCACAATTGGCGAGCAGGCCTTGCGTTACACTGAACGGCAAATGCAATCTAGAATACTAATGGACGTGGTTAAGTTTTCTTAACAATGAAAGTGTGGCTGAGGAAACATTGGCTACTGTTTGAAACAACTGAGTGGAGGGGATCTCGGTCCTTTGGGTGTAGCGACGAGACTGAACGGAACGAAAGCTTGCAGTTATGTTAATAGTACCGTCTAAAGATGTTAAAAAGAAGTGTTCGATCGAGTGAATTAATGAAGCGCAGATAACAGTAGAACCAAATGTGATTCAATATTTCGGAGTGGAACAATTCAGTTGTGCTCGAGGCGAAGAGACTGTAAGAACAGTGATACAGAAGACTCGTTTTGTATAGGACACGCTTGGAAAGAAAGCATTCAAATAAATAGGGTGAGAATGATTGCAGAGTGGGGTTAATAATTGTAATGAGCAACAATTTTAATTTTGTGTTTCGTTAGTTCCTGGTAAGAATCCCACACTACTCAGCAATACTCCAGCGGGTACGGACATAAGTAGCGTAGTCAATCTCTTTAGCAAACTTGTTGCATCTTCTAAGTGTTCTTCCAATAAAAATAAGTCTTTGGTTTGCCTTCCACACAACATTATCTATGTGATCGTTCTAATTTAAGTTGTAACTCTTAGGCATTTAATTGAACTGAGAGCCTTTATATTTGTGATATTTATCCGTTAAGCGAAATTCAGCTGACTTCTTTTAGTACCCATGTGGATGACCTCACACTTCATTATTTAGGGTCAAATACCACTTTTCGAACCCTACAGATATCTTGGCTGAAACATTTTATAACTGATTTTATCTTCTGATGACTTTACTAGACGGTAAATGATATCACACCTGCGAACAACTTAAGAGAGCTTCTCTCCTAAATCGATTCTATACGTTAGACCAGCAGAGCGCCAACAACACTTCCATAGGGAACACCAGATATCACACCTGTTTTACTCCATGACTTCCCGTCAATTACTGCGAACTGTAACCCCTGACAGCAAATTACGAATCCAGGCGCACAACTCAGATGATACTTCATGGACACGGAATTTGATGAGAAGCCTATTTTGAGTTTGACATAAAAAGCTTTTGGAAATCTAGAAATATGGAATAAATTTGAGATCTGTCGATACCACATATCCACTACTTCGTAAAAATAAAGAGCTAGTTGTGTTTCAGAATAACAATATTATCTGTGTAGCTTACCAAGCTTTAGGTACGGATCTTTCGACAAACTAGTAGTTGCATGTCACTGCTACGTACTGAGTTGTTACATCAGCATACTGTGAAAGGAATCTAGCTGTTACACAATCTGGACCGGAGGTCTTGTCTCTAATTTTTGAACCGAGCTGCTTCGTTACACCGACAATATCAGCTTCTAAGTTACTCACGATGGTAGCAGTTCTAGGTAGGATTTCGGCAATATTTACTTCGTCTTTAGTGAAGGAATTTTGAAAAACCGTATTTAATAGAGCTGGGCGAAAAATACTCGCATTCGAACGGGCTCGAGATTTCCAGATACGATGCAGCGTTGGATGCAGTATCAGGCCAGTTCGAACAATCGTGATATTTGTCTCGCACTGAGTGAAGGCAAGGAATGTGCAAGAAACTATGAACCAGCTAAAACAGTAAGCTATGACTCTGGTTATTTAACAACTTCGTGAAGCACTGGATGAAACAGCGTTAAAGCCCAGCACTGTATTTCCTTTTGCGTTTGAGCGAATTTACCATTCGAGTTCTCATGCGGTACCAGTATGTATGGTTAAATAAATACTGAATCGTAAGTAAGGGTAACAGACAAAGACGAAAATATTGTCCTCCAAAAAATATTACTTGACTGAATCCAGTATAATATTTTATTTGTTTATGAGAGGCGCTAATGATTTACCAAGTTAGTTGCAAGTGAGCAATTCAATCCCTGTTAACATATGAGAGTAACAGATAAAAACGGCAACATTCAGATAAAACAATCAAAATTAAATCCAAACAAAAGAAATATTTTGTTTGGAAGTGTGTGTAATTTTTACCGACAGAATGAATTACAGCAGCAAGCCCCGTCTTGGAGACAGTACCATCATACGTCACTGGATCGCGCGACGAGCGGAAGATCGAGAACTGTAGGGGATCATGATTGCAATCTTCTATTTATTTACTTATTCGTTGCCGTTGTTACACGTGACCTGCACCCTGGAAGATATTTCAATTCGTGTTTCAATATTTATTTTTATTATTAAAAACCACAGGCATTAAAAACACTTAGATTGGTCGCTATGATAGTACCAACCAACGTCACTAAATCGCAGGCCGATCAGAAGGTGGAACAGAACCAGAGATTTCCGTAATTGTTACCTAAATTGTTCGAACAGTTCGAAACGTGTACAAACAGAGCCCTACTCTTTAGTGGCACTCGTCTGAGATCCCTACTAGGTAGGACAGATAGAAGAAATGATAAGATCCAAGAAGAACGGCGCATTTCGTCACGGGATCGTTCAGGTGGCGCGAGAGCGTTACGGAGATTCTCAACAAACTCCATGTGCAAACGTTACCTGAGAAGCGTTGTTCATCACGGAGAAATTTACTACTGGAATTTCAAGATAGCACTTTCCGGGAAGGGTCTGCCAACCTATTACTTCCCCCGCAGATACGGTTCGCGTAATGACCACAAGGCAAAAATTCGACAAAATAGAGCTTACCGATATTAATTTTTCCCACGAGCTATTCGCGAGTAGAACAGGGTTGGAGGGCTCGGTGGGACAAAACAATCCTCCGCCACACACCATTAGGTGGCTTGCGAAGTACGATGTGGATGTAGATGAATAATACCATGCTGTAGTACAGTGAAGGTATTGACTGTCTTTGCCGCTGGTTTACTTCACATACGAACATAATCTCTGGATTTCCTGCCAGATTTCGAGAAAGGGTTTGTTTGTGGAAACCATTAAAAGTACCCTGCACTGAAGCGAGCGCTGAATTTCGAGCTTCTGTAAAACTTCGCCAACCTTGGGGATTCTGCGTTCTTTTAAGTTTGGCTAGCTTTTTCGTGTTCCATGGAGGATCAACTCCGTCGTTTGTTTACGTGGAATAAATCTAACTGACGTCAATACAATTTCTTTGAATTTAAAACACACTTGGTCTTAGCTTTCATAGATAGTTCAGAAGGAATGGAGGCTGTCTCTTAGAAAGGCGACGAGCCATTTTTATCTGCTTTTCTAGAGATGTATTTTGCGTTTATTTTTGGTGGGTTTGGTTGTTACGGTATTCAGTCTCGCCTCAACAACCTTGTGGTCACTAATCGCTGTACCTGTCAATGCTTCCCACTTGCTCGCGATTATTTGTTGCCAGGAGATGGAGTATGTTTTCGCAACCACTTGCACTTCGAGTGGACTCTCGAACTAATCGATCAAAATAATATTCGGAGAAAGTATTTAGTACGATCTCTGACGACGTTTTATGCTCACCGCCAGTACCTGGCTCCTCAAACAAACAGGTGAATAACTAGTGCGCTATTGACTGCCCGAATTTACAGTTAATTACGAAATGCGACGTAAATCACTGCTCTACAGAAGCAGAAAGCTCTGAGATATTTCGCGATTCATGAAACGTATATCAGAAAGACAGATTGGACGCCATACTCGATGCGTGTTTACCATTGGACCTAATGACGTCGAATTTGACAGACAGTGAAGTTATCTGGTCGTGTGAAACAGTCTAGGTGAAATCAATTTTCTTGGAGGTTTCTACTAGCCACCTGATTCCGCTGTGACACTTTTAGAGTCACTGACAAAGTCTACTGTTAGTAGTGCGGAAATAACCAGATAATGTAATATTAGTTGGAGGCGACTTTAACCTACGGAGTATAGACTGGGACGTCCATGGATTCATTTCAGGGTGTACACATGACATGCCACGTTCTTTAGAACACATTCTCCGAAAACTAGTCTTGAGCAGCTAGCTCGACAGCCCATACGCAATGGAGCTATTTTAGACCTCGTAGATACAAACAGCCCCGACCTAATCGACGGCGTCAGAATAGAAACACGGATTAGTGACCGAAATATGATATCGGCTTTGGTTATTTAAGTTAATGAAGCAATCAAGAAGGCAAGGAGAGTATTTCTGCTAGAAAGACCACATCCCATTTAGGCAATGAATTGGTCAATTCGTTGTAATTGACTCCCATTACGATGGACGTAGAGCAAGTATGGGTAAAGTTTAAACGGATTCTAATTTATGCTCTGGAGTAGTATGTGCCGAGTAAGTGAATTATGTACGGAAAAGACCCACCGTGGTTTAACAACGAAATTCGAAAAATACTTTAGTAGAGAGGTCGCACTCTTGGTTCAAAAGAAAGGACAAAAGCAGACTAGCAGTCAAAAAGGGCATTCCTGATCAAGAGAAGCCTACTACTGTGAAACGCAGGTCTTAAATTTGAGGAAGACATTTCTGAGAATGCACTTTTGGAGCACTGCATTGTGTGGTAGTGAAACATGGACTGTGTGAAAACGGAAAAAGAAACTAAGTATTTGAGCTGTGGTGCTACAGAGGAATGTTGAAAATTAGGTGAACTGATAAGGTAAGAAATGAGGTTCTCCGCAGAATCGGCGAAGAAAGGAATATCTGGAAAACACTGACAAGAAGGGGCAGGACGATGGGGCATTTGTTGAGACATCACGAAATAACTTGCGTGATACTAGAGGGCTGTAGAGGAACACAGAGATTGGAATACATCCAGCAAATAATTGAGGATGTAGGTTCCAAGTGCTACTCTGAGATGATGAGGTTGGCACAAGAGGAATTCGTGGCAGCCGCATCAAACCAGTCAAAAGACAGGCCCCTTACTTATCATACATTTGTCGCGAATATCTCGTCCAATGCTAAGTCACAGTGACCGGGAAAGAACGCAGGTGACTCCTGTACGTAAGAAGGGTAAATGAACGAACATCGCTTTGATGCAAAAACCTTTAACATATTCTCAGTTCGAATAAAAGTTCCTTGAGATGGAAACGTTTCTGTCCATAAATCAGCACTATTTTAGAAATCATCGCTAGTGCGAAACTCCGTGTTCATCAGATACAAGAATTTCGTCAGGAGTGCCGCTGGGAAGTGATATTTTCTATGTACGTAAATGATCTGGCGGAAGAATAAGGAACAGTCTACGGCTGTCCGCTTATGATGGTGTGGTGTATGGGAAGGCGTCCTCGCTGAGTGACTATAGGATGATTCAGAATGACAGGCAAACTTTCTAGTTGGTGTGCTGAATGGCAACTAGCATGAAAAACTTAATTCATTCGAGTAGGAAAAACAAACCCGTAATATTCGAGTACAGCACTAGTAGTGTGCTGCTGTACACAGCCACGTGGATTAAGTATCTGAGCGGGACGTTAAGCAATAGGAAATGGTTTGAGCATGCAAGAATTGCAGCAGGTAAAGCGAATGGTCGATTTCGATTTATTGAGAGAACTTTCGGGAAGTGTGGTTCATCTGTAAAGGAGACTGTGCGTCCTATTGTAGGCCCGGTCCAGGTTGGTTTAAAGCAAGACATGCAAGCAATTCAGAGGCGGACTGCTATAATTGTTACCGGTAGGTTCGAACAACACTCAAGTATTACGGAGATGTTTCGAGAACTCAACTGATAATCATTGGAAGAAAGGTAACGTTCTTTTTGAGGATCAGTATTGAGAAAATTTAGAGAACCGGCAATTCCGGCTGACTGCAGAACGATTCTACTGCCGCCAACGTAGATTTCGCCTCAGAACGGTAAAGATAATATTAGACAATAGGATTCGTTGAGAGGCAGACAGCCGTTTTTCCCTCGCTGCATTTGCGAGGGGAACAGAAAAGGGAATGACTACTAGAGCTGCAAGGTACCCTCCACCACGCTTCATACGCTGGCTTTCGGAGTATGTATGTAGATTTAAGCATATATATTCGCCAACATATCGAGGGTGGATTGAGGTTACCACCAAATATAATTTTATGAATGGGGTAACTATTCGAAATGAGACTCGAGCCTCCTTTGAACTGTTCAGCAGCTGTATCATGTGAGTCATGAGGTCGGTAAACGGAACCCATTGTAAATTTGTTTAGGTGGTCAAATATAACCACTACCCGTACTAACTCACAAAAGTATTTCAATTTTGCTACAGGACATATTACTTCTAACAGCAACTAACACGCCACCACCAAACGTATTTCAGCTTCCAGTATCTGTAACGATTTGTATTTCGGTCCTTTCTATTAGACCCTGGTGCTCTCGTTCTTTCCAAATACCGCTAAGGTAATTTACTACCACATACCTACGATTCCTAGGTCAACCCTTGTCCTGTGTTTGATCTGCACCCTTTTGTTGTTTCCCCGACACCTTCTAACCTAAAAACTGCCCAGTCCACTCCACACGGGCCCTGGTACCCGTGCAGCCGCCTCTTGCAAGTAGTGTACCCCTGACCAAATAAGCTGGGCCCCACAACCCACCACCCTACGGCGCAACTCAAGAAATCTGCACCCTACGTGGTCTCAGAACCGTCTGAGCCTTACATTCAGACTCTCCACATAGCTCTGTATCAAAGGTCCGCGCCAGCTAACGGGTGAGGGGTCAACCTCAGTGCGTTCGTGCTGTAATTGGGGCATCAACTGTTACTAGACCTATCAGGAGGCATGAATCCCACAGCGATGCCCACTGGCGACGGCCTCAAGCTGCGTGACCGAAGCCAACGCTTACACGAGCTGTGAGTGAAGGGTCACCAATTCATCCTGCGTCCGGATATAACAATCCAAATCCCTCTCCCTAATAAATACGGCAGAAATAAACAGCTTTTAAAATTCTAGATTATGCCTACCAAGCACAAACACAGAAGGAAACAAAGAATTAAACTAGTAACTACACAGGAAAGTGAAAAGTAGTTACTGTTCGGAGCTCCTAATAATAATTCACAAAAGAACGCTGCACTAGCCGATTTTGCTGCACGAACGGAAGCAGCTTCCTTTACTGACACTTTTGCTGTCGGATATTCCGATTTTTTTCCACAACAACACTCTACCTCAATCAAGTGTGTGGCTGTGGGGTGTCTATTTGACAGTATATTTTGGTGCATTAAATTAAATAGTGTCAAGTGCTGACATACTGCAGGTAAAGAGCAGAAGTTGTAGGATGTACATGACGTACAACAAAGCAGTTACTTTTGGAGAGGCAGGCCTGGCAACGATTTTTTACTTCACATAATGTGACCTGTTAATAAATACAGTAAGCTGGACTAATCATCGTTCAATTTTTAAATAACGAGTTTAAAATTCTGTGAAAATAAGTAGATATATCAAACAATGTTTCTTTGGAATGATTCCAAATAACATACCTAAACTGCGGAGGTATGTGTGTAAGTGCAGACCAATATTGACTAACCCCCCCCCCCTCCGGTCTCCCTCTGTCGCGCTGCAAGCTAGGCTAGCTAGATTATTGGCTTAAGAGAAGTGAGGCTCTGTAGACTACCTTACCTCCAGGGAATTAAAAACGCAAAAAAGAATTAGAAAGGGAATGATAGCAGTACACTGTCCTGTCGAGGAAGTCATCTAATTCTATTCTACATTGATACATCAACAAAGCCTATACTTTCCCTCACAGTGTGACAATCGGCACTTCGCAAAAAGATAGTTCCTCCTGTCATCTATTCCCACATGACATACGTTGGTGGCAGATATTCACTTGCCTGCCTAATACCAGTTCTGTATAGTCTATAGTGCTCGAAAGCGAGAAGTCTTCTCTTTACAGAGGGGGGGGACTAACATTTTCAATGAGTTTTCTAACTAGAGGGGCCGTCACACAAGCAGGCATGTCAAGGCCACACCGCTACCGGCAGTTTTCAGGCGCTAAGCGCTGTTATTCGCTCACTTCATAGCTTTGTTCCCACATGTCACTGGTAACAGTGCACTGCGTCAGCACCAGCTGAATGTTCATTGTTTTCGTGAAATATACTGTGTTCAAAGTATGGTTCAGTGAACTGATGTGTGCGCATGGTAGTCAGCGAAACGCACGAGCAAGGACCTACGTGCGTGAAGGGCGAAAATACGTTAGGAATAACGTATCTTACGCAAGTTCGTAAAATGACAAAACCTTGTGGGATTTCAGAATCAATTGAATGCCTTATTAACAGTGCAGTAACAACGGCGCGCGCACACAAGAGATATTAGCACACGTTTTGGTTCCCAAAAGAAGGGAGACAAATGGAAACTAAAATCTACAGAACTTTATCATTCTGTCCAAAACTTCTACGTGGAACTATGCTTCGATACTACGATAAAGGAAAGTATCCAACAGCTAGGAAAATGCACTATGATCTCCGTGAAAAGGAACTAATTATTCTGGCTCATTGACCTCCGTTCTTTGTTTTCTCCCGCTCACTTACTTTCTGATTCGGCAAGCTTAATGAAGGACGAAAGTTTTTACAGGAAGGCAGACATTGCAGCAGCAAGAATGAAGTTGTGTGCGCAAAGCACTTATTGCGTCTTGACAATCTTACTATATTCTGATGAAACTAGGGTTGTACAAAAATGTTTTTGCTCGACTTCAACGGAAATGCTTACTTGGTAAGACCTATAGTTACTTTTGTACAGTGTATATCGGCGAATGGGGTGATGGGTGCAGTGACGAAGGGTCAGAAAGAGCAGCAAATAGATTTTCAGAAGGCAGGGAGTATTCTCGATCGTTTTCAGGAGAGCTGCCGTGACAAATTCCGGCGGCGGCTTGTCTCTCGTAAATAAAATGCGTTCATAAGTGACACTTTGCAATGTCTCAGATGTTACCAAAATTAATTTTATAGTTTTCTTAAAATTCTCACTGTAAGTTCTTACAAGGTCCAACTGAAAGGAAATTCACCAGCAATTATATTTTTCGTTAAACTAGTGGAATACTGGACACGTCTTAAGGTAATTTGTTTATTAGCTTTGAATACTTTTATTTTTCATAATAAAATTTCTCTCTCATACTCCTATAAACTTTAAGAATGTTATATATTTTTCAGTCCAAATATGTCCGTTTTACTTTCGATAGGGTGCAGGGAAAAATTATTTTTCTTCAAAATTTCTTAATGCGTTAGATTTTTCGTAGCAGCCGACAAGAGTTTTCTTTTCGGAAGTACATCATATTCTAGACTAAAAATGAAACACTTTTTTCGGAATTTTTACCAACATTTGAAATTTTCACTAACTGGCAATGCTGTAGAATGGTGAGATGACCTTTAGGTGCTTATTTTCTTGAGGGCCACTGTGGTATAGGTCCAACAACAAATTGTTATTTTAACAATGTTCTTGTTTTGCCAAAATACAGTTATGGATTTATTCGTTAACTAATCCAAGATCTGTAAGCAATGACTGCTTCTTTCTTGGGCTGTGTCGAGGATCAAGTTTCTAATGAAAAATCACTGATAGTAAATATTTCCCGATTGAGGAATGTATTAGTATGGGGGAAGTCCATACGATCCGTAGCTGAATTTTATTTCATATCAATGCTTGACGTCAGCTAGTAATGTGTTGGACCTGCCAAATTTTCATCCCCTCTAACAAATTAAAGATTTAATAAGTTTTCATGTTACTTGTTAAGGTACTTTCTATTGTTCTGTTATAAAATTATTGCACAGGCTCTTCACTGTTCTTTTGGAAAGGAAACAGAAGTATTTATCCCAGATAAGCGGATGCTTCATTTGCGGCATTGGGCTTTCTTCGCATTTATGAAGAAAAATGTTTCTCTGCCACACAGCTTTGATACGTTTCATTTAGAGAAACCTGCGTTGATAATATTTAACAATCGAGCTGTAAATAATTGTAATGAAATATATTAATGTTTTTAAAGTCTCGTCAGAATGAAAGAGAAAGGAACAAACAGGAGAATATTAATTTCTAGAATTATGCAAACTGATTCGTGTTTCTCAACGATATACCACTAATTTTCATATTTTGTAACAGCGATTAAATAATTAGTTCAACTTACCAACATGTTGACCGTAATGGCAAAGATGTTCCTCACCTCAAGACATTTCTTCCAAAGTAATCACTCACTATCTTCGTATACTGGGATTTTCGTTTCGTCGACACAACAACAAAATCAGCTTTCACAATGATCTCAGAATCAAATACATCTGGATAATCACTGTGAAAACCGGGTTCGTCTTGTAAATGATGTCCTCTTCAGGCTTCGTGAGGTGCTCTTCGTCACATACACAAACGTTTGTTGTACTGTTAGAGAAGCAAGCAGACACTACAGAACACTTCTGTATAGCTAGTGTTCAAAAAAAAGGAAAAAGACTTACCGTTCAGTTTTGCTTCTTGTTTGTAAACATCGCTTTAGCACATACACGTCCTACGACAAAAAGGGCATAATTAAATGACGCACGAGTAAGGAATGCGGGGATTCCTCAAGTCCTTTAAACATGGGATCTCCCCTTGGAGCTAATACACGGGTGTCGACGGCTAACACATAACTGGAGCCAACTGTTGACAGACTCACGTCAGCCGCATTGTGACCTTTAGCTCGGATGATAAGCCTTTAGATCGCAATTCGTGGCCTGGTGCGTCCCCCTGCCGCTACTGGCTAGCAACACTTTCAGATTTTTTCGTCCAACAACGTCATCGTTTAAATTTTTGCACTATCACAGCGATAAAAGAAGTGTGCCGACCCTAAGAAGTTTCTTTTCACACGAAACGAATGACGTACTCAATGACCTAAATGATGGTTCTGCCTTTATCGGTCTCAAGAACCGGAATAATTAGTTCAAGGGACGCTAAACGTACATCAGCTGGAAGTATAAAGTACAAAGGGCAAGAAGTCAATAAAATACCAGTTACAGAAATGCAGAAGGAATTTCACTACCAACCCTTCTCCCTGTATCAATATGAAAATATTAAGTAATTTATGTTCGAGCAAAAATGAGCACTGTATGTAAAACTACACTGTTACGGGTGCTCCAAAGTAACTGAGGACAAAGACATGTGATGAACTGTTTAAGCATATTTTGTTCGTTTCCAGGTATGAATAACAAACTATCTGTTCTTTCTTCCACCATGCAAAGTCAATATTGCAACCAAGCTGTATTTACGCTTTGCTAACTTAAAGTATTGGTAAACTGTACAAATAGGGCTTTAGTCAGTCAAAATAGTCACGATGATGAGCGACGAAATTTCACAGCTTGCAAGGAACCCAACAAGCTTTTTTTATTGGTTCTGATTTTCATAATATCCTTAGCTGCAATCTGTGAGATATGCTCCTGTTTATTTACACACTCCATGTCATATCTTCAAGTACGCTCTGCCACATGCGTATTTCCATTCACAAGGCCGCATGTTAGGTATCCATGAGCAGGGGATAGGTTCATCGTGTCCGTTACAAATGCGATACGTTGGATTCCAATACAGTAATTTGACGAAATATAAGTAGCATTCAATGTACAACGCTTCTTAAACGCAAATCATATGTTACTATCACTGCTTCAGTTCTCATATTTGACGTTGATACTCGCTGAAACTCACTCCATATTGCACAGAAAAAGGAAAGAACTGGTTTAATCCTCACGAACTGAATGTTAACTCACGCCAACACAAAAAAAATAAGGTAACGGGGAGAGAGTACACACGCCTTTTTCAGTGTCAGATGGGTATCTAGTCAGCGACATTAGAAAGTTTAGACATTTTGCGCGTCTTCCCTTGTTGAGCCATGCACAGTACAGCGCGTCATCGACTGCAGTATGCAGCATATGAAGTATTTAAATGACGCGCAATGATTTACCTACGTATATGCTATATACAGAAACACGAATGATACAACCACACATAGGGAATTTGTCTTTTCCATACATACAGAACAAGGAGAGTAATGATCCATAAAAATTAAACTTCTCAGCTGTCAACTTTAACATCAGAGTTGATACAGGATCAACCTCTGCCCTAAAAGCTGCTGGCCTTAACATACTAACACAATGAGATGGGTTACATGTAAGTTCTCAGAACTCTGCACGAAGTGCACCAGATAATATTTAACACTTTTGCTGTTACAGGAACATTGTCATATTACTAACACTGCATGCCAGTCTCGGTACCAAACGTGCTACAGCAGCAGCTAGTGAATACCAAAGTGTTCTCTAATAGTAGCCGTTCGTATGTTCAAATAAAAAGTCAGAATGCACCGACCTCTGTTAGAGGAACCGCGACCTACAACGAAAAGAAGCACAGAACGAAGCGACCGCCGACGCACGTGCTCGCGTTTTTGTTGCGGTACGTCCCGCGCAGCCAGCAATGGCAATAATTTCCTGTCGCCGTACTGATAACAGCGCACACTCGCAAGCTTGCCAACCTTACGACTTTCAATGACCTCGCTTCAGCATTAGCTGCTTCGTTTCGACGGCATGAGACAGATGTAAGCAGTAAATCAGCTCATACGCAAATTTCGCTTCTTAGAACACCCAGCGGGCAAGTCCGGCCCGGCAAAATAAGGAAAAAACCTTAACAGCTGTAGACATTTACAATGAGAAGCTCATTAGAGGACACTGCGGCTTTTTCGTGACGATATTTTGCCAGTTGCGCAGAACATTTCTGGGTTCCTGGGTTCTCCGATGTCTGCAAATCACTACGCTAACAGCAGCTTAACACTAGAACTATACTTCTAAAGCAGATTGGGGAATGATACAAAGGGAGATCAGTCCTGCACTTTCAAATGAACCATTAAAGTATTCGCTTGGAGTGACTTAGGGAAACTACGGCAAACCTAAATATGGATTGCTAAACAGGATTTTTAAATTCCACCCTCCAGAACACTAGTACAGTGTGTTACCACTGTGCCACATCGTCGGTACGGGAATAACAATATAGGAACAAGTGAATGGCTGACCATACTTTGAAGCTACACTTCGCGTGTCAACGAAAACATTAACGTAAGCTCATTTGTACGCCAGGTACAAGGGTACTGGGGCTAACTTATCCCAGGCGTTCCCGCGGCGCGGATAAGGAAACGCTCGAGAGCGAGTAATGATCGAGAAACGGCTACATAGAGTAATATATACCAAATTCTGGATGATGGAGAATCTAAAACAATTTAAATTATATATGCTAAGTTATACCCAGCAAAAGGCCACAGTCCGCCCACGTTAGGAGAGTAGCTAAGTGTTATGGAAATAACCGTAAGTTTGCACTTTGACTCGAGGTGGTTTCGCCGGTTTCATCCTTTCGCTCAGGTCAGTATAAACTTTTGTTACCTCTCACGTGTCTGATTTAAAACATTATGCGTGTGCCGCCGCGGAACCGAAAGACTATTTCTGTCTTCGGAGACGTCTGTGGTGTTTAAAAAAACTGTACTTGAGGCAGCGAACAATATTTTGATGTCATGTGGACCAAAGCCATTGCAACGAGCGTCCAACAATTTGCCAGCCGACGCAGCCTGTCGCTAAACGAGCACGTTTTGAAGCAGGATATACGACAATGACTGTTCCCGGGGTGTGCCGGAGGCTGGGGAGAGGCGCGGGCCGGCAGCCGCCTCCGCCACGCTGCGTAGTGTTCCCGATTAAAAGCCGGCTCCGCCACATCCTGCTTAGCAAGACATGTGCCTCGGCTCGGGGCGAGCACGGCCGCCAAGGTCGCCGCCGGCGGTCACACTTCGGACCCCTCACTCTATCTACTCTATTTTACCCGCTCTCTCTTCTCATTGGTAGTTTCCACGGGTGAGCAAACCCATAAGATAACACTAACTAGAGTACCTCATCGACCTATTTACGGACGTTTGGAGACAGTAGTGGAGAATTTTCAGGAAGTTGGTAAACTTTCATTTGCGGTAAGGTAACGTGCAACCATATATTTTCAACTGTGACAGGTCTTACGGAAAGTATTGTAATTTCTAGAGCACCCATTCAACGAGGTAATTAATTGTAAAACCTTACGGACCAATTCACATCGAGCGTCCTCAGAAAATGGCAGAAGAGAGTATTCTGCGTGTCAATTCGTTTATCGTTTTGAAATTGAAATGCGTTGCCTCGTATTTATTCCATGCAAATATTTTATTCCGAAAGCCCCACTACACTGGTCACGTCATTCGACAACATGACTTCTCTCGTACGTGAATGTCAACGTCGCCGTAAATCCATGAACTAAACTATGACAACTTTCGAACAGGAATTAGAGCAGAATCAAACATTTTCTTTGAAAGACATCTATTGCCGCCTAGAGACAAATTTCACTCGGGAGGTGGAGCCTTTACGGCGAGTAGTTTTCTCAGGTCAACAAGTTGCGTTATTGCGAGACCCGCATTTCCTGTGCCACAGCAGGCACAGGTATGGCAACATTGCCACTCCAATACTGCATACAGCCGGTTGAAGCCTTTTTAAATCTAATACCGGAATACACTTACACTTTTAAAATCTAATGGCGGAATGCACTTACCAAATTGCGACGTTTTCGATGCTGATGCTGACAGAAGTCGAGCGGTAGAAACGGCAGGCGTTGAAGCCGGGCGACATCCACAGTGGACGCTTGGCGGCGGGCGCGAATGAATGGCTTTATGAATGGGCGTGCGGCGGCCGCAGCTCAGCTGCTGTGACGTCACAACAGGGCCACGCACAGGAAGTGGCCTCGTCACGTGACGGCCGCTATCGTATCGGACTATAGCCGCTCTCGCTCGCTCGTCTCGCAGCTGATTGTAAACAGCAGCGGCAAAGCGGCGAACCAGCAGCCAGTTACTGATTCCACAGTCAAGCGCCGCGCTGTTGCCGGACCTACAGCGGGTTTCACACTTGCTCTCAAATGTGTACACCCCGACGAGCAAAACTCATGTGCTACCTACCGATCGCCATTCAAACAAGCACCATAATATAATAATGTACTCTTTGTTATATAATAGGTGGCCCTCCCGCTTTCAGATATTTCTAGAAAATACGTTCGAAATGGAACACAGTGCTAGACAAACTCGTACGGTTAATAGAAATCAACTGCCGGTCGACGGCCTTACTTACTAATGAGGATTCGAAGCAGACGTTATTGAAGAATCGCTTCAAGAGAGGAATTTGCGAGGTATTACACAGGGGTCAATGTAATATAATCTCGCTCGTAACCGAGCAATCGTGGAGATATAGTTTAGTACCTCCACGAGCTGTCTGAAAAAAGAAGAAAAAAGCTATACTATTATATAGTAGGGAGATTCCAAAGCCAACGATAATTTTACGGAATACTTAGAGTACGGAGGGGCAACTGCTTCCTCACAAGTTCAGCAGTTACTTCTATTCGTAAACAAGGTGTCCTGTCAAAGTGTAGCGAAAAGCAGATGTAGTCGTACAAATACTTTAAAACGCGGTGGGGAAATCTGTCACTCTTGAAAGCAATAATTTCAGTCTACTTAGAGCGGGCAAATCCGACTCAAGCTTGAGATATTTTGAATTTATAGACAGAAACAGACAGGAATCGCCGACATCCTCGCTTTAAGCATTGTTTCTCAATAAGTTTGGTGAACATAACGCGTCACTCAATTTCATCAAACCAAATAAATAAGGTAACATTTTACACGTGTTTCTGGTTAACGTACAGAGACATTACTTTCATCACTACTGTTTTCCAGAAGACGTCACCTCACAGCGTTGTGACCAGCCTTAGCCAACTGTTATACCAAGGGACGATTTCAACTACACAAATGGATTCCACAAAGGCAACACACGCTGCATATAATACATTTCTAATCTGACAATATGAGGCTGACAAGCATTTGGTGTATGAAATCTAATTTTTTAGTTGTAACGTAGCACAGAGTCTTCAAGTTTTTTTTTTTTTTTTTCATTTTGGTACGTAACCATACATGACTTAAGGATGTCAAAGTTACGAAACCACCCAAGACTCCGTATCCCTCACACTACCTGCGTTATTCCAGGGAATCAGAAGCTTCGTGTGTAATTTGTAACTAGGACACAGTGCACAAGAGTCTTCTAACTACTGGCAGCGTATGTTATTCCGATTAGAAGTCCAGTCCATGTCACTCGTCTGGAACCGTTGTAAGCTAACAAAGGGAAGACTACAATTCGAAAAAGTAAGAGTTTCAAAGTTGATTCTGTGACTGCACTGCTCCAACTGGTGCAACTCATGTGCCACGCCTTCCTTACATGTGGCATTAACAAGAGATTGTTGAGATCTACGAGTTATCGAGTTACTATTGAAACTCATTTGAATCAACTTTACGTCCTCCTAGTGGCAGATAAAGGCAGGCACTTTTTTTCTTCTTTAATTCGAAGGATCGTAGTAATTAATCGGTAGTTTTCACTGTGTCAACGAAGGAAGTTAATGAATGCTACAAGCAGCAGGAAGTTATTTTACAGCGAAGGATTATTAAAAACTCAAATTTCGTGAAGCATTCCGTCGAACAACTACTGTTCTCTCACATTAATAACAACTGATATCGCTCACCTGTTTTTTCCTAACAAGACGCATTTCATTCTCCACTACAGTGACAGTCATCCATCGTCTTTAAACTCCAAAAAAGAAAGGAAGCGAGACAGCAAAATCATATGATCTGACATTCGTATAAATGAAGCACTATTATAAGACAGATATGCGACTATTTAAACATTTATCTTTTTTTTTTTTAGACGAGCCTCCTCGCACACTGCTGCTTTGTCAGCATGTATTTGCAGCGTAATGTGCGTGTGAAACCATATCTTTGCTAGACAGAACAATGGCCGTTTGAATTCAGAGGCTTCGACGTTTCGTCAAAGCTAATCGACGCCGCGTTTTATCATTACATGTGACCTTGTTCAACATTGCATCTTTCAAAATCAAGTCTTCTGGACGATGTTTTTTGAGCAGTTCTGTCAGTCATGACATGCGTGAAGCTAATTTTCGAGGATATATCATTTTCAGCTATTCCATATAACATTTGAGAAATTCGTACATAATGGCACATTCATAGATATCAACGTAAAGCTTAATTTGAGTATACAGGACGACGACGGTTCAAATCCGCGCGTGAGACCATCCCAGTTTACGTTTTCCGTGTTTTCCCTATATCGCTCCTTCCCCATTTCTGAGACAACTATTTGCTCCATCTCTAGGGACCTCAATGTCGAGGGACGTTAAACCTTAATATTCCTCCCTTTTTTCTTGTTAGCGCTGTTTCCTTTATAATGTAGAAACTTCCTTCAGCTACAAGTCCCTCCCGTAATTTGAGGACAATCTAACTATTTAAGTTCAACAAACTGCGAACACACTTCGTAGCATTTTCGCCGCTGCTTCTTCTTAGTGTCTAACACAACAGTGAAACATTCCAGGTGACCACTTTGCGCGGGTGCTGGCAGAAAACAACGCAGCAGTTCTTTGAAACTGAAGCGACCAATTCCCACTATGGGTGGGGCCTTAGTTTGCTTTCTGGAGTATTATTTACCACAACTGGTGTCGGTACCGACAGCAGAGTTATTCGTGAGATGGATGGCTCTCATCTTTCTCGCTGGGCAATGCAACGAAAGTTTACAACTAAATACAACGAATGCCGAATATTGTCGCTGCGATTCAGAATTAAAAATTTTGGTTAATGGCATCACAAGAACTATTGCAAATTACCAGTGGCTCGTTAAGCCGCGGAAATGGCCTTCCGTTAGCTGGTCCGCGACGCGTGGGCAGCGCGCGGCTCTTCCGACCACAGAGGCGGCCGCCCTCACGAGGGGGCGTGCTATTTCTGCGCAGCTATCGCCGGCGCGGCGGCAAGATAACGTAGCCCTGCCCACTCAATGAATCCGCTAGCCTGGCACCAACACGCTCTTCCTACCACCTATATCGCCTTTCTACTGTGCCGACCAGCTCTCGCCTCCGTACCTCCTTGCTGTCCTCCGTCGTTTGTTACTCTAATAGGACAACTTCGCTCTGGCATAATGGCACTGCAATAATAGTTTCTTTAATCGCTCCGCACTACTAACACGAGCTTTGGTCATTTCGTGCTTGTTCAGTCTTCCCCAGATGGACAAACACACCGACACACTTATGATAACCCCGTCTACAACTTCTGAAATTACTTTGTAATTAAGCTGGGAAGTTACGAGATACAACTGGCATCTTAATGTATTCCCCTTGACACTTAGCGCACAGTGCTCAAAATGCGGCAGTTCATGGTTTATTTAAGTTCAAACGAATTATTACCAGAAAATGCAGAAAAATAAATCCTGCGCATATATCGCGAGTAGAAGCCTTATATAAGGTGTGCAGATAACATACAGACTTTCAAAAACTGTTTCGTGTTTCGAATGAAACATTACTCAGTCGTTAAGATCTAACCGCGACGAAATAGTCAACTTTGCAATGGATTCCATGCAATAGACTAATTTCGCGTCTCGTTCAGATAAAACTGGAGAAATCGTGTGAAACCATAAAATCGTCGAAGATAATTTTTCGTTTTGAATGTTGTATAATTTAGAAGCTGTAATCTTGTAAGCAGTATAATCCCGTTACTCGGTTTAGGTAAATCATGCCAACTTTCATCATTTACAAGTGTACTAATTGTTCTATTTATAGTTTAAAGCGTAAAGGAATCACATTTCATTCTTAAGGGGACTCGTTCAAGTGATTTTTCTTCCATATATATGAACTTTAGTTACTTTTAATGTAGTGGCTTTATATCTGCAATTTGACTAAATTTCCTATGAGTATACCTCTAAGAACGCTTTGGTTGAACGCTGTGCGATGGAAGTATAGCAAACCGTCCAGACATACCTAAGTAGGTACTCAGCATTTTCTCGTTCCATGTTAAGGAAAATAATGGATTATAAAAGTGGCCTCTTAACATCACATACTTTGCTTCTTGTTCCAAATGTGTAACAAAAATGAAGTTACGTTAACAATGCCTAAGACGTCAAATTAGTGTATCAAACATTCCTCTAAGACCAGATAAACGTCTGAAAACCCCTTTCTGACAGTGTGCTATTCACGAAAGGGCTGTAATATTTACTATTTTAAACAACTGCTGCGTGGACACGACAGAAAAAAGAACAAGAAGCAACTATAAATAGCAGTTTGCTGGGATTCAGGGGCTAGTAAGATGGCGGCGCTGACTTCCAAGTAATGTACAGCCTAAGACTGTCGCGCCACCTCCCCTTATTATACCACCATGGAGATTATTTCTCGATCCTCCATACTGCCAGTCTAATTCTTTGGCCACTGCACCACTTCGCTTAGCAGCACTGCGCAAATGAAATGAATTTACGAACTGTAGGCTGCGTCACCACAAAGTGTAATGTTTTAAAATACATCTTTACTCCAAAGCAGGCGAAGCGAACCAAAATCCTTTGTCAAAATACCATCCAACAAATACCAGCAGTCGATACAAAGGCATGCCACTTCAGTGAAGTAATATGGAATAATTACAAGCGCATAATTATGTCTGCACCAATCATAATCGTGTAATTAAGTATTATGACCACCGAATGACACTGACGCTTCTGGCAAAAGAAGCACCAGGAAAGAATTGTGCGAATTAATTCAATGTACAGAGGCCACGTTGAATAATATATCAGGAACTAACGTTAAAGACTGCGAAGAATCGGCGCGGTTTTTCTGACGGGGAACGTCGGTGATTTGATGTAAAATGTGAAACGAAGTTGAATAGAAAAATGAACTACCAGTACGACTAGTGGATGTCAGAGGGTACAATATCAATTTGTATCAGTCAGTTGGAACAGAGCAAAATGCAAAGGTCTTCGATGTGTTTTATGGCTGGACATTGGAGGTAGGACCGGGAACGTTGCAACAGCAGTGATACGTTTGTGGAACCCGTCAGGAGCGTCGTCCGCAGCGAGGAACAGAGGCTGGACCACGCAGTACAGCCAAAGTGATAAGTGTATTCCGAATGGTCGTAACCGGCCGTACATCTTCGTTCACAGTGTTTGCTCGGCTCTAGGGATCAGGAACGGTTTGGAGCCGTTTATGTCCATGATTCGACGCTTTCTGCTGCGCGTTGCTCTTGTGGCACAGAAGTCGCCGCATCATGTTCTTTCCTACAGAAACCAGAATCACCACAGGCTGCAATGGGTATTGGCGCGTTATGGCTAGTGTACTGATTGAGAAGCTCACTATTTTACTACTAGCGCCATTTCAATTGGTGCTAAACTAAAGACCGCATACGAATGAGGCTCTACCTGCCTTAATTGCCACCCAACGGGCAAACGTCAGGTCCTTGATGTCAGGTACAAGTTTAACATTAAGCACAACGTTGTGGAGGTATTGTGTTTAGGACATTACACGCAACACCACATTCCAGCACGACAATACCACGTAACACGTGGCGATTTTCCTTCGCATTCGTCTGACGTTTGATTTGGTAGGCTGGAAACATTTTTTATACAGTACTCTCAGAAGTGACAGTTGACAGTCTCAGGAACACACGCAAACTAAGTGGAGTGAAGTTCCCCGAAAAATATCCAGGTTCGTTCCGAAACCATAACACGATGTTTAGTATATCTGATGGCAGCACAGGTGGCCTCGGACCATATTGAACTTTCTGAAACATACCACGGACAGCTCCTAAATCCTTATCCATTGTGCTAGTTGTTGTGCTCAGGCTGCAGTTTCCTTTACAGGGGAAAGAATCGTCCAAGTTAGCGAATAGCTGGTGAAATTCAATACTGCTTCCTTTGCATTTAAAACTGCTTCCTTAACGCTCCCATTACTAAAATGAGAGTGAACTATTATGTACCTCATAAGTGCAGTGCTAAAAAGAGGTGTCCAAGCGCAAATGGCTCATGCCGTCAGATAGTAAAATATCATTCTTCCGAGCAGCCTCTCGATTCCACCACGCGGCGAGTGATTAGTGATGGAAAATTGTGAAACAAACAGCGACTGTTGGGCGGAACAGGCATTCCGCAGGCAACGGCGCGAGGCGCGCACTCATTAGGCGACGTCCATTAATCGCGGCGGCCTGGCGCGGCGCTGCCAATTAGGACGGCGAAAGGCGCCGCCTGCGTCGAGCGGAACGCGTGGGCGGGCCGCCGCATTCCGCGCCACTGCCAGCACGAGCGCACCCTGCCCATGCCCTTGCCCCAGCTACATCCGACCGATACGTGGAATATCTTCTCACACATGTCACCACTGGTTCAAAGAATTTGTTTACTTAACACCCAGTACGTTACACTGGATACCGAAATTCACTCCGAGGTTCCCTAATAACGTACAGTGTGTCGAGAAATTCCTTAACACCCAGGTCAAAACAGTATTTTTTTATACCGGAGTACTTTCAATTAAGAACTTTGTATCCAACAGATCTATCTCTTGGCAACGCTGAGATGACGAAATGAATGGGTTACCTCATAATGCCGTGTCAACAAGGATTCAAGTTGGAAGTCAGCTGCAGAAATACTGAGCCATTCTGTCTATTGCCGTCCATATTCGCGAAAGTGCTGCCGGTACAGGATTCTGTGCACGAAATGACCTCTCGACTATATCCAATAAATGTTCGATGGGACTCGTGTCGGATGATCTGGATGGCCAATTCACTTGCTCGAAATGTCCAGAATGTTCTTCAAACCAATCGCGAACAACTGTGATCCACTTCGGGTTTCCGTCCACAATAATTCTATAGATGTTTGGAAACAAAGTCCATGGCTGCAAATGGTCTCCAAGCAGCCGAACAATCACTTCTGTTCAATGATCGGCTCAACCGGACTACAGGACATAGTCCACTTCAAGTAAACATAGTTCACACCTTTACGGAGGTACCACCAGCTTGCACACTGCCCTGTTGAAAACTTGGGTCCATGGCTTCGTGGGGTCTGCGCTACTCCTGCCATCATCTCTTCCCAACTGATAGGAACTCATCTGACTACGCCATGGTTTTCCAGCCGTCCAGGGTCCAACCGATATGGTCACGAGTCCAGGAGAGGCGCTGCAAGTGATGTCGTGCTGTTAACAAAGGCACTCGCGTCCATAGCCTATTAACCCAAAATATCGAATTATTGTCAAACGGATACGTTTGTCCAACGTCCCACATTAATTTCTGCGGTTATTTCAAGCAGTGTTGCTTGTCTGTTGGCACTGAACTCACGCAACGCCGCTGCTCTCAGTAGTTAAGGCCGTCGGCCACCGTGTTGCCCGCGGTGAGAGGTAACTCCCGAAATTTGGTGTTCTCGGCACACTCTTGACACTGTGGATCTCAGAATATTCAATTCCCTAACGATTTCCGAAATGGAATGTCCCGTGCGTCTAGCCCCAACTACCATTCCGCGTTCTGAGTCCGGTAATTGCTGTCGCGTAGCCATAACCACGTAGGAAACATTCACATGAATCACCTGAGCACAGCTCCGCCAACGCATGGCCCTTTTACACCTCGTGTACGCGATACTACCCGTATCAACATATGTGCATATCGCTACCGCACGACTTTCGTCACCTCTGAGTACACTTACACGTCTATCCTTGTGTCTATATATATGCTCCTTGACATCTTGCGAAACATCTCCGAAATTATGTTCCGAAAGACTTCAACATTTTCAGGGAATTCATTAGTCTTGCGCCAAAACTCAGTCACATGGGAGTTTAGTACGCGTAATGAGTTATCTCTCGTGGTAAAGTTCGTGGTGGTCATTTCAGCAGGGCTAGATATGTAGCTTAACGACGTCCTATCCAGCAGCTACGAAAAGTCTCACTACGTAACTCAAACAGAAATGTAATGTATGCTGAAGCTCTACCCTGCTGTAACCACGCAAGATTCGTGATTCCCTTGTCCTAGAGATGAGCACATTTGCAACGCGTCCAATTAAGATTTACATTTGTTTACCCTACGAAAGAAATGTGGTCTAAACAGGTGTTGTGATACCTCCGCTCACATCACAATATGGCGCTAGTTTCTTTCCAACGATTTTCTGTTGACCAGAAATCACCATTCCTGGCCTTTGAACTGTGGCGTCAATCACATTCATCATCAGTAAACGGAACTCTCGAGCGAGGCACACGGCATTTGGAAACTGGCACGTTGCAGCTAGTTGCTCAGTGATGTCTTAATTCATTTACAAATGTCGATCTCACTTCTCTTTTTAAAGAAAAAAATGCTTTTCTGCAGTTTCCAAGCAGGGATACCAGTAAAGCAACTGCTTATTTCCCCAACGCTCAAATCAACAGGGATACACCGACTTCTTGCATACTGTGTACAATACAACCGCTGATAGTCTCAGTCTACACAAACTGTTCATCACAGAAGGTCAGCACCACTATCAGGTGGCTCATAGATGATGCATTATAGAAACGTACCGTCGCTGGATGATAGCAAGCAAATGCAGTACGACTACTGCAATATTTTCATTTACTATACAGAATTTCAACTTCATTTTTATGTCAACAAATGCAAGGTAGCGCTTATGAAGTTAAACAACCAGTTACTGCGTAACAAAGATTAGAGGTAAAATAATGAGATTTTCACTCTGCAGCGGAGTGTGCGCTGATATTGAACTTCCTGGCAGATTAAAACTGTGCCGAACCGAGACTCGAACTCGGGACCTTTGCCTTTCGCGGGCAAGTGCTCTACCATCTGAGCTACCCAAGCATGATAAGGCCCCGTTCTCACAGCTTTACTTCTGCCAGTACCTAGTCTCCTACCTTCCAAACCTTCCAGACTTTACTGCTGCCAACAGTTCATCCAGCAATGAGCTGCGGGGCTAATCGTTCGGTGCGTTTCGTGTGTAGTGGACATATCTGTTCCACTTCTCATTCGCGACTGTCACTCGTTTCGGCGAAGGAGACACGCGACGTCGCACGTTCATTAAAGTACTAGCGGCCTGTCATTCAGAACGCTAAGGCTGCAGGTCCCCGTCGCCAATCCAGATTTAGGTTTTTTGTGTTTGCTTCAAGTGAGGTTCCAGCTGGGATGGTTCGTTTGACAAAGCGACGGCCGAAACCCTGCCCATCCTTGTGAAATACGAGTTTGGGTGTGTCATGATCTCGTCTCCGGCGGAACGTTAAATCACATATTGTTCCTTCTTACTTCTCGTCCAAAAATGAACGATACACAGCAATTATTCCCATGTCCACACAACTGGACTGAGCCAACGTCTGATACTATCATGTTCAAGTATTCTACAAAATGCGCTTCAGCGATTTTTTTAGGTGCAGCTTTATAATCGATACGCTTCCATACCAGATACACACTTATTTTAAATTATATTATTTGTGTAGCTGTTACAGTCGATAGTGTAGTGTACTGTGAAGATATCATTTACAATGGCTACCACTGCTAAAAGCAGCAATTTTTTGTACACGAGTCTGCAATGTAATTAAAAAATGGTGAGCTGCTATAACACAAACCCTTGGTCTTCCGAACAGGAGCCAGAATTTTTACCGTTGCACAGCTTCTTTGTTCAGCGTTAGTGAGGTGTCATTCAGTATGTAGGTCTAACAGTCGTTCTTCAAACAATTCTGAACGGAACGTCTGCTACGCGACTGGAATCTTTTGCTGTCTCATCACAGAAGCAAGTTACCTTTTCTCCTGCTGGTGTTTCAGAGGTTTCGGGCATATTTTTCTTAGGCGAAATCCATTTATTCACTACTTCACATTCTGTGAACAGATGAATGATCGCTTCTCGCAAACTTCTCTAAGTTATCAACTACTTCGTCTCTAACGACCTAACGTCGAAGAGAGATTACACCGTCACGCGAGCGCAGAAAAAATACTTGGAAAAACGCTGGGTAAGCGAGAGGATACTTTAATCCTTTTGTGTTTTTAGGCCGCGTCATTATGTAACACTAATTATGAACGACGTTTTGACAGTCTTTGCAGTGGCTGTTTCAAGGGCGACTAAACACCTAGGCTTTGCGGATTTTTTTCCCTATCTACAGTCTTGTTTCGGTTATCAGAGGGTCATATTTTGGTATGTCATTGGATTGAAGATGGCTGGGGAACGATGCCTGTACGGCAGCCTACTGCTTGCCCTATTCGAGTAGTTGATTGACAGCTAACAGTGAATCCGCAGCTTGTACAGAGAGGGAGCGTTTACATGCTGCAAGATGTCTAGGTTGTATGGTCGAAACGTTGACATATTTTCATGTTTCATAATTACATTCAGATTGACAGAAGCAGTGGAAGCCTCTGATCTTATGAGAAAAAGTGTTTTAAATATGCATTATGAACGTCAATTGCAAATGTGCCATACGTGGAAAAGAAGTTCAGGCGACCACTTTTGACTGGCACTGTTTGCGGCTGTTGCACCTCCCCCGCCTAGCGACGGTCTTTAAAGCGGCGGCTGACGGAATTAAACGAGAAGGGGCACGTCTCCGCAGCGCGCTGCAAATGTCTGAGCAGGTCGGCGGGGCGGCCGCCGTGGCCACTGCGACCGTGTAATTAGACTGTTGACCCCATAAGTCAGGGCACGTGTTACGGCGCTAATTGCATTTAGTTCCAGCACACATATCAGGCGGTCGCCGTGATCTCATCTGGCCGGACTATTTCCGCCGAAGATTGTGGCCGTTGGGCGCGGCCCGTCCGACCGACGCCCGGGGAGAGTTTTTGTGGCGGCCGAGCCGGGCTGAGGCGGCCCCGCCGACGTAACACTATCGCCCCCGACGGCGTCTGTACAGTGGCGTCCACATACCACTTGTCCAACTTACTGGTCGGCCACCCTCGGTCTACAATGCCACATCCTCCGTCGTCAGAATTCAAGGACCTCGCTTTAAGCTCATTTGTGTACATAATGTCTTAAGGCGACAAAGGGTCCGCAATTGCTTAGGGGCGAATTAAAATAGCTACAATCTCTCAGTGTTAATGAGAACCTACATGCTGCATCCCGAAAGTAGCACGTGCATACGTTCCGGTCTAACTCTGAGAAACTCCAGTGAATAGGGTCAGCTGGTGTGCAAAGCCTTACGAAAAGTAACTTTCGCATGATGTGTCACTGCCAAATGACATAGCTCGATGAAACTTGCACCATACGAAATGTACATTGTAGTAAAGAAGAAACCTGAAAAAAATAGGCGCAACGAGGTGAACAGAAATGACAGTTTTATTCCCAATTCATAACGGTCCTCTGGACTTCACGAAAGGCGGAAAGTGGTTCTTAATAGGGTGTGTGATTACTACGGACGGCAGAAGCGAATGGGGAAGGAATACATAGCGTTACCGTGTTCCAGGATTTGGTCAGCATGGTTCTGAGCACTATGGGACTTAGGTCACCAGTCCCCTAGAACTTAGAAGTACTTAAACGTAACTAACCTAAGGACATCACACACATCCATGCCCGAGGCAGGATTCGAACCTGCGACCGTAGCGGTCACGCGCCTAGAACCGCACGGCCACTAGCGGCCGGCATTTGGTCAGTACCCCCACGGAACCTAATGCCTCCAGACATCGTAACACCTACACTATCAAAAGCATCATCTTTAGAATGCTGGACATACCCTCATATAGCGAGAGAAGGGAACACGTGATGCACTAAGGAGTTAGTCGAACACAGTCGTTTTGGTGGTATAGATGTTACAGCGTGGGGAGCCATTATCTTCATGGGCTGATTGACCTCCAAATCTTTGAACACGGTACTCTCACAGGTCAACATTCTCAGACCGTACTCCATCATGTGCGTCTTTTCAAGGATGCACTGGGCTCCGTCTTCATTTTCATGAACTACAATGCTCTACCGTATCTAACAACGCTGGTGGAGCGGCTCTTTAAACGAGAGGGTACTCTATGAGCAGACTGGCCTGCCCGTTACCCTGATTTAATTCCATCGATCACCGTATTGGACGCATCGGGGATACATAATGCAGTACGTTCACATGCACCAACCGTCATCCAGCAGTTGTGAATCGCTGTGATTGAGGAGTGGAACGCCTAATCACATGAAATTCTGACCCATTTCGTGGTCTCCATGGGTGTACGTTGTACAGCAAGCGCTTCCTTCCGTGGTGATCACAAAACCCTATTACGAACATGTCCCGCCGTTTGTTATGTCCAAGGGATCGTATGAAATGATGCGACAATCTAATTATTGTCATTTCCGTACGTCTCATTGCGCATTTATTTCAGTTACCTTCTGTGCTATAGTGTAGCATTTCTTTCGAAATGTGCTCCATGTTCGATCGAGTTATATTATCTGGCAGTTACACTAATGCTAATGTTAGTTGCTTCCTTACGTTTTGCACACCAGACTATAGTATAAGAACACATGTATCTATGTTTCTATGTATGTTTCATGTCTCCTATTAAACCACTCGATCGATTTCAACCGGAGTTGACATATTTACCATCTGGAAAGATGCGTTCTATAAGAAGCACTTAACTTACACAAGGGTGCGGTTGAAACGAAGGGTAACTCGAATGTCTGGAGACATCTCAAGCAAATTTTGTATATAAATGATTTTTTGTATGAAAGTATTGCTACGGATGGAAAGAGAGTGACACGTAAAAAGTTCTAAAACTAACTGTTGGTATTTTTTACTGTATTTAAAAGTTTGAAATTCAATTTGTCTCCTATTTGTGTTATTTGGTGTGTCAATCATATTCCGAGAATGAGGACTGACACGAAACAGTAATTTTGTGGAAGTGCGTCGGTAGCTAAAGTCACGTCAAACGGCTGAATACCACATGAATTTAACATCTCTGGGGACGAATGATGTGTAACAGCAGAGTGACATATCTGTGCGCGCGCAATATACTGTACGTGATATCTGCGTACTCAAGCGAAGCCGCAGGTAAAAAACTAGCAACTAAATAAATTTATCTTCTGCTCCGATAAAGAACCCAGCTTTCATGAAAGGAGGGACGAACATGAGTCGTGTACAACAGAGCAAGCAAAATTAGGATAATTATGGATTTTTTCCTCTCGTTCTGTAAATTACATGTATGAGAGAAAATTTTACTGCGGGATTTAAAAACAACCGCGCTTCAGTAGACAACGTGAAAGATTTTCTCTTTCTTACAAGAGTTGCAGAAAAATAACACTATTAATTCCTCAGACCTAATTGAGGCAAACCACGTTACCTCCTAAACGACATTTTGGCACTTCGCCTACACCGTGTTCAGTACTGCAACTGCCTAGCTGTTTAGCTAGTGAACTACAAAGCATTAGAGAGCTATATGAATGACGCGCAACAGCTTTTAGAGCTGTGTAACGTACATCATTTGGAACCACTGTAGAGATTCAAGTAGTGCAGGATTTCATTCAGTTAACGCTATATTGTCGACAAGAGACGTTTTGAGACGTGGCTGTGTACATAATACAGATAGACTAACAAAGGTAATAGCAACCATGCACTATTGATAATGCTATTTGACAAATAACTGGTTTCCAATCGACAAGGTCATCTTCAGACTGCTGTTCACTCCCAGATGCACATTTATTAATGTTTACGTTGGTTTTCGATTCTTTATTCCCCTTGTAGTGAAAGATCCTTGGGATTGTAGTGCCGTCGAAAATCCCCTCGTCATTTTGTTGCAATGTTGTCTGCTTGTCTTCACGAAATAGTTAAGAGTATCTGAAGCACTTATTTGATTTACAAATAAACAGGTTATCAGTAATAATAATGGTTGCTGTTTTCTTCTTTTCAGGATTCAACCTGCATCATACAAGTAATTTTGTACATAAAATGACGAGAGCCACTAGCGGTTCCACAATTACTGAACAAGCAAGCTGCTGCTACACAACGAACATTTAGCAGACAAAAGGAACAGCTGAATGGTAGGCCGACCCGTTCCTTTTAATGGAGCATTGGTACACTACGTGATCAAAAGTATCCGGACACCAAGCTGAGAATGACAAGTTCCTGGCGCCCTCCATCTGTTATGCTGGAATTCATTACGGTGTTGGCTCGCCCTTAGCCTTTATGACAGCTTCCACTCTCGCACGCATGCCTTCAGTCAGGTGCTGGAAGGTTTCTCAGGGAATGGCAGCCCATTCTTCACGGAGTGCTGCAATGAGGAGAGGTGTCTATGTCTGTAGGTGAGGCCTGGCACGAAGTCGGCGTGTCAAAACATCCCAAAGGTGTCCTATATGATTCAGGTCAGGACTCTGTACACGCCAGTCGATTACAGAGATGATGTTGTTGTGTAACCACTCCCGGCTCCGCCACAGTCCGTGCATTATGAACAGGTGCTCGATCGTGTTGAAAGATGCAATCGCCATCCCCGAATTGCTCTTCAACAGTGGGAAACAAGAAGGTGTTTAAAACAATATAGGCCTGTGCTGTGATAGTGCCACGCAAAACAACAAGGGGTGCAAGCCCCGTCCACGAAAATCATGTCCACATCATAACACAACCGCCTCCGAATTTTACTGCTGGCACTACACACGATGGCAGATGACGTTCACCGGGCATTCGCCATACCCACACCCTGCCATCGCATCGCCACATTGTGTACCGTGATTCGTCACTTCACACTACTTTACTACTGTTCAGTCGTGCATTGTTTAGGCTCCTTACAACAAGCGAGGCGTCGTTTGGCATTTACCAGCGTGATGTGTGGCTTATGAGCAGCCGGGTCTGGATAGATGTCTGGCTATTACACATTACCACCCTCTTCAACTGTTGGCGGTCTCTGTCCCTCACGTTTCCACTTCACTATCACATCGGAAACATTGGACCTAGGGATGTTTAGGAGTGTGGAAATCTCGCGTACAGACGTATGACATGTGCCACCCAATCACCTGACCATGTTCGAATTCCGTGAGTTCCGCGAAGCGCCACATTCTGCTCCCTCACGACGCCTAATGGCTACTGAGATCGCTGATATGGAGTACCTGGTAGTAGGTGGGATCAAAATGCACCTAATATGAAGAACTTAAGTTTTTGGGGGCGTCCGGATACGTTTGATGACTCAGTGTATGATAACAATCCCAGGAATACCACACTTTGTCCACTATATCAACGTGCTGTGCTCTCAACAGTATGTCCAAGCTACATTCCTACACAACGCATAACGACGAGACGAGCTCTGAGACCAAAATTCAGTACCTGTTTGGAGAAATGTAATAACCTTCCACAGCGCCAATTCAATTACCTTTTCAATCGGCTGTGCTACGAGTTTCCATTAATGACTATAGGAAAGTGATTCGACTCCAGCAAACGGCACTGCCACGTCTGACACCAGTTTTTGTTAGATCACCGTAGGGGAATCAACGTCGGGCGTGGTGCTGTTGGTTGCCTTGCCTTCGACAGATTGGAGAGGGGAGGGGGAGGAGGTTGTGTAAATTTCCTTTCCTATCACCAGACGTAGCTAATGTAGTGTATTAAATTCCGAAACTCTCCGCAGTGTGTCAGGAAATGGGGCGCGTGACATTTTGGTGGCGATCCGTCCGTTGGATGGGGATGTTAAGCTCGGTGGCTCCTATGATTCTATACGAGAGAAGTAGGTTCCTAGACCACCACAACGACAATGACACCACGCTACACACACTCATCACATACATTTCTCTCACACTTCGCGATGGGGACATGCTATTATACGAGAAGGAAATAAAACTTTCCAATTTAGGCGGGTAAACCTATCCTTCGGGTCTCTTCGTCATACAACTTTACTTTTTATCGGTCTCTTCCTGCCCACTAATAAGCAGCCCAATTGAAAACTACTTTAGTATTATGACACTGGGAGAGTTGTCACTGTATTACACAACTGTCAGCAACCGCTCAAACTGATCATACGAAATAGACTTGATCCAGTGTTCGCCTTAAAGTAAAATGAGAACTACTGAGTGCCTATGAGAAGAACGAGTTGATGGCATTCTTCAGTATAAGGCATCAATATAGGTTAGGGATACCAACCGGACAGCTCGACAGACTTTACGCGGAAAACCAATTTTACAAAAATACACATATGGTCTAAACATTTACAATGCATTGTGTCGCAAATCTGACACACCTCAGCAGATTTTATATTATTCTGCATACTTGCCGCCGCCGCCGTCTCCCCCCCCCCCCCCCACCCCTCCCTAACCTCTTTACAAACTGCTATTGTACCATAGACACCACAGTGTTTTGGTTACATTTTGATGGATACGTAGAAGTCTTAATACGTATTCACTGAAATAATTTGGCACACTAAGCTAGTCACTGTGTCACTTTCTTCGTGTGATCTCTCTTGGTACTTCGACTTACAGATTTTGCGCTCTGACGCTCCACTCAAAATGCTGCAATTACATATGGAACATTTCTTCCTGAAACTTACAGAAATCAAACTTACAGAAAAAAATCGCTGCTCGTACAAAGATCTATTCACACTGGACGTCTCGGAAAGGAAAGTCAAAACATTTTACAATGCGTTTCCAAATGGTGGCATTCACACATTGTCAACGGAACGAAATGGAACATTGCCGTAAAGGATTCTCCAGAAGCGAGTTTTGACTTCGTTTTCATCGTAGTCTGCTATTAGCATCGAAGTTAACCTGTTCACGCCGCGCTCAACCATAGTAGATAATCACTATGTTATTGCTTGAGTGATTTTTTGACATACGGCGAGGGTACATAAGGACTAAATAGTCCTTATGTACCCTCGCCGTATGTCAAAAAATCACTCAAGCAATCTTCCAGGTAAGAGACCCAATATCTTAAAGTGAAAAAATCATTTGAGTTTCAAAACACCCAGAGAAAGACAAAGCTTACACTGCACACAAAAACTTGTGACAATCTGAATGAAAACAAGATGTAAGAAATAAAACAAAGATGCCAGTCAGTGTTTTGTAACTATTGTTTGCTGTGTCCATATTTATCCATTAACCTTGGGCAAGAAAATTCTGTAATGTCTGTACAATACGTTTTCTATTCTTCTTAGGGCGTTCCTCGCAATCTCTCTCTCACTGCTCATTATTAGCTGAGCGAAGTGTGTTAACGTACCATCTATTGCGAACCTACCTTAATTGAACGATACCGTTCCGTTACGTTTACGTCCAGTGTGATTCGACTTAAGCCATCCTATAAGGGACCCACAAGGATCAGGAGATCAATGAATTCCATATCAGCACAATCTCGGGAAAAAATTACTGTGACTTGACAACCGCGCCTCGATGTGCAAAATTAGACGTGAAATATTGTCCCTAAATCGTTGCCTTTACTCAGGCTTGGTTATCAGGGCAGGACATCAGAACAATAGGAGAAAAAAGCAGTAAAAGTGAAAATTGTGAACTATACTGTCACACGGAGACGGAAAGCTCTTATCGAACTTGCAAACCCACTGCCGAGAAATGGCATGAATAAATCTCTATCAGTTAATAGTACACAATTGCAGCAGACAATGTAGTCCATCAATCAGAACTTCAAGACATTCGTGTGGAGTGGTTTACATATCCGATTTTGTTGCATACCTAAACACAGTTATATGTTTTCCTACAGATTACTACATGAAAGAAAATGTATGTAAGGTTCAAGGTAGGATTCAAAGTTCACCAAAATGATGAACTAATTATATTCCAGGAATCAGTTAAATGAATGATATTTGCACGGACGGCATCAGATTGACAATTATTAAAAAAATTGTTTACAGGACGCTTACTGTGTTCTCCTAAGGCACTACGCCTAGTCTGCTTAACGTACCAGTTGCTCTTGTTGAAAACTTAACTCCCCTGCTTTCGGCAAATGCGCGGTAAGACCTATACTCTCGAATGATGCATGACAACGAAGTGCTGTGGCTCCGACGTTACGACCAGCGTCGCCATCTAGCAGCGCGACGATAAACGCTCTTGCCGACTCAGCCATCTAGCGGCAACAACTGGAAGCGTTGTGCGCGCGTGGTGTGCGGTTCGATCGAGAGAGGGCAGAGCGAGCAGCGCTTTAGTTCGGGCATTTTGACGTCCTTGAGCCACTTATCTACCATCCTTGTCGCCCATTATCTCACTACAGCCGCCGCTAGACAAAGCACGCAGAGGAAGCGGGTGAGAAGGAGGCCGCACTAAACGCTTGCTTCACAGACCATGGTAAGCCTTTCATTCAGAAAACAACTTGGAGTGAATGTTGTTGCACTTCGGGCAGACGACTGGTACTACAAGCCACGGATGCAACTTTGTTACCAAGTTGTGGAATTCTTGCGGTTAATCCGACGATTGCTTTTGTTTTCCCTTCAGCCGTCTTTCCTTACTGCGTAACATTAGGTTTTGTAGGATTAATGACTGTTTTACGATGTAATAGTTTTTAGATAGTCCTTGACTCTAATTATTTCACGTCATGTGTATTTCGTAAATATTGGCAAATTTCGATAGCGATTTTTGGAACTTCAGATGAACGCACAGTTTTAGCAGTAGACAGAAAGGATGGCGCCACTGACGCCATAGCACTAGGAAAAATTCAGTTTAATACGTGGTTCCTCTAGCTTATGGAAGACATACTTCTAAATGTTTTAAATTTTTCAGTTAAACTTATCCAAAAATTTATGTCTTGGTAGCAGACGCGACTTTTCACACTGAAAGTCATACTATTTTCAGTTTCAGGATCCTGCTTATATACAAATCCCTCTCTTTAAAAAGCACGTTTTTAATGTGTTAACAATAATTGACGATTTTTTTTCTGTAATTTGTTTGTAAGGTGGGCCTGAGGTCCCAACCCAACCCCCGTTACTGAAAATGTTGTTAGGGTTAAGGCCACTCAAAAATTTTTCTTTAAAAAAAAATGATTCTTGTTTGAATATTTCTAAATCAGATAGATACTGCCTACAGGAAAATTAGAGAGACCTTTGGAGAGAAGAGAATCACGTGTATGAATATCAAGAGCTCAGATGGCAGCCCAGTTCTAAGCAAAGAAGGGAAGGCAGAAAGGTGGAAGGAGTATATAGAAGGCTTATACAAGGGCGATGTACTTGAGGACAATGTTATGGAAACAGAAGAGGATGTAGATGAAGACGAAATGGGAGATACGATACTGCGCGAAGAGTTTGACAGAGCACTGAAAGACCTGAGTCGAAACAAGGCCCCCGGAGTAGACAACATTCCATTAGAACTACTGAAGGCCTTGGGAGAGCCAGTCATGACAAAACTCTACCAGCTGGTGAGCAAGATGTATGAGACAGGCGAAATACCCTCAGACTTCAAGAAGAATATAATAATTCCAATCCCAAAGAAAGCAGGTGCTGACAGATGTGAAAATTACCGAACTATCAGTTTAATAAGCCACAGCTGCAAAATATTAACGCGAATTCTTTACAGACGAATGGAAAAACTGGTAGATGCAGACCTCGGGGAGGATCAGTTTGGATTCCGTCGAAATGTTGGAACACGTGAGGCAATACTGACCTTACGACTTATCTTAGAAGAAAGATTAAGAAAAGGCAAACCTATGTTTCTAGCATTTGTAGACTTAGAGAAAGCTTTTGACAATGTTGACTGGAATACTCTTTTTCAAATTCTAAAGGTGGCAGGGGTAAAATACAGGGAGCGAAAGGCTATTTATAATTTGTACAGAAACCAGATGGCAGTAATAAGAGTCGAGGGGCATGAAAGGGAAGCAGTGGTTGGGAAAGGAGTGAGACAGGGTTGTAGCCTCTCCCCGATGTTATTCAATCTGTATATTGAGCAAGCAGTAAAGGAAACAAAAGAAAAATTTGGAGTAGGTATTAAAATTCATGGAGACGAAGTAAAAACTTTGAGGTTCGCCGATGACATTGTAATTCTGTCAGAGACAGCAAAGGACTTGGAAGAGCAGTTGAATGGAATGGACAGTGTCTTGAAAGGAGGATATAAGATGAACATTAACAAAAGCAAAACGAGGATAATGGAATGTAGTCAAATTAAATCGGGTGATGCTGAGGGAATTAGATTAGGAAATGAGACACTTAAAGTAGTAAAGGAGTTTTGCTATTTAGGAAGTAAAATAACTGATGATGGTCGAAGTAGAGAGGATATAAAATGTAGACTGGCAATGGCAAGGAAAGCGTTTCTGAAGAAGAGAAATTTGTTAACATCGAATATAGATTTATGTATCAGGAAGTCGTTTCTGAAAGTATTTGTTTGGAGTGTAGCCATGTATGGAAGTGAAACATGGACGATAACTAGTTTGGACAAGAAGAGAATAGAAGCTTTCGAAATGTGGTGCTACAGAAGAATACTGAAGATAAGGTGGATAGATCACGTAACTAATGAGGAGGTATTGAATAGGATTGGGGAGAAGAGAAGTTTGTGGCACAACTTGACTAGAAGAAGGGATCGGTTGGTAGGACATGTTTTGAGGCATCAAGGGATCACAAATTTAGCATTGGAGGGCAGCGTGGAGGGTAAAAATCGTAGAGGGAGACCGAGAGATGAGTACACTAAGCAGATTCAGAAGGATGTAGGTTGCAGTAGGTACTGGGAGATGAAGCAGCTTGCACAGGATAGAGTAGCATGGAGAGCTGCATCAAACCAGTCTCCGGACTGAAGACAACAACAACAATGAGTGTGAGAGAAGATGAACAACGTATATATATATATATATATATATATATATATATATATATATATATACTCCGATACAGGAACTCAAACAGTAAATGAGCGAAAGAACAGCTAAAGGACGGTATTTGCAAGCAAGAGGTGGCTCAGTGTTTAGAACTACAGGCAGAAGCACATTCCTGCGCTAGTTCTCCCGCCGTCCTCGCACGAAGTCTCGTCGAGCATTCTTACCAATCTCGACTCTTCTCCAAGTCGCTTCCACATGTTCTGATTTTCTCTCTCTCTCTTCCTCCCCCTCTCCCCTTCGCACTCTTCCCCGTTCCGACCGAAGATCGCCACGCCTCCACCTCGACAGCAAGCCGCGGCGAGCTCAGAAGACTGGCGCGCCGCACAAAGAAGATCGATAAACCATTAACAAAGTGCAGCCAGTAAGAACAATATAATTAAGCACTCGCAGCGGCATTCCAGAGACCGCGGGGGGACAGGAGTAGGGGCAGAGTGGAATGGTAAAGGCGGCGGGCGAGGGGAAGGTTGGTGGGGGAGACCGCCACGGCGCTGTTGCTCCCAGGCGGCGAAGAATGCAGCGAGGGTGATTAGAGCTGTGGGCAAAGAGCAGCCGCGGCCGCTAGGCGAAAGGACCGCGAGAAACCAGCAAGAAATAGGCGCGCAGTTACGTCATGCATTTATTTCTGCCCGCCGGTGGTGGGGAGTGAGTGATCTGTGTTCCTTTCCCTTGACCGTTCAATTCTCACGCCCTGTAGTCTGGTCTGTGACGTCGCGTGTTCTCGTTAGCGGCGCGGCCGCTGCATTCCACTGGTCACGGCCTCGCCCCCCGCCCGAGCGCGCGCCGGCATCGCGGTTTGCGCCTTCGCTGCTTTCTTGTCGCTCTCTTTCCACTCTGCTACACTTTGTACAGCACACTCAAAACTCAACAATACACGATTTGGAGGCGGGGCGCTTTTCTCATCATGGTGCCACATTCTCGTTCATCACTAGATAATGAACAAATACTCCTTTTCTGTGTTCTGTCGAGAACCATCGTGTAATTAACTGATATCCGTCGTTGTCACGTGTAACAGCCACAACAGTGCCTTCTTATTTCGGCAGAATTTGGAACGATCCCCGTTAATAAGATTATTATGAAACACTAGCAGTGAATGAAACGTGACCCTGAAGTAATGAAACGCCTTAATGATGCTGCATGGAACCGAAGGATCCTATAGTACTAGACTGTCTTAGACTATCGTGTCAGTGCTTTGTATAGCTTAACAAAAGTACAATTCTGTCCTTCTCGGACAATAGTAACAGGACTCCGCGGCTGCAGACATATGCAGTAATAGCTTCACATGTGCCTATGCATATCTCGACAGCTGTATCTATTGATCATCTTGACTTAAACAAGCAATCAGTTAATGGGACACATCCTGCGGCATCAAGAAATCGTCAGGTCATTCGTTAGTGCAGCGAAGTGTGTGTGCCTTTGGTAGTGGGTGGGAGTTAATTTGTAGAGGGAGGCTAAGTGTTGATTACAGTAAACAGTAGTTATGAGAGATGAAGAGGCTTGCATAGAATAGACTAGTGTAGACAGCAGCATCAAACAATTCTTCGGACAGATCATAAAAGGAACATCTGTGGATGTCCATATGAATTATTACTCTGTGGTTAAGTCACGGACAGTGTCAGTAATATGATCTTCGTCAATTTACATTTCATGCTATCGATAGCAATAATTTTACATCACTATTACTACCCACTTGGAATGCAGTATCACTATAATGGCTTCAGCGCTTTGTGTCCTTCAAAGGATAAATGCGTTATTGACGTCTGCAAGGCCGCTCGTCCTGATTTTTCGCACTAATGGACGTGCATCCTGTTTTCATCGTATTTAGCAACTGTCTTAAGCCTGAGCCATTAGTGTTTCTTTTGCATGAACAGATGTCACATACATAACTACTGAAAGATGCCAGAAAACTATGTGATGGCGCTTATGGGATGTTGCACCCACTGGAATCTTCGTTTGACGGCCTAACTGCTGTTTGTGTATGCACTCGTCTCAAACAACGTTCTATATGAAATCAGTGACTATCAACTAGTCTTCTTAAATGTATTCAAAGCACATAAACCAACGCTTATTACACTGAGAAGTATAGCGCGTCAAGATACTGTAGCACTGCGGTGAAAACTTAATAAATGTACTAATGACTTCCAGTAGTATGCAACATATGGCAATCTGGCAATAGACTTCATGTTGCAGAACCGTTTCAAAGAAGTTTCGCAAATTCCATATCTTTGAGGAGGAAGTTATAACTTTGATCAACAAAATATGAAGACGCAACGCTAAACTAACGAACGTAACGACTTAAAACCGCGTAACGCAAGTCGAAGGCATTACCTGGGCGCAGAAACGAACGGACGGAACCAACAAACCGACAACACCTTCGCGCGACCGTTTTTTTAATGTGTTGAAAGTTACGATTCCTACGGAAGTAAATTAAAAGTCAAATTAATGTGAGCACCAGTCGAAAGCATCAGTAACCACCTTTGCAGCGCGGGCTGCTGCGAGACGCAGAAAATGAGTCAATGAGGTTGTGTACGATAGGGATAGTGGAGCCAAGCCGACTGCAGTGGCACGACCAGCTACGCTACGTTTCACGATTGATGATCCAAGGCGCGTAGCAAGCAGCCCGACCAAGGTGGTCGCACAGATTAGCGATTGGGTTTTATTGCGGGGAGTTTGGTAGCCAGGTCAGTACGGTAAATTCATCCTGGTGTTCTTCGAACTACTCACGTACTCTGCGAGCTGTGAGTCGCTTTCATTGTCCTGCTGGTAGATGTCATCGTGCCGAGGAGAAACGAACTGCATGCAGGGGGCCGAGCATGGTCCCCAAGGATAGACGCACACTTGTGTTGATCCATTGTGCTTTCCAGAATGGCTAGATCACACAGAAAAGGACACGGATACGTTTCCAGACCATAACGTAACCTCCTTGTTTGCTTTCAGACGTTGCACGTCGTATCCCCAACGGCCATCTGTCCGATGAAGCGTAAAATGTGATTCATCTGAAAAGGCCACCCTGAGGACGTCCAGTTGCGGAACTGGCGTGCTAATTACAGCTCTGGTTGCCAATGAGCAGCGGTCAGCATGGGTGCATGAACAATGCACCTGCTGCGGAGGCCCTCTCAGCACGGTTGCCTGAACGGTCGTTGAGAAGACGCTGTCGGTAGCTCCTTGGTTTATGTGGGTGGCCAGTTGTTCAACAGTTTCATGTCTTTTCGCCCGTACACATCACCGCCGCCGGCCTTCACTCCTGTCATCTATACCCAGGGTGCACCATAGTTGCCTCGGCGCCGGCTTTAGATAGCGCTTTTGCACTATGTATGGTATCCTTTAACCACAGCGAACGCGAAAAGTTTACGTAGTAGCTGTTTCGGGAATTCTTTCAGCTTTGGCCCTAAAGCCAGTGATCATTTCCTTTTGGACGCCAGATATATCGCTCCGTTTCCTCACTGCGACAACCAATGCACTATTCCTGCATCCGATCGTCACCTCCCCACCCCCACCCCTCCTCCTCCTCCCCGCATACACCTTACATACCCTCCAGTGCTAGTGCTGGCACCTGCTGTTTGTTGAGAGGTTATTGCACGTTGGCGTCGAACACAGGCGGTGGTCACATTACTGCGGCTGGACCGTGTATAACAGTGCTGGCGACTATCAGTGTGGAAGGAAGAAGGGAGAGTAGAGTTAACGTTCGATCGAGTTTTTCAAAGCTGCTATACCAGCATTTGCATGAAGCGATTTTAGGAAACCACATAAAATGTAAATCTGGATGGCGGCCGGGGATTTGAACCGTCGCCCTACCGAACGCTAGTCAATGTCCGAACCACCGCGCCACGTCGCTCGCTAGCAGGAAGGTACAGTTCTGTTCTAGTCTGTGCACGCTTTTCTTGAGAGGTTTTCAGCTTAAAGCAGTTGGTCACCGTCACAATTAAGCGTCTTTGAAACCCGTTTCGTATCTCCAATCAAAGGGATTCCTATACCAACGGGACGTCATGGGAACAGAGCGAGGTGGCGCAGTGGTTAGCACACTGGACTCGCATTCGGGAGGACGGCGGTTCAATCCCATCTCCAGCCATCCGAATTTAGGTTTTCCGCGATTTCCCTAAATCGTTTCAGGCAAATGCCGGGATGGTTCCTTTGAAGGGGCTCGGCCGATTTCCTTCCCAATCCTTCCCTAACCCGAGCTTGCGCTCCGTCTCTAATGACCTCGTTGTCGACGGGACGTTAAACACTAACCACCACTACCACGTCATGGGATGTCCGACATAACTTATACGCCATCAGACAGATATCTTGTAATGATACTGGTTTCAGAAGATCGTGAATTATTTTTGAGAACGAGATTTCTGTAAATTACTTTCGCCAGAAAAGTTTTATACAAGTATTCAACTGAAAGGTCACACTACCGTAGCAAAAGCGTGCAGAGGACGAACAAAATAGATTACTCGTTTCTGAAAAGTGCATCCATCAGACAATGAAACACAAACGTAAAAAGATCAATGCTCAGCGCAAAACGCCACATATACCGCCCAGCTAACAAGTACACAAAAAACAAAACTGCCACGTAATTTACACTATTGCCTCTGTAATTCGATAACAGTAAAATGTACAACAGCGAAGTTTTATGATAAGGTACTACATTTCAAAAACTCACAATCACTACCTTCCCAAATGAACGTAAAATCAAATGTAGACTCATTCTTCCATCGCGAATTCAGTGGGAGGAATGATGTTACCGCGACCGCTGCGCAATGCGTGAGTCGTGGCTGAAAAAGCCAGCTGACGCGACGGCCGTTCTCATTACAGCGACGGACATCCATTCCGGCAGAGGATGCAGAGGTTGCGCCGGCCCGCCAGCGGGCTATAAATGTGCCACAAGCCAGCGGGAGTAAGGAGGTCCGGAATGCGATCTTGCCGGGTGGCGCTCTCTGCCCTACATAAGAGCAGCGGCTACATCGTTTCTTCTTGCAGTCAGGACAAACCAGCAGCCAAAGAAATGTCTGCTTACCTTTCCGCCTAATTCCACATCCAGAGCTGCCACGTTCCTGCAAGAAGAGAGAGAGAGCATCTAGTTAGTAATAATGTAGCCGCACGGTAGTACAGAGAACACCAATAAGAAAATTCGCAGTGCATATACATCATCCCCGCTGTTCTACACGAAGTATCACACTAAACGATCCTTTTGAAAAGAGTACTCCAGTATTAATGTATAAGACACAAAAATGAATAAAATATTCGTATTATTATTATTATTATTATTATTATTATTATTATTATTATTATTATTATTATTCCTTATGCTTAAGTACTGATTCGCTGCAAAACAGAACAACAAGAATGAGTAATATACCACTGTGTCCTATTCAACAGCAAACATAAATATATGGTAGCGCTAAAATGAATACCACACATTTACTTTTCATAAAGAATGATGGTAAAAACCAATTTCTTCTCTTAAAATTGTAACTAAAATTCGCGAAAGAAAAATTGGGAAGTCGAGGTCTTCCGGTTTTTAATGTAGTCTCATTTCACACGCTCTCTCCTCTGCGCTAAATTTTCAAGCCGCACAAACAAGCCTATAATACTCACCAATAAATTTGTTATTCCAAATTTCCCACGCTTGACACTTCTGCTTTTCTAGAGACATGAAATCTGCGGGAACATTTTTATTGTAACAAACTTGTCTTTGCGTCACTTCTTTACCTAAAGCATTCACATTACACAGCTTATGTACAGAACTGCCACACTGCAATGCCGTAGGGTCTTGACTGCTACACAGTTCGGCAATATCCTTCAGACGTAGATAAACGACAATCACTTAGTGGAGCTGACGGATTAGTTAATTCGTTATGGCGGTACTGCAAATAGAATACAGTATTTAATTAAACACCTTCAATTTTAGTAAACTTTGATTTCGGTTTAAATGTGTAACGACTTCTGTGCAGAATTCATTACTTTCTTCTACTTGCAGAAAACTGGCCTGCTTCGTGTGTCTTTCTCGCAACATCATTTTGCCTCTTGCATTCATTCGTTCATTGCAGTTAAGCTGCTGCGTTTATTCCTCAAGTGGTAACCTATTATTGATGTCAGTGCCTTACTATACATGATTATTTGTATCTTTCATTTAGCTAATAGTGTGTGCTTCCTAAACTAGCTGGTGGCCTGTTTATTTCATTAACATGGTTTGCTCGTAAACAGTGTTTTAGAAACTTTGTTTGGTCTAGGAATACGACTACATATATCATCTCAAAAACATTTTCAACAAAAAAAAGTTTCATGATACTGCTGAACATTTAATATTTACATAGATATCGAATTCATTCATGAATACCAGTCACATTCTTCATCCGTGTTAAAAGTTCGCACCCATGAGAATGAGTCAGGAATACATCGCCCTTTCAGTCATTTAAGTGTTTTGAATTTCAGTCTTGTTTATGTAAGACTAAGCTCGAAGCAACGGCACTATTGCTATGTAACTGCAAGCACAAAAATTCTGTTACATTGCTACAGATTGACTGCGGAGTTGCAAAGCACTGTTAATCACACAGTTTCGTCAACAAGATACGAAACCATGTCAAATGACAATACAAAGGACAACAACAGAACTATGAGCTACATTCCGTCTCGTTACCACCACACAGTAGAGGCTTTAGTACGGACAGAGGAGACCGGTACACCAGCTCAAATGGAGCAGTAGCGTGCGGGCCGCTAGGCGAAGGGAAACCCTGCGCGCCGCGCTCAACATTCCGGTCGGAGCGGCTGTGGCAGCCCTGAAAGGCAGCCGGAGGAAGATTCCGCATACCTGCACGCTCCGGCTGTAAGCAGCCAGGAATTCAGGTGGGCCTCCCGAGACACGCGACTCTCGGCCGTCCTGCCTCGGCGGCAAGGGTCAGTGTCCCTCGCGCCGCAAGCCAGCCGGCCGGGATCGCAGGAATGCGGCGCCTCGCCGCCGACGAGCAGGTCTCTTCCCTTCCCTTCCCTTCCCTTCCCTTCCCTGCCGCAGTCATCTCCGATGCACTAGCTGGCTGCACTCGAGCATTTGTTCTGACTGAGGCACGGCCATCACTCTGTCCCTTTAAAGATGTCCTGACATTAATCTGCAATGACCAGTAAGTTATAATTCCTACACAATTTCTTTTATAAGCGGAATCGCACAAACGCTCAGATGCTGCGCTGTCAATGGATACGATTTGTAGCACATATTAATACATCAGTTGAACATCAACCAAAGTAAAACAAGGTGACCGGAATGTAGTCTAATCAGATCAGGCAAAAGTGTGTGTGGCGGGAGGGGGGAGGGGGGGCCAGGGGGGGGGGGTTTAAATTGTAGAGGTGGTCAAAGGCTTGACTACAGCAAGCAGGCTCAAATGGATGTGGGATGCAGTAGTTATACAGAGGTACAGAGATAAAGACACTTGCAGAGGACACACTAGCGTAAATAGCTTAAACAAACCATTCGAATTGAAGACCACAACAACACACTAATCATCAACAGCATATACCGTGATTTCAGTTTTCTACCTTACTTGGAGTCGCCAACTTAATAGCAGTGAAACATGTTCATTTTGTTCTATAAAGACAGAATATTATCGCTCTGTCTCCTGATGATAATGCTACACTTTATAAACAGTTCAAAAGCCCAAAACACTATTTTTACAATACATCTGCAACCAAATAAGCGGGACCTCCACATCTGTTGATGGAAAATAGTTGACAATAACAATGTAAGCGTGTCTTCAAATAAAGTTCATTTGATGGTATGGTGTATTACCCCTCTCTCCAAAACTCGTAAAATAATTACTGAGCAAATACCATGAACAGAATTGGTTATCAGCGTAACATTTGTTTACTAAAGCTATTTAAATTCGTGTAATAATAGGTGCAGGTGTAACCTATTAAAATCCAAAGCCATGACCCACGCAACTGCTTCTTAAAGGTAATCTCAAACATAATTTATGAAACTCAAAGTGCGTAACCCAAGTCTTCGACATATTTTAAGTGTTGTGGCGTCAAGTTCCCTTGTTTCCAAAATATGACTGCATTAAAAAAATATTTTGGTCTATAGAAATAATGAAGTAAATAATAATACTGAACGGACAGTCTGAAACACTAGTCAACAGATATGTTGTTGCCAAACTCACTGCAAGTACATAACAACATTGTGGTACACCTGATCAATATGTTAAAGGTTAAAGATTTTGAATCGAAGTAAAAAGGCTGTTGTTTTAAACCTGGGAAAGGTCACTCAATATGAAACGGTTTACCATATGGGAAGTACGGCTTAAAAATAGCACGAAGTCCTTTCAGATTGACTCATAAATTTCTGTATCGCAAATACCGTTCCAGTGTATTCTATTGTTCTCATATACCTACATGCAGTGCCAATAGCATGTCCTTAAGAGGTGACCTGGAATTTCTGCGGACAGCGTTTGCGCGACGGATTGGAAGGAGGTCGGCGCGGTGAGTCACAGTACGGTCTCAAAGGCAGATGTTTCCGGCACGGCCAGCACCACGTCTGTCCTACCAGACGTACTGCGCTCGCTTCCTTGCGCTTTGATTTTTTAAATGAAGGAATTAAAAAAGAAGCCACAATATCATTAACGCAATGTATTGCAGCTGCTCGACCCAATTGACTTTTCTAAAAAAAAAAAAAAAAAAAAATATACATGGCTCAACTGTTAATGCAACCACAAAGCGAAAATGTAAACGACTTCGACTATTCCGAAACTCCCTTTCGCATTCACCACGCCCACAATAGGAATTACTAACTAATCAGTAGAGAGATATTCGTATTCACACCAGAAACGTTGCAAATTATCTGTGTATTGGGTAACACAATGCTTTACTACTGAAAATTTATCATAATGGTAATATCATAACAATTTCAAGAGGTTACACAGCATCATCACCATCACAAAAAAGTGTTACTTGCGACTGTGGCCGCTTCCTATTTCAATTTAACCACTCTTCCCTGGTGCCTACTAGCCACCACTGCCTCTTGGGCACCTTCCTTTCAAGTTGTAGGTGGGTTCCCTTTCTTCTCCCTTGTGGAGCCCCTTTCTTCTTCCTTGTGAAACCCCTTTCAAAATTCGTTTCTGTCATATATCACCACGTACACATTGCATAATTAATCTTCCTCATCAATCGAAGGATACGGCAAACGCCGATGAACGGCAAACGGGTCGCCCAGTAGAATCTATTCGATAAAAATTCGTTCTGGAATGCGACTGCATTCCATCATTACGCCCCTCTAACGGTGTATTGGACCACCGCACATTTCTCCCGTGCCGCCACACGAGAACCTAAAATAATGAAATTAAAGACTCTTTTTAAAATAAAAGGCTCCCAGTTTCTTTTTCCATTTCATCTGCTCATTAATGATCAGCTTTGTCTATCCATGAGGATAACTGCAGAGTTTAGGCAACTACATACGCTATAATGAAAGCGACTGTCCGAAGATACTGAATCTTCATCAGAAAAATCTGATATAATGGAATGTAATACCACTGTTACACTACTGCCACTAACAAGAATCATATCTACGAGTATAAGTAGTTCATGAATTTTCCGAGCCACTTTTTAGAGCAAGAGAGAACTCTCCGTGAAAGCTAGTTCTCTGAAGCATCTCTGTTATACGCCACTAGCTGAGTACCCAGCGATGCCCGGCCATGTATATATACCAGTCCTCTGTTAGTCCATCTCCTCCTTTCCCCACTTTCTGTCGATCTCCTCCCACGTGCTCCTCGGTCTATCTGTCTGTCCGTCCATCTCCTACTACAACCTTCTCTATTCAAGTTACCACCATCACCACAATATAGGTGGCTGTCGGTTCTTAACCCCATGGTATTTCTTTCCAGATCATAATGTGTGTACCAAATTTGGTTGACATCGTTCCACGTGTTTAGGATGAGCTTTTTATCCGTGGCTTTACCCGAATACGTCCGCATCAAGTATATTTTCCACACAAATAAAACATTTTACACACACACACACACACACACACACACACACACACCGAAAAGCAAAAACATGCCTACAGTTCATTGCGACTTTGGGTGCCGTCTGGTGAGGCTACGGGCACGTGACGCGATAAGGAAAGTGTGTAAGAGGAGGCAGAGACGAATGGGGAGCATCCTAGCGAAGATATGGGCTGCAAATGGGAAAATCCATTGAGATAAGCGACTCTGACGAAACACAGATTAATATTACGCGGAGTCTGTAAACGAGTATCTAGAAAACGACGAAGTTGGTCGAATGCTCACGTGCTACTGTAGGTAGCATAGGAGAGTGGTAAAAGAACAGTAAAACTACCACTAAACGCCGCTAAGTGGCTAGACGTCCAGGACCCTTCACTGAACGTGGGGTTCGAAGGCTTGTCTGCTCTGTAAAGTACAATAAACAGTGATCTGTGGCATCTCTGCCGAAAGAGCGCAATACTGGGGCACGCAAAAGTGTTTCGGAGCACACTGTTCATGGTACATTGTTGAACATAGAACTCCGCAGCAGACGAGCCCTAATTGTTCTTATGTTCACCCGACTACATTGAAAATTACGACTGCAGTGGGCACAGGCTATAAGGATTCGACCGCGTATCAGTGGAAACTTGTCGGCTCTTCAGATGAACCATGTTTCTTGGCACCCCAGATCCATGCCGTCTTCACAAACACCGTCATCGTGGCAAACGGTGGTTCCAAACAAACTGCGCCACTGGCGCTGGCTGATGGGCGTAATATTATGCTGTGGAAAACATTCTCCTGCGCTTGTATGTGATCTGTGGCAGTAATCGAAGATCTCATTTCAGCTGCGGACCATCTGCATCCCTTCATAGTTGATGGTTCCCTGACGGCAATGTCATCTTTCAGCAGTACAACTGTCCGTGTCTCGAAACCAGAATCGTGCTACAGTGGTTTGAAGAGTATAGTAGTGAAATCTGGACACCAAATTCGTCTGTGAATCCGATGGAACCCTTCTGGATCGCTATCGAAAGCTATCACCACGTACAGGAACCAGCGGCTTGTTAATATTTACAGGAATTACATGATTTGTGTGTAGATATCCGATGCCACATACCCCCACAAACCCACCAACAAATTCTAGAATCGATGGCACGGAGACCCGGTGCTCAATTGTGTTCCAAAGATGGACCAACAAGCCATTAAGCAGGTGTTCATAATTTTTTGACTTGCATCTCTAGCGAACTTCGCCCTGCAGTTTCACATTCATGCAGCTCAATGTTTATGTAGTTGTAACTGCTAAACTATTTGTCGTACTCTGATATAATTTTGCAGATTCATCCTTTGGTATATGTGGGAACTGTCTGCAAAATGTGTAGTAAATAGAGTTAGTAGTAAAGAAGCAATAAATTTAAATGTCATGCATGATGCGGTAGTTTTTCACGCATTTCAGAGTTTATGCTGTATTTCCTGAACCCAGCATCGAACAATTATATAATTTTCCTGGTGCATTCAGTGGTATACGTGAGTACTGCCTAAAAAAGGTCACGAATAAAGTTAGTAGTAAAGACGTAATAAATTAAAACGTCATTCTTCATGCGGCAGTTTTACTGCACGAAGAGCAAAAATGTAGTAAGTGAAACTTTTTTCCTTTCACCATTTCGTGGGGCTTGTCAATGAGAAAAAATTTCTTACATATTTAAAATTATGTGCGAAGTCTGTTGCAAATCACAACGTGCTCTAATTCTCAAATATGGGATGACTTACCTAAGGGTATTCACGCGTCTCGGGCTTGCCTTTACTCACAGCACAAGAGCGCCTGCAGCGCCTCTCCTGGGCTCCTGCCCGTATCGGTTGGACCCTAGACGACTGGGAAACCGTGGCCTCGTCAGAAGCGTCCCGATTTCAGTTGGTAAGAGCTGATGGCACGGTTATAGCGTGGCGCAGACCCCACGAAGTAGTGGACCCAAGTTTTCAATAAGACACCGCGCAAGCTGGTGGTGGCTGCATTGCTGTGGACTGTGTTCAGATGGAATAGACTGGATCCTCTGGTCCAATTGAACCGATCATGGACTGGAAATGGTTATGTTCTGCTACGTGGAGCCCGTTTGTAGCCATTCACGGACTTCATGTTCCCCAACATGTCACTGGGTCACAGCTTTTCGCTACTGATTTGATGAACATTCTGGACAATTCGAGCGAATGATTTGGCCACCCACATCACTCCAGATGAATCCCATCCAACATTAATGTGACATAATCGAGAAGACAGTTCGTGCAGAAAATCCTGCACTGGCAACACTTTCGCAATTACGAACGACTCTAGAGGCAGGCAGCATGGTTCAGTATTTCTTCAGGGTACTTCAAATGACTCGTTGAGTCCATGCCACATCGAGCTGGTGTACTACGCCAGGCGAAAGAATGTCCGACACGATGCTGAGATGTATCCCATGACTTGTCACCTCAGTGTACACACATACATACGTAAGGATATACATTTCTATATTATGCGTAGATTTGATGATTTTGTTTCTATTCTGTGGCGGGAGTCTGGAGTAAATGGACACCTATAAGAATGTTCGACTCTGCTGTGTCGTGATTCTGTATTTAGGTGCCAGATAAATTTATGAACGTGGCAGACCTTCGTGTATGCAACAACTATGCCAGTGACCTGGTTCTGAGGCTGGCTAAAGATAACAGAAGATGTGAAGTAGGCAATCTAACCACCCTCCTGATGAAAACTTAATACGTCAGTTAATACGTCACTAAGCTTTCTGCCATTGCTATTGCAGTTTCCAGCAAACTTTAATAATGAATTCTGTACTATTTCGGGACTCAGAGTTAGAACTGTAACTTTCGGTCATTGGAAAGAATGCAACAGGCTATATTTGATTGAAGGGCAGCGACCGTTTAAATAAACGAAAATATAGAGTCAAAAAAACTGTTTAAACACTTGTTACTATAGTAATGCCATCGGACGTGTCTCACCGTGGCGGCGGGAGTATGCGACAAAAGAACAGACGCCGCGCGGCTGACAGCTGTGAGCGGGGCGGCCGAGTGGAAGGTGGCGCCCCGGCGCGCCGGGGTGTGGGCACAGGAATTAGACCAGCCGGAGCGCCGACAATAACAAGTGTTGACACATTTTGCCCCGGCGCGCCGGTAGCTCAGGAATGCAGCTCGGCTGCTGGCAACACTGCACGGCCAACCAGACCCTGCGACGCCGGCCGACGTGGTCATCACTGGCAGTGCCGACGCAACAATGAATGCTCTGACCGCACAACTCGAGTGCGCATCTAACACGCGCAAAATTCTATTAGTAGTCGCTCATTACGGTTATTGACGTCTGAGCGTATAGGTCCACGGGGCTCCGTTGCAGTTCATAAACTAAACGCAATACGGCCTGAAAGAAAAAGTGCTCTCGTGCCAAAGTATAGGCTAATTACCAAATTGCACTTTACTGCTTTTTTTCGTTCCCCAGCCATCCAGGGTCAGAGTATGTTTAAATTGTTAGTTGTCGATGCAGCTGTCTACAGGAAAGTCATTTGCAAAGAATAGTACTCAATGTTTCCACTTTATTTATAGAATATCGATGAAAGTATGACTACATCAATAAACAACAGAAAGAACTCTACCGAACACGCTCACAAAATTGTTAGCTTCTTGAGTCAGTCATGTCATTTTAAACACCAAAGAGTCATATTAGGAAGCGATGTGAAATGGGACGAAATCTTGAACTGACTTGAAGGGAAGGCAAAAAGAAGACGTATTCGCTGGAAGGATTGTGAGAAAAATGTGTACTGGTTGACGAAGTATCACCCAAAGCACTGTGGCGATCTACTCTTTATTACTGTGCCAGTAGAGTTACCAGATGTCCGGAAATTCCCGGGAATACCCAACATTATAACTACTTGTCCGGCGACTGAGGTGAATTTCTGACAAGCCTCTTATGTCCTACATTTTCAGAAAAAATTACTGATCATCAGAAAATGAACTCGCAAAATATAAATGAATTATTTGTTCATTAACTGCAACTCGCTGTGGCACCGGTTATAGTCATAGAGCATATTCATCCGTTAGTACATCAGCAAGAAAAAAGTGGCAACGCAGCACTTGCACTCCAAGGCGACGTAAAGCTATGATTTACTCTCTTCTGTTTGCATTATGATTTTCGAAGAACAAGGTAGTAGCATGTTAACTGTTAATTCATAGTGCTTTTGTTAAAAGCCGAAATGAAAATGCAAATCAATAATGCATTGTCGTTAAAAATATATTTCATGACACCAAGAAGCGAATACCATGCAGAAATGTCTTATTTGTCCTCCATCAACTTACGTTCTTGTTGCACACAAAGGTAAGAAGTTTATTCGTGTATTTGACTTGGACCAGCAGATTGTATGGCGATTATTTAAAGATATTTAATTTATAATTGCCAGTTTCGGTAGATTATCATTATTTTAATACGATGAACTTTTCTCTTGGAGGCACACTTGTCTTCCAAGAAACACAAAACTTAAATAGATAGATAAATCCCATGTTTAATTTTCGGACCTCAAATGTCCTTGTTGGTTTAACTTAAATCATAAGGCATGCAAGGGTGATTTACAGTAGCGTGTTCAGTTCTTGAGTGATGAAGGAATTGTAATAAACGATAAACTGTTGTGATGAGGTATCTAATGTGAACCAATTTTTGCAAATTAGAAAATTGTCCTGTAATGATAAGTGGGTTACATATTATAGTAGTATTGCAGCAAGCATGAGGAATGCCACTCAAAACTACTGAAACTTGGGCGGTATTTTTCTTGCTATTCTTGCACAGAACGCTAATTCTGAAGGAGTATTCTCACTAATAACACCACAGCATACAGAAGAAATAAGATATATACTTATTCAGTCAAACGTATTGTTTTTGTGGTGCATAATTTTTAGAAACTGCAGTTGTGACGAATTTCCTGATAGTATTTCAAACTAGCTAGATGTTTCGCCTAAGATTAGTTATTCAGAGAAATATGTGTGAATGGTGTTGGACACATTTAACATTGTTTCAGGATTTTAAGAAAATGTAAATGTATATGACTGACGGTGCACATACGGTCCAATGACATTGATGCGACCACCGACATCAACGTGCAATAATCACACAGACGGTGGCGGCACTAGCAATGGACGGTATACAGTATAAGGCATCTCGGGAGGATACGGAAAATAGTGCAGTCGGTATCGTGGTGTGAAACCGGAGTGATTTAATTAACGTCCAAAAGCATCGGCTTTCGGGTCAGGAATGGAAGTATTTCTTCAGTTAGTATACTGTTCGCGTTCCGCCGTGGTTAAATTATACTGTGCATGGTTAAATGACGCTATCCAAAACCAGCGCCGACTGTTGACATGGGTACGGGCGAATAGCCATGCTACTGCTGAGCAACTGACCACTCAGTTGAAGCAAGGGGCTACTAACAGTTTCTCTTCAACGACCGTTCAGTGAACGTTGCTGCATGTAGATCCCCGCAATAGGCGACTGGTTCGTGCACCCATGCTGGCTGTTGTTGATCGGCGAATTAGCCCGCCTACACCGCAACTGGACGTCCAAAGTGTCGATAGGTGGCCTTTTCAGATTAATCACGATTTATGCTTCACCGGACATATGGCCGTTGGGGTGTACGGTGTTAAATGCCGGAAAATAAACATCCAGCAACAATCGCCCGAAGCGCCCATGCCGGAGGAAGGAGCATTATGGCTTGCAGAATGTTTTCGTGGCATTCCCAATGCAGTGAGATTACTGTAAACAAAAAACAGAGTGATTTCTATATACTGAGGTATAAACTGTGGAATCCCAAATAGCTTCATGGGCATGTTGTCTGGTCGTTAAAAAAGCAAATCACAGTTTGATCAGCTTCAAGCGCGCAGGTAAACACACGTGCCGGTTCAAAAATGGTTCAAATGACTGAGCACTATGGGACTCAACTGCTGTGGTCATCAGTCCCCTAGAACTTAGAACTACTTAAACCTAACTAACCTAAGGACATCACACACATCCATGCCCGAGGCAGGATTCGAACCTGCGATCGTAGCAGTCGCACGGTTCCGAACTGCGCGCCTAGAACCGCGAGACCACCGCGGCCGGCCACACGTGCCGGCCGAAGCGCCCTGACTCCCAGGTGCAATAATATTGTGGTCGAATAATAACGTCCAGCCACTCCAGTACAAATGCACAAGTTCAGCGCTATCTGCGATAACACGGAAGGGAAGTGCACTCGAACTGATGACCGACACTCTTCGTCATATTCAGAGCAATGACTTTTCTGGATCGCTATAGCTGGTTGGACTTCGAGTGTGTAAGATAATGTAGCACTTAATCTACATATGCTGAAATACCATTAAAAGCCTCCTTACTCTTCTAAAAAATATCCAAATATGAGCGATGGCACTCTCAGATACGTCTGTTTTACTACCTTGCTTTCCAACGACTCGCAGACTGCGTTATACACGTGCAGAACTTCTGTCGTCTCCTGCTGATGTAACATTATGCACGCTTAACAGCAACAGACATCTACCTAGCTACCTTTACAACTTCCTCTCTCCATGATGACAAAGAGATCGAGTCGTGGCACGGTCAACACTACTCACTCAAAGCATCGGGGACCCATCCTGATTTGATCCATGACCACAAGCCACAATTATTAGTCAAAACTGAACCGAAGTCGCGTAGTCTTTGATCGATGACGTCGCAGATGAGAGAAACAGGCTTGAGATCAGATAAGCTTGTGAGGAAAGGGTGTTTCTTAACTCATTTTCACAGTTCGGGAGTGATGAGTTGGACTATCTTTCTCAAAGTACACAGACCACTTGGTGTGCTCTAGGCGAACAAGAAAATGCATATGATAGTAGTACGTTTCTATACTGTTCACCAGCAAGAGACGACGCGGCAGAGGTACCAGAGCCCAATTTTATTTCGTATAAACATTACCTATACTACAATACCCAAACCACCTGCACCTACGGTGCCCTGTTGGCAAGACGTATGTGCCATCTCGTGTGGTTCTCTACGCAGTCTATTTTTCCCTTTTGGCATGTACCATTATCTACCGCGAGTCATCAGTCCAGGTGGTCTTTCGAGAGTCTAACATGGGTGTTCCTGCTCTCATACTAATTCCAGTGCACTTTAAACACACGTGGAAGTGGCTTCTGTACCCTATAGTAATGGGTTCATTCCGAATGGTATGGTTGTCCACCAGTTATTCAGCACTGTATTCAATGCACCAGGAACCATGATCTAGTCGCGACAACAAATGTTCCGCCTCTTGCACGTCCAGTAATATACTGTCACGCCAACAGCCAGGAAATACCTGACGACAGACCACTCACGCGACGATACATTCCATTCTTTGTCAACATACCACAGCAAGAAGTCAAATTTTTACTACTGATTACGTAACTTACACTGCTATTTGAGAACAGTGATGAAATATGGATTTCAAATTTTTAGTGCCTTTGCTTTATGGGCTTGCAAGCTATCTTAATACTTTATGATACCTGATGGTCGAATCACGACTTATTTCAAGTAACAACGGTCATTTAGTCTATGCTTATGGGTGCGTATTACTTGTTTCCGTGTCGTTCAGCCACAGCATAATCCGCACAATGTTTCCTCTTTGACCCTCGAAAGCACCCAGTTGTGGACAGAAGGGTCTCTATCGATCTAGTGTTCTGTCATTGGTAGCTAAGAAATTCCGGAATTATTATTCCACTATTCGCGGGAGCGTCGTATAAAGCTTAAGACTGTATCCACTTCACATATACACAGAAATGTAGTTCACTGCGATTAAGTTCGACAGCCCTCTTCTGCATACAAGCAAAGAATGTTTCATTTCAAGAAAAGTGACGCGTTACTTGGTAAATGGTCTCGAGAATAACAAGCCCATAAGGGCAGTCCACTAGCCAACTGCAGACCAGTACAAAAGGTTAGGAGATAGTGAAAGATTCATTAAAACTGGCCGCTTTTATCTGCAATAGTGCGCGAAATGAAAGTAAATAATGAATATAATCTACATGTAATGTTCTACTGGAACGTAATGCTTTTGATAAATCAGCTATAACACCGTGAAATCCAAATGGAAGGAAAAAGTATAAAGAACTACGTCAGTGGATCGAAATAAGTCAGTTACGTTTTATGACAGCGTCTTTTAGTCTTTCAGCTATTGCGTCTCGTCAGTGCTACGTGAAGAATGCGACTATACTTCTACATCCATTTTCTCGGCACACAGCAGGCAGCTGTCTGAAGCAGTGTGGAAACGTGCTTCCGACAGAGAAAAGTAGATAAAAATGTTTTGCAACTTACAATGACAACTTGCAGAATGTGGAAGCAGAGGACGAAGGGCAGAAAGAGGGGAAAAAAATACTAAAGAGAGCGGTTCGCTGAATGAGAGTGGCGCCTGCTTACCGCGTGGCCTACATAGCGGGCGAACTACCGTTATGCTGTGAATGAGTCTGGGCCGATCGGTCTGGTGGTCGCCAGGTATGTGTGTTCGTGTCCCAGTCGAAAAACTCTACAAGACTTTCTGTGCAGGTTCCTCGCACTGCATATGCGGTATATTCCTGGGCGATTCGAATCTGTAATACAGTACGAAATACCAACCTTACGCGAAAACTGTGCGCTAAAAGGAATGCAGCGACACGTTAAACATCAGATAACAGACACCCTGACCATGACGTTTTCGCACAATATTTGCTGTTTGTGAAGTGAGAAGTAATTAATGCCTTCCTCGCGAAGGGAAAAAATGTCTCGATATCCCTGAGTGGGGCGGTCAGCTGGGATGCTTGCAAACTGGCTACGGATTAGTAGTGCCGTGTCACAAGAAAGAGACGTCTCAATTATCAATTTACCGTAATACTTTGAAGACAAATCACAGCATGCTTAAGGCTTTAAGAAAATGTTCCTGGGCATCTTAAAGTGGCCAGATCGCGATTTCATACAGTGACTACAAATTTCGGCGGAAATCACATGGCAGGATCTCAACGTAACACGGGTATCTCGAGCAACGTGCTCTGCGGGATGACTGGATTTCAGGTGCTCTCGATCACTACAGCTAAAACTAGGTGGGCTGCTTGTTCGACCTTCTACACATTACTAAGTTACAAGATTATGTCCAATAGAATACCGTTAGCATATTCCACGTAAACAGAAATTCCGTACCTATAAGCCTGTGGCAGTAACAAGACAAATGCACGAAATAACGCACCAGCCAATATTGTCATTCTGTTTCGTCTATCAATACCGTGCGTTTAGCTTAGATCGTTGTAGTGCATGTACAGCGACGGCTATTTTGCCACTGTAGTGTTCATCATGGTTGACAAAAATCAGATTTTACATTAAGAAACTCTAGCTATTGTGTACAATGCAGATAAATCTTACCCAAGAAAGAGTTTGAGGTAGAAACTACTCAACTGTGAAAAGGATACCTCAAGTGTTAGCAATGCTACAGCGCACCAGGGCAGAACAGTCGGGTCATGCCATCGGGGGAAGGAAGGTAGTAAGGCTGCGAGTTCAAAGTCGTATTGACGACGAGGAGATTAGACACACAGCACAAGCTCGGACTGGGTAAGAGTCGGGAAGGAAGTTAGTCTTGTCCTTTCAAACGAATGGCCTCGGCTTTTGACGTTGTAGATTAACAGCAACCAGGATGAATCTCAGTCTATATGATTGAGATTGGTCGAAGATCTGGATGTGGTGTGGATCCGACACACATAGCATACTGACGGCGCCTCAAATATCTCTCTCTCTCTCTCTCTCTCTCTCTCTCACACACACACACACAGCAAAATACATCGTGCCGTCGGCTGAAAAAATCTTGGCAAAGAGCAGGAGGTTAAAAGTGATCTCACATCGACATTGGCGTCATCAGAGACAGCGAACAGGAAAGGATGGGGGAAACATCTGATTGCAGCGTTGGATTTTTGTGATGTCATTTTCATTAAAGTATGGGAAAACTGAACCGGGTATGGCTAGATGGAGATTGCGAACCACTCCTCCAGAAAACGATTTCAGTTACTTACCAGTTGCGCCTCCTAAATCACTAAGGTCATGAGTGAGGCGAGCAGGAGCACTGGCATCCTCTGACCTTGCAGTAAGATGAAATGATTGTACTGTAAACAATGATGAACGTATGTATTTACAAAACTAGAGGATAGGACAAATCGGTACCACAACTTAAATGAACAGAGAAAATACGAATATGTTTGCTCCTTCATCCAACATGCAGGCTACCATCATTCATATGTAATGCCTTTCCTTATCAAACTTTTTCGGGGGTTTGTCATTTAGCAAAGGTCTCCGACGTCCATTTTGGCGGTTGGAAACCATTTTTCACCACCTCCACTTTAGAGACCAACTAGTAGGATACGTACTATTTGGAAAATAGGTTCAAAACTTAGCGACAAGGCAGTTTAAATAGCAGCGAAGGTCATATGGGTTAACATACGTACAAACAGTATATTCCTATGTCGAGTTATCTTTTCCGCTTCCTTTCTCATATTTTCCTGCCAACCTTCGGTTTACTAGTGTCTTTAGTACTGTACCTAAAATCGTGTAAATAGAGCATTTTGACGCAACAAACATTAGTCAACACCAAAGATCTTATTGCTACAAAAATTTAGATTAATGGTGAGTTGCCACCAATCACAATTAAGTCCGATACTTAATTGCAACTAAGTTCTCTCACGTCTGAAAAACAGAGGCACTGCAACATCGTATTGATCCGCCGACGCCGGACAAGCGACTTTCAATTAAAATGGCTCCCCTCTAAGGGAGTTACATAATATATACTAGTGCAGGTTGTGGCGCAGGAACGACGGCATATGGAAGTTCGGGTCTGGCTGTGAGTCGTGCACGGATAGCCAAAGCGGTTAAGGCTTCCATCACGTCGGCATACACTAAGGCTCTCAAGAACTTCGCTCCACCCCCTTTCCTCTCCTTGCCGGTTATATATTCTACCTCAATCACTATTCTAAATTGTTACCTATGAGGCGGGCGTTACTCCACAAATGAGCGACATCAACCTCAACTACGGAGGGGGTCATCTTTGGACAGTTCACGTGCAGAAAGCGAGCGACATCGTTTGCCCGCCTCACAACGGCTTCTCTTCATATAAAATCAAACGAAGATCTGATGTACAAAATGTTAACATCTACATCACACTCCGCAAGCCACCTACTGGTGTGTGGCGGAGAGTACCTTTTGTACCACTAACTGGGCCCTCCAACAATGTTCCAGTCGCGAATAGCGCTTGTGAAGAACGACTGTCGGAAAGTCTCTCAACTGGCACATGTGGTGTCGTGCTACGAGCACGAAGGCTCCGGACGTGGCTTGATGGCAATGATAATGATGTTGTAGGGGAACAAATCGTCAATGTGATGAAGACGGAAGGCTGCTGGCGAAGTCGGAGGGCGTCGGCGGCGTCGCCTACGCGTGGTGTGGCGTCGCGGGCGGCGGGCGGGGGACGGGGGTCGGGGGTCCGGTGGCGGCGGCGGTGTCTGTGCCAGACAGACGGGCGCGCAACTTTCTCTGGCTCGGCGGAGCGCGTTCTCACGCCGCTTTCTCCTCGTTCCTGCTGTTCTTATTGTGTCTGGCCCGCAGCCGTCTAGACAGACACACACCGGCGCGCAGATCTGAAAGCGATCTGCAGGCCAGTGACCCACTGAGCGAGACCGGGCTCTGTCCCCTCTCACCCAACGCGCAGTCCGTGCCTTCGCGTTACAGCGGGCGTTGGCGTTCCCCGTCCCCACAGCCACCAGAGCTGCCGCGCTGCTCCTCGACAGTATCGACATTTCCACAAAACCGGCGCGCAGTTGGTCAAGGTTGTACATCGCTATTACTTGCGCTACTCGCAATTCTGTGAAACCAAACACGAGATAACAACGACGTCATTTTTTGCTCATCCCTTGGGTACATTGCATTTGTGAATTTTTAACTTGTACTTTTAACAGTGAGTCTAATACTAGCACCAACTGGCAATGAATATAGCGTTTCTCTTCGTTTGTGTTGCTAGGGAAAGCTTGTGTTTCACAACAGGTTCAACCGCAGGCGGTCACGTCCTGCATGTAGGGTTGAGTAGTTAAGGAAGTGATATTATGTAAGGACCATAGACTCAAAAACTAAAACCATCTGCTGTGAGCTTTTCTTGGAACCTCTGGAGAGGATTGTGAAAACGATTCTTGTCAAGATTTGTTGTTCTCCGAACTGCAGTAGATCTTTGTATTGACAGTGGGCGTAAAAAACTGTGGATAGGTAACTCGAAGAGACTAGTATGCTACCTAAGAACATATTGGTAATACACACTCTGAAACGTGTCCCATAACAGGAATGGGTTTTCTAAATAAATAAATAAATAAATAAATAAATAAATAAATAAAAGCATGATGCAGGAAGGATTGGACAACTATGCTGCAGCAGTTGAGTCCTATACCTGGTGCGAAAACTAATAAACTTTTATGATATTTAGATCTACAGCATTTTATGTCATTACAATATTTCTTGCAATATTGTGTTCAGCTAGAGAATTTTTCCGACACCATGTAAACACAATATTGCAATACATGGAGACAGCAGAGCTCTGAAGAAAAATGTTACTAGAAGAGCACTACCATCAGAAAGGCTGCTTAGTTCGTATTCGTTTAATGAACGCAATGTCAAGGAAAGCAGTGGGGCGGAACCTATATAAATCATTCAGCGCATAGCTGCTGTTGTCAAATTTCTTACAAACCAGATGACTAAAAAGAAGAGCCTCGATGATTCTAGGAATATAAAACCGTAACTGACTAACTACACAATGTCGTTGGATGAAGCGTCTACTTCTACGGTGTACCCTGACATATTGAGAATTACAAGGCACTTGTTTCAAGAACCGAGCGATGTAGTGCAATACCTGGAACACTGCAGTCCTTTCCAAATCTGGGTTTGTGCTTTGTCTCCAGTTACGTCATCAACAACCCTAATCTTTCTTTCTACGGACAAGCGCCCTGGTGTCATTGTTGTATTTATATGGAGGTTTACAAAGAAGAGGGAACTTGTTTCGCCAACGAAACTATCGACAAAACTGATTCACACGGCTGCATATGTCCAAGATTAGTTTTACGGGCGTGAGATCCATCTTCTTTGGCCTCCAGAAAAGCCAGGCGCCTGACCTTCAAAAAGTGTACAGGGCGGTTGCCACCCTTCACCGTGTCTCAAGAAACTGGACGAGATTTCATGCGAGGAATTCGTAAAAAATCAGATGAAATGGAATTTAATATTTTTATGAATCGGTGCGCATGAGGACCGAAATGTTTTATCGGACACTAAACGGGGCTTGCACCGAATGCCCAAACAGTCTCGTTCTACTGCCCATCTGCAGCACATTCGTTACTTATCACGGGGGTATTGACAGGATCTTACCTATCTCCGTAAATAGCAATAACAATGTAGGAGTTCATGTCGTAAAACAGCAACATGTTACAGAATTACATTGAAGCGAGTCAATGCAACCTGTTGCGTCAAGGCTGTGTGACACTGTAATCAGTTACTTAAGAATACGATACAAGTTTTTTTTTTAAAGTAGCACTGGACCTGCAGCTCCAATAGTATGATATGCAGCAAGATGAATTACGAATGTTGCACCACGTAAATCACAAACAACATTTGGAAAGATGATTTAGTATAAAATTATTACCTTTTCAAAATACTGTTCTGGATAAAGTTAACCTCCATACACTTTTCCACAATAAAATAGCCTTAGATGACCTACAATTTACTATTTCGTTATAAGTTTCGTGTTTCACATGTCACTCGTGACAGAGCACAAATTCGATTAAGGGAAGTGAAGGAATAGAAATCGGCAACGCGCGATCGAAGTTATCATCCCGGCATTCGCTTCTAGCATGCTGACGAAGTAACGGAGAAGCTAATCGGACATTTAACCCACTGCCCCAACATGCACGTCCAGTGTGTTAAGCAACCGAAACGTCCAAACGCCCAGCGAATGACCGTCTTGTGACTACCACAAGTTAAGGCCCCAGTTTATATTAACCACTGTTTCATAACAAGCTTTCCATTCACTAGTGACGAGCGGGAATAATACGAACACTGGGAAAGCTGTCGACGCCACTGAGGCGTCCGCATCCGCAGGCATTTCGTTGTGTAACAGGCAGAAAACGAGATGCTTGTGCCACAACGTGCTACACGGAGCCGCTTGCCCCGGTTGGTGCACTGATGCAGCCTGCTTGACAGGCGCCTTACTGCCTGGCAAAATTTCAGCACCAACGTACCTCTGTCGTCCGAAGCAACAGAATACAAGAGAACGGGGAAAAGAAGATGCGCAAGCAAAAAAAGCGACACACAACGGAGAGAAAAAAGTTTAGAGTATTTTTGTTGTTGTTTAGCACCATATAAAGAACGCTGTAGGCCGTGGGATTAGACCATGGGAAAAAGTCGCACGCTGCGAGTCTGAGCGCCGAGGAGAAGAGGCGGTGGGGAAGAGGAGAGCTGGGTGGGAGGGCGAGACACAGAGAGAGAGAGAGAGAGAGAGAGAGAGAGAGAGAGGGAGGGAGGCAGAAGGAGAGAGAGGGAACAGTGTGTGTGTGTGTGTGTGTGTGTGTGTGTGTGTGTGTGTGTGACGAGGAGCGAGAGCGGTAGGAATGTGGCCTGCGCCGTTGCCAGGTCTCGCGCGCCGCAGCACCGCCACCTCGGCACTCGGCGGCGGCTCCCGTCAGACACGGCCCCACGCCGCCCGCATTGCCATTGTTTACTGCCGACCCACCAGCAAGAATGCGCTCGCCGCCTGGTCCACCCGAGACCTCGCCTACTCTCCGCCTGACCCCCAACACAGAGCAATCCCCAACAGGTACATTTTTCGCCAAGAGACAAAAAGGATGAAAACATATAAACGCAGTTCAGTCACTTCCTCTCAGGCTCGCCCTCGCTAGTGACATGCAAGGAACTGTCTGCTACACGTGAAAAGATACAATGTGTGAGCCAAAATAAGGTAAATGCATTTATCGCGAGGGGAAATGAAATGAAAAATTTCGTCAACTGTCATATTATAATACTGTGATTCATTCGTCATAGTAAACATCTTCTGTGTTACAGCTAACCACATAGGGACGTTCACTGCGATGGAAAAGCGTTATTGGTAACAAAAAAAGCTGCTACAACAGAACCAAAATTTGTCACAGATCTGAAAGTGGTACGTTGCTTACCATAAAACGACACTGCAATGTAGACTCTTTCTCACTTCACTTTTATACAGGGCAAACGAATCTTTTGAGCAAACTATATCCAAAGACGACAAAACAAGTTCCGGCACAAAAAGGCAGCACTTTCCACATGGGTTTTTGCATTGTTAGTGCACTACAAACTAATTTCACAAATAAATGCACTCAACCAGTAACACAAAACACGTTTTTGCCGCAGTATGTCACGTGGGTACAACATAGCAATCACGTGATGCCGTTTAACCAATACTAGGAGAGGAATGCTAAAGCGTCTAATTTAATTTATCTTGCATTTTATAAAATGTGATTTGTAATTGCAAAGTACGGCGACATGCTGAAAAACGCCTCTGATTTCTTTTACGTGAGTAGTTACATTACACGCCACATATAACAAGCTTAAATTCGGCCACCTGTACGGGCAGAGGGCTGCAAATATGTGGATATGAAGAATAAAGATATTGAAATTAATAATCTTTCTTTCATCTAAAACGCTTCAAGATTATACACATAACAAGTTGTATCCAAACCAGCACGCTGAAAACAACTCACTTTCAAAGAAGAAAGGCACAGGCGTCGCAACAAAGATACCGAGGTAACTGTTCCGTACGATTGTAAACAAGCAAACCTTTACGGTTATCTGGGAAAACGTTTGTCGGGAAGGTCAACACACACGTGGAACTTTGCAATGTCTCTAAGTACAGAGTTCATGCCCAACAAATACTGGCAGTGCTTACATTTAAATTGGTGAACAGTTGAGACAAGCTTTATCAGCAAGATGCAATGGTTTGTAAAACACGTTTTTCTTAGTTTTCATTATCCATAAAACCGTTATTTGACATATTCTAGTTGACTCCACTCTCTTAGGTTAGCTTAAATAAGTGACGCCACAACGAAGGGAGTAATGTTTGCATGGTCTCATCACACAGAGGTACTGAATTTACACAAAAAAAGAGGTTAAAATGGCTCTGTGCACTATGGGACTTAACATATGAGGTCATCAGTCCCCTAGAACTTAGAACTACTTAAGACTAACTAACCTAAGGACATCACACACATCCATGCCCGAGGCAGGATTCGAACCTGCGACCGCAGCAGTCCCGCGGTTCCGGACTGCAGCGCCTAGAACCGCACGGCGACCGCGGCCGGCACTGCATTTTCATGCAGGTATAGAATGTAACTGGCGAAGTGGTGATTACACAAACACTGAAGTAACTATGACGAAAATATTTAATTAAAGGGAAGTGAAGAGGACGAAACATGTTATGTATCATTAAACTCGCACTCAGTATACGTTCTAGGTGTTTGTTAACTTTAAATATTCGTTTCCAGTAATAGAGCAGAGCTGTTCAACAGCAGATCTGTTCATTATCGAGGAATGTGAATCTGCACCCTTGGTAGATACGATACTCCACACTTTTGCACACGAACTCATCACGCAAACAGGAGGCCGGCTCCAAATGTGGGAACCGGAAAGGTGAAACCGGCAGGGCATTAGAAACACCTTCATTCCATACATTCTGCGGTCAAACGTTATTTCACTTAAATAATCCTTTCGGACTAACGTTAGAACGACGACTCCCATTCTCACCTTTTAATCTGCAAGCGAAGATGATAGGTAAGGAAGACATCGAAACGTTGCGACGAGACGACGCCACCACTTGGCTGATCACCTGCGATGATTTCATTGCGACTGATTAGTGTCTTAAACCTGAACTGTGTTGGAAAAATTACTCTGTACCGAGCGAACGCTACAAGCAGCGCATTACTCCTCCTCTAGCGCCAGGTCGGAATACATTACCGACGCACCGCAAACTAGTGCTGGCGAGCGGCCCCAGACGGTGATGCGCCGCTGCTGAATGGGAAAACCGTCCGCGACCGAGAGTGCTGTTTACCGTGTGCGTCACACAGGGCTCCTGTTTGCTTAACAGCTCCGCTTTATTGCAGTCCACAACAGCCTGCCGTATCTACAGGTTGTTTTACTCCCCTTCTTTCGCCTTACTCATTTACTTATTTACAACACTAAACAAAATTAACCATTTAATGTGTGTTCATTACGTGTTTCGCCTCAACATCATAACTACGCAGTCTCAACCGTTCGTGGTTCATTACGTCCTTTGCCTCAACATCATTTCTAGGCAGTCTCATTTTCGACAAAGTTTTCGGTGTATAGATTCTCCTTATTCTTTTTTTATTCGTGAATTTGTCTCGATAATTAGACTTTTTTTGCAATGAAACAGCTACCACAGTTCAATAAACAGAATAAACTAAGCATATAAAAGGTGTGCTGTTCTTTCCGTAGTGCGGTTGAAAGATAATATTTCAGTTGTTAATTTTTTAAAGTTTGTTACACATATTTGCTCTTTATAAACTACCAACACATACAACGGTTCTTGATCAGTCTGGAGACTGAGCCCTCAGGTCCGTCTAATACTACCACATCTGACTTGCAGCAATATAATTTCGGTCAAAATAAGCAGCAGCTGTGAGCACACTCACAACATTGCGCAGTGGGGCCAGCACCATTGGCTTTTAATTTATGCAGGGCACTGAACTACTGCTTTCAGACCAAAACATTTCTCCTAAATATACACATCTTTCATTTTATTCAAGCCGTTACAAATCCAAACCAGGAACCTCGAATCTCCGCCTTCAGCTCGGGTACCACCTACTGGCGGAAACTAATATCTCCAGACTGCCTAGTGGAGTTGTGACGTTGGATGGTTTTTCCTCGGTCTTCACGGAGAGACGGGAAATGAAACTAAACACAGCCCTACGCTAGAAGTATGCACGTGTAATAACGCAGCTGAGCGCGCAGCGGCCGCGACTGGCAAATATTTGCTAACGCCACAGTCATGCACGCCGCCTCGCCTATCCTCGTCGTTCCCGGTCCCCTGGCTGCCGGGCTAACGGATAGACGGCCCAACGATCCTTTTCTCAGGTTCCCGGCGCCCACTACAAATTGAAAATCAAAATCAGATGTTCTATAAAAAGTTCATTGTAAATGACTAGTAAATGGAAAAAAGTTGCGGTATCTAAAAGAGTTAATTTTCCTATCCACTTCTTCACAAAGTGTTGACTTCCGACTAAAATGTCAGAAGTTTCCATCACCGTCGTGACAAACGCAATTGGTGTTTCTATGATCGGAAACTACTTTCACTACATTCTTTTGATCCCTACGTATAGCCAATGGTAATGGAGGTGAAACTACATTTTCATTCTCATCGTAGCTCAGAAAAATTAGATAACGCGGATTTTATGCATTGTTCAGTCTATCAGCAAGCCTCTAGAGGTAATTTAAAACTCAGACATTATGATTATTGTCACTTAACGGCAAGTAGGTTACTCAGCGCAAGATACTTACCGCAGAATTAGCGTCCACTACACTAGCTTCTCTCCAACAAAGGTTCAAATGGCACTGAGCACTATGGGACTTAACATCTGAGGTCATCAGTCCCCTAGAACTTAGAACTACTTAAACCTAAGGACATCACACACATCCATGACCGAGGCTGGATTCGAACCTGCGACTGTAACGGTCGCTCTCTCCAACATCCGACCGTTATTGTGACACAACATAACTGAACATCTGCTTCGAAGTCGCCTGCTGCTGACCTCTACCTACAAATTACAGCTCATATGAATCCCAAGGAGAATGCTACAAACTATAGGTAACCTTTTTAAGGGCAACTGAGACAAAAGCCACTATGATCCACACGGTCATTTCTGCAGTCGGTTTGTCCATTACCCCTAGCACAGTTGTTCGTGTAGGAGGTGGACAAGGGAACAGAAGGAATAGAAACTAAATCAATAGTACAGCTTTCTTTTCAGCGACGAGTTGAGAATTTGCTTAACATCTGATGATTGACGTAGAAGGGTATGGAGATGGCCTGGTGAGAAGTGCGCCTCAGGCCCGCAGTTCCACAGTTTCGGCACGGAGGTGAGTTACTAACGTTTTGAGCCAGCATTATATGGGCTTTCGCTATCGAGGGTAAGCTGAGGCACATGCAATATCAAGACAGGAGACTACAACCTACTGTCCAACTCCGTAGCCGGTAGTTCGTCTCAGAAGACGATAACGCACGACCTCGACGCAGTTTTCTCGTGAATACCTTTCTCCAAGAGGCAGCAATCAATAGAATGAAATGGCTTGCGAACCGGATCAGTGATACTTGGGACCAGCTGATACTTGCAACGTTTCGTAGCAGGAAACCTTGCTTACTGGATGGCCTCTGAAGGTGTGAGCAGCTACGTCTCTTATCAGTCTGTGAACAGCATGCGAAGGAGTGTCCAAGCGCACTGCAATGTGCCGCATAGAGCACATGGTGTTGAAAGTTAGTCAACAGCAGATTTTGATGTCACCGCTGTGCGAAGTTGTACAGTTCGGATCCACTGGTAGTGCAAATCGTGTTCTGAGCAATTTACAATCCTTCCGAGGTTCCCTCTGCATTATAATATTCAGCACATACGTGAACCATTCACGCTGAGGTGACAACTGACCGTAACACGTAAATACAGTACGAAGATTAGAGTAGTCAACGAACTTGAATACACTGTATGTAATTATCTCCTAACGTGAATGACGTATCGAGGAGGTTATTTCCAAACATTTGTGCACCGTTGGAGTAGCAGTTAAGTTGGCTCACCCTGCACCAGCGTGCCAACGATTATGAAATTAATTAAATTATGTTACAGCGAAAATCACATGATAAATCAATAGATGCATTACATCTTATTCCCTCAAAACGAAACAAAAAGCGACGCAAGATTGTGATTGATGTCTTATGCGCTTTCAGGATACATTAAATGGTGCAACACTTGCACGTCTCGTACCCAAGTCGAAATAGGAAATAGGGAAATGATGATCCGGAAATAGAGAAAGGTCACTGCTAAATATATAACGGGCCCTCATTCTTCGTGTCTAAATAAATGGCAACATGATGCTTAAAAGACACACAAATCAAAACGAGGCTTTCGGCAAAGCTACAACGTATGTAGTTCATTATATTTAGAAAGATGCACATACTCGACGTGATAACGAGATCATTTTATTTTCGCGTGGTGTGCTATTAACTACGTAGCATTATCCAACAGGCACCTCTTCGAAATTAAGCAAGCAAGAAAGAACAATTAGGGTTTAACGTCAAGAAAGATTTAATTTTCCGTCGACCATGAGGTCAACGCAAGGATGGAGAATGAAATCTGTTTGATCCATACCGTAATTCACATTCAGTAATTTAGAAAAGCCATGAAAAACCTAGATCGGCTTGGGCACTTGGGGACTTCAATCCAGCTCCTCCCGATTGTGTGGCCAGCGGCTTACACAATCCGATATCTCGTTATGTTGTTTCATCTTGTTCTTCAGAAAAATATTTGAGACTTAAGAGTAATACAAAAAAGAAATGTCACATTCTTATCATTAACAATAATAGGCTATTTCGTAAATATATCAAATTCCGATTCCGTTCTTTCGTTCTTATTACGGAATGGTCGGCCGAAGTGACCGAGCAGTTCTAGTCGCTTCAGGCTGGAACAGCGAGACCGCTAAGGTCGCAGGTTCGAATCCTGCCTCGAGCATGGATGTGTGTGATGTCCTTAGGTTAGTTAGGTTTAAGTAGTTCTAAGTTCTAGGGGACTGATGGCCATAGATGTTAAGTCCCATAGTGCTCAGAGCCATTTGAACCATTTTTTTGGACTGTCAATTGGGGCTTCGTATCTGTATCTTCTGGAGCATATCCAGGATTAATGTGGGAAACCTACTTATCATCATCATTATCATTATTATTATTATTATTATTATTATTATTATTATTATTATCATCATCATCATCATCATCATATCATCATATCATCATATCATCATATCATCATATCATCATATCATCATATCATCATATCATCATCATCATTATTATTGTTGTTGTTGTTGTTGTTGTTGTTGTTGTCGGTCTTTCAAGGGCCACAATAAACTCACTGTAAGTCCCTTTTCTCGTTGAAGTCAGATGTGTTTCATCAATACACAGCGTCTATTACAGTGGTGTTCATCTGCCATGTGACCCCAGTTACTCGCGACGTCACTACAGCAAAGTCAGCTTTTGTCCTGTTCCAGTCGCGTCCCAACTTCCTTCATTTCTTTTCTGGTGATTATACAGCACAGAGTTTTTGTTTTCGGTTTTGAGCCAAACATGTTTATGACGTGTTATGTCCATTTGGAATCAATTCATTCTTTTTACGTAGCCATAAAACCGAACTCTGAGACTGCAACTGACTCCATATATTTTTCTAGTTTACAATGTACTACATTTTTACGCAGAAACCTTTTTTTTATAACTTGGGACCCGTACATTGTATTATATACTTCTCTTTTTATTTCTAATTCCGCTAGTAAACATTTCGTAAAGACACTCTGATGTACACTGATACACTGTTTTTATTACAGTGTTGCAATAATGAATTTTGGTATTTCTGGTAAAGTACATTTTGTTGTAAATACTTCGCGTGGATTGCAAGCTATTTCCATTTTTCTGGCTCTTGCTTCCAAGGCTAGTTTATCTAGCCCATTGTGCGGATACTTCAAGTTATTCAGGCGTTTTATTGTTTCAAAAAAAAAAAAAGGTTCAAATGACTGAGCACTATGGGACGTAACATCTATGGTCATCAGTCCCCTAGAACTTAGAAGTACTTAAACCTAGCTAACCTAAGGACATCACACAACACCCAGTCATCACGAGGCAGATTTATTGTTTCGTTTTCGGTATTTAAATAGCCCGCATTGTCGTTTCTATTTGATATTACTACCGTTTTTAACAGATGTTTGCAAGACAATTTGTTCTACCATTTCTATCAATACACAACTCTTTTTCTGCTACTGTGTCAAAATCTTCTACCATTGTGGCTGTATCATCCGCATTCATTCTTAATCTCAATCCTTAAATGTTAAAACAAGTTGCGAAGTTTTAATTTCTTACGCTATTCTAGCGTTAGTTTCTTCAGTCGCTGTTGAACAAGAGTGGCGAGAGCCCATCCTCTTATCGAGCTCCTGTATTATTATTATTATTATTATTGGAGAACAGATTTCAGATTTTCAGGGTTTGTTATACTGCTATAGAAATGTCTCGCGTCGATTCGCAGATCTTCTAATTAATTGTTTAGCCCGTCTGCTGAGTGTCTTGTATAACTGAGCTGCACTCGACATGTAATTCTCCCGACTAACTGTTCAGGAAATACGGTGTTATTTTCTTTGTTTACATTAGTGTATAGACTCTGGACGGTTCATCTGGTACTACACAAGTACGATATTATTGCACATGGCCTTCATCGGATACAGGTGTTGACCTTACAGTAAATAAATACAGTAGCGACAAAACTCATCGCATTGTCAATGCTTTCAGGCCATTTACGTATACACTATCAACCCGATGTCGCACTGACCCCACGATAAGCGGACCGAATCGCCCTCACTCCCAGGTGCAATAATATTGTGATCGACTAATACGCCGGGCTCCGAAATGAAATCGACTGCAACAACAACTGTGTAAGAAGGCAGAGAGGCGCGTGTGTGATTAGCGAAATAAAGACAAAACTGGTGAAATGAATCGAGATGAACAGTGTAGTGGACGAATTTCGGCAAAGAACGGGACGAAAGAGTATAGCGTGGCGAGACAGAGGCACGGCAACCGACGCGAAGGCGGGAGCAAGTCGAGCAGGCAGCGGCGGCAGCAGCAGCGGGCGGTAGGGTCAAGAAAGGCAGCGGCGCGATCAGAGCGCGGCGCCGCCGAGGAAATTGGTGGCGTGGGCGCTGGCGCCGCTAACAAGCGTGAATGCTGGCAGGCGGACAGGTAGGCAGCGGCGGCGCGGCGCGGCGAGCAACAGGTTTGGCCGCAGTGAATGGCTCGGCCGGCAGGCAGGCGAGCGACCTTGCCCCCTGCTTCAGCCGGCACCCCCGGCTCTGGAATCCTCTCTACCTGGCCGCTCATTCACACTGCCGGCGCCCGCGGCACGCCTGCGCTCTACTGTGTTATGTTGTGCTGCGTCGGCCAGGGCTGTGGTGTTCGCTGCATTGCTACGTGGGCAGTCGTCAGACGCTCTTGGCATTAAGCAGCCCAGATGCCCAAGTCCAAACATACGTCTAATTTGCGTTTAATTATTCCAGATGGCAGGCTGGAATTACAGCAACAGGAAGCGCTGATCTCAGCGGTTACATCTGTCTTTTAGGCATCCAGAAAATAAACAAGATCCCCGTGAAGTCTGCGACGCTGGCTTCCACGCGGGTAGCGTGGAACTCACTTCCCTTACCCCGTATGACCATGAGTTAGTTGGTTACATGTTCCATCGATCATTTGAACGAGTCTTTTATCAGAGTGATGTGGAACGAGTCAGTTTACAGGATATGTAAACGTGATTACTGTTAACATAAATGAACATGTCACTCCACCCCTACTCATACAACTACGCTTAAAAACAAGTTTCTTTTTTTTACTGGTTACCAGTTTTTTTACCAGAAATTTGTCTGTGGAACAGAAAGAGAAATTATTTGCAATCAGGTTTAAAACTTGCTTCGTTAGCTGTTAGACATTTTATGTTACTGGGGAAGTGATACAAAATTTTTATTGCAACATTCTGAACTCCTCTTTGATGCCATACTACGCGTATTAATATACTGCGGTGCGAAGTCATCAGATAGTGATATGGACATACACAAATGGCGGTTGTACCGCACACACGAATTATAAAAGGGCGTGCATTGACGGAACTGTCATTTGTACTCAGGTGATTCATGTAAAAAGATGTCCGACGTGATTATGGCCGCACGACGGGACTCAACAGACTTTAGAAAAGGAATGCTAGTTGGAGCTAGACGCACGGGACGTTTCATTCCGGAAAGTGTTAGAGAATTCAACATTCCCAGATACACAGTGTCAAGATTGTGCCAGAAAGACCAAATTTCAGGCATTATATTTCACCACGGACAACGCAACGGCCGACGGCCTTCACTTAATGACCGAGAGCAGCGATGTTTGCTTATAGTTGTCAGTGCTAACGGAAAAGCAACACTGCGTGAAATAACAGAAGAAATCAATGTGAGACGTACGTCGAACGTATCCGTTAGGTCAGTACGGAGATAATTTGACATTAATGGACTGTGGCAGCAGACGACGGACGCGAATGCCTTTGCTAACAGCACGACACCGCCTGCTGGGCCTCTCCTGGGCTCGTGGCCACATCGGTTGTACCTTAAAAGACTGGAAAACCGTGGAACGGTCGGATGTATCCCGATTTCATTTAGTATGAGTTGATGTTATGGTTAGAGTGTGGCGCAGACACCACGAACCCATGGACCTAAGTTGTCAACAAGGCACTGTGCAAGCTGGTGGTGACTCCATCAAGGTGTGGGCTATGTTTACATGGAATGGACATTCTCCTTTGGTCCAGCTGAACCTATCACTGATTGGATACGATTTGCAGACATTCGTGGGCTTCATGTTCCCAAACAACGATGGAATTTTTACGGATGACAACGAGCCATGTCACCAGACCACAGTCGTTCGGGATTGGTTTGGAGAACGTTCTGAACAGTTTGAGCGAATGACTTAGCCACTCAAATCGCCCGACACGAATCCCATGGAACGTTTATGGAACATAATCGAAGTCAGTTCGTGCACGAAATCTTGCACCACAACGTTTCCGCAGTTATGGACGGCTACAGAGGCAAAGTGGCTCAATATTTCTGTAGGGGAGTTCCAGCGACTTGTGGAGTCCATGCCATGTCGAGCTGCTTGCTGCACTACGACGGATAAAAGGAGGTCTGGCACGATAAAGGACGTATCCCATGACTTGTCACCGCAGTGTAGTTTCACTCGGGACCACACCCCGTCTCCCCCATGTGGTTCAGTTGTTGTTTGGAACTACTGAATGCTTGTGCAGACACCAGTGTTACCTACTACCGATTAAAATCTCCCCTGGTTGTAAAGTTCTGTGTGTTCTTATTACTACTTGAAGCAGAAACCTGACGCTCAATTTCTTGACCGTGACCAGGCTGAAGGCGATTTAAATGCTTTATGTACCGACAAATATTAGTCTCATGATTATATAGCGTGGCCATGGACGACGTTAGTAAAAATAACTCTTAATCCTAGCCAGCTTACGAAAGCAGCTTTTCTATGCTACATTTTCTGAAGCAGTATCACTTAATGCAGCTTATAACAAAAGCAAAGACAGGAAGAAACACAGTCACAGAGGAGTCTGCTGGTCGCAAGATATCCTCCAGTAGCACGACATCGAAGACAATGCAACTTCGATTACAATATCTCAAAGCAAAGACAATGATGCATGGTGACCGGAAATCTTCTGTAAAACATAATAGCATCCAAAAAAATACACCACTTTATACGCATCTACGCACACTTGACAGAATTCAGTCGCCTTTGACCAGCCAAAGAGGCACTGAACAGAATACATTGCCACAGGTAATGCGACGTAAATGATCTCAGTTGGTACTTCCGCTTGTGTGTCAGTGGAAACAGACACTAACGACTGTTAACTTGAAATACCTTATGCATTTAATCTTCTAAATCTAAGCGAGCCACATTTTTTACAACTCGTAAATCCTACGACTGGTTCGATGCTGCGATGCTACCCTCCATCTTTTTCTATCTAGTGCTAACTTTTGTAATCTCTACGTAAGCATTACATCCAATATGCTCAAAGTAGTTCTGCGTGTTCTGGTGTTGGTTTTCATCGATGAGTAAAAATACATGGTAACTGTATTGGAGTACGTACACTACATCTTAGTCTCCGGTCAAGCATTGCTCCTTTTTCGAAAGACAACGCTGTCTAAATAAGTCTGTAATACATCGTTTAAATCTCTTGGAAAGTGTCCCTCTATATTGTGAACCACTCTAGGAGAATTTTATTCCATTCTTTCTGATTCATGGTGAAATGGTTGACGCCAGTTATACGGCGAATTTCTCTAACATATAACCAACGCTCCAGCACATACATTTTACGAGGTTCAAGTCTGGGCTATGAGCAGAAAGTATAGCAATTCCTAGAATGAAATTTTCACTCTACACCCTAGTGTGCGCTGATAAACTACCTGGCAGATTAAAACTGTGTGCCGGACCGAGACTCGAACTCGGGACCTTTGCCTTTCGCGGGCAAGTGCTCTACCAACTGAGCTACCCAAGCAGGATTCACGCCCCGTCCTCACAGCTTTAAATCCGCCAGTACCCCGTCTCCTACCTACCAAACTTCACAGAAGATCTCCTGCGAACCTTGCAGAACTAGCACTCCTGGAAGAAATATTTTGCGGAGACATGGCTTAGCCACAGCCTCGGGGTTGTTTCCAGAATGACATTTTCACTCTACAGCGGAGTGTGCGCTGATATGAAACTTAAAGCTGTGAGGACGGGGCGTGAGTAGTCCTTGGGTAGCTCAGTTGGTAGAGCACTTGCCCACGAAAGGCAAAGGTCCCGACTTCGAGTCTCGGTCCGGCACAAAGTTTTAATCTGCCAGGAGGTTTTATAGCAATTCCGTCTGTCTTTCGTCGAATTGTGACGCCTGGGTTCTTGTTTTATGGAAAGGACCTTTGTCAGGCTGACGTGCAATTTTAGTCAAGACCTTTCACACCCCATGCATCCACTACGTCCACACATGTAACTAAATCAAATTCCGGAACCATCAACATAGAAAATATTTTACTGCATCAATGAGTACACTGCACCTAGCTAAACGAGATCGCACCTTCGTTGTTTTGTTCAATGGGTTTTGAGAGGTATCACACCTACAAAAACTATGTCGTGTGGTCTTTTCGTGGGTCGTCGTGTCACTAATCTCTACGCTAATGATTGGTTTGTAAAGTAAGCTCTATAGCTCAGCAGTCTCTCTCAGTTAATTTGTTAGGCCAGCCTATAAGAGCGAGATCTTCCCTGACGTTACCGCATCGAGAACATGAACAGGGGCATTTGTTACTCCTGTGAAATAAAAGAAGCTGAACTAATTAACGAACCTGTCGTGCCCTATAATCATACCCCGTGTTACAAGACTTCTGCGACATTGTATGTGTCAACAGATTACAAAATACGCGCGTACAGATTTTCATATCGCGCGGCTTCTTGCCGCGACGAGTTGGTAAAACGTGGACAAAGTTCCAACGGAAAGGCGCGAAAGAGAAAGAAGAAGAAGAAGAAGAAGAAGAAGAAGAAGAAGAAGACTTGTCTCTCCTCATGAGTTACTCCGACATTCCATGTACGTACCTTTATTGGTACCTCTGATCCGTAACACATTTGCCGCGAATTATAAGGAAAAAGGATGAAATTCAAGACGATACTGAGAAAGCACTGGGTCACTGAACCAAACTGTAAATAAAAGCGTCAAGAATAGTTCAGTACAAGAGAGTGAAATATTATAAAGGACAGTACACCACAAACCCAGCTTACACACGACGGAGAACACTGCAGTATAGATTGCTTAGGAATGAAGTTACAGAGTGCAAATAGGCTAAATCAAGAAGGACGAGAGAAACATATGAAGACACTGAGAAAGATATTGATTGGCGGAACAACTGACACGGTGTAATCCAAGATTAAACGCATAATGCAAAACGTGTCTAGCCACGATGTGCACATGAAAAACCCCTATTAATGCATAATCGAAGACAGACTGCTGGCAGAAGCGCACAGAAAGCCTATACGATGGGAACGAACTGTCCCGAGGTACACCGTCCGTCCAAGAAGTTCCTGGCGTACATGCGACGTCAGCTCCGTAACTACTCCGGCAGCTTGTAGACGTCAGGCTGTAGTGTGTCAACGTTGTTATAAATCACAATGGAGCAACATCACCCAATCAGATGTTCAAGACATTATCCGGAATGTTTTGAAAAAGAGTGAAGTCTACGCAAAGAATGTCCCGCACACGTTGACACCAGAATAAAAACGATGCGTCCACGCCTGCCGAAACCTGATTAAAATGCAAAACGCGGACAGTTATTTTCTGGAATATATGATAAAGGGTGATGGGACTTGCTGTTATCAGTGCAAACCTGCCATAAAACGACAAACAGCAAAATTTAACGTGGTATGTTACCGCTTTGAGACGCCATAACCAACATCCAAGCCAACGTGACGCACTAATTGAACAACATCCCGAAGGACTATTTTTCTGACAGTTTCACTTGGTGGTATGAACTTCCTGTGTGTTGTACTTAAATGGGGCAATTCCATGTAAAAAACCTGTAGCATTAAAACCACTATCTTAGCTTTTCTGTATTTTTTTTTATTAGTCCAATCTCTAAACTTTGTGGACTGACAGGGTATTCCAGAAGAGGAGTAGGAATTTGATGTGGAAGACACATAATCCAGTTAAGCGGTCGGAGTTTACGTAGCTTAGAATGACATGAGCTCAAATTAGTCAATAACATTCGATGATACACATCCGCAGTTGTGGGCGGTGTAGCAACTAGAAGGGTATTTGAGATGGTGCCAAAAATCTATCAACCGAGTGACTTCCCAACAGACCTTCAGGAAATTATTGTCATCACATTGTTAAAGGAGGTATATGCGGGAAAATGTGCATCTATGGCGTAATTAGTCTGACAAGCCACGCATATGAAAAACAGACCAAAACGAAAGAGAAGAGTGCCAGAGGAGCAATTCTGACGTTGCAATTGGTAATGATAGACAGGTTGAAGCAAAATCAGGATACCTTGTTAGCGTATGTGGACGTAAGAGAGAACCTGCATCAATGTAAGGTGGAATAAGATTTTCATAACCCTTAGAGTATCTACAACACCTAAAATCCCAAGTGAGAGTAACGAAGGTGGATGGTTAAAAAAAGGCGAGTTTGTGTTAAGGAGGATGTACGGCGCCACATTTGTTCCAGTTGTACATCGCAGAAGCTGTACAGGACGCGAAAGAAAATTTCGTAGGAAAAATTAAAGATCAAGGGGAATAAATATCAACGATGATGTTCGAAGACACCAAAACCTTCCGATCTGATGTAAGGCAGATTCAAAAACTTGTTGAAAGGAATTGACTACAAACTTCGTCCCAAGTGTGGATCGCGGCGATCTGAGGACCACAATAGACAAATCTTGTTAAGGTAAGTGTGTACAACGCCACGTGACGCTTTCAGAAATTTCTCTATTGGTTTTAATACTTTAGTACTTTATCAGTCCGGTTACACAACTTTCTAATCTTTATAGAATTTATGAGAAACTATGCAACTAATAATTAAGGAGCTTACAAAGTGTGCAGAGATGGTTTCATCTTATTCTCAGGCCGATTTCATTTTTGTACCTTGTGTCATGTAGTACGAGTTCTGCTAGGATTCTAAAAAATATCGCGTCACCGGATAGATGCTTTGAACTTGCTTCTACAGCAATAAATTTAATCTTTTTTTTTTACTTGTTGATGTTTAATTTGTGTGTCCATTATTTTGTGACATGGTATACTTTAATGATGCGACATCCGTTCCGTCTCACCACACAGCCATATTTTATGGAGGTATCCAGTATAGTTGAAACAGTCCGAGGAACATACTCTGTGATTAGGTACATTTATGTTAACACCATTATGTTTCGTGACCTGTTTCTAAAACATTAGAACAGAGGTTTATCGCTTCCGGCGAGGATATAAAACACAGTAAGCGCAATTAGCGTGCAGCCATGTGAGCATTTATATCACTTTCTGCGAACGAGCTTCAGATTCAGAAGTTTCCGAACGCACGTCACCATAGCACCACTTCGGTATAAGCGCTTGCTTCGCTGCCCAAGAGAGTATGAATAAGCATCAGTGTAGGTCACTGCCAAAAGTAACTCTGTATCGAAAATCCGTAAGCAATGCCATGCCTGACTATGCCTTTTGTTTTCCTTTGGTGCAAAACGATACCTTGTGAAGAGTGTGTGTGAAATCTTATGGGACTTAACTGCCAACGTCATCAGTCCCTAAGCTTACACATTACTTAACCTAAATTATCCTAAGGACAAACACACACACACCCATTCTCGAGGGAGGACTTGAACCTCCGCCGGGACCAGCCGCACAGTCCGTGACCGCAGTGCCTAAGACCACTCGGCTAATCCCGTGCGGCCCATTCCTCGTTAGTCCAGCCAGGATGACTGCCGATTAGCAAAGACATAGCCGTGTCGTTATTTTCAAATGACTGCAGGTATTAAATTCTGAAGACAGCAGACAATAATCACTTCTGACACTTCTGCTTCTAAAATTGATTATTGGTTGCACTGAGAAAACAAGTAAAGTAACATCAATTTCTTTGGCAGATGTAGCCCAGAAGGCATTCTCAATTCTTGGTGAGATCATTCTTAATGATGTCACTGTAACCACGGCTACAACGCTGCACTAAACAAGCACTGCGATCAGCCATTTCGGAGAAAATAGTTTCAAAATGAATTAAGTTTAACAGCTTCACATCTACATAAATAACGTATGCCCTCACTGCCTTTCCGCCCACATAGAGAAACAACTTTCGTATCTCCTACTTCACGTAGGATGGAGAGGGGTAATTCTTTCCTTGCACATATCTGACGATATTATAACTGTAAACTAACATGCAAGTTTAACGTAGCTCCCTGGTAGTCCACTAAACCCGACTAGAAGTTAAACGAGTCAAGCGAAGGTGACACTAACAAGAAAATTCAGCTCTCATTTACTATACCACCAAAGCGTTTTAGGTTGTCACCAGGTCTGGTAGCGCTTACATGGGGCGTGCACAACGCCAGGCGATTTGTCAGTGAATTCAGAAATGATTTTTCCTCTGCTCTTCTGACAGAAAATGTTTACTGCTCAGATAAGCCAAGTCCAGTTTGCTTTCATGCATTACACAATTAACACAACACACTGGAGCTTTATATCATCGCTCATATTTAAGAAGTAATTTTTTGTTATTCCACGGAGTGCAATTCTTCTAAATGTGTGTATGTATCAAAAGAAATTCCAGAGACTAAATGGCGATTTGTTCTTCCTACCTGAGGGGTAGAATGTAATGCAAGAAGTCATCTTGTCCCCCAAAAACCCAATTACAGCCTAAATGATATACTATTCTCTCTGTCCACATTAACACACGTGTTTAGTATTTCGGAGCTTTGAGCATTGTTAGAATGATGAAATATTTCGGGCCTTTGCGAATTTCCAGTACCGGTGCCGGAAAAAAAGCAAGTGAAGCGTTAAAGAATAGGGTCATCACTACACGGAAGACGACTGAATAATTTAGATCGTTATGTCGAGGAACGAAGGACTGTGTCGAAATAAAGAATTCCGTACTCAGCCCACGCTGAAGATTAATAAATAAAAACAAATTAGCGAGTTACTTTCTGATATATCCTCATATATACCCAAGGGCTGACTTGTGGCAGCCTCTGTGCCACTTTGATTTCGTATTACGCGCTTTCAACCTTTTGGAGACGAAAATGGTTCAAATGGCTCTGAGCACTATGGGACTTAACATCTAAGGGTCATCAGTCCCCTAGACTTAGAACTACTTAAACCTAACTAACCTAAGGACATCATACACATCCGGACTTAAAAAAGCGCCTAGAACCGCTCGGCCACTCCGGTCGGCTTTTGAGAGACGACGGAAGCGTCAAGTATTTCAGCGCTATCTGCAATAACACCGCAAGGCCACGTCAAATCCTGCCGAAGAAGAGTGCAGAATGTCAATACTAGTAATATCTAAGATTCAGTGATGGTGTACCGTAATGTGTGAATGTTCGTAGAATCTCTGACAAAATGCTGCGCCTATAAAGACATTCCTGAAAGCGACAGTGAAAACTGAAAATATGTCCCATATTCTAACATCGTCACATGGGCGCAACACTACGTGGAGCAGCAAACACTGTTAGAACGTTAAGTCGTCGCAAAATACTATGCTGTATATTTATTTCAAACAATTTCTAGTACCCAGGCAACTGAAGGGATTGGCTGAAGAAAGTGCTAAGCTATCAACTTAGCAATGATTGCGATCATGTCATCAATTATGTTTTAGAGAGCTCCACATGCTGGTAACAAGTAATTCCATTTGTTCCGCTAGAAAGTAGTGTCTAATACAATTTCTTTTACCTTATTTTATTTGTTTTCTCGTCACTGAATTTAACGAACATATAACACACTATAATACAAAATGATGCTCTCGGGGTTTTCTTCTGTAGATCCTTTCAATTGTTGCAGTCTGCACACTGGAACAACGATCCCAGGGAACACACATCCCACGCAATACCATGTATATCTCAAACTATAAGCGGGTGTAAATCAAACCTGCTTGTAGACTACCCAATCCCAAGCATTTGCATAATGGGCACACGCTGACAACAAAGAAGTACTTAGAGGTGACGTAGTTATCATCGGCATTGAAATAATTATTCTCGCCGACATAAGTCGTGTTCTACGAAGATCATGAGGAGAGAACTGCTTTAATATCTGTGGTAATCTTGGCTCAACAACTTTCGCCCTGGCGCCACACGGTATTTAGACACTTCAGCCGTAACATCACCGCGTGGTTTCCTATAGCCATCGATCGGTGGTTTCATTACTGCAGCCGGATGATACAGGTGCTTCTCTCTGAAGGATCAGACCTTCCAATTTGGTGATTTTCTGAGGCTGGCTTGCGTGGCGGATGGAGCTACCGAAACGATGACTGACCCCCGACAAAAGATTCGTTTTGAGTACGAGCTGTTAGTCACCAAGGATAGCTCGGACGATCTATGGCCCCACAAGAATTAAAATTCCATAGTAAATGACACAATACCGTATAAAAAAAACTGATCTGTTATTAAAGGGGAACTGAATGAAAAGTCTCTTTAGGTATCCTGATGTATGTTTTCCCTTTTATCACAAAGTAATTTTATGCGAATGCACAAAAATGTGACAAAACGGTTGTTATCAAAGGCGTAGAACACGATTTTTATCATTTAGATAATCATTTACCAACAGCTGCAAGCCTCAACTGTAACTAGGTCATCACAATTAACTAACTGTTAACTGTTACCAAATCACTTGGACATACATGTCTAAATTATATGTGTTTGCATATATTTCGCACACTGCTATTAAAACACACACACACACACACACACACACACACACACACACACACACACACACACACATTAGTGTGCAACGAATGTCTATAACAGCACATTCGGCAAGGTACAATTGTTTGACAATCAAGTCCTTATTCCATTACATCTATTTGGGTAATAGCGCATTTCGTACGTACCTTGCAAAATATGCGACACTCAGATGGATGGAGTCATCGAAACTGAATCCTGAAATGAAAAGAGCAATACATATATATTTGTAAAAGAGGGTACACGCAGTAATACGGGCGAAAGAATATAAGATATAATGAATACATAGACTCCAAGAGTAGTTCCTCACTACAAACATAATGAAAATTTGAGGAATAGCTTACTAATATGCAATAGAACACACAAAAGAATTTTCCATATTCTGCTCTGAGACCTTGCGCAAAATTTACAGCAATATCTCGTCCAGTTTTAAGTGACAGTTTTGTCTGTATTATATGACTTTCACAACACTGGCCCACAGTACAATTTGCGGATGTCCAACGGAAACACGAACAATAAGCTTGATCAAAACTAAAATTGTAAATTTTCATAATTTTCTAAACGCGTGGACGATTGTTATGCCCCTTCATTTCGATATTTTGGTTCTACTTCCACACGCAATCTGTTCTGTTCTAATATATTAGGTCTAGTAATCGTCGTTTAATTCACTCCCCCCTCCACCCGCCCCCCCTCCTGTTTCCAGAGCCCCCCCCCCCTCCTGTTTCCAGAGAAGTCTCTTCGAGAGTAAGAGAATTCCAGTGCTAATTCTGACCATAACTGATTGTCACTAACAATATCATTAATGAGAAAATTAAATCGCAAACAGCGAGCGCTTGTTGAATTCCTGCTTTTTTTAAATGGCTGGCTTCTTATTGAGTTAATGAGGACGAGGAGTGGTATGCGGTAAACAACCTCGTTTGTGGTACGCACATCTGTATGCGGGCTCTAATGATCATTCTCGCCTCTCTTGTTAACAGAGTAACGTAATGTGTGTCCCACTTCTGCATTGCTAAAAATTTGCAAGATGCTTGAAACATCTTGCACGTAATCAGCGTGGTTTGCAGTGCCAGACAACATTTCTTCACATGCACAACACAAACCTCTGCACATTTATTGAGTTTGGAGCCAACGCGGGAGACTCGTAGCTCTCGAGTATTTTAATACTGTCACCCAAATGTCGTCTTCCCTCAACAGATTAACGCTGATGTTACGAATTCATCAAATACACGTGCCTAAATGAATGGAACGGATATGATGCAAATTGCTCCATTGAGTCCAAAGGAAACAAAACCCTCATCATGCCATCCCAAGAACCCAGGCTGATTAATTATTTTTCAGTATGCTATACACTGTTGCTTACACTTTTCTCTTGTCATTTTGCTCTCAGACGCACGAAAGTTCCAAAGGACTCACTATGTAAACAACATTATTGCTACAACACATATTGATATCATCCACAACTCGTCAGCCTGTTGTAATGGATCTAAGATATTCTGGAAGGGTTACCAAAAAGCCTATCTACCCACCAACTTAGGTAAGGCGATGTCGCGCTGGGAGAATTCGTATTGTATTCTCTCTCCAAGGTGTTGGTCTGGTAGACATCCTAAGAGAAAAGAAAACAAAAGAAGGTAACTAAGAAAGGACAACAACAGCGAAAGTCTTGGAATAATGATAGGATCTTGGAAATCAGTAGATTCTAAAATTGACCAGACAGAATGTCAACAAAGAAAACAGAATTGTTATGCGTCGATGACGCCGTTTACAAGTAAAAGGCCGACAAAACGTAGCAAAAACAGACTGTATAAAATGGTGTGTAGTGTAATTTAGAGAAATACCTTTGAGAATCTACCTGTCAACGAATCAATAAAAACGAGAACTTGGAAACAACAGCTGAAGGTTGGAATACATTTCTTAAAGATTAAAAAATAAACACTACACTCAGTGATAGGTGCAAGCGTAACTGGTATTATCTACACTAGTAATGATTCACGGTTCACACGGGGGAAGAACATAGCATGTGGATACAAAACTTAATATGATAGTTTTATTCCTGAATGGACAGAATTTCACAAGCTTCGGGTTATCGCTAGTACACTGGGAAACAGCAATCTCGTCTAGAAAAGCGAAAGGATGTCAAACACTAAAATCATCACCTCTGTGGATCATTATAAAGTTTGGCTAATAGAAAACCACCTCATGGGGTTGCCGTAGAAATGAATTGAAAGTGTATGTTAAAAGAAATACGCCATCTAACTCGAGGAAAAAATATCTAATGAAGTCACATACCATGACGCCCTCACCGAGACATCGTGAATGGAAAGGGGGGAACTCACATTAAACACTTCCCAGTTCTACAAAAAAGGCTCTATAGTACCGCTGAAAAGAAACGACAGGTGCTTTGAAACAAACGACTACATAACGAAAGACAAAAATGGACAATTGCGCAAACGCTGGAGAAATGTAAATTTCGTTTATTGTGTTGTTTCTTAAATTTTCGTGCACTCTCTTTAACTTCTTAACCGGATAACAGATGGGTGTCGCTATAAAGACTCTGCCGTAAAAGTCATCAACCCAGACATTGGTTCCAGCACAATAGACACTGATGTGGCTTGATTGCCTCAGTCCTGCCTAAGATTGTGTTAACGACCTGTTGCGAAGAACACTTGTTCGAATTCGAAGCATAGTGTAACTCGACTCTTTTACTTACACTAAAACTGACAAGACGTAATCCATGCCAAATGCTGACCTACACTGATGCTTTTGCTATTAACTTGCATGGGAGCGCCAGGTCAAGGTAGCGTGGCGTGCTAGATATCCTCATTGTAGTTTTACCTAGACCAATTCACGTTTACTAACTTTTCCTGAATTTTTATGAGAGCACCACTTTGGCTAATAATTCTGTAAGGCAATTATTGTGACTATCGCAACCGAACAGAGGAGAGCACATATTGCCAACCGGACCGACCGCTCGTTCGAGACTATTCGTGACAATCACAACGTAACAACAGTTAACTGTGCTCCTCGCTGTCCACGGTTGACGGAAGTGTCATGCCGTTACTGAACACTAATGTACTTAGAACTTCTGCGAGGGTCTTGAATCCTCAATTTCTAATCAAAATCGTTGTTATGTTTTTACCCTGTCCCCAGACGCCCTGAGGCTTGAATATGCAGCGGCTCCTGACAGTTATGTGGCTGTTTATAAGAGGCCTTTAAGAACAGTAATAAAAGAGAGAGCAGTGGTGAACGATTCTTTATTAGTTTTGCTCCAGTATTTGAACTGAGTAAGTGATCGAAGGAAAGAACGTTGCCTATTCTTTTATTACCTTAAGTGGGTCGAAGTTTAGAGTTCAGGTCGTTCTTCTTCATAGACCAATGACGAACTTACTGACACAGTTCGTATATTCGTCAAGATCAGTGTCTGTCAGCCGAGGAGACTGAGCAATTCCTCGGACGGTCTCGAATTACGTACACTGTCCGTTAGGTAGACCAATAATGAGGTTTCAGAATAAAATTAGCGTTATTCTGCAAAGTAATATGAAAGCTGACAAAGCTATCACATTTCGAGACACAATGTCTCGAGTACATAACTATGCTTAAAAAAATTCGACATTGTCTCTGTAGAAAGTATGTTACTTGTGTGTATTTTCCACTACTGTTCGTCAACATGACATCAATGAAAAAGCCAGTCTTTTACAATGAGGTATCATCCGTCTCATACAGAGGATCATGATATGTCAAGAAGAGAACGAGAGAATAATAGCTCTTTTCTTCTTGTGACACGAGCACTGAAGAACAGTCGCTGAAACACACATGAAAAAACACTCGGATCAAATAAAGCACGGACGCTCAAAACCATGTGTCCAACAACAAAAGCAGATATTTCATACTTAAAAAAAATTGTACTGAACAACTTGAGAAAATTCAATCTACTAAAATTGCAGTCCATTTAAAAGTCCTGAGCATCCGTCAGTTCTTTGATGACATTTCTGCATCCTAGATCCTGTTCCGTGCAACTGTCTTGTTTCTAGAAGTAAAGAGGAGGGGTTAATTGCGAATGACGAGCTGCAAATGTGAGACTGCAAATGTGGCTCGTTGCCAGAACGCATTTGAGAAATGGTACTTTTGAACAATTACGGCGTAAAAAAGTGTCTATGTAACCTGGAAGAATCCACTATAGGTCTTGCTACAATACACAGTGTAAATTCTAGAAGACTTACTTCGATACGGCTGTCTGCCCACTGTCCTTGGCTGTAATGCTTGGGCGAAGGCGGTGAGTAATCTGTGCAACGCATGCAAAGAGCGAGAGGATGAACGACAGCAGCATTAGAGAATGCAGGTATGCAATACGTAGAATTCTGAATAATAAAGGAACACTAACACCCACTATTTATTCAAACTTTCTAAAACTTTGTGCTTTAACATGAAAACCTCATTCAACATAAATCACACAGAGCGAGAGAGAGCGGAGTGATAAGAAACTGGAGGACAATGGTTGAACTTCCCCGTTCGACCATTCTGATTTAGATATTCTGTGATTTCACAAAATCGATGAAGCCAAATGTCGCGATGACTCCTTCGAAACACATACGGTCAATTCCCCGTTCCGCTCAAACAGAGACAGTAGGCTTCGTCCACCGGTCTTTCAGCTTGTTCAAATGTTCAAATGTGTGTAAATTCCTAAGGGACCAAACTGCATAGGTCATCGGTCCATAGACTTACACACTACTTAAACTAACTTACGCTAAGAACAACATACACACCTACGCCCGAGCGGGTACTCGAACCTCCGGCGGGAGGGGTCGCGCAGTCCGTGACATGGCGCTTGTTTTAACACGAGCTCAGTCACACCAAGAGCAGTCGTGTACCGCATGCGCGGACGGAAACCGTGACCTAGGTTAACAGAACGTGGACGCGACAGGGCTGGATTGGGGTGGAGAAACGGTCTCCCATTCAGCAGGATTAGGCGGGGCCGGAAGCGAGGGATTAGCGGGGAATGCAAATTGAGCTGAGTCACGCCAGCATATCGTCATCAGCTGCCCCTGTCTGACACAGCCTCCGACAATGCGGGCTCCACTTTTCTCCCTCTAGTGGGAGCTTCCTTTAGAGGATTCCAGCGTTTCTATTCATTGGCCGGGCCATTCGGTGTCTCACGCGTAATTTCCCTTACGCTGATCCACGCTTTACAGGGGGGAATTGAAAAGTCGTGTCCCGTAGGACAAATAGAGAGAACCAGAGCTCCACTGGCAAACTTTCAGAGATGGTACTATGGATCAAAACAAGAAAAAAATATCTAATAAACAAGGGCTCCAAAACGCTGGCTTACGAGCTGTGAGCGCTTGTTCACTTTGGTTACTGTGTAACACACACATACCGAATACGTGCTCAGAGCTCTTAAGGTTATGTACTTTACTGGAAATCTTTCTCTTGCTATGGTTCATATTACCACCTCTGAATATTTGTCGATGGAGTTCTGCTTCACAGTATTTGTCCTTGGACATGACGTTTATATCACCCTTTACTTTATGTTCGATATATACCGATTTCCGAAGACAGCAATTTCCTTTTGGCGATAAAGTTAGGGTCACAAAAACGTACTCACGTACAAGAAAAGCTTTCGGAATGTGGCACTGTACCAAACAGACTGTGTCCCCTGAACAACGCAATTATATACATTTCTGACAAGAATTGTATGCGTACTACCTTCGTGATGCAACACCAGAATCTACCTCCTCGAATTAAAACTGGCGAAGCTGATTTCAGATGTGAATGCGGCACAGTCAGTCATTTGTATGCTTGTGCTTACAAGGCATCTACGCTATGAAACTGAAGAATACATAAGTCAATGTTACAGCTTTCATCAAATGTCGCCTGGGAAACGCAAAATTGACAGAAGTCGTCCCAAGAATTTTTTTTTTTTTTTTCAAATCTTTAAGCTAAAAGTAGGGTATATGTGTTAATGGCGCATACCTCCATCACCTTCGTGTTGATGACCACACTGTTAATATTCAGTCACTAAAAAAATATCTGAACAGAATGCATTAGAAAGTAGCCCTGAAAACCAGTTACAATAGTAATACGATGAATAACCAACACACAAACAGAAATATGAGGAACGAAGTTACTGAATCGCTTAGTTTTTTAAGAAATAATAAGAATAAACCTTTTCTCTGGATAGCTTACAGTAAACAGAACGTAATTTCTGAAACTAAGTTTCCAATACATATGAAACGGAAATAAAACAATTTGCATTACCAGTTTTGACTAATCGTTGTGAGATGTGAACTTTAAATGTGAAAACCATTAAAAAAACTTGTTCTGCGAGCAAATCAAGAGAGGAATGTAGAATTTGCTATGAGAGAGAGCAAGAAAAGCAATAATAATGCCAAACTGGGAAGACTTACTGTAGACTGTAATGAAAATGATTCAACAGGTCGTCCAGACAGCCGAACGGATTGCAAAAGATAAGAAAAACAAATGTGACGAACTAACTGCAGCTGACTGTATGATATTAGAGAGTTTTAAGGACTAATGTTTGGAAAAGTCTGGAGGGTCTTGATTCAGTAGTATTTCGAATGGAGAAGGAAAATATATGTTGCCTTTATAACTTAAGTTTCTGTCTTGACATGACAGTAGTCATTAATGTAATCGGATATCATCAGCATACTATACGCTAGACTGTATCATAAAAGCTGTGAAGAATGCAGGTGGCGCCTCAGCATTACCGACTGTCCCGTGTGAACGTGGCCAGCGCTGGGTCACGGGTCAGTCTTTAGACTACCGCCTGCACCAAAGCGTGCCACGCCAACGTCTTCCCACGCAACTTTCTACGAGTCCAGTCCCTCGAATCGATTCCCTGTCTGAACATTATGAACCGGTCGACCTGCTGTCATTATGCCGTTCCCAACCACAATGCACTGTCGGCGAAAAGCTATCCAATAAATGCATAAAACTGACCATTTTGAGAGTCACTGAAGCTAATATGTTTACATAACTAGTAACTACTGGAAATGGAGAATAATTTAAGACTCCTGTGAGTAAAGAAGTGGCAAGAAAACTACATTTATGATACGCTATAACTGTGCGGCCCATCGGGACTATAAACAGTAATGTTTCGCGGGTAATGATCTTCCTGTGGAGATGTACGACATAGAATACGACGCAAAGTACTAACTTGTTACAGATGTTCAACCCTGAACATACTTCGTAAAATGTTTCGTCACAGAACACGACGACATTAAAAATCTTTTGCTAGAGACTTCCTCATTGTTCCATTTAATTCTCCCTGGTATTATGACTTTTCACCGTATCTAACTGGAAAATATAGTGCGTAGTTTCTCGCCGTGTCTCGGTGGTAGGTAGAGACTTCATACTGCCATGTATAGACTGGAAGACGAGTTAGAACAGGAAGCAAGAACAAAAATATTGCTACATTGTCCTCATTGTATTTTTCGAAACAAAAAGAAATGGAGCAGTGAGGAAACTTACTGGATTTTCTGGTAACAAGACACACTCGAACTTTTCGTTTCTCCCCATGTCGTGCTTCCCTACAGTAGTGTATAGATAGTATTTTCACTCGAGTTTCGGTTCACATTAATGGTGGTGTTATTATTTTAAGAGTACTTCTTTTCTTTCTCGTGACATGAGGTATGAACGTCGTCATTTATTTAACTGAACTCCCAGATAAATTATTCGATTTTTAGTCCACAGACCTCTATCTGGCTTCTGATAAATGGTCTCTCTCTCTCTGTCTCTCTTCTTCTCCCCTTCTCCCTCTGTATGCAAAGAGCGCTGACAATTTTTTTTCGCTCCGCTGCTCTGTTGTAACTTTACTGATCTTTGCCCTCTTGCATCTTTTTAAGTGTCTTTACATTCCAATGATTAATCTCGTATGTTTCTTCAAAAATTTATGATGGGCCATGTCGTCAGCTAAGAGAGTTTTTATGGAAATTCCATAATTTATAAGCCGAATTGTAGTGATGTATCTCCCGAGCACATATGTGGTTATCTTTGTGTCCGAAGGTTGTGTAAAACATTGTTGTAGCAGGCTGCTACTGGCGTATCTTCATAGACTGAGACCAGATCTTATCATAAGCTTTTATTTTATATGGTGCCGAAGCCAGGGATTCTCTCTCATCCAGCAACTCTAAAGTCAAAGAAAAAAGGTTATAATTACACTACTGTAACAGAATACTCGCTAACCTCTACTGAGATATAATGTCATAAACAGACTGCGACATAAAAGTTTTCTGGGTATGATACCGCGTCATATCATATAAAACTACTGCTGGATAAACCAATGTTGCGGCCACGGTTGCATCGGCCTTCTTCTGTGTCTACCGGTACGTTCTAGCTATGCAGTGACTTTCATATTTTGTTATTACTGTTCACTGTGCATACCATTACTCATAATTTTAAAACGATAGTTCATTTCATTGGTCACTTAAGGAAGACGGGGCGGAAACTTTGTTTTAATAGGTTACTGCTGTGGAGTTAGAGCGTAACCTCTGTTGTCTATTAGCCCGCATCTCGTGGTCGTGCAGTAGCGTTCTCGTTTCCCACGCCCGGGTTCCCGGGTTCGATTCCCGGCGTCGTCAGGGATTTTCTGTGCCTCGTGATGGCTGGGTGTTGTGTGATGTCTTTAGGTTAGTTAGGTTTAAGTAGTTCTAAGTTCTAGGGGACTGATGACCATAGATGTTAAGTCCCATAGTGCTCAGAGCCATTTGATCCATTTTTGTTGTCTATTAGCTCTTGTATTATGCGCCATGATTGGTGGTCACCGGCGAATGAGAAGTTGGCGCCGGCCACGGTGGCCGAGCACTTCAGCCCGGAACCGCGCGACTGCTACGGCCGCAGGTTCGAATCCTGCCTCAGGCATGGATGTGTGTGAAGTCCTTGGGTTAGATAGGTACTAGTTCTTAGTTCTAGGCAGCCCATAGTGATCAGGGCCATTTGAACAACTTTTCTGAGAAGTTGGCTCCAGTTTACCAAGTGCTGGACGTCGGCCGTGCGGCGGCAGTGCTCGCGCCTCGTGTTGACAGTGCAGTCTTTTGGGCTGCTTGGCCAACACGCACGCTTCGCGAATTTTATTTCTTTTCCGCAATCTTGCTGATGTACTGCCACTACAGATTTGTTTTGTTGCCCTAGACGAATATAGCGCTCGTGTTCCGGAATGCGGGTTGCTATTGGCGTGCCAGTCTCGCCGATGTATGCCTCTCCACATTCGCATTTCACCTTTCACACGTCTGCAGTGTGTAATGCATCCACTTTTGTCCTTAGTGGGGCCTAGCACGTCCTGGATCCTGCGACCACTATAGAAGACAGGCTGCAACCCAACCAGGCGGATGTGTCTGCCTATTCGGTCAGTGAAATTCGGTAAGCCCACTGCTGGCTGCCATTTGTCTATTTCTTGCTTATCTTTCTTTCTTGTATTCATCGACTTATGGCTGTAGCCTTTTAAGCTCAGGTGTTGTGTTTTGTGCATCATTTGTTGTTTTTGTTGATGATGATGATGATGATGATGATGATGGTGACGATGACGCCGACGTGTGAGGGAAAAGTGGTGTAGCTGAAGCGCCAGGACAGAGGAGGGAGAGCTGCACACGTCTGAGAAGGCAAACCGCTGGGTGGAAGAGACAGGGAGGGAGCCGCAACAGGCGGCACTCGTCACGACGTACCTGGAGCGCCACTCCCACAACGCTTCGGCCTAACTTTTAACTTCCAGGTGACTGTGCGATTACGCCGATGTCTAACGAGATAATCATTTGAAATAAGACCCATTCTCCATTTATAAACAAATTAAAATCACACTGTTCTACGATGTCTTGTGTATAATTTGGTTAATGTATGTGAGCTTCTATCAGAACTTGCAATAAATGTTATCTTTATTGTCCAACTAACTGAATACCCGACTTTGACCGGGTATTTAATTGTTACCTCTTCCACATGCCTCCTCACATCCTCCTGCTTTTTCACCTGCCGACTACGCCTCTTCGTTTGCCCCATCCCTCCTATACCTTCTCCTCTCTCCATCCATCTTCTCTCACCCTCACTCTCTCCACCTCCACCTCCCCCTCCCTGTCTGCACATCACCTACTTCCCCCTCTCTGTCCATCTTTCCCCCGCTCTCTCCGTACCTACCTCTTCTCCTTTCTCCCCTTCTCTCTGTATCCACCTCCTCTGTTTCCCACACTCCAATGGAAGCTAGGTGGTTCTTATCACACAGTATTTCTTTCAAGATAGTAAATTTTACGTGCACTAAGTTGTTAGTAATCGATCGAGTGGTTCAGAAGGAGATGTAGAGCACAGATATATACGCACATACATACATATATATTTGATTTTTATACAGATTTGTATTCATTACCTGCATCAAACCACTCTCAGGACTGACGACCACAACAACAGTCAAATATTCCATTTACCTGAGTACTTCTGATCTCTCACTGATCGGATAATCGAACATATATTTTCGATCATCTTATTGGTGACGATCACAAAGATTTGGTGCACAGATTTCCAAGTGTTATGGTTCAATGTGATATTCATGAGAGTCTGGCAGTCAAACATTTGGGTTATCAACAACTACTGAAACTGCCTCGAGTTATGTAGACAGTGCCGTACTCAAGAAAATCTGGACTGACAGGAAATTTTGAACACAGCATTGTAAGCCAAGTAATGGCTAAACCTCTAAGGAATGTTAATACGCAGTAACCATTGGTAAATCGGACAGTTGTAGCGCTGGGCGGTGAGTATGGCGGGGGGGGGGGGGGGGGGGGGGGGGGAACAGCAGGTGGCGCCTCCGCAAGGCGCATAATAGCACAGCGCGCTGCGCCTGCTCTCGCACGTGCGTGCCCGCTGTCGTCCTTACATCAGCGGAAAAACACCTGCGGCAGGCGGCGTGCCGTCACGACCGCGCGCCTCGCTACGCCACGCCATGCAGTGCGTCGGTCCGGCCTTTTAAAACCGTGGCGCTTCTCTACACCCGGTTAATAAGCGCAGTCCGTCAGCTGATAAAATATCCAGAGCAATAAACTGCGCAATGAGAAACCTCGCAACTTCACTCGTGGCTTGTGAGTAGCGGCAAGGGTAGGAGCCCCTCCCTGCCCACTCTCAGAGGGCTACTGCCAACATAAACAGGTTTCATTTTATTAGTAACAACTCAATCAGTTGTTATTGGACCTGCAAAACGAACCTTTAGCGTTCACATACTTGAAAAGGTGTTCTTCGTAGAGCGTTATTCATCTACATCTACTGGATTACTCTGCTATTCACAATAAAATGTCTGGCAGAGGGTTCAACAAACCACCTTCACGTTATTTCGTTACCGTTCCACTCTCCAACGGTGCGCGGGAATAAGGAGCAATTAAATTTTTCTGTGCGAGACCAGATTTCTCTTAATTCATCGTGATGATCATTTCTCCCTATGTAGGTGGGTGCCAACAGAATGTTGGCAACATTCTAGGGCCGGCCGCGGTGGTCTAGCGGTTCTTGGCGCTCAGTCCGGAACCGCGCGACTGCTTCGTCGCAGGTTCGAATCCTGCCCGGTCATGGATGTGTGTGATGTCCCTAGGTTAGTTAGGTTTAGATAGTTCTAAGTTCTAGGGGACTGATGACCACAGATGTAAGGTCCATAGTGCTCAGAACCATTTGAGCCAACATTCTAGGAAGTAAATATGTACAAACAAAAAAATGGAAGGGCATCATTATGTGAATCTTAATGTAAAATAAATTACTGCACCATTCAATATTTGCATTTCATGAAAATCTATGCAAATAAGAGACCCAAATGTTCATAAAATATGGGTGTTTAATACTAGTGCTAAGCAGGTACGTACATACCATCTCATAGATGCTCTAGAACCATAAGGAACCAAGCGATCTTGCGAAACAAACCACTGACGAGCAGTTAAGCGTGATTACTTTTCTGGTGGGCTGAAAGTTGTATAACATACTATTTTCTGGTCGCATTTCTTGCCAGCCCTATTCCTTATCATTGTCGTAAGAGTCAGTTCCCGGTTGCAGGTGGAAGGAGATGCTTGTTCGGACTCAAGATGATGGGATAGTCTTTTCCTGAAATGAGTGGTCGTCGAATCAGACAAGGCTGATTTCGGGGACAGGTAATTCTTCCACGACGGCCAGTGTTTTCCAGCATCCACTGCAGTGAAACTTGTGAAATCGTGGCAGTAAGCAGTATTTTACAGAAGCTCTGTAAGGGGGAGCATGAAATGGCCATCGAAAATGCCAACATACAACTCCTGATTCTCACTGGCTGGAAGGCCACAATGTTAAATAATCTCGTTGAGCGGTTTTGAGCTTGCGAAATCTTCGAGCCGTCCTACAGGCGTCGTGGGATTGAGGGAGCAAGTAGTTAGTCTTCGGTGGCAAAGCTTCTGTTTCAAAGTCGTAATCATTTAAGAGTTTGTGGTTCTTTGGTATCAACGGAGCTACTTTCCAGCAGGGAGAACCTGAAATGCATTCGAAATTGAGCTCTCGAGCGTGGACGTGGAATTCTGCTTGGGCACTTTTCCATTTCTCTGGTCTAGTGTTAGGGATCATCCAGTGTGGACTTGCTCGGATGGAAGCGGCCTGATAACAGAACGCGGAGCCATTAGCTAATAGGCATGGTGTTGAATGAATGTGGCAGCTATGGTTACAATTAATTGAGGTCAATACATTTCATTTGCTACCTTGGAAATTCTGAGTCTGGTGTCTCTGTGTGCCTTTTTCCTTATTGGTGTTGTGCCGCATTGCTGTGAGTTATTGCAGATCGTTGTTGGAATTTGTTCAGTCAGTTGGACGAAGTGTGGAAACAATATGCGGTGCACATATTCCAACCCATTGATCGGATCTCGAAATTTGTTGGTTGGGGTTAATGGACTAAGCAGCTCATGATACAGTTAATCTGGAATTAGTGACTTAAGCCAAAAATTTGATCGAATTATGGAAGTATGTAGCAGTGGTAAAAACGAGGCACTGTAAGCAATATTGACGACAAAGCTGATAAATAGTTTAAAGAGAAATAAAAATATGGGTTGGGCTGGTATGTAGGTGGGGACAGGCATGGTGTCTCCCAAGACTGATCTCGCACCTGCCCCACCCAACCCGATTATGGGCAAACACAGTTAAAGACTAAAGAATGAATTCTAGCCGGGATATTTTTAATGGTAAAAGTGGGAATATTCGTAATGGTAAAAGTGAGAATGCTAAAAACGTAACAATTATTAGATAGATCCACGATAATAATATGTGTGAGAAATAATTAAATCGTAGGCGGGTGAGACGTGGATTGTGTCCCCCAGGGGATCTGCATACGAGATAAGCCATCCCTTCCAAGGCCCCCCCCCCCCCCCACAAATAATCTCTTACAGCCAAAGTATTAAAGAAGGGAAAACCACCTCCTACTCATCGGCGTGCCATCCCCAATTTTTTCAGTTTCAATTAATTTTTATGTTCGAAATATAATTTTATGTGAACCTGATTATTGAATACGCAGGACCTGTTTAGTGTCTCCAGATAACAGGTTAAAAAGTCATGCAATAAACTGAAATTGAATTGAAAAATTTGCTATTCCTAAAACGGAAAATAGGGTGCGGCTGAAAAATGGACTAATGACACCTTAAAACCATTAAAATGCAGAAAAACAGCCATGTCCAAGGCATCTGGCAAATTAGGTAGGATCAATGGCCCCAAAGATCCGTAACGCGGCGGGTCAGCCCCAGTCCCAACAAATATGTCCCCCCTCCCTCTTAAATAGTTCGAAACGTTGCATCTGAGAATGAATACAACTTTCACGGAGAAAATAGCTCTCAAGTGTCCACAAGTCGTTCGCAGCAGTAGTCTCTTTGATAGTGCAGAATTGACGTTCAATTTTGAAGTTAGGATGGGTGGGATAGATACGAGAGTGCTCCTGCTGTTATACGGAATCGCAACCCAGACAAAGTCTAAATGCAGGTCCACGTGTCTAGCACGCAGGCAGGCTGGTTGCAGGCCTTGAACTGGCCTCCTCCTAACCGACACAGGGTCGTTACTGGTATCGAGGCTCTACCACCTCTCATCCGAAAATAACACAATAGACCACCATCCCGCCCTCCAGTGAGCTCTCGCTTCATACCAGTGAAGTCGTAAATGGCGGTGGTTTGGGATCAGTGGAACGCACGCTACAAGCCGTCTGGCTCCGAGCTATCCCTGAAGTAACCGATAACAGTTCGTTGTGTCACTGTGGTGCCAACTGCTGCTCAAATTACTGCTCCACATGCAGTACGATTCACCAGAGCCATACACCCAACACGATGGTCTTCCCTCTCGGTAATGCCATGTGGCTGTCGGGAGCCCGGTCTTGCGACCGTACGTTCTCGTGACCACCGCTGCCAGCAATCATGTACAGTGGCTACATTCCTGACAAGTCTCTGCAGTATCGCAGGAGGAACATCCAGCTTCTCGTAGTTCTATTACCCAACCTAGTTCAAACTCACTGAAGTTTTGATAATGGCATTTTTGTCACCTTAACCCCCCATGAACCATGGACCTTGCCGTTGGTGGGGAGGGCTTGCGTGCCTCAGCGATACAGATGGCCGTACCGTAGGTGCAACAACAAAGGAGCGGTATCTGTTGAGAGGCCAGACAAACATGTGGTTCCTGAAGAGGGGCAGCAGCCTTTTCAGTAGTTGCAGGGGCAACAGTCTGGATGATTGACTGATCTGGCCTTGCAACATTAACCAAAACGGCCTAGCTGTGCTGGTACTGCGAACGGCTGAAAGCAAGGGGAAACTACAGCCGTAATTTATCCCGAGGACATGCAGCTTTACTCTATGATTAAATGATGATGACGTCCTCTTGGGTAAAATATTCCGGAGGTAAAATAGTCCCCCATTCGGATCTCCGGGCGAGGACTACTCAGAAGGACGTCGTTATCAGGAGAAAGAAAACTGGCATTCTACGGATCGGAGCGTGGAATGTCAGATCCCTTAATCGGGCAGGTAGGTTAGAAAATTTAAAACGGGAAATGGATAGGTTAAAGTTAGATATAGTGGGAATTAGTGAAGTTCGGTGGCAGGAGGAACAAGACTTTTGGTCAGGTGAATACAGGGTTATAAATACAAAATCAAATAGGGGTAATGCAGGAGTAGGTTTAATAGTGAATAGGAAAATAGGAATGCGGGTAAGCTACTTCAAACAGCATAGTGAACGCATTATTGTGGCCAAGATAGACACAAAGCCCATGCCTACGACAGTAGTACAAGTTTATATGCCAACTAGCTCTGCAGATGATGAAGAAATTGATGAAATGTATGATGAGATAAAAGAAATTATTCAGGTAGTGAAGGGAGACGAAAATTTAATAGTCATGGGTGACTGGAATTCGTCAGTAGGACAAGGGAGAGAAGGAAACATAGTAGGTGATTATGGATTGGGGCAAAGAAATGAAAGAGCACAGAGCATAACTTAATCATAACTAACACTTGGTTCAAGAATCATAAAAGAAGGTTGTATACATGGAAGAATCCTGGAGATACTAAAAGGTATCAGATAGATTATATAATGGTAAGACAGAGATTTAGGAACCAGGTTTTAAATTGTAGGACATTTCCAGGGGCAGATGTAGACTCTGACCACAATCTATTGGTTATGACCTGTAGGTTAAAACTGAAGAAACTGCAAAAAGGTGGGAATTTAAGGACATGGGATCTGGATAAGCTGAAAGAACCAGAGGTTGTACAGAGTTTCAAGGAGAGCATAAGGGAACAATTGGCAGCAATGGGGGAAAGAAACACAGTTGAAGAAGAATGGGTAGCTCTGAGGGATGTAGTAGTGAAGGCAGCAGAGGATAAAGTAGGTACAAAGACGAGGGCTGCTAGAAATCATTGGGTAACAGAAGAAATAATGAATTTAATTGATGAAAGGAGAAAATATAAAAATGCAGTAAATGAAGCAGGCAAAAAGGAATACAAACGTCTCAAAAATGAGATCGACAGGAAGTGCAAAATGGCTAAACAGGGATGGCTAGAGGACAAATGTAAGGATGTAGAAGCTTATCTCACTAGGGGTAAGATAGATACTGCCTACAGGAAAATTAAAGAGACCTTTGGAGAGAAGAGAACCACGTGCATGAATATCAAGAGCTCAGATGGCAGCCCAGTTCTAAGCAAAGAAGGGAAGGCAGAAAGGTGGAAGGAGTATATAGAAGGTTTATACAAGGGCGATGTACTTGAGGACAATATTATGGAAATGGAAGAGGATGTAGATGAAGACGAAATGGGAGGTAAGATACTGCGTGAAGAGTTTGACAGAGCACTGAAAGACCTGAGTCTAAACAAGGCCCGCGGAGTAGACAACATTCCATTAGAACTACTGACGGCCTTGGGAGAGACAGTCATGACAAAACTCTACCACCTGGTGAGCAAGATGTATGAGACAGGTGAAATACCCTCAGACTTCAAGAAGAATATAATAATTCCAATCCCAAAGAAAGCAGGTGCTGACAGATGTGAAAATTACCGAACTATCAGTTTAATAAGTCACAGCTGCAAAATACTAACGCGAATTCTTTACAGACGAATGGAAAAACTGGTAGATGCGGACCTCGGGGAGGATCAGTTTGGATTCCGTCGAAATGTTGGAACACGTGAGGCAATACTGACCTTACGACTTATCTTAGAAGAAAGATTAAGGAAAGGCAAACCTACGTTTCTAGCATTTGTAGACTTAGAGAAAGCTTTTGACAATGTTGACTGGAATACTCTCTTTCAAATTCTGAAGGTGGCAGGGGTAAAATACAGGGAGCGAAAGGCTATTAACAATTTGTACAGAAACCAGATGGCAGTCATAAGAGTCGAGGGGCATGAAAGGGAAGCAGTGGTTGGGAAAGGAGTGAGACAGGGTTGTAGCCTCTCCCCGATGTTATTCAATCTGTATATTGAGCAAGCAGTAATGGAAACAAAAGAAAAATTTGGAGTAGGTATTAAAATTCATGGAGAAGAAATAAAAACTTTGAGGTTCGCCGATGACATTATAATTCAGTCAGAGACGGCAAAGGACTTGGAAGAGCAGTTGAACGGAATGGACAGTGTCTTGAAAGGAGGATATAAGATGAACATCAACAAAAGCAAAACGAGGATAATGGAATGTAGTCGAATTAAGTCGGGTGATGCTGGGGGAATCAGATTAGGAAATGAGACACTTAAAGTAGTAAAGGAGTTTTGCTATTTAGGAAGTAAAATAACTGATGATGGTCGAAGTAGAGAGGATATAAGATGTAGACTGACAATGGCAAGGAAAGCGTTTCTCAAGAAGAGAAATTTGTTAACATCGAATATAGATTTATGTATCAGGAAGTCGTTTATGAAAGTGTTTGTTTGGAGTGTAGCCATGTATGGAAGTGAAACATGGACAATAACTAGTCTGGACAAGAAGAGAATAGAAGCTTTCGAAATGTGGTGCTACAGAAGAATGCTGAAGATTAGATGGGTAGATCACGTAACTAATGAGGAGGTATTGAATAGGATTGGGGAGAAGAGAAGTTTGTGGCACAACTTGACTAGAAGAAGGGATCGATTGGTAGGACATGTTTTGAGGCATCAAGGGATCACAAATTTAGCATTGGAGGGCAGCGTGGAGGGTAAAAATCGTAGAGGGAGACCACGAGATGAATACACTAAGCAGATTGAGAAGGATGTAGGTTGCAGTAGGTACTGGGAGATGAAGCAGCTTGCACAGGATAGAGTAGCATGGAGAGCTGCATCAAACCAGTCTCAGGACTGAAGACGACAACGACAACAACAACAACAACAACAACAACAACCAAGACATTCTTGACTAACGTCAACTCACGACGTCTGTCCGACGCGACAGCTGAGTGGTCAGCGCGGCCGAATGCTGTGCAAAGGGGTCCGGGTTCGTTTCACGGCTGGGTCGGAGATTTTCTCATCTCAGAGATGGGTGTTATGTTGTCTTCATCATCATATCATCCCCATCGATACGCATGTCGCCGAAGTGGCGTCAACTAAAAGACTTGCAACAGGTGACCGGTCATTTCAACATGTCTAAAATCAAAGGTAACTGACGCTCACCACCGTTACAGCGTGTATTTACAGTAAACCCATGATTTGCATAGTATTATGCGACTGGTATGAAATTTTTTTTCGTCAGTGTATGTGGAATGATTGTATTCACTGTGTTCACTACAATTTGGCATGCTAGAGAAACACTATCCAACCAAAATCTGCCCATCCGAAACCCTTTCTGCTGTTCCGAAAAGAACGCTTCTGAAAGTATCTTTAGTCTACTTGTTATTAGTTTTGCATATATCTTGTATCCAGAGTTCAAAGACTATCACATCTTGCGCCCCCCCCCCCCCTCCTTTTTTGTTTTGAACAAATAATGGGGTAACTACTGCAGTTTGGCAATCTTCTGGTATATCGCTGTATTTCCAACAAATATTTAAAAGATTTAGTATCTTTAAAAATAATGATTCTGAAGCCTGATGCAGCCTTTAGTTCTTCCATTGATAAAAGATCAAAACGGTCGTCACTAACTACAGTTCTCATATTTTTCTCACAACCTGTCTACTCTCACTCTCTGAAATAGGGTTAATTTGAACTTTATCTCCTTCACTTTCATTAAATCGTTTCAACATCTTATTGGCTTTAGTCTGTTGCATCTGTACCCATGGTTCTTTTTACTCAGTAAGTTTTCCCAGTTTCGTTGTTTTATTTTTCTTCTTTCTCTTCTGACACTGCTGTGTGCCACATATACTCGGGACAGTCTTCGTATTTCCTTCATTGCAGATACCTGACGTAAGCTTGCTTCTTACAGTTTATGTTGTTTGCTAATTCTTGGTTCCAGCTGGGAATCTTTTCCTGTTGAAGTCTGGTTTTATTTTTTATACTTCATCCTTTTCCCTAAAACTCCAACAACAGCTACCTGATTTATTCTTACTATTTATTTCCTCTATTCATTAAGGTTCTGACTTTCTTGCACGCCTTTTAGTGATTCAGCTAGCGATTTCTGTATAGTCACCAAATGCTTGGATTTAGAAGAAAATGTATTCTATAAAGTACTTCTTATGTCTGTTTTTTGTTGACGCTTTTATTACTTTACAGTGAGATTCTTAGATTCTTTTTGACGTCTCGTAATACAAACAAAAGCTCAAACGTTCAAAAGAGGTATCTCTCGCTACGGGAGGAGCGAAACTTGGCTTAGTACGATGACATAAGTGAGGAAAAGAAGAAGAAGTAGGTGGTCAAGATACTGTATGTCTTCTGCTGCCTGAAAAGCTGTCGCCGGCCGGAGTGGGCCGTGCCGTTCTAGACGCTACAGTCTGGAACCGAGCGACCGCTACAGTCGCAGGTTCGAATCCTGCCTCGGGCATGGATGTGTGTGATGTCCTTAGGTTAGTTAGGTTTAATTAATTCTAAGTTCTAGGCGACTGATGACCTCAGAAGTTAAGTCGCATAGTGCTCAGAGCCATTTGAACCGTTTTTTTGAAAAGCTGTCAGTCAAAAATTGAATCAAAATTTGTGCGGCAATAATGGAAACTTATCGAGAAAAACTACACCGAGCAGCATAAATTCACCTATCCAACATCGGGAGGACCCAAATCTCACAGGAGGAATTCATTACCACTTCCATTTGCAAAGTGGGGGGCATAAGACATTTAAAATAGAATGCTAACGAGATAGCCTTTTGCAGAATCGATAATTTGGAAAAATGCAAACTTTACTCTTTCTCCTCTGGGTCTGAAAATATTTTACTGTCGCCGACCTACATAGGGAGATATGATCATTGTAATAAAATATGAGCAATCAAATTCCGCACAAGTGTTCATTTTTCCCAAGCGCTTTTAGGGTGTGGGACGCATGAGAAAGAGTCGAAGGAGGTTCGAAGAACCAGCCACTTTAGTGTGGTTTGCAGAGTAGTGATGTAGGCATACTAATCCTATAATTTCCGTCTGTTTCTACACCGCCTGACTTAGTTCCATACGCAGTTACTGCTAATAGAAACTGAACAACAGAACTGAAAGGAGTGTGGAAGACTACAAAGAGGAATCCAAGTCCTCCAGATCACTTGACAAAAGTAAACAATTGTCAGAACACGTAGGAACGATTGTGTGCGAATTACCAGTTTTTACGAGCTTCGTGGCATTAATGTTCAGCTATATGAGGAAGCGAAAATTCCGGTAGTGTTCGCCAGAACAGTGGCCTGCTGCTCAAACAAAACGTGGCAGTGAAATAGAGGAACTCTGCCAAACGTGAATGCCTATTTCAGCATTATCATAAGCTGGCGAATACAGGTGATAAAGAAATCACAATACACCAGTGCCTAAAATCAGTGTGTATGTTTGGCCACCTTTAAAAACGAACTCACAGAGAAGCAACGCCACTTGCCGATGATTGGTCGCAGACGTGTAGGGAGACAGTCGGCAGCATACAAACGAACACGTGGCGATGCATCCACCGGAAGGAGTCTTACTCTGGCGTCGCTTCCGGTCTGAGCTAACTGCGGCGTGTGCTAAACACTGCCCAGAACGTCGCAGATAACTATGCTCTCACAAAATGTAATGCACTTGTGCGTTAATAATCAATTTAAATGACACGTGGAATTAACATCCTACGCAATAGTAACTTGGCAATGCGAGAGGCGAAATTTTCCCACTCGTACAACAGGGCCAGTTTGTCCCATGTACCGAATCAATCCCCACACATGAACTTCACAATAAAAACAAAAATCTGTTAGACATCAAAAGCTGAGCAAAATGCTTTGCAAATGTCTTTACAAGTAGTGTAAGTGTTTAAGAGATTAATAAACATAATGCAAAGCAGTGTAGAAGTACAAATCTTTACAGCATGATGACCAAAAGATTGAAGTTACCGTATTCACGTGTCCTTAAAACTGAGTTTCAGACCAACATTCCTCATCCGCTAAATTCGAAGTAGCAGTTGGTAACCGCTACCTTTCACCTGCAGTTTACACAAGAATGCTGTACATCAAGGGGCTCAATACGGAATCGAAAGCGTATATTGTCGCACGCTACTGCTCACTAGTGTGACAGGATGAATGCTTGCACACCGTCCTCTGTGCGGTTATTTACGTGTAGGAACTAATTTAGATATTGTAATGATCAAGTTACGTGGTGTTGTTAGTTACTGTCAGCATCTTACGGTCACGCGCAAGGCGTCAGTACAATCTGTGTGTGCTCCACAGCAGTTCACCCAAATCTCTACACTCCAATGGTTCTATAAGCGTACTATAATCGCAGAGCTAGTAGCACGAGCAGCAAAGTTGAGTAATCTTCCTCCAAGAACGCGAAGTGTCTGTTCTAAAATCTGACAGCTCCCTTTACTTTATGCTGGCACCTTCGAAAGCGACGAGGCAAATGAACACTTTACACTCTAACAACATTTCGTGTTCGCCGGACTCTCTATAAATCCCTCTTTATACCTTAAAAGTCCTTTTGTCATTTTAGAGAATGCTAAGACGACCATATCCTGTTTACCAAGCTCCTCTACAACTCTATGAAATAAAATATAGTTTAGAGAGAACGCATGAAAATCCAAACATACATATTCTCTTCACGTTTCATTCCTTATTACAATTCTCCAAGATGTCGCAAACTTAAAAAAAAAAAAAAAAAAAAAAAAAAGAAAAACAACATCAGTGCAGCAGAAGCGTAAAAAAAGTCTGACTTGCAGGTTTGTAAAAGTACTGTTACTGAAAAGTGTTGCCATGTATGCCACTTCTGTAGAAAACATGTAAAAGAAATATGGCTGCTTTACTTTGTGCAGCAGTTACATGAAATAATAGAGTAATCACACTGGAAGAGCTGTATGACCCTTTTCATTATCGTGTGAATAATAAATACTATGATATTTTGCGTAATAATTAAAGGAATTCCCAACGTTACAACCAGAAAAGAACCGTTGTCCGTTCTCTGGTAGAAGCCTCCACCACAAATTCTAATTTGTAGCACCACAGTTTACCAAATGGCCTACAGTAAACAGCCATTTTTGCATAGATATAAAAAGACGACAGGTGAGGTGCACAGCAACAAAATAACGCGACATGGGAAAATTGCAAAACAGAACATTCTAGTTCAGTGGAGCTGGCAGTATGCCTTGGGCACCAATGCCAGCAAAGCTGCGATTATGAGAGCAAACAGCGGAAGCGGGTGGGAAGGAACGTGTAGCTGAGTTCCCAGTACCGCGAAAGCGAGCTTATGTTCACCACAGGCAGAGACGAAAGTTTCCGCATATTAAGGGTGATCGGCCAAAACGTGTGTGACAGTGTTCAGGCAATCCTGTAAATAACGTCCTTCGCAACGACTAGCGCCGTCTTCGGCAACGGTCACAGGAATGTCTCACCGGTGACATCAGCAGCGCCATGACACAGATCGCCAGCGCCGTCTAGCTGGCGACCTGCAGTGGTATGCGGAAGCTCCGGCACTCTGCGCGCACTGAAGTTTCCCTTGCATATGGAATCTTTAACTGTTGTCACCGAATTTGACAGTTCATCTTCGTACTCTACGACACTGAAAAAACAGCACTTCCTTACCCGAACATATACTTGCGCCCATCTCCATCTACAACGGACTCTAATGCCAACGTTCTATATAAAAATGTCATTTAGCTCATAAAGTAAACTCTTTCTGGATAATTTACGCGCCCCGAGCTCGACAGCAGAAGTCTAGGCGCAATAACGCAACGCTGCTGTATCAGTTTCTATTACTTGATGCATAAAGAATGATTTAAGTCCCGTCGATACTGAGGTCATCAGAGACGGAGCAACAGCTCAGTTGGACTAAGACGGTGAACGGAACACACTCAACTTTTGTCTAAAGTGCAGTCGAGGAAAACCTACTTCCAAATTATCCTGTCCCTGTCTAATACGAGAACTAGGTCTACAATTATTATGTGAAAACCATCTAAACTAAGCACAGCACGTCCACTTCTGATATACTGTCACAGATATTCCTAACTGCACTTCCGAATCAGTAACAAACAGTAGATAAACTGAAATGAGACGGGGCGTGAGTCGTGCTTGAGCAGCTCAGATGGTAGAGCACTTACCCGCGAAAGGCAAAGGTCCCGAGTTAGAGTCTCGGTCCGGCACACAGTTTTAATCTGTCAGGAAGTTTCATAACAGTAGATGCACTGTTCTCACTTGTTGGTCGTATTAGGTGCAGATTTCGCAAATAACTTTAATATGAGGCTTTACACGAATTACTATACACCGATAAAAGAATAAATTATAAAATAACATAATTGTTAACAATAGTAACTCACAGTTCGCTCCAAGATAAGTCGGGTCGGACGCAGGCTCTTCATTCAGTAGCCCCACAGGGACACACATCAACATGCGTCGCTTACGGTTGACAAGGAAATGGAGTAAATCTCACGCGCGGGTCGGTCATCACTTGGGCGTGACGCAAGAGCGCGGTGAATGCGTCAAGCAGCCGCGTACGCGAAGCCGTGAATGGAGTGGCCCGCTGCGTTATTTACCTGCTCGAGGCAGCGGCAGCAGCCGCACGTGCTGCTGCTAAGGCGCCCGGCGTCGACTGACGCCTGTCGACGCGACCGCTCGCCTTCGGGTGCAGCTGTTCGCCTGGAAAAGCCCGTCCCCGACTTTCCTCCCACTTGCGTTGACGAACGGGCAGCGTGCCAAACGGCACTGACGTCACTGTTTGGCACGCGTGAGTTATGACGTCACCTCTTCCTGCTAGTCGCGTCAGCGCAGACCAAACTTTATATGGGCGCACTCGAGAAATGAGTTCCGATTCTACACAATCGGAAAATCATTTTGTTAAAAAAATTCACTTCCGCTGCGTTCTCAGTATGACGAATCTGCATGAATTCGTCATGGCCTGAATCATGAACAGATCTATGAACTGACCTTTTAGTAGTTAATTTATAGACACTAATGACGAGGATAACTTGCACTGGTCGAAAATTATGTGTGGTCATAAGGCGACAACTACCAAGAGAAGAATGTAATTCGAATGTCTTTTGTAGTGAACCACGAACCGCACACGTCTTCGCAGTAAACACTGTTATTTTGCAGTAGAAATTTGCACCATTGCGGAGCTAAGTCAAAAGTCGACGTCATTCGTCTACAACCACCCTCAATCCTCAGGACCATTCAACAATTTGTTTTGGAGAACCTATACGTCTTATATTTTAAGGAAGGGGTTAAGAAGAACAAAACTATTCTGTGGCATCTCCTTTCAATTCAGGTCAGTTTTATTTTGAATCAATCTCGAGTTATCTTCCTGACTGTGCTTTCTTGGTTATTGTTCCCTGATGCAAATGGTGTACAACACTATTTCAGTCATTCCAAGATATCACTAGTCGAAGCAATGGTTTTCTGCTTCACTAGCATTCTGATCATTGTACTTCCGCTTACCATTCGTATTCTGTGTTATTTAAAGAGCATTTAAAGCTGACCTAGAAATATGCAGCATCCAGGTTTACCGACTTGTTCTCAGAATCAACGGTTTCTGATCACTTGAAACTCCTAGAAAAGTTATTCTGAAACTTCGGATTACTAATAGTGGTGACCGTATTATGCAAATCAGCGCAGTCGTATTTCCCCTCTATGCACGGTACTTGGAATTTTCGTGGTACCGATGACCTGTTCCCTTAAATTCTTTGCCACTCTAAAAATTTTCGCGAGGACGGAGATCTGTGAGAAAACTGGGTGGACTGAATGACATTCATATCTGTTGTATTCAAAATGAGAGTTGTTTCTTTTAAGTAGGACGCAACATGCTCATTCAAGCTGAGCATTCTGTGCCTGTCGCTCATTCAGAGCGCGTTTTACCCTAGTTTTTGTTTGTAGCATCTCTCCACAGCGTTTCCATTCTTCGACATCACCGTGTTTCTCTTTTGAATCATTCAATAATATAATGCAAAACTCTGGACGAGTTACACATATCGTCATCGACAGGTTTGTCTTCATTACATATATTTTTATCGGCAAGCTTGTCTTCATTCCTTCGTTGACAGTTACTGCATTTTTTTCTGCAAGCCTGTCTATTTCGAGCAAAAGACAACCACGTTCGAAGTGAAAGGGGAACGTTGCATTCTGGATTGTATTCTATAACAGTCGAGATGTAATTAATGAGTCCTCAACTGCACGCAGTGTTAATTTAACACGGTAGTCATATGCACCTAGCCCGTAGTATTTTGTGTTTGTATCTGGAAATTGTGTCCATTGGAACACGAACACGCTGCCTTCATTTCAGTTATCGTATCGGTTGTGACCAGTGGCGACCTCTGACTGCTAGCAGAAAAACAACGCCCTGCTCTACAGACGGTTTGGAACGCCTCGCGCGGGAATCCCAGACATTGACTTCACCACTGTCGCGCTGCACTTTCCCACCGCCCACACGAGCGCAGCCCAGCACTAAGCGGAACGTGTTTCGATTCTAATAGCGCCAGCTAATGTGAGTCCAATTATTAACTGTTACCTGCCGTTGTAATGAACACTTCCTAGCCCCTCATGTTTCGTGCTTTCTATGTGTTCGCTATTTGCAAAGTATGCTTTCGTCCTCACTATTGCCCACTGTGCTGGGTAGCACGAACTAACGCACAATAACTTTTTATCCTAATGTGTACACTTCTCTCTTAATTAAAATTAAATTAAAATGCAGCCATCCTCAAGAATCTTGAAGAAATGGGGAATTCTATTCCGTCAGTTACGACTGTTTTAAGCCAATAAATTATTTTGCGACAGATCAAGCAGCTAGCGACATCGACTTTATTTACGTAAACAAATTCAAACCTTTCTACGGATTGAAGACCAGAAGAACAGGGAAATAAGAGATGTAATTTGACAAATTCCCAGATTAGTAATATGAATGAAAATTTTTAAAAGTTATTTGGAAACTGTAACTTAATCTCCAAAATCCATTTTTTAATGGAAGAGTTGCTCGAGGTCGTTCCTTCAGTGTATCTGATTAATTCTCTATATCCCATCACTGGTCAGCATATAACGCGATGTGGTTAAATGCGATTAAATATGTGGGAAAAGTAAGACTGTCTCACAGTAAATATAATAGTTGTCATGCGTGAAGGAAGATAATATTGGTGTGACTTCTGTTTACATTTTAAAGTCCCAATCAAGAGCACTTAAACTTGAGACAGTTGCTGTTTTCAAGAGGAAGTTTTCCTCATACTGACTGTCGGGGAGGCAGTCGAATGCAGGATGGACAAGACACATCAGCGCATTTATCGCAGGCAGATCGTGATGTACGACACCTGCGAGACTGTCTCTGAGGTCGTTCAGGTAATGAGCTTTTCATATGCTGTAACTTCAAAGGCATATGGTGAGTACCGCTATTGGGATAAAAACTGCTACTCTTAGAGTTTGCTGCCGTGGGCAATAAGGTACTGAATCAGGAGTCGTCCTCGACTGTCGAGAATGTTAACCGCCGATAGGCAGGACACAGTGCATCAAAACACCCGTCGATTCAATACTGGACAACATCCAGATAACTCACCTCACTATGGGCTACAAAAATCACCGTCCAACAGGTGACACTTACTCACCGCAAGTCACGTGGATCAGAAATTAACATGTGCGCGGGAAAACTTCCACTGGACATTCGAAACGTGGAAAACGCAGTCTAGACTTATGCGTTACGATACACGTTCCTACATAATAGTTACATTGCGCGAGTACATCTAAATCCGCTTATAGCCTTTCATCTCATCTCACTTTCCAAATGGTTACCGTTAACGTTGTTAGTGAAGGTATATACTCGTGCGGTTATTACTTACACGAGACCAAAGGGGTTAGATGATACGCTTGCCATTGTATCTCTCAAGTGAAAGATAATGGGCATTCTTTTGTTCGCTTTCACATTCCCGCATGCCATATGTACTTTCTGCTATTCTTTGCACCACTCCAGTTTTGCCGGAATAGTGTAAGTATGTGCACATGGACGTGAAGGTAATATTCCACAATCACCCGACCCACTCAATGACCTGAACCCTATAAAGCATATGTGACGCACGGTTAGTAGAATACATGGTAGGTATCACTCGCAAGTGTACTGTGAGCGATGACGTCACGGCTGACGCTCTCGCCTCACCGCACCGCTTAGACGCTTATAGGCATACTGCGCACATATTTCTTCCTTCTACACAATTATGTATTCATTTGGATTTTTTTATGTTACAATGTATGATTATTATTAGTTTATTTTAAAAAACGCTTTATAAGGTACACCGTCTGTTCATAATCACTTGCTGTTAACACGAGCCTTCAGCCATTATGCCTAGGCCAGTGGTTCCCAGACTTTCGTCAGTGCGTACCATTTGATATTTTAAGAAATTTGTGCGCATCATTGTAACTTTTGGGGAGGGGAGAGGGGGAGGGGGGGGGGGGGGAAGGGGGATGCGCCTGAAAGATAGAGCGACGACTGGCGGCACACACACACACACACACACACACACACACACACACACACACACACAAAAGTAATAAGGTACATACGGTACTTATTTGAGGAGGGAAATAAGTGCACTTTTGCTGTTCTAATAACATTTCTTCAGTATTAGAAGATATGCCTTCAATTCTACTTTTCACCGTATTGTTGGGTAAAAGCAACTTTTAGTATTCCTTTGGCCGCTTTTTGCCCCCTAGTCGCCGATACTACGAGAGGCTTACCAATTGCATTTCTAAGCATACAGTGCCTTGGGGAATCGGGTTATCAGCGGTTTATGTACCGGTCTTTACTGTAAACGCCAACTGTAAGTGCACTTAGGTGTTGGTTCAGATTTTATTAGCTGCGTCTTTGAAAGTTGAAGGAGCTTCCTGGCTTAAACAACGCCTCAGGGTTAACTTAAAACACAATCACCCATAAGTCACACAAGCTGAACTTCTCAATTGGAGTAGTTCACGATCAGCCGTTGTAACACGGACACTCCGCTTTCAGACGCAAGATTCCTTCGTCTCACGATGCCATTTACAGTAACGCCCAGCAAAGCGACAATAACGACAAAAAACAGTTCACTGCCTAATGACTATTGCAGCGCCACACACTGGAACATCGCACAGCTTGACAGTAGTTGTAAAGCGCCAAGAAAACTGTCGAATAACCACCAACAAGACCTGCTCAAAATGTCGTCAACGTCGAAAGAGTATAAATCATTTCTGGGCAAGCCAGCGACGAATAATGAAGGGTGGGATGGGGATCCTCCCTTTTTCCTGCGTACAGTCCGAAATAACATTCAGCGGTGAATCTATTTTCTTTAATATTATACAGATGCTACCTTTATCAGTGAATTTATTCACTAAGATTTTACTTTAAAAATAAAGTAACGTGAGAGAATGTTTTGCGTATATTAGTACTTGTTTCGTTGACTTGTACGTGTACCGGCTGAAATGTCCTTGCGTACCACCAGTGGCACTCGTACCATCCTCTGGGAATCACTGGCCAAGGCTCTCTGTTTTCTCCATAATTTGTAACTGTCGGCACAAATGCACATTGTCACAACTGCAGCAGTGCTTCTTTTCATAGTTAATGTTCGTTCTACTAATAAATTCATTAAATGGTGATGTATTTAGCTATAAGACCTCGTATACTTCTTTGAAGTAGCTTCGTTTTCTTGGTCGAGTTTTATCTCATTACTCGGCTCACAAGAATCCTTAAATCATCTATTGACAATGGGGGATTTGGAACAGCATCAAGTTTCAAATTGGATTTCGGAGAAGGATACAACAGCTCCCTTTTCAAATCTCTTTCATAATACGAATCAGCAAATTGTACTGAGCACACACAATCATTAGCAGGAGAAAACGCCTCAGCACATTTAAAGTATTTTTTTTTTTGTTACGTCTCAATGTTCTTAAGAATACTACGAAATTTTTTAACTTTTTTTGTTGGTTATAGTGGTTAGTAAAATGAGCGATCGCACAGCAAACTATTATTTTTCCCGAAAAAATTTAAAAATCACTCAAATTCCCCCAATAAACTTATATCTGTAACGTAACTCTGCACTTAATCGTCAATCACGGGTGATTCTGTTATACATAGAGAGGTTGCAGCTATAAAAAGTTGCAGCGAAATGGTGGACGGCCTGCAAAGGATCGACAATTGGTGGCAGTTGGCCCCCACATAATCAGATGTACCGTATTGTGCATAAATAGGCTAAACGCCAATTATTGTATAATTACACGATTGCACAACACTCACTGCAAACAGTTACATCCATTATACAGCCCTGCATTCACTCACAAGGGCAGTGATAAGGTATCAACACGGGAGCCCGGTTGAGCGGTCGCAGGGCCTGTTGTGACGTGAGCATCGTAGCTTGCTACTATGCACACACCCATTGATCCCTACCGCTAATCCTAGTAATCGTGCCTGTGACGCGTTGAAGCGAAATGTACGCTCGCCGTATTAAGCTCCGGCCAGTTGCAGTGGCGCAACATATAGGCGACCCCCCCTCCCCCATTCCCTTATGGGGCCGCCCCCATTCTCTCGCCATTTATTCTTCATACAGGTGGAAGGGACTCGGCGATAGACATCATCATTTATGACTCCTCTTTCTACTTCCATGCTGTTTATTTCTCCGTAGTTTAGGGGCACCTCTACCCTTTGTCCCAGGAACAAGTTGAGGATTAGTCTCTGGTCTCTCCAGTTGATTCCTTTGACTGTCGAAAGCCTTCTGCCAGTTGGTAAAACAAGCAAGAACTTCTTCTTTAAGAGCCAAAGCCCACTCGACGAAATGGCGTCTCTAGTTTCTCCTCTGTCATCACTTATTCAATTTTATATTGCAGCCGTCTGTTGAGTATTCTTCGCCAAGTTTGAGATCCGACTAATTGTTCTGCAATCACTACATTTCTTGGCTTTTTGTTTCTTCTCATCAGCATCCATTGCTACGTCCAATAAGTCCTTACGCCATTCACCAGTATAGTAGATTGTGTTGATGCATTACGTCAACCCCTTCAAACCTCCGTTTCCGCTTTTATTTCTCCGCGAGTCCACCGGTGTCGTCGTCTCCTATAGGTGTCCTCTTCACGTCCTTGATCGCCTTCTCTACTTCCATTGTCAATATGCTGGGTCCTTTGTCCTCTTCGTCAACAGTCTCCTGTCTCTATTTCGATGTCTTGCGGACGACGTTCCTTATCGTAGGGTTTTTTTACGTGTTCTTCCCATATCTTCAGCACCTCCATTTGCTCAGTAACGATTTATCCTCTAGAGTCTTCTATTCTAAAGCTCCTCATACTTCTTTGTTCTCGGTCTTCGTTTTCTGGCACATTAGGTTGTAACTTCCTCTTCTTTGTAGGTCCCCTATCTCTTCGCACATTTCTTCCATGTACTTTTCCTTCACTTTTTTCTTTTCCTCTCCTGAGTCGTTACTAAGTCTTTTGTATTCCTCTCCATTAACCTTTTCACACTTTCTCCTTTCCTCCACCTTCTCCAGCGTCATATTGGTAATCCAGGGTTTCCTCGCTGGTTGTGCTTCTCTCCCAACTTCAACTTCACTCTTTAAGATATTCCACAAAACTACTTTAACCATTTTCCATTGTACTTTTGCACTTACATTTTCACCTCTCACGCTGTTAAATTGTCGCTCCAAGGATTCTCTTAATGCCTCATTGTTCTCTCTTAGCTTTTCCAGGCCCCATCTCTGCTTTTTTATTCATTTACTTTCACGTCAAGTTACGTAGGACCAAATTGAGGAGAAAATCCCCAAGGTCATGGAATGTGTCAGTACATGAAATTACAACATAAAAGTTATAACAGATCTTCTGTAACCTTGTACAGATGTCTGCTACAAAAGGTTGTGATCAGAGACGATATCGGCAACTGGCACGGACTTCGAATCTTCATGCCGCCCCCAAACCTCTGATGAGGATGTAATCTGCACGATACCTGATAATGTCTTCTGGGCTCTTCCACATGTACAATTTAACTCTTCCTTTTCTTGAACCAAGTGTTCATCACCACCAACTTGAATCCACTAGAATCTCTGCTCTGCCGTTTCTTCTTCATAGTCCATATTCCCCTATCTTGTCCAGCCACACTATTCAAGTCGCCCAGGATTACGGTTTTTACTCTTCTTCTGCCTTCAGAGTGAATGATGTTTTCTATTTCATCGTAAATTTTCTCTAATACTCTGTCATAGTGCTCTCATTTTGGCTTGTACACTTGAACTATCATAATGCCCACTGGTTCTCCACGTATTTTCACTATGACACACCACTGTACTCATACTACTTGATTTCCCATCACTATTGCTGCACCAAGTTCAAAACTTTCTCCACCGGCATAAAACATGTACTACTGACACTATCTGCCCACCTCACTTCACTTAAAGCCATTGTGTTCACTTCACATTTGATACAGTCATTTTTTAAAGGGCTTTACTCCAAATTTTGAGAAAATAAATTAAGAAAAGTATGAGATTCTATACACATAGATATATCTTTTGCATGAAAAGGCTTTATTCCATACACTGTAAATGTGTTTTTTGGACTTCGTTACAGCGACGTCATTTTTGAGAGGAAATAATGCCTTCCAATACTGATCATCTTCGCAGCCACATACTGGAATATGTCATGCACTACGCGTTATGTTTCTATTTTCGTGGTTCAACTGTTGTTATTTCTGAACATGTGTTGTGAGATTTAAAATGGCGTCAAGAACTGAGTTTGAATTAGTTAAAGTACCAAAAAAGAAAGCAGAATATAATGTTGAAAATTACGAAAAAAATGTTATAAAAACTGCAAGAATGAAAGGTCATGAGTATACTACCCGTAAAGGAAAATCGGGTTTCAAACATTTTTCTTGATGCATTTTCAGCATCGTAAGTCACAGTCAGGTGTTCTGGCTTTTTAATACATAGGTGGATTACAGAAGCATAAATTCGATCTTTTCTTTCTGGAAATATTTATTGTTTTTAATTTTGGAAAGGCTTAGACTGGACTACTGGCTATTAACTGGAAAAATGCAAGGTATTTAATGTTCACTTGATAAAATTACGTATGATATCGGTATTTCTATGATTATCTGATTAAATGGCCTGTACGTAACACCGCACTTGCTGCTGTTGATGATGATCAATGAAACCATTCTGTATGTACTGTACTTTGACAGATTTACAGTACTGTGAAAATGAATGATCAAAAAGAAACTAAACACTACTAATAGCGGAACGTCGCCAAACGTATTAAGTATTTCCTCAAGAAAGGGCCTTGTTCCAAGATTTTGGTCTTTTTTTTTTTAATAGATTGCTAGGCTTTGCAACTCCAATAACACACACAACTTAACGGGGACGACATCATCTCAGAGATAGCACCAATAACAAAAAAAATCTCAGCACTCAGTAACAGTTCAAATTATCATAAAAACTACAACAATTAAAAAGTAAATCATCAATATTCAAAATTCTTCATTCTTGACTTTCTAAGTGTTGTAATTTTTATGATAATTTGAACGGTTAATGAGTGTTGAGTGTTTTATTGTTATTCATAACTGAAATAATGCCAAAATATCCATTTCAGTCTGTTCTTTAAATACTGGAAAGACCATCTTCCATATACTCATCCGCAGAACATTTTCCTTCGTTCCTGAAAACGTAAGATTTTGGAGTAAGGTCCTTTGAAAAATAACTATGTTTTGTCCTCTTCTCTCTTCAGATTTCTCCAGTTTTCTTGCTCTCCGAAATGTTTTTAAATTACGTGTCCCGATCCTGAAATTAAAATAGCCATCTCTTGATGACACTCCCTGAAGTACTCCTCAGCCGGAGATCCGAACGGGGGAGTAGTTTACCTTCGGAATTTTTAACTCCAGAAGCTGCCATCATTTGTTCTCCGTCTTCCGACATTCAGGAAAGATAATAATCTGGTATCCTATCCATTTCCCTTCCACAATGCACGGCCGAAGAACCCGATTATGATTGGTCGCCCATGAGTCTTCGATCTTTATCCATCTTAAGCATCATTTGCATTGTGCATCAAGTCGATACTGGTGCCCGCTGCTGTCCAGTAGCACCTTACATAGTTTGCGAGCTACGACGTGGACATTGAGTTGCCTCTTCCGCCAGCTGCGCCGTAACTGATGGACAGTTCTGCCGTACTGATGATACTCATCTCCGCCTTCGTTGCCGTTGAGGCCTTCGCCGTTACACTGGCAAGGGGCCCCTCACGAGGTATTAATACTGTGAATTTCATCACTGTCTCATTTTTTTCATCATAAACATGTCGGCACTCCTGAATGATGCAGGTCTTCATTACGAAAGAATGTCTTTCTATGCGATGTTACGAAAGAAGGGAGGAATATAAGGGCTTAAAGTCCTGTTGACGATAAGGTTAGTAGAGAGGTTGCGCAAAGCTCATATTACAGAAAGACAGGAAAGGAATTAAATCTGTCAATGAAACCTTCCTGGTATTTACCTTAATACATTTAGTGAAACCACGAAAACCATAACTAGAGTTGCAGGGCGGGGATTTGAAAGCCACTGACTACTGTGCCACGTCGCTTGGTAACACGTCTGGCGGCATTTTACAAGTTTCTACAAGGAAGTGGCGGTAACAATTCTTACAAGGGAACCTCCCCGTCGCACCCCATCAGATTTAGTTATAGGTTGGCACAGTGGATAGGCCTTGAAAAACTGAACACAGATCAGTCGAGAAAACAGGAAGAAGTTGTGTGGATCTATGAAAAAAATAAGCAAAATATACAAACTGAGTAGTCCATGCGCGAGATAGGCAACATCAAGGAAGCAGTGAGCTCGGGAGCGCCAATAGGTAAAAAGATTCTACATTGCCCGATTTAGGTTTTCTTGTGGATGTGATAATCACTCCCTAAAAAGTGAGGAAAACGTAAGAGTTTGTCACATAAACTGCAACAAATGAATGCAACGCCCGCATCTCGTGGTCCTGCGGTAGCGTTCTCGCTTCCCACGCCCGGGTTCCCGGGTTCGATTCCCGGCGTGGTCAGGGATTTTCTCTGCCTCGTGATGGCTGGGTGTTGTGTGATGTCCTTAGGTTAGTTAGGTTTAAGTAGTTCTAAGTTCTAGGGGACTGATGACCATAGATGTTAAGTCCCATAGTGCTCAAAGACATTTGAACATTTGAATGCAACAGTTTCACAGTAGCACAGTTTTCCCTGTGCTCTGTCAAAACATATGTTTTTAACGTTTTCAAATTTTTTCGTGTGTAGACCGTCAAATCCTGAATATATCCAAGCAAATCTAAACATGTCCTGGAATTTTTGAGAGCGATTTTGATTATGTGTGAGTGCCTGAACTTTGATAATTGTCTGAAAATAAAAAGGTCAACTTTTCACTCGAGGGAAGACTTGAACCAAGGACCTCTCGTTCCGCAGCTGCTCACGCTAACCACGGGACCACGGCGCTCCTGAGCTCACTGTTCCCTTGATGTTGCCTATGTTGCGCATGGACTACTCAGTCTGTATATTTTGCTTATTTTTTCATAGTTCCACACAACTTCTTCCTGTTTTCTCGATTGATCTGTGTTCAGTTTTTCAAGGCCTATCCACTGTGCCAACTTATAACTAAATTTGGGGGGGGGGGGGGGGGGGGTGCGATGGGGACGTTCCCTTGTTAGCATAATTTGCTGTTATGTCTCATCATTCATGTAAAAAGCGGAGTATCCAACACATGTAACAACCTGATCGAGAAAACGATCACTGTAATTTTTGTATTTCCTTCCCGACTATTGCTCGTTTCGAGTTTGTGCTACGTCACTGATGACATCGTTGTCAAAAGGATGTTATACACGAATTCCCGTACTTCTCCCGCCAGAAGAGTCACTATTTTGGTACAGGAAAGGCGCAATACTGATTCAGCTTGTAGAACGACCGACAGCCAGTTCAGCAATGTACAGTGAAATATTTGAAAGCCGGAAGAGCCAAACAAAACACACCACAGAGCACGTTGATATCCGGTGTAGCTTCAGTGTACGATAACGTCAAACTAAAAGCAGAATTAAAAAATATTAAGTAGTAGCTTTGAAATGTATGTGCGCATAACACACGTCTCTCTCGTGTCCTATCATTTTGGTGACAACTAAACGGAAGCTAATTTTCGACATTTCCCTCGTAAGTTCCTGTTCATTCAACTTACGCACAGGGCAAGCATTATTACTTGATACAACTGTGTCCAGTAAGCAGTTCAGCAGTCAGACACTGCTATCGTGAGAGCAGTGAGTGCTGCGGGGCTTTGGACGGCCCTGTTGTGTAGTCTGAGCGGAAGTCGGCCGGCGCGCCGGGCCAGAGGGGAAGGAAACAATTTGGAACATCTGTGAGGACGCCATCCCAGCCAACAGCAATTGTCTGGCTCGCGACCTGCTGTGCCTAGTACCACTGCATGCATGCCCCATGGAAATGACAACAAACACTACACGTTACAGTACCTTTCTATGTTTGTCGTAATAAAACCTGGGTACGTTCTTAATCCAAAACTCTACTATGTTACTTTGTCAGTGGTCATATTAATGTTACTATGTGAAGAGAAATAGTATTAAACAGTGATTGAACGCTGTTTAAAACCGCTTTGTAGTTACATTTCTAAACACGCAGAGTGCAAATCCCCTTTTAACAAATTGTGTCTGCCCCAGTGGCAGTTCGATCAACGTCTTGTCTCTACAGCCACCAAGCATCGTGAAAAGGCCCTTGAACAAGATATATAGAATTTATGCACTCGTTCACGTGTTATCTAATTTCTGTATTCCGCCCCAAAAACAAGAAAATATGATGGGTCTATAAAAAACTAACTTTGCTAAACAACAACGATGTAACAAATAGCCGCTATCAAAACAGACGGGTCTCCCACGTAAGACGAATTGACGTCTTGTTGTTAATGACTAGGTATCAAACAAACTGTTTATCAGATTGTAGGACAAACAACGCGTCTCGATGTCGGAACAATGGAAACTATCTTACAGAGTTTTTAAATGCTTCACAGCTACCATAAAAGGAATATATACTGAGGTGATAAAGTCACAGAACACATATAAAGATGACGGTGATATCGCCCAGGAATAAAAGGGCACTACATTGGCAGAGCTTCATTTGTACTTGAGAGAATCGTGTGAAATGGTTTTCGACGGGGTTAAGGCCGCACGACGGGAATTAACGGCCTTTAAACGTGGACGGGTAGTTGGAGCTAGACGCTTGGACATTTCATTTCGGAAACCATTAGAGAATTCAATATTCCAAGATACACAGTGTCAAGAGTGTGTCGAGAATACCAGATTTCAGGTATTACGTCTCACCGTGGGCAACGCAGTGGCCGACGGCATTCACTTAATGACCGAGGGCAGCGGTGTTTACGTAGTTGTCGGTGCTACCAGACAAGCAACATTGTGTGAAATACCAACAGAAATCAATGCGGGACGTATAACAAACGTATCCGTTACGACAGTGTGGCGAAATAGGGCGTTAATGTTATATGGCAGGGGATGACCGACGCGAGTGCCTTTGCTAACAGCACGACATTGCCTGCAGCTCTTCTCTTGGGCTAGTGACGAAATCGGTTGGACCCAAGACGACTGGAAAACCGTGGTCTGGGTAGTTGAGTCCCGATTTCAGCTGGTAAGAGATGATGCTAGGGTTCGAGTGTGGCGCAGATCCCACGAAGCTATGAACCCAAGTCGTCAACATGGCACTGTGCAAGCTGATGGTTACTCCAATATGGTGTGGGCTGTGATTACGTGGAATAAACTGAGTCCTCAGCTCCAACTGAGCTGATTATTTACTGGAAATGGTTATGTTCGGCTACTTGGAGATCATTTGCAACAAACCACGATGGAATTTTTATGGATAACAATGAGCCATGTCACCAGGCCACAATTGGTTCGCGATTGGTTTGAAGAACATTCTGGAACGATCTGACCGCCCACACGAATCTCTTCGAATAGTTAGCAGACATAATCGAGAGGTGAATTACTACACAAAATCCTACACCGGCAATATTTTCGTAAATATAGACGGCTATAGAGGCATTAAGGCTCAAATTTCTGCAGGGGACTTCAACGACTTGTTGAGACCCTGCCACAACGCGTTGCTCCACTACGTCGGGAAAAAAGAGGTCCGACAAGATATGAGGTATCCCAAGACTTTTTTGTCATCCCAGTGTACACTAACTTCTCACGTACTGGTACGCACGACACTAACATTGTTACATGAGCATTTAACAACGTATTACTAGCTACATATTCGAACAACTTTTCCACAACACAAGTCTCTCTTTGGCATATGCTACAGAGACAAAAACGAGTGTGAAAATAAAAGGGCTATATTCTTTCGTTGTTTCACATTTTATCGGAATAACGATCTTTCTAAGCCAAAAAATATATATACAAATACACATGACCGGTGCTCAGAACGTTGCCGCTACATCTCGAACTGTACATTAATTAGTATAGGTGGAATAACAAAATTTTACGAGCATTTAACAACCTTAAAAATAAAAGTTACTGCTCTACAGACACGTACACACGAGGTAAAAGCTTGTGCTCTGATGGTTTTCTCGCTGAAATACTGGCTGGCCGTTTCAGCACACAGTACAACCAGACAGCCGACCAGGGGGAGCCTTCGCCACCTTGCTGCTAATTAGACCAGTCAATTAGTGTGAACAGAGCACGGCCTGCAACAGGAAGTCGCTGTCGTGTGCACTAACCGTGCCTGGGAAGTAACTCGCCTTCTATAACGAGATCTACGCGACAAGCAGTAGTTGCCGTATCACGTTCTGCAAGGCACGTTCATCGGTATTCTGCGTAAACTGAGACAAATGCAATATATCATAATCTTCATACTCCTACAAATAGAGCTTAATATTGAATAATAAGTGTGCACAGAGCACATGTAAATAGTCTTTGAGTAAACTTACACCATGCTGTTGCTATATCCCCGCTATTGCTATCAGTGCTATTCAGGTTGGTTACAATTGAGCTTCCACTACTTGAGCCAGCGTTTACAGAAAACTATTTACCGTATGGGTATCCAGCTTTACAGGAATTACGTTGACTCTGCGCAGTCTGATTTGCGCTGCTGGTAATGTGACATGACTTGCCGTTAGGCGCCGGTACAGGTACGGCGACGTTGGTTTGAAACAACCATCAGGGTGCATGCAGCTGCAGCGCGAGTATCGACGCGTTAAAGGAATACTAGTATTGACAGGCCCTCTTTCAGCACCGGGGTTGCAGGACACGATTTGGAAGTTCGAATTAACTGGCGATTTGGGAATTGCTCCTGGGAGAAGCCGACGGCCAATTTCGCCACAAACTGTTGAAGAAGTTACTGTTGCCATGGCTGAGAATGATAGAGGCAATGTTCGATCTTCAAGCAGTGGATGAGCTTTGCCACAACGGCTGCACGTTCCATAGTCGACCATTCGAGAAGTGTTGCGAAGAATTGTAAAATCGAATATCTAGTGCGGTTCCAGGCTGTTGTGAATTCAGATGGTCGCCACATTGAGCAATGTTTGTAACTTGAAACGTAACAATTAAAAATTGTACCCCTCATCAGAAAATTATAATTTTTTTCAGTGATTTATTCCCTACTTCTCTTCGCATGTACTTAAAAATGTTTCCACAAAGTTTCATTGCCTCCCGCTCACTCGTTTTCCACGAGGGCACTATAAAGTTTAGTTATAATCACCACGTACAATGCCGAATTTACGAGTGTAAGTGAAGCAGCTGCCGCTATTTCTCGGCGTACGTAGTGTGAGACCGTTTTTTTATACGATAAAATACGCTGTTCAGTCTGAAGGAAACAAAAGCTAACCTTTTACGGAATTGAACGTCGACAGTAAAAAATCCCTTAACTGCAACATTGTCAAAACAGAATATTGTAACGAACAGATGATTTGGTAAAGATACTGTAACTACTCGAATGGGATTCGAGCCAGTGCAGTACCTTACAAAATAAGGGAGAAGGTACTATATAATCCTTAATTGGATTTCTTACGAAGCACATGTCATGTTGGTCATGTGATGACAGATTCTGTTCACAGAATAAATGCGTGGAGTTATGTTCTTTGGAGTAACAGTATCAGATTCGGATTTCAACTAGGGCATGGATATTACTTCCAATGGAATCTGTCCCCAGATATGGTTGCGCCTTGGGGCATGATCTCGGCTGTTAACGCCTCAAGATCCCGCGCCCAGCGTAGTCTCCGTGATCCCTGTTTGCTATTATATAATTAGTCCAGTCAACGAAGGAAAATTAGGGAAAAATCGTGCACTCGCAAATTTTTTTTTAGTTTTCGGGGGAGTGTCTAGAAGAATATACTAAAAACCCCTACCGGTAGAGTATGAGCATGGGGTCGGTATTTTTCTCGAATAACTCGAAAATCGCTGCTTCTAGCGAAAATATTTTCCAGTAAAAAATTAGAGTACATCAAGAATCCTACAAAAAAGACTCTATTCACTTTTTTCTTTCATGCTCACAGTTTACGAATTGCAAACAATGGAAAAATCACACAATATTAAAAATAGCGTTTTAATGATATAAAGTCGATTGCTTTTGAATGTAGTGGTTTAAGAAAAACTATTTCATGGTGTACGACGTTTAACTGCAGCAGAGACGAATTAAGGGATGACAATGCATGCTGTCGGACAGGGTGGTGGAGAGAGATGTGGGGTATAAGAGGGAGGGAGGGAGATTGGTCGCCGGATTGTGGTTATAAGCCTGCAAACTTTGGAGCGAGCTAGTGATTCCTCACTCTGTCTATTCCACATCTCACAAGAAGCAACTGCAGGATATTTCATAAAGTTATACCGACCCTTCGTACTGCGCCTTATGAATCACTGGCGACGCGGGGCGCACACATGCCCGCGGGGTGTTTATTTTCCGCATAGTGCACTAACGCAACATGGAATACAGATAAGAGTTCTTAATAATACTAATACAAGAAACGCACATGGACAACATCTACGTAAATCTCTGCACACTGTTCTGCAATACTCGAGGGGAAATAGCTTCTTAGTAATCTTGTATGGCGTCTGTAGAGCTCTTAAAGGGGAAGGCAACTTACCTCACAACGATCACCGCTCGCTTTTTATTTTGCAGGCAAACTATACGTCCTCAGCAAATCCTGCCCGTTTCTCTTACGTGATTAGACAACATAACTTCACCGAGCGCATGTTTATTATGATTATTGGCTAAAAAAAATGGCTCTGGGCACTATGGGACTCAACTGCTGTGGTCATCAGTCCCCTAGAACTTAGAACTACTTAAACCTAACTAACCTAAGGACATCACACCCATCTATGCCCGAGGCAGGATTCGAACCTGCGACCGTAGCAGCAGCGCGGTTCCGGACTGAAGTGCCTAGAACCGCACGGCCCCCGCGGCCGGCTATTATGATTATTATTATGTAGTAATCTGCCTAGTGGCAGGTCCGTGTTTTCGTACGGAGAATTTCTGATTCCACTGTTCCCTGCCTTCAGCTTCTTCCTTCAGTCTGTTGTATCTCCTTCCATCTTTCATGTCGTCCAGATGTTGAATTCTTCTTCTTCCTCTTCCTGCGTTTCCTCTCACTTTCCCTTCGATGACATCATGTATGAGTCCCTCGTGTCTAAGTACATGTCCAATCCAGTTGGCCTTTCTCTGAAGAATTTTACGCAGAATACTTCTCTTGTCTCCTGCTCTTCGCAGTACATCGTCATTTTTTATGCGATCTGTCCACTTGATCTTTTCCATTCTCGTCCAACACCACATTTCAAAGCTAAGTATTTTTCCTCCTTCTTTTTTATGGTCCATGTCTCTGCTCCATACAGTGCAATGCTCCAAATGTAGCACTTTATCAGTTTTTTCCTCAATGCCAAACTCAACTTGCTGGTCGGCAGAGTCCTCTTCTTGTTGAAAGCAGCTTTGGCCATGGCGATTCTTGCTCGGATTTCATTGGTGCAGTGGGAATCCTTTGTGAAAAAACTTTCCAGGTGCTTGAACTGATTCACATTTTCCAGTTCCCGATTGTTAACAGTTATCTTCAAGTGTTTCTCACGTTTTGATATGCGCATCACTTTTGATTTTTCGATGCTGATTTCCATGCCGTATTTTCTTCCTGTTTCCACCAAATTGTTCATCATGATTGTTATGGTATTTACTTTTCCTGTTCCTTCAGACTGAATGATGTTTATACTGTAGTTATTTATTCAGTTTATTAAATGAGTACTCATTTGCAGTTGTTAAGTGAGCTATGTAAAATACGTTCCTACAAACAATCGCTAAGAAATGTATAATCTGTACGTGTGATGTTGTCAGCGACATTTTTACTTTCGGTAATAAAAGAACTGGATTAGTAAATGTGACACCTTGCTCTTATCTATTGTTGAAAGCGTATTGTAAAGCGACTTAGCTATATTGCACTTACTTGGTTGTGAATTAATGAATGACCAGAAAGTTACTGCACTTCTTACACCATTAATTGTGTTAAATGAAACAACTAATTTACTGTTACCAGTCACTGTTTCTTTATCTTCACGACGCGTTTCACAGGTTTAAATCTCTATCATCAGGTGGACTTACATTTGTTAGTATGACATTTCGTGTGAACTGTGTTATGATTTTTTGGAGGAACTTGTGGCACTGTCTATTGGAGAAACAAAACACTATTTCAGAGCCTCATTTTGGGTTTCCTTTGACAAAAGTTAAATGTGTATTTAATGGTAAACATAAAATACCTCTAGTGGTCACAGGTTCCATTCACTGTCGTAACACATCATTACATGTATACTGTCATATTTTGTAAACAAATATGGCGTCGGAAACTAGTAGGTGCATGAATCGCATAGCAGAAGAGAAAACATTATCACAAAGTACAAAGAACATACGTCCTAACAACATTATTACTGAATACATTTTAAAGGGTTTGGAGGTGTTGTTTTAAGGTGTCGAATACATTTGTTGGAATAAATACTTCAGGTGGTATATAAATCCGATTTTCAGAAGTTAAAATAGCTTAAGCTTCACACTAGTTTATACAGTCAGGTGAAGTGTTACAAACTTTAAGTACAATAATCATATTGGCTACAGTGGTAAAATTGTACACAAATAATTTTGGTTTGAAATTCATAGATATATATAAAAGGCTGTAGGCAGAGGGGAGGAAGAGAAAGAGAGAGTGAGAGGGTGGAAAGAGTGACTGTATGACAGCAAAGTTTACAAGGCAAGGGGTCTTAAGATTATATCTGTTGCATGAAATAACTGTCTACGATTGGGGTAATATATTGGTTAATACTTAAAAATATGCAGATGGATGTGCAAATTGTACCAGTAGTTGATACATATAGTTTCAATCTGTTGGTGTGATGATATATCTGCAAATGAGGTCAATCTCTTGCACACTTGGCAGCTGCCATGGTAACATAACTAAATATTTATGGTAAATTTAGTAAAAAGTGACTGGTTACAGTAAACTTGTTGTTTCATTTAATATCAATAACAGTCACGGTAAAGCCTAACCTAAAATGTTCTCATTTAAAATTAACTGTGTTACCGTTAAAAATCCCTTCCATTCAGGTTGGTTGGCTGGTTTGGAGTGAAAGGAACTGCAGTCCCTTCATCCGTCAAGTAACAAACTAGGAGTATTCGTCAAGGAAGGAGGCGAAAGGCAAATCCTGGAAAGCGTAGGTGTAACTAACACAATAAGAAAGTAGAGATCACACCCAAAAAGACAACACAGGTAAGTCGTTAAAACATGAACAACACAAGGCATTAAAACCAAGACATGAAAAACAATAAAGAGAACAAAAAGCAAGGGCCGCCAAGTGACTCCGGTGAGGGAAGGGGGAGGGGGGATCCGGAGACGAGTGCCTCACCAGCGAGACCAAAAAACCCTACCTTACAGGGATGAATAGAAACCACTTCCCTCGCAAAACGCAACAGGTCTGACGAGTTGGTATCGTCTACTAGCACCAGAGTTTGACTGTCAGGAAAATTAAGAAACGCTCTCAAAGTACCCAAGTCTAAGAGTACGTGAGCCTCCGTCTGGAGCGCTCTGAATCGACAGCGAGGGGGATCCTCATGTCTCAGAACATGGCCTTGGGTCAGCCAAGTGTGGCCAGCAGAGAACGATGGATTCCCTCCGACGAGCATGCAGGGAAGTCTGCCATGAGGTCGTAATCTCCTTAATTGTCCTCAGTTTTTTGGGAGAGATCAGGCCAGATAATTCTGAGTTTCAGACTTTCAGCAGTCGATGGAGTATAAATGACTGAAGTTCCATTTCTGGGACCCCCATTTCCAGAATCGGCAACCTGGTGGGCAGATTGACCAACCGCTCAGTATGTTCATTTCCGGAAATCCCAACAAGACCGGGGAACCAAAAGAAAACGACTGGCCACCCAGCTCGATGGAAGTCAGGGACAGCTGTAACCAGTGGGTGAAGTGAGTAGCACTGGTCTACAGCCTGAAGGTTGTTTTAGGAGGAGGAGGATCTTAGTGTTTAAAGTCCCGTCGACAACGAGGTCATTAGAGACGGAGCGCAAGCTCGGGTGAGGGAAGGATGGGGAAGGAAATCGGCCGTGCCCTTTCAAAGGAACCATCCCGGCATTTGCCTGAAGCGATTTAGGGAAATCACGGAAAACCTAAATCAGGATGGCCGGAGACGGGATTGAACCGTCGTCCTGTCGAATGCGAGTCCAGTGTGCTAACCACTGCGCCACCTCGCTCGGTGAGAAGCTTGTTAAAGGGAGGCACTGCAGATTAGGATACTCTTGCCAGTGCAAGAACGAATGTGGCTAAGGGCTAATTTAAAAGCCATTAATTCAGCAGTGAAGACATTGCCCCCCTTTGGCAGAGTGGAGTTCACTGCACAATGCATGTGTGTATACAAAGCCTGTTCGTCAGCCGACTGTTGAGCCATGGGTGAATACCTCTTCCGAACTCAGATACTTCTCAAGGTCAGCCAGGAACAGGTGGCGAAAAATGTGGGGTCAACAGAATCTTTTGGACCAAACGAGGCTTCGAAGCAAATCCAAGGTCGGGGCACAAGCCAAGAGGGCGACAGAGGCGACAATGGTGGAAACTGCAATTCTAAACAGAGACAATGAAGGCGTGAAGCAATTATAAACACAGTTCTGGGTTGCTGCTGTGCGAGGTGGAGCTTCCTTCCACGGAAAAGGACGTGGTAATTGGCATATTCAGGGAAGCAACGAACGTGCAATTCATGATTCAACAGCTGTTGTTGGCGCCCAACAGGTAATGGACTAGAAGGCTGTTCACAGGGCTAGTTCGAAAGGCTCGTGTCGCAATTTGGACTCATAACAGGTTGTTCACAGGGCTAGTTCGATAGGCTCCTGTCACAAGTTGGACCCCACAATAGCGAATGGGATCAAGTATCCGCAATGCTGAGAGTGATACAGACGCCTATGCAAGACTCCCACAGTCAAGACAGGACTGAATCAGGGCTTTGTAGAGCGACAAAATGATAGAGCGATCTGCATCCCACCTAAGATTACTGAGGCAGCGAAATGTATTGAGATGTCGCCACACTTTCGCTTACGTTGGAAGACAGGAAACAGAAACTACTCCCAGAAAGAGAGGCGCCTCAACTACAAGAAGTAATTGATCGTCTAGGTAAAACTCTTGGTGTGGGTGGGCAGCACATCGGCGACAGAAGGGCATGACATCTTGATGGCTGAAAACCGAAAGCCATGGGTCAGAGTTCATGACTGCAACTCATCATCAGACTGCAGAAGAAGATCAAAGCGAAAAATCACGTCCTGGACCATATTGAGACTCTTGTGGAGAATGACAGTCACGGGGGTGTCACACAACTTTTCACAAGAGAGCAATATCTGTGACTGGACAGGAATGACGTTTGATTAGGAGAGAACCGCTCTTCATCTTACAGATGGTTGCAACTTCCCTGTATTTGTCTTCAACTTTCCCACAAAAATAAAGGATTTATGGCCAAAAAGGCGTCCCTGCGGGTCCTGGTAAAGACCAGATATTGGGGGAGGGGGGGATTTTGTTCCTTGTTGTCTAGTCCTACGTTCTTCCTATGGCGTTGCAAGGGAAGGGAATGCGTAGGGATCACACTTTGTTGCATCGTACGACGCTTGTCCATTTGAAGAGACTGCTGGGGCCATTTGACTACCAGAGCGATTAAGTTTTCGCTACTTCTGCGAACTGTCTGATATTGTGCCATCCACTCGGAATGGGGTTACCCCCACAGGCGCCACTCAGCCATTGCTGGGAGTGCCAATGCCCCAGTCATGACGGTCACATACTCCATGGCAGTGTGCAGCGTAGGCACCAACAGTGTGACCCCTGATTGGTCAGAGGGGCCATCATCGTGCAGGTACTTGACGACCCCTCCCCCCCAACGGGATGGCTGTCGTGCTGCGTTTTGGACGTACTATGGGAACAGGAAGGAAGGGAGCCAGGGTGGAAGGGCTCAGATGCGGAGCATACACAACAGTGGGCGACCTTTCCTGGACGACACGCACGTCTGTAAAATTCGGAAAAGATGGCAGGTCAAACCACCGTTAATGAAAGGTGAAGATACCGCCGGGAGTGAAACTAGAAATCAAAACCTAACTCGTGAACCAAGTCCAAGTAGGATCTGCACCACAAGCATCATCCGCTGGAATGTCAAAGGAGGTAAGAAATAGTCTAAGCGTGGATTTGCATCACAGAAAGAGGGAGCAATGCGGCAAAACGGGACTCCTAGATAGCCAAGCACCTACTCACCATAGAGTGGCGAGCCCCTGGGGGCGGGGGGGTTACGTTCAGGAATTGTTGGCACTTGTAGAGTGCACTATACTGAGTGGAGCCAATTACCACACATTAATAGCATATCTTCCAACGAGTGTGTAATAGGAGTGATTATGTTCATACCTAGATGAGGTGATGCCTTTGATTCCCATCATGCTGTGAAAAGTATCTCAGAGACAATGAAATAAACATTGTCGAATACATAGTGACAGCATGTTACACTTGGGACAGGCTCGTCAGTGTGATAAACTGGGACAGGGTCGTCAGTGTTGACAGTCCAGCTGTTGAACAGTTTTACATAAAAGCTCATTTAACAACTACAAAGAAGTACTCACTCAGTAAACTGAAAGTAGCTCCACTACATAAACACAAGCTCAGTGAAGTAATTTTTTCTTCTCACGTAAGTGGACTGGACAGAAACTGCTGAGGAGGTATCGTCTGTCTGCAAAACGAAAAACAAGGAGTGATAGTGGTGGGGAAAATGCCTTTCCAGGAAGAACGCAACAGATCCCATACACGATGACTAAGAAACAATTTCACCTCTAGCAGTGTCGAACAGCGTGTAGAGAGTTACATAGATTTGCCTTTCTTGCATTAGTGTTACTAGTAACTAGAATCTGTATCCCATGTAATGCTAATGCACTTTGCGGAAGATAAACAACCCGTGTGCATGTGAGCGCACTGCGTCGCCAGCTGTTTGCAAGTGGTTCGAGAAAAGCGTAAAAAAGTTACATTTAAAGCCTTCCCACCTCCACGCCGCGATCCGACACTCGCGCCTACGGTGGAGATTTTCAGATGTTATTCATGACACTCCCTCCTACCAATACAAAAATTTGTGATTACATGATTTTCCCTATTCGACCTTGTTTGATCTTCGTTAACTGGACTAGTAAGTCTGTTTTGTGTGCTGCATCATCCTGACGGAGCGAATTTCCCTTATACAGCCTAAACTGCGATGTAAGGTTGGTTCTCAATCCACTCTATATGTTAAGTGCGCGTCTGCTAGGCTCCGTTAAGGACTGGAACTTGCCTATGACGTGCGGTATTTTTACAGCATAGCTTTGTTCGAAGTTCGATTGCGAAAGGTTTAGGCGGGAGGCAAAAGTGAGGGCCAGTGAGAATTCCCATATTCGGCTCCTGCTGCTGATTGACTGAAAGATTTCTGATTGCTCCATTAAATTTCGAGTGTGTAGCAGCAGAATATTTCTGCTGTATGTCGTTCAGCCATCTTCAGAGTGAGCCAAGACACTGACGCTCCAACACTCGTTGAGCCATTTTAAACATGCCGACCGTGCCACTGAGCATATGGCCCCAGATACACAGGCAGTTAGTTGGTTACAGGCTCTATCATTGGCTTTGAAGCAGTGGCAGTCTCGTACGTCGCCGCTAGTTTGGCAATCTTTACGAAGACTGATCAAAAGGATATTTCATTGTTCGTCGTCAGAGCTTTCCCGATAGTGCTCACACACACAGAGAGAGAGAGAGAGAGAGAGAGAGAGAGAGAGAGAGCAATATGTTATTGACAGCATGTCATAAACATCACGACGCACGACGCATTCGCTATTCACCCAGTTCCGTCGTCGTCTCTGCTATTAACATCTTGTAAGTCGCTAGGCGTAGGCTTTTCTTAATGACGTCAGCGTCAAGACAACGAGCTGACGTAGCGAGAGTGCGTCTGATTCATTGCGGGGAAACGTTTTTGCTTACGCAATCTGTGAAGACCAAGGGAAAGGCGACAACAGCGGCGACGAAGATGACCATTTAACATGTGAAACACAAAGAAAATCCCTACATAAGATGCCATGAACAGCAGTGGCTGCTGCGTCATCTGTGCGGGAATTCTTGTTTGCGTGACCGGAAGTCTTCCAATAGCTGACGTCTGTGAAAACTTCGGATTCGTTTCGTCGATAATGCAATTCACTATTGACTCTTTATGTGCATAGTCCTTGATAATCACACAGAGAAACACGTACCCAGACGAATAACCCTTGCAATTCCATGGTGTATATTAACTCTGTTCTATATTATTCCTCTGCTTATGATTGCCGCAGAAGTAGCTTCACGTTGAAATCAACTTTTGAATGGTAAATATTTGGACCGTATGGAGTCTCCTGTAGTTTCTTTCTGCTACGAACGGCTTCTTCACATTTCACTATTTGTTCCAGAAAACTACCTTAAGCCTGAAAGTGTCCAATCAAAACATTCTGATGTAAATCTGTGAAGAGATTTGTGGCAGTAACGTCTTTGTGTTTTCATTTGCTGTTGAAATAGATTAGATAGCTCTGTTGAGTTTTGCCTGTATAGTCAAATCATGTCACCGATCATGAACGATTTTCCAACTTAAAAAATTTAGAAACAAGAAAGCACACACTTTTTCATTGATTAAGTTAGTGCACAAATGCAAAAAAGATAGCAAAAGCGCTACAGATGTTTAACGGTCAACAAGGTATAAAACCGTAGCATATCAACAACGCGTCCGACTGGGGGATGAACTAGTTAAATATTTTGGTTCTCAAAGGAAATTCAAAACAGTTAACATCTCATTCACTCTTTCACCAACGCCACTGCTCTGGTGACACGGCATGTTCACCTGTAGCTACGTCAACGAAAGTACAAATTCGAAGACTATTTATAAAGATGTACGTTGTTTCCAACTTCATGTGAACACTTGTTGAACATTATTTTGTCAACTTAGCGGAAAATCCGAGAGCTCTTCAGGACGAGTCCACTGGTGCGTAACAGGGCACCTTCAGCGTCTGCAACTGTTGCGCCACCACTGCCAGGCGGGTAGCATGCACGTAAGGCGATTCCGCTGAGCGTGTGGCATAACGAGTACCACAGTTCAGAAATAATACTTCCAGACAATAGTTATTTTAATACTATCTGCGCGGAATAACCCGATTTACACTTTAAGCAGTGCGTGGGATAAAATACGTCACACAATTCATGATGAACTAATCTAGACCATTAAATGCGTTGTTACATTCGAGGAAGGACATGGTAACCGCACGTTCTGCTTACGAAACCTGTGGTAGGTAGACTTGTTACATTAACATAGTGCTGCTGCTCCACATCTTATCAGGAAGATACTCGCATGGCACTGGTGGCTCAACAGCTGCAGACGCCAAAGCGTCCTGTTATGCATCTGCGGGCTAGTCCTGGAGAACTCTCGGATTTTCCGCTAAGTTGACAAAATTATGTTCAACAAGCGTTCACACGAAGTTGGAAACAACTTACATCTTTAAAAATATTCTAGATATTTGCACTTTTGTGGACGTCGTTAAGGCTTACGAATGCTGGAAGACACATAGGACACATCATCAGGGTGAAACAGACAAGTACCTGATTTATCTCTTTTACCAGAAACGAAGAGAAAACTTACACGGTAGTATGCCATACGTACCTGGGCCCTTTGAGATACGCAAAATTCAATTTCAGAGAGCAATGTAAATCTTCGATCAGATACTCGTTTACAAAAGTGATTTTCTTAAGCTACATGCAATAATCTCACAGCGTCAGGCACGATCATAGTGAAAGCAACTACATGGAAAGTGATTTTTGATGCGGAATTAATGACTGCAGTCGCACATCTGCCGCACAACAAACCAGTCCAGTCTCGAATTATGGGATCAGTATTCCTGTGTAAAGTACGTGAAGCCTAATAAGCCCATCAAGCACAACGTATTATCAAATATTCAGAACACACACGATGTTAATTCGTGTACAACAACTTTCTAAATGTAACATGTGTCGTTTGACAAATTTTTTGTACCCTACTAGCGATTTCCTAACAATGCTAATAAGCAGCTTTGTGGTGTTAGTGATGGTTTGCAACTGCGGAGCAGCTCCCCCTCCCCCCCCCCCCCCTCTCTCTCTCTCTCAGACACGCGCACCCCCCCCCCCCCCCCCACACACACACACTTCTAATATATTGTTTCACACCGTAATTTCAGCAGGTATCGTATTTACATGTCTAATTTTCAATAGAATACGGGTAAATAATGGTTGTTATCCTATTGTCTCTTGATGTAGGTCGTTGTGGCAGCTAGGTTTCCGCTTAAAATGGACTGATAGTTGCTAACCGGGGGCGCAAAGAGCCCACGAGAGACAGCAGGGGGCAGGAATGCAGCGTTATTTATGGAGCAGGTTGTGGGGCGAGGCTGGCGCCGCAAATAGCGGCACAATGGATGACGTCAGAGAGCGCCTAGACACAACTTCCTGTCGGGGTCAGTGGCCGCGCCGCCAGTCACAGCTGACGCCGCCCGCTGCTCCCGAGGCACATGCCCATCCCACAGCGCACGCGTCTCACGGACAGCTATCTCGCGGGCTAGCTTGTCAGAACGCCTCGGTTATCGCCAATATCCGCGCTGTCATTTTAAGCCTAATAAAAGTGGTAACATCGAAATTTACTGGTGAACCTAGCAACAGCAGACAGAGCTTCAAAACAAAACTTCCGGTATTTAAACAGGCCAGCTACTGCCCAAGATCGAGAGAAGGATGACAATTTGTGCTTTCCACGATGCTGGTTTTAAAATGCGTCGCCTAAAAAAAACCGATCTGATTAAAATCACGTTTTGTAAATTGCTCTATCTGCTTATCGTTCAAGAGACTACAGTGACATCGATTTCAATCTTTGCGCCGTGTTACATAATCGGCCTCCGTGGTTGAGTGGTCAGAATAGGGCTGCCATACGGAGGACTCAGATTCGATTCCCAGTACTGCCAAGTATTTTTCCTTGGCGGGGAGATTGGTACGGGGTACACATGCCTCGTGATACCAACTGAGTAGCGACCGAGTAGTAGCGGGTCCAAAGTCTAGAAAGTCTGCAAAACGGCCGGAAGAGAGGTGTACTAAGCACATGCCCCTTCATACCGCATTCGCACAACCCCGCAAGGCAGAGGATGACACGGAGGCCGATAGACAGCCGTTATCCCTTCCCTCTCTTTTGTTATATATTAATTAACTTCAATAAATCGCTCCTTCTATAATACTGGACTACTTCATTATAAAAGTTAACATACGCCACAGTGGAATTGTAAACAAAATATTGTTTCTGTCAAGTTTATAAAATTCAGATTAAAACACACTGTGACTTTGATCACCTTGATTTTACGAATATTTTGCTTTGAAATTAATTCCAGGGTTGCGAATTCCTTCGCGTCAGCTGTATTAGGTATAGGTCTACAAGTCAATGGTGAAATGAAAATCTGTACTGGACCTGAACTCGAACCAGGATTTTCCATATATCACACAGTCTACATCCTCATTTCATACACCACTGAAGTCATCACCTAATGTTCGCAACGTTACCTGGATTCCCGCAGCAGGGACAACAGACAACGAGGAATCGATACAGATTATGATGTTGTCGTCTGCCCGCCTATGTCTGTAATACATGCAGCTGTGAAAGAACAGACACTGTTGATGACCAACAGTTGTACGAAACATTTCGAAATTAATGCTCTGACTGCGATTTCTCCGTCAGCTGCATAGTATGGGTTGGTCTGGGGAGCGTAAACGTATAGCCGAAGTTGTTGCGGCAACCTTTCGCGACGAGAGGGAAATTGGTCCGGTACAAATTTTCGTACCTCACTATTGGGTAGATCTATGTAAGCCTAATACAGCTGAGTTGAAGGAATTCACAGTCCGTGAATTAATTTCGAAATATTTCGTACAGCTGCGGATCGTCAACAGTGTCCGTCCTTCCAGACATGCATATTCGTATTTTGTGTAGTTCCGTCCGAATTAATTACTGTTCTTGCAGAACTAACATCTCCAGTATGACCATAATCGACTCTTTTGTTGAAACTATTGCTCCGACGACTCGTTGGCAATAAAATGTTTGTTGTTAAATACACTGATTCATTGAAAACCATGTGTGGTGCTTTTCTAATTACAATACGTCATTCTGACAGAGATAATACTAGACCCACCAACAAGATAGGGTGCTCACGAATGGGGCGGGAACTCATATACGGGTGAACCACAAATCCGACGACGAACTTTCAGTGGTGGTAGTATGGACCAAAACAAGGAAAAATGTCTAGTTAACATGGCTCTAAAATACATGTCTTAAGAGCTATGAGCTCTAATTCAGTAGCAGAGATATATCGGTAACAATTATCAAGTGCTCATACCTCTTAAGGTATTCACTTTACAGCCCATGTTTACTAGGATTGTGTTTCGGCCCATGCTGCCATCCTTGAAAGTTTATCGGCGGAGTTCCGTTTCACCTGTATGTAATTCGTGACAAACCAACATACCGAAATCTTTTAAGATTTCGGTATGTTGGTTTGTCACCCAAATGTTTACTTTGTGTACTTTATGAAACAAGCCAATACTTCCCGCCATTTGATGTGACTACGTGTTTTATGTGCTCCTTGAGGTATTTTTCTTTAGTCTAATAATGCAATGAAGTGAGACTGCAACCTAAATAAGGAGAATTGGTTCATAACTATTATTATTTTTTGTTCGTTGTATGTGTGTGTGTTTTGATACATTACATAACGAAAATACGCCAAATAGACCTATTGCTGAAGTGCTTCGGGAGCCACTTTCGATCCCGATGAAATCGCTGCGCCAGATGCTAGTCTGCACCGCACAACCTACAGTGAAAGTCCTGTTTCTGTGCACCAAGATAATATGAAACATAAATTCTTAAGTGTCTCTCTATTTTTAGTTTTATCATGCGCTTTGAGTCCAGATGCTCTAATTTGTGGAAGCACTAGTACCACATTCGTCTCTCGAACTTCCCATAGTCTAAAGATCCCTACAATTTCTGAATGGTTTTTGGGCTGCAGTGGATTCTTTAATCTGGTCAGTATGTTTCCTGTCCTAACTGTATCCTTTTCAGACAGACGAAATTATAATTAGCTCTCTACTTATGATATTTGTTTCTCAAATTCCTGGCATACTTTTCGATGACTGAAAGCATGTGTGACTGAGATTACAAGTGGGTACATTAGTACAATATGAGAGGAGCACTATCGAAGCTCTCTGTTCCTTAAGGTACGTCTAGCAAAGTTGCGGGTGAGTGTGGCGGAAGACGAAGTTCCTTTGTCATTACGTTGAAATATCTACTGAGTGGAATCGCCTATTACTTGGCTGCACAACGAGACAGAAATTACACCTTTGCGATTTCCCAATTTCTCACTGAAACCTACAGTGTCGATCGCGACAGTGAAAACGAAAAAAATGAATGTAAATGTCAAATGATGGGCGCAAGCTTACTTAATCTCACTTTTTGAATCTTTTAGAACAATGATAATCTGAAAGAAACAAGCAAAAAGGAGATCAACCTTTTTTGTTTGTTTAGGTACCTCCTCTCCGCTTTTTTTCATAGTTGCGCATTGAGGGAATGAGTATGAACCTGAACGTTATGCTGCCTTTCATGTTCGCTCACTTGACTGTTTCACCGCCTCACAGTCTTTCACATCAGTTGTTTTCCCAATAACACGAACTATGATTTGTTTGAGTTTCTAGGGGCTATAATGCACAATCGGTATTCCACCATGTGTCCTCCATAACACCAAGGCATCCACATAAGCTGTAAAAAGCTTTGTTGTTGGGGCACTTATCTGTACAGACAAATTTTCATCAAATGAAATGATAACAACTGGAAGAAACAGTGAATTGTGTCTTTATGGACACATTTTTTTTGTTTTCATTTGCAGTTAGTTGGCAGTAACGTAGCTGAGGGTGGTGTGAAAAAGTTTTCGTTATTTAATATCAGACTGCTTCAAACCTCACTTCTACAGCGATTATTAATGCTCAAGTTGAAAGCTACAGTCCTCGTTAATTATCAATCTACAGTTCCCTTGCCGAGTGCCAATTTGTTATTCTGCAGTCGTGCGAAAAGCGGCTTACACGAAGCAGATCGCATAAGAAAAAAAGAGGAAGTGAGTGCGCATAAGAGAGAAAGCGAGTCAGGTCAGGCGTTTTGCAGGCGCAGAATCGAGCCAGCCGCGCGGCCGCTAGACACCAGACGGCGTGGCGGTGAGGAGCCGGCAAAGCCGCCTGCCGCCACGTACTTTCTCTCGCCTCCGCCACATAATACGCCTTCCGTCTCCGCAATATTTTATCCCGCGCCTCGCCGCACCGTGACAACGCCGGAAGCCGAGAGCGGCGGCGGAGGCGGCGGCGAGCGCGTAAGGTTCTCGTCTCCACAGACCAAGCGGCAGAAGGGAAGAAGGGAAAAAAAGACGAGAAAAAAGGAAGGTCCCGTCTCGGTCTCGGTGGCGCGGGCGGCGGGCGGGCGAGCGACGGCTGACCTGAATGGCGGAGCTCCTCAATGGGCCCTGCTGCTGCTCAATGACACATTCAACGGGCGCGCCGTAACTGCAGCCGCCGCCTACGGAATCTGCGTGTTACGGGCGAGGCGGCGCTAAAGCCTCCGTCCCATTCCTTAGCGCGATGCCCAGTGTGTGCCTCGAGTCAAACGTAGCCTCTTCGATACCTGGTCCCTAGATAACAGTTGTGGCCTCGTTGTGAATACGCAATCCCTTGTTTTCTTCCTGAGGCCCAAAATGTTTGGTTAACGGTCCTACTGATAAAATCTGTTGTAAAACGCTTCCTTACGGCTTACTATCCCGATTGTCGTGACCACTTGTACTCTTGACTTCTGTTAACCACTCAGCACACAATATTTCAAGTAAATCGTAAGAGACGTCCACTCTGTGTTGGATACGCCGGGATCCCAGCAACTCATGCGATCTCAAAATTTTATTTATTTCCATAACCCTTTCACAGTAATATAGCTATGTTTTCATTGAAATTAAAAATTAGATTAAAGAACAGGATGAGTTATTACGTTCAAACATACAAAGTGGTTAACATTTATTTCAGGCCGTACAATTAGCAGCGCATTTCCTTTGTGCGTAAGTGTAATTTTCTGTTACGCGGGGTCGATGGGACAACCTCTGACATGACGTCTGTACGCTACTTGTACAATCTTGAATTAATGAAATGAATTGTGTAAATTGGTTATATCATGATATCCACTGCTGTATTTTTGTATATATACACCTTTTTAGCTTTTTATGTTTGGACGTAGTAACTCACAAATTTTCGTGCCATTTTTAGTTGAAGTGAAAACTGAATTATATTGCTCTGAAACCAATACGCAAGGAAATAAAATTTGATAGATGCATGGTAAAAATTTTACTCTTATGTACTGGCCTCAAAGTTAGTTAACACAAATATACAAAGATGATAATAATAATGCATTGTAAGACGGTAGATGAATTTTTATACTAGTGGTGTTGCCTCTATGATTTAAATGTAACTCGTCTTGGACTAACGACTATCCCTGAATAAATCATTTCAAAAGCCAACATTTTGTATATACTAGCCTTCTTACATGCGTAACGTTAACTGGCATTCCGCAATACGAACGGTAGCATCTGCTCATGGTACCGCTTTAGCTAACCCTTATCTGCACATGAGTAAGTCAGTTTATCTAAAAGCACAGAAATCTCACTTAAGTAACAGTAAATGGAACAAAAGTCTCTCAAGATAGCTTTAATGATTGGCTTACTTATGTATTCTCTCAACGTAAACGAATTGGTTATTTTTACACAGCTTGTATTTCGCAGCTGTGCCGCTAGCCCACGAATGGTACAATCTGTAGCATGCTAGACCCAATGTAAGGAACACTGGCCATTCAAGTTGGTCACCAATTTTACACTGATTCGAGTGAGAAACCGTGAATTATTGGTTATGAACTGCATACTGAAGGTGAACAAATTTCAGAGAGGTAGCATATTAAGGATATTGGACCTGGACAAATTGAAAGAACCATAGGTTGCTGAGAGATTCAAACGTAACAATGGGCAACGATTGACTGAAACAGGGGTAAGGAATGCAACAAAAGAAGAATGGGTAGCTTTGAGAGATGAAACTGTGAGGCCAGCAGAGGATTTAACTGGAAAAAAGGCAAATGCCCATTAGAAAACCTTAGATGACGTCCGAAATATTAAAGTAACTCACGAAAGCAGAAAACATAAAAATGCACAAAAAAAAAATAGCCAAACGAAATACCGCCGACTAAAACATAACATTGACAAGAAGTGTAAATTGACAAGGCAGGTATGGCTAGTCGGAAATATGCGAATATGTAGAAGTATGCATAACTATGAGAAAGATAGGTGCCGCCTATAGGAAAATTATTCGAAGGTATTTTTGGAGAAAAGAGAAGCAGCTGTATGAATTTCAAGAGCTCAGATGCCAAGCCAGTACGTCTCAAAAAAAGAAAAGCTGAAAGGTGGAAGAAATAAATAAAGAAGGGAAACAACTTTAAGGAAACAGATGACGCTGAGAAGTTAGATATGACATTGCGAGATGAATTTGACACAGTATTGAAAGGCCTAAAACGAAACAAGACCCCTGGAGTTGATGACATACCCTCAAAATTATTGAGAGAGGTGGGAAAGGCAACCACGACAAAACTATTCCACTTGGTGTGCAAGATGTACGATACAAACAAAATACCCTCATACTCAGATAAGGGCGTAACAATTCCGATTCCAAAGAAGGCAGGTGCTGAACGGTAAGAATGCTACCGAACTTTGATTGGTAAGTCATGCTTGCAAAATACTGACACGAATTATTTACAGAAGAATGGAAAAACTGGTACAAGACGACCTTAAGGAGAATCAGCTTGGGCCCTGGAGAAATCTAGGCGATACTGTCACTACGACTTGTGCTAGAAAATTGTTTACGGACAGGCTAATCTACGTTTATAGCAGTTTTAGACCTAGAAAAAGCTTTTGACACTGTTGACTGGAATACAGTCTTCGAAAATCTGAAAGTAGCAGGGATGAAATACAAAAAGTGAAACGTTATTTACAATATGTACAAAAACCAGAACAGTTGTAACAGTAGAAGGACGTGAAAGGGAAACAGTGGTTGAGAAGGGAATGAGTAAGGTTGTAGCCTATCTCCGATGATACTCAATCTTTGCAAAGAGCAAGCGGTAAAGAAAACAAAGGAGAAATTTGGAAAATAAATTAAAGTTCAAGAAAAATAAATAAAAACTTTGTGATTTGCAGATGACATTAATTCAGCCAGAGACTGCAAAGGACTTGGAAAAGTAGTTGAACGGATTGAATAGCGTCCTGAAAAAAGTTCGTATGATCAACATCAACAACAGCACAACAAGGATAATGCAATGTAGTCGAATTCGGATGGTGCTAAAGGAATTAGATTATGAAATCAGGCACATAAAGTGGTAGACGAGGTTTCCTTTTTTTGGCAATAAAAATGACTGATGGTCGAAGCAGAAACGATATAAAATGTAGAGTGGCTCTAGCAGGAAACGGATTTCCAAAAGAGAGGAATTTAAGTGTCACGATGTCTTTTTTGAAGGTTTGTCTTGAGTGAGACTTACACAAAAGTGTATGGAGGACGATAAGCAGTTCAGACGAGAAGAAAAGCTTTTGAAATGTACTGCTACGGAAGAATCCTGAAGATTAGATGATAAGTCGAATACCGAATCACAAAGGACTAAGCTGAATTAGCCCAAAAAAAAATTACGGCATAACTTGACTAAAAGAAGGAATCTATGGATAGTATACATCTTGAGGTACGATGGAATTGTTAGTTTGGTAATGAAAGTAATTGGGAGGGGATGGCAAAAATTGTACAAGAAGATCTAAAGATGGATACGGTATGCAGGCTCAAATGAATGTAGCTGGTGGTGATGGAGTTTGCACACGATAAGAGTAAGATGGAGAGCTGCAAAATTTCTTCCGTCTGTGGTACGCTGAAAGTGGTAAATAAGTTACTTAGGTGTGGGAAGAGATATAAAATGCTTATGTCACATTTAGGGTCTGAAGTTCCTATATGAGGGCTGCATGGTCCTTTCCATTTGTTTATCGTTTGCTGTCAGATAACTGCGGGTGAGACAGGACTGCAAAACACATGGGGAATTTGATGCACTCATGTAAGCCGCACAACCCTCCCTTCTCAGTAAAGAATCTTAATTCGTCATTCAGACTCAGCATCTTCTAATTCCCAATCCAAGACAGGATTCTCTGCTTTCTTTTTAACACACAGAACAGTATGCGATTGAAGAGATATCGTTAGCACAGTTGTGAAATGACGGACGAAAGGACGCAAGTTACGTGAGAATGAGTTAAGTGTTATGAGAATCGCCGATCATCGACTAGAGGCATTGTATTCAAATATGTGGGCAATGAAACCTCTTGACAAAAGTGCTTTTCCAGTGCGGTATTGTTATTAGTGCACACTGAACTGAAATGGCCAACATTCACTATTTATTACTCCCCGTGATGGAACCCCCGTTAGCACTCACTATAAAGCAAGTTCAAGGAATTCCTTCTGGCATAAAAACGGAGACGATGTTGAATTTGCCTTTTACAGTTACAGAACTGCCATTTCTCTTTTTTTTTCATGTTCGCTGTGCTGCCTTCCATTCAGTTCAGTTTTATGCCAACGCAATTTATGCCATATACTACTGGCAGTGAGTTTAACACACTATGCAACAACCTGTGTCATATGGACAATGTTTCTGCTTTACGCGATCACTGCAGACGAAACGACTGGGTAATTCCTACTTTCACGGAAAAATTCAAATAATTACAAACAGAACCTGATTCGTGACAAGCGTACACGGCAATAAACAATAAGCGCAGCAGGCATCAGAAAACATGCCTTTAAAGGAGTACCGAAATGGCAGCACCCAAAGGAAAAAAAATACTTTTTCAATACAGCAACATGCATGCGGCATGATGCAAATCGGGGTCGCATCTCATCAGCTGCTCGACAAAAGTGAAAATACTTTCACATGTAGAACATGAACTCCCTTTATTTTAGAATAGAGTTCCTACGGAAGTGCTACCAGAAATACTCCATTCACGAGATATCGCAAAAGAAAATGCTTTCCTCTTCTATGGGAACAACAATAATTCAGACCTGTTCAGTTCAGGGGCATTTTCTTGCAGGTGAACAAACATACGGTAGTTTATCGATGCCTTTAAAGTCTTCTAATACTCTCACAGTCACAGGATCTCGTATTTTGACATCAGCTAGAGTAAATACTAGATTGGTGGTTTCAATTACAGTACGGCTCACACACCTGTACAATGCTGCGCGTAAGGTGCGCAAACCAAATCAGAAGAAAAATATGATGACTTCTGAAATATGGTGAACTGTATAACAGAATTCAGTACTGAGTGCATCACTATCATGAAAATTTAGCACAAAATTTGGGTTTGCAAACTGACAAAGAATCCATGACTTACCGATCTGCGCGTCGAATGACTGCAGCCTGTACAGCACAACGGTCCACGCCACACCGCCGCCTGCAACAAAGTAAATGTTCAGTTCAGGGGAGTGCCCCCCATTGTTAACGGCGTGCTGCCAAACAGGTTATGACGGCGCCATTTTACTTTCTGTTGCTCCACTTCCGACCGGATTCTGGTCCGGCGGAACCCGCAAATGGCTTGACCCTCTAGTAAGTAGCCCACTTAACTGGAATTAAAAAAAAAAAAAGACTGCTCTCGACATGTCTTTGCCGGACGAGGGAACGTCTTCAGCGCATATAATAAATTGAAACATTGCGTTAGTAGTGTATATAGATACCCTTGTATTCCATAACGAATTTGTACCGTCGTCTATGACACTGCTAAGTGGTTGTCATCCCATTTCGTAAAGGTTACTGCAATAGGCTCAACATCGCCATGGCTGTATTTGTATTTACGAATACAGCTTTTGTCCATGACTTATTTACACGATGAAATGTAATTTGTCAATTTCCAGTTGCATATTGGTTAAACTGAAGATTTAAGGTTACGTATTATTTTCGGTGAAGAAGATGTGTGTTGATGAAATATCGTGGTACCCAATGCGAGAAATACGTTTCCATATATACATTTCCAGTGCACATCCAAAATGTGATGGTTTCCTGAAATATACATTACTCGCCATAAAATTGCTACACCAAGAAAAATGCAGATGATAAACGGGTATTCATTGGACAAACATATTATACTAGAACTGACATGTGATTACATTTTCACGCAATTTGGGTGCATAGATCCTGAGAAATAAGTACCCAGAATACCTCCTCTGGCCGTAATAACGGCCTTGATATGCCTGGGCAATGAGTCAAACAGAGCTTGGATGGCGTGCACAGGTACAACTGCCCATGCAGCTTCAACACGACACCACAGTTCATCAAGAGTAGTGACTGGCGTATTGTGACGAGCTCGGCCACCATTGACCAGACGTTTTCAATTGGTGAGAGATCGAGAGAATGTGCTGGTCAGGACAGCAGTCGAACATTGTCTACATCCAGAAAGGCCCGTACAGGACCTGCAACATGCGGTCGTGCATTATCCTGCTGAAATGTAGGGATTCGCAGGGATCGAGTGAAGTGTAGAGCCACGAGTCATAACACATCTGAAATGTTACGTCCCCTGTTCAAAGCGCCGTCAATGCGAACAAGAGGTGTCCGAGACGTGTAACCAATGGCACCCCATACCATCACGCCGGGTGATACGCCAGTATGGTGACGACGAATACATGCTTCCAATGTGCGTTCACCGCGATACCGCCAAACACGGATGCGACCATCATGATGCTGTAAACCGAACCCGAATTCACCCGAAAAAATGACGTTTTGCCATTCGTGCACCCAGGTTCGTCATTGGGTACACCTCCGCAGGCGCTCCTGTCTGTGATGCAGCGTCAAGGGTAACCGCAGCCATGGTCTTAGAGCTGATAGTCCATGCTGCTGCAAACGTCGTCGAACTGTTCGTGCAGATGATTGTTGTCTTGCAAACGTACCCATCTGTTGACATGCCTGTCATCTCGACTGCTAGTGATACGAGGCCGTTGGGATCCAGCACGGCGTTCCGTATTACCCTCCTGAACCCACCGATTCCATATTCTACTAACAGTCATTGGATCTCGACCAACGCGAGCAGCAATGTCGCAATACGATAAACCACAATCGCGATAGGCTACAATCCGACCTTTATCAAAGTCGGAAACGTGATGGTACACATTTCTCCTCCTTATACGAGGCATCACAACAACGTTTCACCAGGCAACGCCGATCAACTGCTGTTTGTATATGAGAAATCGGCTGGAAATTTTCCTCGTGTCAACACGTTGTAGGTGTCGCCACCGGCGCCAACCTTGTGTGAATGCTCTGAAAAGCTAATCATTTGTATATTACAGCATCTTCTTCCTATCTGTTAAATTTCGCGTCTGTAGCACGTCATCTTCGCGGTGTAGGAATTTTAATGGCCTGTAGTGTGCATATTATGTAACTAGCTTCTTATCACACGTTTTTCTAAACAAAAGACAATTTATTTATAAATTGTAGGTTTATTGTAAGAATTATGATTGCTCTTACGTAATAACACAGTTCAACTGCTTTGGTTTATATTAACTGTGTTATTCGTTACATTGTAAGGTATCTTCGTGGAGAGAACATCCGTAAAAGTGAATGTAGAACACACGTTTTACAAAAGAATGAGAGGCTTAGTTTTTTTTATATTCACAGATTACTGCTGCAGTGGTTCTCAAAGGGCGTGAAGCGAGTGAAAGATAAAATTTATATCATTTCTTCACGGAGAAATACAATGGATTACTGCAATGTTATATTAGACTTTTTACATCTTGGATATGTTTGTGATCAACATAAATTACAATATTTACTTATAGTGGTCATAAATACTGTGACAGTATTAATAATCACCTAGCGTCATAACCAATTCGTCATCGAAGTAGGGGTTGTGAATCAGTGCTTCAGGCTACTCTTAAATTGTTACTTGCTTAGTAGCAAAGAGTTTGTGAACTGAGCTGTCGGTTGAATAAAAGATAAGTTATTTACAATAATTTTAATTGAGGAAAAAATACAATGAGAAGCAGTAATTAGCTTCGAGTAGCTTTCTGTAGGATGTTCTTGGATTCGCTTCACAAACAGTATATACGAAGAGCTGATATAAACAAAATTTATGTGCTATGACAAGCAGTTTTGTTTGTGGTGAAACAGCTTTCAGGCAACCTGTTTGCACATTTAGTGAGAATATTTCATAAAAGTACTAATCATTATTTAATACTGTGTGAAGTGTAACGTATGCACTAGCGTCGTGGAACCGGCCGTGGTGGCCGAGCGGTTCTAGGCGTACAGTCTGGAACCGCGAGACCGCTACGGGCGCAAGTTCGAATCCTGCCTGGATGTGTGTGATGTCCTTAGGTTAGTTAGGTTTAAGTAGTTCTAAGTTCTAGGGGACTGATGACGTCAGAAGTTAAGTCCCATAGTGCTCAGAGCCATTTGAAGCATTTGAACTAGCGTGGAATGTGAGTTTGTTGCTCCCTCCAGGAAAAGTCATGTAATGCTAACGAGTTACTTTTCAATTCCGGTGCACCTACTCCTAGATATCCTATTAATTTCTTGCTCCTGCAGTATATTGGTTGTCGTGATACATCCTGAACTACGCATCAATGTAACTAACGACATATCAAGCAGCAAATCGACGACATATTAAATAGCAAATCGGTGTCCAGCAGGATGAGTTGCAGTTGGAAAAACTGATGTAAAGAAGGCACCCATCTGAGGCGGTTAAATAAAAAACGAAAAGACTGGATAGCCGCATTTGTTGAATGTGGTGGTGAGGGGGTTATAATGTAAACACATGTACTCTGTTACTGTCGCCGCAGAATTTTCTTCCGTATTCTTCCCCGTTCTTCCGTGTTCTCTCTCCCTGAAAGTGTTTCTCAAATTGCTCGGTGATGTAACATAGTACCCGTGAACGCCATTACCCTTTCACGAGACCTAAAATCAATAAAATGTTTTTGCCGCTCAGAAGATGAGAGCTATGACCTTCGGTGCGGAGGGGTGCGGTACAATTTCTATTTTGCAGGAGACAATCGAAGAGGAATGCTTCCACTGCAAGGAATGACAGACGTATTTGGCGATCTTTGATGGTCAAAACTACAGAAGCAGTATTCTGACAGTCGTGGGGCATGTTCAAGACACCAGCCACAGCCCTAATTGTCGACAGCCGATCAACTGCACTTCAACCTGTGTTTACTCTATAACAATGACCTTAGAATTCTGTATTGTGTCTAGGTGACAGACAGCAATTTGCAGTTTTTATTAGAAATATGTACATGAAGATAGCTCTTTCCCTCAATTCCAATTACGATTATGATCTATTGATTAACTGAATTATTTTTTAAGAAAAAGGCAGAATGTAGTAATGCTTTACTATGCTACATGAAGAGCTCGTGACCGGTTGACTTTCTTCATGAAGCTTAGACTTCGGGATTAAACGTAGTTACTCTGTCTGTTCAACATTTCAGATTACGTATAAGTCAGTAAATGGACGTCATACGCTTTTTGAGTGCTACATCAGAATGTTCGAAGAAAATCTTCATTATATATTACACGTATGTCCCTATCGCTAACTCGGTTGCACACCGCGCAAAACTGGTGTATGGCAAGGTTTCTACTTTTAAGAGTTTATGTTAAGTTGCTCGAGTATAATGAGAATTTCAATTTTTTAAACTAAATTTTATGAGAGGTTATAGAATTTAAGGCGGTTACTAGGTGCTCGCTCTGAGTGACAACTGGCGATGAGAAGTTATAAGAAACGTAGAGGTCTCGGAATATCGTGTGCTCTCGGAAAGATGTTGGCACGGTGTCGGAACAAAACAGGAGCCAACTGGAAAAAGCAAGGGATATTTCTCACGCGGAACCCTCGGAGTTGCCTACCCTCTTTCCCAGTTCGGCGTCCTCCCGGTAAAAACAGGCCCAGCTGAACGAAGCGCGCCCCTCGGGAAAACAAACAGGCGGCTCGCACGCGGCCATGTATTTTTTCCCACGCGCGGAGGGTTGTGTCGTCGTTATCTCGCCCGTTCCCACAGGTAGGGCGCGGCGCGGGGAGGAAGCAGCGCAGCAGTGAACTCGCAGCGCAGGCCTGCGCGCCGAGAGCAGAAGGGCCGCAGCCAGCTCGTGCCAGGCCGAGCAGTCCCTTCCCTCTCAAAGGCGGAGGCCCGCGCAAAAGCGTGAGAACGCGCCCGGCCCCCACACACAACGGGGAACCTGTCCCGCTGTGAGAATTTGATCACCGGCATTGTGTGTCACATTCCTGCAGTGGCCGAGGCGGTGCGCTGCGGTGTGGCAGGGCAGCGACCAGCCGCTCTCGCCGAGCCGCCCAGCGCCGCACATTTAACGCGGCGCACCGACCAGGTGTTAGGTCGGCCTCCGTTAACACTCCTTTCCAGAGGACAATACGGCAACTTGTTAAACTGCACGAAAGTGGATGGCATACACACGCCGTCATATCAGCACTTCCCCTTACAATATTAATGTGCAGCTGTCCGATTACAAAATTGGCAACAAGAAAATAAACAAATTTTCCAGAATACACTAGACTCTTGCTATTCCGGCCATTCCTTCCACAAATGGGTGCCGCAATATTGGGAGTATCATAAATTTAGTCTTAACGCATAGGAAATGCACTTTATCAAATCCGAAGGTAGACTCATTTTCGTAGAAAACTTAGTTCTTGAGTGTGTACGAGGGGCGTTTGAAAAGTCCTTCCAAAGTCAGAGAGATAGCACCACTGGCGAGTATCGAGGTCATGTTTAGTCAGTAGCATCTTTGGAGAGAACGCACACCAAGTTTCAGCCATATTGGTGTATTTCTTTGTGTTTGGCATGGTGTTAATCAAGGAAGTCGAGTGATTGTCAAAAAAATGGACGAAAAAGGATTTCGTGTGGTGAATAAACATTACTTTGTGAAAGGAAAAACGTCGGAAGGGACTAAAGAGAAGCTTGATAAACATTACGTTGACTCTGCATCTTCGACTAGAACAGTTTATAAGTGGTTTCAAAATTTTCGGAGTGGCCATATGGGCACAAGTGATGCTGAACGTTCTGGACGCCTTGTGGAGGTAACAACTCCAGAAATCATTGATAAAATCCATGCTATGGTGATGGATGACAGAAGAGTTAAGGCATGTGACATTGCTAGTGCTGTGGACATCTCGAATGAACGGGTACATAATACTTTGCATAAAGATTTGGACATGAGAAAGCTATCCGCAACATGGGTTCCGCGATTGTTCACGCTTGGCCAAAAACGGAATCGTGTGAAGTTTCGTAAGGATGGTTTGCAGGTGTTCAGGAGGAATCCGGAGGACTTGAAGCGTCGTTTCGTCACTGTGGATGAAACATGGATAAATTATTATACTCCTGATACCAAATAACAATCTAAGCAATGGGTTATCACGGGAGAATCTGCACTAAAAAAGTCGAAGACCAGTCCTTCGGCCGGAAAGATTATGGCGACTGTCTTTCGGGACTCGCAAGGGATAATCCTCATCGACTATCTGGAAAAGGGTAAAACTGTTACAGGTGCATATTATTCATAGTTATTGGACCGTTTGAAAACCGAGATGCAAGAAAAACGCCGGCGATTGGACTGCAAAAAAGTAATTTTCCATCATGACAATGCACCAGCACATGCCTCAGCAGTTGTTGTCGCAAAACTAATGGACATAGGATTCCAACTCGTTTCACATCCCCCCTACTCTCCAGGCTTAGTTCCCTCGGACTACTTTTTATTCCCCAATTTGAAGAAATGGCTGGCGGGACAAAGATTTTATTCAAACGAGGAGGTGACTGCAGCAACTAATAGCTGTTTTGCAGACTTGGGCAATTCCTGTTATTCGGAAAGGATCAAAAATTAGAGCAGCGTCGGACGAAGTGTAAAATGTAAAAGGAGACTTATGTCGAAAAATAATAAATGTTTACCCCAAACACGAGAGTAGTTTTTATCTTTGCACAAACTTTTCAAACGCCCTTCGTGCATATACAGTAGTTTTACTATGAAACCTGTCCTAAATTTTTAGTTGTCAGTATGATGGTACGCAATGACAGGATGCTTTATCACATAATGGGTCGCTATCGGGAGACAGCACCCCATCTACTGCCACATACTTCCACAAGCTACTAACAAACTGTCGGATCCTTGAAACGCAAAATCAGTTTTGTATTTCGCTCTAAAGACGGACAAACAAGCTACTAAGCGGATGGTCATATTGCTTTGGCTCATTATTGTATCTGTCCTGTAGCTCTTGATTACCTGTTTGTTAAAGTTTGGTCATAAATAGTTGCTTGTCCAACACTGCACTCAGTAACAATGGCTTTCTGTGAAGAACTTCAGTTCAATTTACGTCCAGTTTCGAGTTTCTGCTAGAGTTCTAGCACAACATGTTTCCTATGGAAGGCCGGATTGGCGAGAGTTTAGTATAACAGCAAATTTTAAACCTAATTGCAGCATCAATTCCATGGGTGTATCAATCATGCGAATAGGTGGATATCTGTGCCAATATGTGAAACGTTATTTTTAAATAACGGATGCTGTAGACCGGGGATCTCAAACTGATTACACATTTCTGGACTTCCAGAGGGTTTGTGACACCATTCCTCACAAGCGATTTGTAATCAAATCGTGTACGTACGGCCGGCCGCGGTGGTCTCGCGGTTCTAGGCGCTCAGTCCGGAACCGCGCGACTGCTACGGTCGCAGGTTCGAATCCTGCCTCGGGCATGGATGTGTGTGATGTCCTTAGGTTAGTTAAGTTTAAGTAATTCTAAGTTCTAGGGGACTGATGACCACAGATGTTAAGTCCCATAGTGCTCAGAGTCATTAGCTCAGAGCCATTTTGTGTACGTACGGAGTATCGTCTCAGCTGTCCCACTCGATTCTTGTTTTCCTGTCATCAAGGTCACTGTTCGCGACACAAATCATATGTAGCGTTCCCAAGGGAAGTATTACAGACCCACTGCTGTTCATGATCTATATAAATGATCTGACCACCCCTCTTAAACTGTTTGCAGATAATGGTGTTATTTATCGCCTAGTAAAGTCATCAGAACATCGAAACCAATTGCAAAATTATGTAGACAAGATATCTGCATGGTGCGCAAGTGGCGATTGACCCAAAATCCGTTAAATTTCGGTTACACGAGAAATCTCACAAATTGGGAGGCAAACCAAAGACTGCGTTTTATTGGCAGCACACGTTGAAGATAACACAGGTCTACTAAAGCGACTGCCTACATTACGCTGATCTGTTGTCCTTTTGTGGACGACAGCTGCAACGTGTGGGATCCGCACCTGAGACAATCGGCGTATGACATCGAAAAAGTTCAAGGAAGGGCAGCTCATTTTGTATTATCTCGAAACAAGAGAGAGATTGCCACGGACATGATACGCGAATTGGGGTGGCCTTCATTAAAACGAAGTTGTTTTTCGTTGCGGCAGGATGTTCTCATAAGATTTAGATCACCAGCCTCTCCCTCCGAATGAGAAAATATTTCGTTGGTGCCCAGCTGTATAAAGAAGAATGAACAATGCAATAAAATAAGAGAAATCAGATCTCGCAAGGAGAGATTTAAACGTTTGTTTTTACCACGCGCTATTCCGGAGTGGAAGGATAAAGAAATAGCTTGAAGGTAGTTCGATGAGCCCTCTCTGTCAGGTACTTAACTGTGAATTTTAGAGCAGTCATACAGATGTAAACAAAATCATAGAAAATGGCACATGACCTCTAAGAACACGAAACACACGGCGGTATTTAGAATGTGCCCTGCGGTGTAGCCGTGAGGTCTTGGGCGTCTTGTCACGGTTCGCGCGGCTCCCCCCGTCGGAAACTGGTGTCCTCGGCATGGGTGTGTGTGTTGTCCTTAGCGTAATTTAGTTTAAGTTAGATTAAGTAGTGTGTAAGCTTAGGGACCGATTACCTCAGCAGTTTGGTCCCATAAGACGTTACCACAAATTTCCATTTTTTTTTGGAATGTAATGGTGTGTGTTCCTGTTGTCATGTCCTAGTTCATGAACCACGGGCAACGTATGAGTGGCCAAGTAGATGGTCCTGACCGTCGGGATACCAGTTACTTTGGAATAAGGCTGAGCATCTCGGACATATTCTGAGTCGTGGTCACCTTTGTGCTCAGACGGCAAAGACTACTAAATCCACTGGTTAGTCCCTCAAACGTTAGGGGTAAAACTCAATGGGACCCGGGGCAAGTAAGGCTAGATACCTGCTTCCCTGGTACTTCAAATATGATGCTGGAAATAATCAGAGCAAAATGCCTCGGACTTTTGGAGGCGACTGAGTCTCACCTCCAATTGACAAACCAGGGACTCCTAAGATACGACTTGGCAAACGAATGGTAACGAGATGGGGAGCTATTAATATCAATGGAGGCTACTCTGGGACAAAGGTAGAGCTGGCAGAGGCTGCAAGTAAGATGGGGTTGGGCGTTTTAGCTGTTAGTGACATTCGGGTAAGGGGTGAGAAAGAAGAGGAAGTGGGAGAATACAAGGTCTACCTGTCAGGAGTCAAAGCAGGAATAGCACAAAGGTGTGTAGGGCTTTACATCAGGAAAGAAACGGAACCCAGTGTAGTTGCAATAAGGTATGTAAACGAACGACTGACGTGGATAAATTTGACAGTGTCCAGCAAGAAAATTAGGATTGTGTCAGTATATTCGCATTGTGAAGGGACAGATCAAGATAAGATGGATAGTTTTTATGACGCACTCAGTTATATAGTTGTTAGAGTAAAGGACAAGGACAGTGTTCTGCTCATGGGTGATTTTAATGCCACGGTTGGAAGTTGAACAGAAGTGTATGAAAAGGTTATGGGTAAATTTGGAGAGGATATGGAAGCCAACAGGAATAGGAAACAGCTCTTGGATTTCTGTGCCACTATGGGCTTAGTAATCACAAACTCCTTTTTTAAACATAAGAACATTCCCCGGTATACTTGCGAAGGCAGGGGAACCAGATCTGTCGTTGACTATATAATAACAGATCAGGAATTCAGGAAGGCTGTGAGGGACACATGTGTATTCAGGGGATTCTTTGATGACATTGATCACTATTTAATCTGCAGTGAAATTGATATTGTGAGGCCGAAAGTGCAGAAGGTCAGGTCCATATGTAGGAGGAAAAGAGTGGAGAAACTTCAGGATAAGGAAATCATGCACAAGTACATAACAGCGATCTCAGAAAGGTACCAGTTAGCTGAATGTAGTCAATTACAGTCATTGGAAGAGGAATGGACAAGTTACAGGGATACAGTACTAGAAGTGGCTAACGAATGTCTTGGAACAGTAGTGTGTAAAGGTAGGATGAAGCAAACAGCTTGGTGGAATGACACTGTCAAAGCAGCCTGTAAAAGGAAAAAGAAGGTGTATCGAAAATGGCTACATACTAGAAGTCAGGTAGACAGAGAAAAGTTATGTTGAAGAAAGAAACAAAGCCAAACAGATATTTGCAGCATCCAAGAAGAAATCTTGGGAAGACTTTGGAAACAGGTTGGAGACTTTGGGTCAAGCTGCTGGAAAACCATTCTGGAGTGTAATTAGCAGTCTTCGAAAGGGAGGTAAGAAGCAAATGAGAAGTATCTTGGACAGGTCAGGAAAACTGCTGCTGAATCCCGTTGATGTCTTGGGCAGATGGAGGGAATATTTTGAAGAGTTGCTCAATGTAGGTGAAAACACGATCAGTTTCATATCAGCGCACACTCCGCTGCAGAGTGAAAATCTCATTCTGGAAATATCCCCCAGGCTGTGGCTAAGCCATGTCTCCGCAATATCCTTTCTTTCAGGAGTGCTAGTTCTGCAAGGTTCGCAGGAGAGCTTCTGTAAAGTTTGGAAGGTAGGAGACGGATACTGGCAGAAGTAAAGCTGTGAGTACCGGGGTGAGTCGTGCTTCGGTAGCTCAGATGGTAGAGCACTTGCCCGCGAAAGGCAAAGGTCCCGAGTTCGAGTCTCGGTCGGGCACACAGTTTTAATCTGCCAGGAAGTTTCACGATCAGTAATGTTTCAGATTTCGATGTACAATGGGATAGGAATGATGATGGATATAGGATCACATTTGAGGAAGTGGAGAAAATGGTCAATAGATTGCAGTGCAATAAAACGGCTGGGATGGATGAAATTAAGTCGGAACTCATCAAATACAGTGAAATGTCAGGTCTTAAATGGCTACACAGGATAATTGAAATGGCGTGGGAGTCGGGACAGGTTCCATCTGACTGGACGAAAGCAGTAATCACACCAATCTTGAAACAGAAAAGATTGTAACAACAACAGAGGTACCTCTTTAATCAGCGTTGGGGGTAAAATCTTCTCAGGTATTGTTGAAAGGAAAGTGTAAGTATTAGTTGAGGACAAATTGGATGAAAATCAGTGTGGGTTTACGCCTCTTAGAGGATATCAGGACTAGATCTTTAGCTTACGGCAAATAATGGAGAAGTGTTACGTGTGGAACAGGGAATTGTATCTATGCTTTATAGATCTAGAAAAGGCATATGACCGGAGGAAGTTATTGTCTATTCTAAGAGATTATGGAGTAGGAGACACACTTTTCGAAGCAATTAAAGGTGTTTACATAGATAGTCAGGCAGCAGTTAGAGTTGACGGTAAATTGAGTTCATGGTTCAGAGTAGTTTCAGGGGTAAGACAAGGCTGCAACCTGTCTCCACTGTTGTTCATATTATTTATGGATCATATGTTGAAAACAAGACTAGCTGGGTGAGACTAAGATATGTGAACACAAAAATAAGCAGTCTCGTATTTGCGGATGACTTAGTTGTGATGGCAGATTCGATATAAAGTTTGCAAAGTAATATTTCAGAACTAGATCAGAAATGTAAGGACTATGGTATAAAGATTAGCATCTTCAAAACGAAAGTAATGTAAGTGGGAAAGAGATATAAACGGATTGAGTGCCAAGTAGGAGGAACAAAGTTAGAAGAGGTGGGCGGTTTCAAGTACTTAGGATGCATATTCTCACAGGATGGCAACATAGTGAAAGAACTGGAAGCGAGGTGTAGCAAATCTAATGCAGTGAGCGCTCAGCTACGATCTACTCTCTTCTGCAAGAAGGAAGTCAATACCAAGACTAAGTTATCTGTGCACCGTTCAATCTTTCGACCGACTTTGTTGTATGGGAGCGAAAGCTGGATGGATTCAGGTTACCTTATCAATATGGTTGAGGTTACGGATATGAAAGTAGCTAGGGTGATTGCAGGTACTAGCAGATGGGAACAATGGCAGGAGGGTGTCCACAATGAGGGAATGAAAGAAAAACTGGGAATGAACTCTATAGATGTAGCAGTCAGGGCGATGGTGGGGTCATGTTACACGCATGGGAGAAGCAAGGTTACCCAAGAGACTCATGGGTTCAGCATCAGAAGATGCAGCAATGTTACAACTGAATAGGGGATCATGGAGGAATTTTATAAGGGGGACTATGCTCCAGACTGAACGCTGAAAGGCATAATCAGTCTTAAATGATGATGATGAATGTAATGGTCGCACTTCTGTCGAATGGAGAAAGCAAAAGCTAAACCTTAATTACTTAAGATATTGGGTTCCGCGAGTATTCGACAAAACAGGCTGATTCGTGAACTAACTCGGTCTTGTGATTTTAGAATAATTCCAGTTCAAAACAACCTGAGTTTGTAAGTGGCAATGCAAACATCGGAAGTGACTGAGGCCGACAGGGTCTTCAGAGACAAAAGAAAGAAACCTATTAATACCATTTAATTCACAGACTATCTGAGGGTGACCGGAGAGATCAACGCTACCTACAGAGAGAGCCACGGAATGTCATTACAAAATGTTGGCCAGCCGGTGTGGCCGTATGGTTCTAGGCGCTTCAGTCTGGAACCACATGACCGCTACGGTCGCAGGTTCGAATCCTGCCTCGGTCATGGATGTGTGTGATGTCCTTAGGTTAGTTAGGTTTGAGTAGTTCTAAGTTCTAGGGGACTGATAACCACAGCAGTTAAGTCCCATAGTGTTTAGAGCCATTACAGTAGTTCCAAATCCGCATCTCGTGGTCGTGCGGTAGCGTTCTCGCTTCCCACGCCCGGGTTCCCGGGTTCGATTCCAGGCGGGGTCAGGGATTTTCTCTGTCTCGTGATGACTGGGTGTTACGTGCTGTCCTTAGCTTAGTTAGGTTTAAGTAGTTCTAAGTTCCAGGGGACTGATGACCATAGATGCTAAGTCCCATAGTGCTCAGAGCCATTTGAAGTAGTTCCAAAATGCACTGTCGCTGAAAGATTTTTCTGCTTCATCGGATAACAGGCTAGAAAGGGTGCGGAATGTAAGCAGCTAATACCATAATCACAGTTGCTTCACATAATTTTGATATTTTCACTTTATTTAATTTAAAAGAAATTACAGTACAATCACGCCGAGCGTCCATCTCAGCACTGTAGTATTTTACTAGTGAGTGTCCTATTGAAGGCGTCCTTACTTATTCTGAGCATCAACCAACATGATATGACCCTGATGTTAAGCAGTAACAGATGGACAGTTAATCATTGGGATATCAAGATCTCGTCGAAATTGAAGACCACGAAAAGGGGCAAAAGTTAGGCTAGGGTATACTTATAAAAGTGTAGTCAGAACCGATACATTCACCGATCATAAGGAAGACTCGTTGTAACTATTGAATGCAATGGTCAGCAAACTAACTTACGACTAAAGTGACGAACAGTAGCAAGAAGGAGAATAAAAACTTTTTTAACTTCAAAAGTCTGCGAAAGACATTGCAAAAAGTATGAAGTAATACCCGTAGTTAGTAAACAAGAGCATGCAGGATGACCTAAGCACGGAAGAAGGTCAAATCTAGATTGCCACAGGATAGGAAGGCTTTTTTCAGTAACTGACTTGTATGTCTATCCTCGCTACACCTTTTCGTAACTAATGGGTTCGAATGTTTTCTTTATCCACCTATTGAAAACGAAGCACGAAAGTTACTGCCATTAAACGAGTTGAGCTCTTGAGCAAATTTAGGTTGCTCTTTTAGGCTGACGTATGAAGAATTCTGGTCATAGTGTTCATCTGTTACCTGTCTATTTCTGGTATCAGTTACTTGCGGAACATAGCTCTTTATCCGTAAAAGATAAAATGCGCTGTTCTTAATTTGCGCGCAAAATAACAAAGCGCCTTTTAAAATTGTTATATTACAACTGCGGTTTTTTCGTAAGTGAGAGAAGTGTTATCATTAATCGACTAACAGGAAAACCTACATTTTATAATACAGCTGAATTATCTTTTTCATCTTGTCAAATCTGTTCCGCTTTCGCGATGGAACTGCGTACAATACGACGTATTTACGATACACTCACATCTTGCCATAACCTCTTTGTCGGTCTTCGTTGTAAATGTAACACCACCCCGAAGCTGAAATTTTGTGTTTATTGGTAGAATGAGTTTGCCGTGCTGTCAAGAGCGCAAACACACTGGAGTCACTTTAGCTGCACTTTCTTACGAAAAATGTGGTATGAACACAAAGTATGAAGCGCATATTTTTGAGATTCTCCAGCACTTAAGGGAAGTAAATGGCGTGCGAATTCTATACATTTGGATACATTTGACCCACGGACTGCCTTGTTTGATACCTCTAATATGTAGATTCCAAACTTGGCCGGTAACTCACCAATATAAGCGATGCTCGGGGACGAAACAAAACTTACGATAGAGGCACATATTACTTAAAGCGTACTGGAATGCGCTCACGTCTCGAGAACTTAGGGAAACTCGTTAAACAAAGTACGCCAATCGAAAATCAATAAAAATGCTGCTATTTGACGGACAGAAAATAGTTATCTAAAGACAACAACTCTGTACTTAACTGACAGTTCGAGAAGAACGGGTTAACCGTACAAAGTAGTTTCCTTGTGTTTTCCATCTGTGGAAACGTGTTAAGTCACAGTTCAATTCGTTTCTAAATCTACTAGTGTCATCACGGTGACAATGTACTTAAAAGGCGAAGTGTATATTTGAAACAGATGATAGACTTGCTGTCTTTGCTTTGGCGGCGGTACACCGCAGTAGACTGTCACACGGAAAAGTAATACTTTCCGTCAACAATCTAAAGACTTTATTTAGGGTGGTTCTTCCTTCAAGTCGAATGAGATCTCATCTTACACTGATTAGATATAAAATTCATAAATTTTTTAACCGCCTTTGATAACTTGAAGTGTTCCCACTAGTTGGAACTGTGAGTTAATCTTGTTGTTGATGAAACTAGTCCACACCCTCAAGCTCAGCCTCATAAGGAAATCCAGTTACTCCTAACTCTTATCATCCAAGACTACCTTATCATCAGATTTTCATTCTGACTGTTTCTTAGTAACTTTTTACGTTAACCGTTAAGTGTGATAAGTCCAGAAATAGTCAGCCTTGAGAATGTCGCAGAAGGTCAAGCTTGAAATTTCAAGAATAATGTCACTACGTTCAACAATCGTAAAGACAAGGACGTGAGTCAAATAAGGATTGAATCAGCGTACCGAAGTGTTACTCTGACACTAGCCCCTCGAAAGAGAGAGTTTCCCTTAGTCATGTAACATCTCTAATGATTATGTATGAGTAATGTTATTCTTGTCTGTGAAACGCCAATGTCGCGAATTCCAGACAAGCGTAAATTGCTTAGTTAGTTCCGTCGAGGTTTGCGAGGAACGGTACCAAAGTTTGGTGATAACTACGTAGTACGTAGTACTATTTTTAGACTAAGAGTTAAGTTACACCTGTGTGCAAATTCATATACACTGGTGTCCACAATTAAAGCAACAGACCGCTATTTCCCCGCCCTGTGTCTAATTCACGATATAATCATGCAAACTGTCAACCAGGTGTTCGTAAGGTCGCGCTCTGCGCGTAATATTGAATTCCGGTCAACGGACAACCATGCCAACGACGACGTCAGGGCACCTATGAAACGAGGTAGTGTTTGCCGGGTAGCCTCAAATCCACAGTCACTGTGTACATAGTCGCAGACGGTGTAGTACGACACAGAGAAGATGCCTACCAGACCCTCTGCGGTGGAGGGCCACAGAAAGAACAGAAGCAGGACAGTTGCAAACTGATGTGGCCCGATGGCTTAATGTGAATCGTTCTGTTGTTTCTCGGATGTGGCGACAGTTTATAGAAACCGTAATTGTATCCCGAAGACAAGGGCAGGGCCGACCACGCGTGACCTCAGAAGAGAGGACTGTTATTTGGCTGTAAGGGCACGACAGCACCACTTTAGTACTGCACGGCTCGCAACATTCACTGAACGTATTGTATCGATGCAAACGGCGCGCAGAAGGCTTCGGTAGAATGGCCTATATTGTCGGAGACCTGCAGCATCTACCTCTGACGCGTCTTCACGGATGGGAACGTCTAGAGTGGAGTCATCGACATGCCGCCTGGACGGTCGAACAGTGGGTCAATGCTTTCACAGATGATTCCCGTTTTGGTCTGGAGAGTGATTCTCGATGGATTCGCATCTGGGGGTAACGTGAAACATGATTTCGGGACCCAAACGTTGTGCAGAGACCGATATCGATGAGGATCCCTAGTGGAGTGAGCAGGGATTATGTATACCACTCGAATCCCTCTTTATGAAATTGTACAGGTGAATTGGCAAGGTTTAACTGCTGTCAGGCATCGTGAAGAGATCTTGGGACCTCATTTGCGGTTGTTACGCGGTGCTTCGTATTGATGGAAGATAATGCTCGACCTCATAGAGCACTGGTGGTCGATGTTTTCTTAGAAACGGAAGATAATGCACGCATGCCGTGGCCTGCTCACTCTCCCAATTTGAATCCCAGTGAGAATGCCTGGAATGCATTGTGCAGACGGCTTGCTTCATGTCAGCATTCACTAACGACTCTCAGAGACTGCGAGCAGTTCTGCAGGAGGAGTGGGCGTTATTGCCTCGACTTAAGACTGATGACATCATTCATAGTATGCCCCGTCGTTGTCAGGTCTGTATTGCTGCCAGAGATGGTCACACCCCCATACTGAACAAATTAAGCAATTGTCGGAATGTATGTGCAAATCCGTGAAGTAGGAAAAAAAACGAAGAGCATTTTTGTCTACCGTTATGCATGTTGCAATTGTTTACGTTCTGAATTCTGTACGTTGTGTCTACTTTACTGTCACCTGTTTATACTGTTTCGTGGTAAAATAAGAGCAACCTTGCAAAACTCCCGTTTGTTGCTTTAATTTTGGACACCAGTCTACTTCATTCACTTACGTTTAAACCAGCTCATATCTGACGAGAAAGAGGAAAAAAAAAATCAAGTATTGGCCATCACCATATCTTGGAGGAAAGTTGTACAGGGGCCAATCAATTCTTGCGAGAACTATATATAAACAACCAGAAATGTCTGCGCTTGGCGCTGAAGTCGTTCATGGTCAACTACGTCGATGAAGTACGGTATAACCACGTGATGAATGTGATTTAGTTAATTGAGTCGACAATTTTCTTGTTCTGCGTGTCCCCCCATGTTGTCAATGTGTCGTAGATGATTTGCAAGGGCTCTGTCTTAATATAAAACAGGTGAGAGTACTGTTCGCCATGCGGCTACAATAAATTTCAATACTGAGCAATACGAACCTTCTAACTATCGTATGCTGAAAAAGGCACTATGAACGGTAGTTTGATTTTACCTACATTTCGCAGCTGCAAACGTGAATAAATTTCAATACTGAGCAATAAGAACCTGCTAACTAACGTATGCTGAAAAAAGCACTATGAACCGTAGTTTGACTTTACCTACATTTCGCAGCTGCAAAGGTGACTGTATTCAGTACACTGGAAGTATGAACTGAAAGATGCCTCCAGTCACAAATTTTCGTGTTTTATTTAATACACGACGAACTTCGGACCCTATGGGTCCATCATTATCAGGTGTAACTTGTCTTAATATATGATTTATTTTTGCTCCTGTATGAGGTGATATCCGTATTCCACATAATCCAACAAAAGCGTTTTTAAGTTTTTAATACCATCACCCATTGGATTATCCATCCTGTTCATGCATATCACTTCACTCAACAGGCACAAATGTTTATACAAATGTGTCTCTTGAGTGAAGTGATATGCAATGAACAAGATGGAGAAACCAATGTATGATGGTCTTACAACGTTAAAAACGCTTTTGTTGGATTATGTGGAATAAGCATTTCACCGCATTCAAGAGCAAAAATAAGTCATGTCTTAAGACACGTTACACCTGATGAAGGACCCACAGGATCCGAAATCCACTGCGCATTTAATAAAACACGAAAATTTGTGACTGAAAATGTGTATTAATTCATTCTTCCAGTGTAGAAATGGTAGTAGTTTAAAAACATCTATGTCCCACCCAGCCTGCACAGTTACATGTTAGTGCAAGACCAGATACAGGAAACAGTTACTGTCATACCAGTATCGAGATCATTGAACTTGGAGCATTATTAAGACTCAACAAGAAAAGAAAATGCGGTCCGCAGTTATGCTACTCAAGGAGACATCCTGAAGCATTCTGATTCAAATATCGCCTACGGAGGAAATTGTCTCACTTCATATATAGCGAAGAAAGGTGATCACCTAACAACTCAGTTCCTTGTGGGTAAATTCCAAACGCACCTCAGTGCTTTGTCAACGAAGTTGTGGTTTCTGTAGAGAGTTATCATTCTGAGTCATAGGGAAGTTAATGATGGTGGCACCCGCTTCTCTGCGTATAAGCTCTCTATCTTACTTCTAAACTACTTGACAAAACAAAAGCAAAGCACCCCGGAGGGGGGAAAAAACGAGTGAAAGATTATGAGTTGAGAGGGGTCAAATTTACAAAGAACTTGGCAGTATGAGCCCACCTATTAGTATGACGCTAGACACCCTCTGGCACAGATCTATCCACTGATTCTATTGGGAAAGAGGCAAACTGGCCCGCAACTATTGTAACTGATCCTTGATATCCTGGATACTGGCAAGTGACGTCCGAGTTGATCCCACATACGTTCTACAGGATCCACCAGAGCAGTACCTCAGCATCAAGCAGACAGTTGACGCAGGGTGTCTCTTACTTTTGCTCGAAAGTAAGGCTCCGATATGAAGGGGCTATGATGTGCTTGGTACATATTACGGCGAAGCTCCCCTGTAGTGTCAGACGCGGTCGCCGGAACACTTACGACGAGTATGTTCATTCTCACGTTCCCATGCAGTCCGACATAGGGCCACGGTCACGTCCAAAAGCTCCACAGATCTGGACATCGTACGGTCAACCAGCCGGCCAAACGGATACCCACAATGAGACACCTTTCAGACACTTTGCTCATAATGATATCTCACACCCTTACGTGACATCTCCGAGTCCTTCACAGATATCACTCAACATCTAACGTTTATGCCCCTTGTATACCCTATCATGCCTGGTAATAGTACACTCTCTTGGCCGTTCTACCTGTCACAGACAACTGCAACTCAATCCATACCGTGTCACTAATATATATACATCTGAAGACAACCATTTTCGATTGAGATCTGTCAAAAATGGAGCCTATAGCTGTGAATTGCATTTCCGAAGTTCTGCCCACATTAGATAAGGCGAAGATAGGGATTGGTCATAATGCATTTCCTCTGGACGAGATCAAGTCGTCAGTGAGATTTGAAAGATATGCCTTAATTTTGTAAAACGATGAGATTTAATTAAAACAATTGCCTTTCCATAGACTCAAAGAAGCGCCGCGGACATCCTGCGGTAGGTGAAGACCACAGTTTGTTCTACTAGGTAACATTAACGAGTTAGTCTCAAGAAAGCACAAGTTAAGGTATCTGATGATGATATTATTATGATATGTTAGTGCAGACGCACGCCAGCAGACTATTTAGCGACCTTATGGTAGCAGCAGCTATCGTACTGTGATAAAGGGATTCCGACGCACGTGTTGGAATACGGCGGGAGAAAAATTCTTAAGGAACGGTTCGACTTACTCAAGGGCCGAGGTTGCTGGTTATCACACTGGAAACTCACAGCAGCAGTAGAGATCGACAACGACATTCGAGGGTCGCCCACTTCCTCATTACGGTAAGTAGTTCCTAAACACATGAATCTGGAGCTCACGTCAATACTTTTAGCGAAGATTACTGTCTCTTAAATGCAAGAAGAAGCAAAGTGATTTCGGAAGCATGTGTTGTTCCTCCCACAAACGCCACATAGACCGTTTATGCGCCCACCTCTCGTGTCAATCGACCAGCTTCACAGAAACCGCTGGGACATGTCAGCGTTGTAGAATACTCCTAAAGTCGTACCAATAGAATTTCTAAGTGTACAGCGTCCAGCACTGACAACGATATAAGTCTCATCCGATGATGTCATGATTGTTAGCGCACTTACTACTTTCTGATTCTTGATGTACTGTTCAGTGCAAGGCTTCCACAAGCCACTTACAATTGTCTTCTCATTCATATTGCGGTACAAAAATATCTCCTACAAAGTGGCCGCTTGTTTGCTCATATTATATCACTCGATTTTTCCATTTTTTAAATGATGCCATATACGAAGATCCAATGGCCACAGGCTAAGGAAAAAAGACGCAGCCTATCTCCCCTTTATCAGTGAGCTGCCGTCGAGAGTTTTCATTTCGCATGGGTTTGCGCCCATATAAACACTGATGATAGGTGGTTATTCTTCTGGAAGACGCACTGCTGAAATCTACAGGTCTGACACGTAAGTAAATGTGGAGTTCGTTGGCACAGAAATGTCAACTACAAGATGACAATATCGACTAATAGTATGCCCACGACTGACCCCCGGCGGCACTTTTGACAGAGCATGCTTCCAGAACAACTTTAGTTCCCATAAGAGACGTAATTCCAAGGAGATGGTCAGATGCATGGAATATACGTGGCTTTTGTCGTGTTTCGGACAGGAGGACTGCGTGCAAGTTAAGCTGGCCAAAATAATGCTTAGTTCTTCGTATTCACTGAACAATGTTTGGACGTCACAATGGGTAGCTATGAAGCGTACTTGCATTAGACTTACTGCAGGTAGTTTGATAAATTCGTACCTTTCCGTGGCAAAGGACACACATACATCTCTTCCTTTCACATAACCACAGTGCTGTACTTTAAAATGTTAGGTGTCTCACTTTTATGAGTAGTATGTCAAAGCTGATGATATCAAATGTTTGCTGAAGTCTAATAATGTCAATTTGTGGCCTAACAGCTATCAATGACATAACATACTTAAGATAATCATTTACCTTAATTACTTCAGTGTCTGTGCTACGGTGTTGGCGAAATCCGGACTAAAATTTGTCATATAAGGTGAATATATGCAAATATTCAGTTAGTTGATGCTGAACAATATATTCTAAGGCATCAGATACAACGAATAATATGCTAACTGACCCGTAAACACAACATGATTGTGAGTTTCCGTTCTTAGAGATGGGTCGAACTCTACCTCTTTTCACTGTCATGGAAACATCACCAACCAGACCTCATATTTTAAGGATAAAAAGTGCACTTGCAAGTTATCAGATCCGGCAATCGATCCAAGGACGTAACTTTGGGCCATAATTCTGATATTAAACAGTTAGGACCTTCTGAATGTACAGCTTTTAAATTTCGCGCGCACCGGTTGTTCGTAATTCGCTTCGCCCTGCAGCCGACGCCTAATGCCCGAGCGCAAAGTATTCTAGAGCAGAGTGAGATGCTCTCTATTCGCAGGATGTTGAAGTCGTGGGGAAAAGGAGGGGGGCACAACTGCCCAAACTATTATGAAATCTTTTACGAGAACATGTTATTCTACGCAAAAAATAGATAAGTTTGTGTCTCACGCACGTCTTACAAAATTATTCAACAATACACTGAGGTGACAAACGTCTGGGATACATCACAATATCGTGTCCGACCTCCTTTCGCCCGGCGTAAAGCAGCATGGAGTCACGAGTAGTTGGAAGTCCCCTGCAGAAATACTGAGTCACCCATAATTGCAGAATAGTTTCCGCTAAAGGGCTGTGTGCACCAACTTATTACTATTGTGAAGTTAATGTTTAGGTAGAAACCGCGCACTTCGACGTAATGAATAAAGAATGTTGTTGATGTGACAACAGTATTTCACAAACCTCTTACTCACTCCGCCGCACAGTACTTCGCATTTGGGCATTAGGCGGCAGCAGCAGGGGGGAGCGAATGACCGGAATTTAAAAGCTGTGCATTTATAAGGTCGTATGTGCCTACCATCAAAACTATGGCCCACATTTTCGTGCGGAATCGACTGAAGTGGCTGGTATTTTGCAAGTCTGCTTTTTTCCCACTTAAAATATGAGATCAAGTTGGTGATATTTGCTTGTGATTGGAATATAATCAACTCATGGGAGACGATTAAATTGTGTCAAAATTATTACTAAGCTATTTACTACAGTCTTGATCTTGACAAAGCTGATAATTTTGTTGCCAATCACTTCAGAAGATAGTCAAATTACTGGTTTTCATGTTCTGTTCATTGCAACGTGGTCACATATGTAGTCTGGACTTTTGCTGAAAATAATTGGTTCAGTTGTCAGCTGACAGTTGAAATAAACTTCCGAGTTTTTGTCCTTGCTATATCCAAGGTACGAAAATTCTTCCTCGGAATCAGGTTCTTGTACTATTGTACCTAACAGAATGAGCATGCTGGATTCGGCATTTTGGACGTACTGATTTACTCTGTTTCGCAGCTTTACACATTTTTTCGTAGTATTCAGGCTTCGCACGATTTTGTGTCCTGTGTTGACACCCAAACTTCAAGATGTCAAATACTCAGATCGCTACCAAACGTTTTACGTAGATAATGTGTGAACCAAAACACGGATTTAGTTCGTGCTATGTGCTGTTGTCCAGTAGAACATGCGTAAACAGTAATTGAAAATAACATCATGACTACGGAGGAGATCTGTGAGTTATAGTTTTGTAGATCTTGCGTGTGTGAGTTAGAAGAGCGTGATGTCGTCATACCAAAGGACCCAGGTTAAAACCCCACTAATGACTATTTACGCGTGAAACTTGTGTGGGAACACATTTTCCTGAAAAGTAAAAGGATTTTCCGGCGTTTATAGCAAAGGTCTTTCAGCAGTCTGCTCTCGCTTCATTAGTTGAAAGTAGCAAACCTATAGAGCACATTTGCATAGTTACGTTTGGTATGCGACAGAACAGACACCACTCGCGATATAGCGGCTAGTGCATTCGTAGTTTCACACAATAAACGTAAACAATCGGAACAGTAGAATAAAGAAACAATTGCATCACACGTGCACAAGTATTAATAGCTCCATATAACATTTTCTCGCAGCATACAGTTATTTAAATTGTCATCTTTGGGATATGAACACTGGACCCCTGGAACGACGACTTAAAGCTCTACCAACTTCCCCACAAAGCTCTTCGTGTTAGTTACTCACAGTTATGTCCTTCCCGTCCTCCATAGTTCTGGTGTTACTTTTAATTAACATTTACGCCCGTCCTGCTGGACTGCAGCACGTAGCACGAACTAGATCGGAGTTTTGGTTGATACTCTAACGACATGTAACGTTTGGTACCGATGTGAGTGTCGGACACCTGGAGGTTTGAGTCTGAGCGGCCTGGAGCCAAAGTCTGAGCTATACCTTTTACTTTTTCCATGTTTTTCGTTGCGATTGCATCTAGAATTTTAAAACACGTATTATGTTCGAGTATAATGACTTTTGCGGAGACTAGAAATCTACTGTGTAGGAATCAGCATGGGTTACCAAAAAGGCGATCGTGTGAAACCCAGCTCGCGCTATTCGTCCACGAGACTCAGAGGGCTATAGACACGGGTTCCCAGGTAGATGCCGTGTTTCTTGACTTCCGCAAGGCGTTCGATACAGTTCCCCACAGTAGTTTAATGAACAAAGTAAGAGCATATGGACTATCAGACCAATTGTGTGATTGGATTGAAGAGTTCCTAGATAACAGAACGCAGCATGTCATTCTCAATGGAGAGAAGTCTTCCGAAGTAAGAGTGATTTCAGGTGTGCCTCAGGGGAGTACCTTTGGACCGTTGCCTATTCACAATATACACAAATGACCTTGTGGATGACATCGGAAGTTCACTGAGGCTTTTTGCGGATGATGCTGAGGTATATCGAGAGGTTGTAACAATGGAAAATTGTACTGAAATGCAGGAGGGTCTGCAGCGAATTGACGGATGGTGCAGGGAACGGCAATTGAATCTCAATGTTGTTGTTGTTGTCTTCGGTCCTGAGACTGGTTTGATGCAACTCTCCATGCTACTCTATCCTGTGCAAGCTTCTTCATCTCCCAGCAACTACTGCAACCTACATCCTTCTGAATCTGCTTAGTGTATTCATCTCTTGGTCTCCCTCTACGATTTTTACCTTCCACGCTACCCTCCAATGCTAAATTTGTGATCCCCCGATGCCTCAGAACATGTTCTACCAACTTATTGTCAAGTTGTGCCACAAACTCCTCCTCTCCCCAATTCTATTCAATACCTCCTCATTAGTTATGTGATCTTCCCATCTAATCTTCAGCATTCTTCTGTAGCACCACATTTCGAAAGCTTCTATTCTCTTCTTGTCCAAACTATTTATCGTCCATATTTCACTTCCATACATGGCTACACTGCATACAAATACTTTCAGAAATGACTTCCTGACACTTAAATCTATACTCGATGTTAACAAATTACTCTTCTTCAGAAACGCTTTCCTTGACATTGCCAGTCTACATTTTATATCCTCTCTACTTCGACCATCATCAGTTATTTTTCTCCCCAAATAGCAAAACTACTTTATTACTTTATGTGTCTCATTTCCTAATCTAATTCCCTCAGCATCACCCGATGTAATTCGACTACATTCCATTATCCCCGTTTTGCTTTTGTGATGTTCATCTTATATCCTCCTTTCAAGACACTGTCCATTCCGTTCAACTGCTCTTCCAAGTGCTTTGCTGTCTCTGACAGAATTACACTGTCATCGGCGAACCTCAAAGTTTCTATTTCTTCTCCATGGATTTTAATACCTACTCCGAATTTTTCTTTTGTTTCCTTTACTGCTTGCTCAATATACAGATTGAATAACATCGGGGACAGGTTACAACCCTGTCTCACTCCCTTCCCAACAGCTGCTTCCCTTTCATGCCCCTCGACTCTTATAATTGCCATCTGGTTTCTGTACAAATTGTAAATAGCCTTTCGCTCCCTGTATTTTACCCCTGCCATCTTTAGAAATTGAAAGAGTGTATTCCAGTCAACATTGTCGAAAGCTTTCTCTAAGTCTACAAATGCTAGAAACGTAAGTTTGCCTTTCCTTAATCTATTTTCTAAGATAAGTCGTAGGTTCAGTATTCCCTCACGTGTTCCAACATTTCTGCGGAATCCAAACAGATCTTCCCCGAGGTCGGCTTCTACCAGTTTTTCCATTCGTCTGTAAAGAATTCGCATTAGTATTTTGGAGCTGTGACTTATTAAACTGATAGGTCGGTAATTTTCCCATCTTTCAATACCTGCTTTCTTTGGGATTGGAATTATTATGTTCTTCTTGAAGTCTGAGGGCATTTCACCTCTCTCATACATCTTGCTCACCAGATGGTAGAGTTTTATCAGGACTGGCTCTCCCAAGGCCGTCAGTAGTTCCAATGGAATGTTGTCTACTCCCGGGGCCTTGTTTCGACTCAGGTCTTTCAGTGCTCTGTCAAACTCTTCACGCAATATCGTGTCTCCCATTTCATCTTCATCTACATCCTCTTTAATTTCCATGATATTGTCCTCAAGTACATCGCCCTTGTATAGACCCACTATATACTCCTTCCACCTTTCTGCTTTCCCTTCTTTGCTTAGAACTGGGTTTCCATCTGAACTCTTGATATGTGGCCCTCGTTTCTCCAAAGGTCTCTTTAATTTTCCGGTAGGCAGTATCTATCTTACCCCTAGTGAGATAAGCCTCTACATCGTTACATTTGTCGTCTAGCCATCCCTGCTTAGCCATTTTGCATTTCTTGTCAATCTCATTTTTGAGACGTTTCTATTTCTCTGAATGTAGACAAGTGTAATGTGCTGCGAATACATAGAAAGAAAGATCCCTTATCATTTAGCTACAATATGGCAGGTCAGCAATTGGAAACAGTTAATTGCATAAATTCTCTGGGAGTACGCATTAGGAGTGATTTAAAATGGAATTATCATATAAAGTTGATCGTCGGTAAAGCAGATGTCAAACTGACATTCATTGGAAGAATCCTAAGGAAACGCAATCCGAAAACAAAGGAAGTAGGTTACAGTGCGCATGTTCGCCCACTGCTTGAATACTGCTCAGCAGTGTAGGATCCGTACCAGATAGGGTTGATACAAGAGATAGAGAAGATCCAACGGAGAGCAGCGCGCTTCGTTACAGGATTATTTATTAATCGCGAAAGCGTTACGCAGATGATAGATAAACTCCAGTGGAAGACTCTGCAGGAGAGACGCTATGTAGCTCGGTACGGGCTTTTGTTGAAGTTTCGAGGACATACCTTCACGGAGGAGTCAAGCAGTATATTGCTCCCTTCTACGTATATCTCGCAAAGAGACCATGAAGATAAAATCAGAGAGATTAGAGCCCACACAGAGGTGTACCGACAATCCTTCTTTCCACGAACAATACGACGCTGGAGTAGAAGGGAGCACCGATAGAGGTACTGAAGGTTCCCTCCGCCACACACCCTCAGGTGGCTTGCGGGATATGGATGTAGATATAACCGTATGTTTGTGTACTGTGAGATGTGTGGATTGTAATAGAAAAATACTGCTGTTGTTGTACCTTTATTGTGGAAGGAGTGCCAAGTCTATGTCCACAACTCCTTTTACGATAATACGCTCGTATTTACACTGAAGTGAATGTAATTCTGACTGGAAGATTGTCAATGTGATGAATTTTAACAACTTACAAACGACCCCAGTTAATCACTTCTCGACCCACGATATCTTAAGTGAACATAAATTCCGCCTGTCTTTTATCGGGTTTCATGGGTTTGAAGTCAGGTTGCATAGGATACGTGTAGCTTTAGCCATGTTTCAGTCAGGAGGGAATCGTTAAGTTGATGGAAAATAACTCTTAGTTATTCGCTAAGAGTGGACAATGTTTAGACATTACAATACATCTCTATATCTGACGTGTACTTCCGGTCAGCTTGCTGCAGGCAGTTCGATAAATTAGCACCTATCCGTAGCGAAGAACACCATTCTACGTTCTGGGAAGCGGCATAGTTCGGAGATGACAAAGACTTTCCCGCGCCTAAGAAAGGTCTTTCGTATGGTGGCCAAAGAAGTATGATCAAGACAGTGACGAGCGTCAATTAACCCCTTGTCTTGAAATAGTGACAGCGAGGGAGTAGAAAAGATAGAAGGTAATTCGCAAATAGTGCAGTTCAGAATGGAAAGAAAAACATTATTTGCAGAGCCGATGTTGCTAGTAGAGAAAAATAATAACTAGAAGAGTAGCATACAAAGCTCCATTAAAAGAGGTGTGATTTTTCTTGATTATCTTAAAATATTTCCGTAGGCGTTAGGGATCCTTGATCTGGAGCATCCACCTTGCTACTGGGAGGATTGGGGAGGGGGCGGGGGGAGATAAACGCCAGAAAACCCCAGTTAGTACGGCCTTATTTTGCTTTCAATTTCTCTAGTCTGGCGTTGATATTTCAGTAATTTCCTTACGCATTGTTGTCTCATAGTTAGGGAAAGCTCCATTTCTGGAATGTCGATGATATAATTTTCTCAGGAAATGTTTGTTTGAAGTTTCCACCACGAAGTCTTGGAGATATAGGCACGTACTTGTGAAGGAGAACTCTCAAGTTAAGGATAGGCTCTATTTGCGGTTTCTGCATGGGGTCTTTCGTTTCCAAGCATTGTATACCGTGTCTGTCTTCTATAATTCTTTCATTGTGCTCCACATGAAGTATCTACTCGAGACGAGCTGTCTTGGGACGCTGTGGTAAAATGTGATTCTAACACAGTGAATTGCAGTTTCCTTGTATCCTTTACAACAGCACAGTCATGAAGACCGATCTGTGAGCGAGACAATGAGGCCCCTTGCGTCGGATGCGAAAGACAAGCTCGATAGCCCGCTTCTTGCTGCTCGGGAATAAGTTATATGCCAACCACGGTGTTTCATCCTCCCACTACTCTCCCATCGGCACAAATACGACTCTAAAGACAGTCACTCACACTTATCTGTGCTTATCATACAAATCTAACATTTGAGGACGGAAAGGTGTCATTGTGTACGAAGAAAGCAAACCTTGCCGGTTAGTCAGCTGAGCCTGTCTCTCGAGGTATCCCAGCTAACAATGTAATGATTTTAACTGCATATGTTACATTTACTGTACAAGATATTATTGTAGCACGCCCACGTCATCGACATCCCACGTTATCGACATCTACACTCCGTAAGCTACCTTATGATTTGTGGCGGAGGGTACTTTGTGTACCAATGTCACTTCCCCATCCCCCACCCCCTCTTTTCTGTTCCAGTCGCAAAACGTTCGTGGGACGAACGATTGCAGGTAAGCCTCCGTCAGGGCTCGAATTTCTCTAATTTTATCAGGAGGAACTTGTAAAAATAAACCACACCTTAATGCAGAACCCTCTCTTGCAGTGTCTGCAACAGGAGTTGGTTGATCACCTCTGTAACACTTTTGCACCTACTAAATGAACCTGTAACGACACAGGCCGCTCTTCTTTGGATCTTCTCCATTTCCTCTATCAGTACCGTCTGATAAGAATCCCATTCGGAAGAGCAATATTCAAGTATTGGTCGGACCAGTGTTTTGTGAGCCACTCCCTTTGCTACTGGACTACATTTTCTGAGAATTCTTCCTATCAATCTGTCAGGTATCTGCCTTACTCGCGATTAATTTTGTGTGTTCGTTCCATTTTAAATCGCTCCGCACGCTTACGCCTAGGTCTTTTACGGAAGCAATTGCCTCCAACGAGTGCTTTGCGGTTTTGTATTCACACAATAATGGTTCTTTCTGTATATATACTGGCAATATGTCACATTTGTTTACGTTGAGGGTCAACTACTTCTCCCTGCACCAAGCGTGGATCCTCTACAGGTCTTTCTGCTACAATTTACCACCGTCGCGGCTTCTCTGTACACAACAGCATCATCTACGAAAAGCCTCTTGGATCTTACGACGTTATCTACTACGCCGTTTATCCATGTTTTGAAAAGTAATGATCCTATAGCACTCAGTTGGGGCACGCCCAAAGTTGCCCTTACGCGTGAAGACTTCAGAATGACGTGCTGCGTTTTGTTTGCTAGAAACTCTTCAGTCCAATCACACAGTTGGTCTGATATTTCGGACGCTCGTATTTTGTTTATGAGGCGACATTGAAGAACTCTACCGAATGATTTCCAGAAGTCAAGGAAGACTGCATTTACTTGGGCGCCTGTATCTACTGTTTCCTGATCTCGTGGGCGAACACAGCGAACCGGGTTTCAAAACAGCGTTGTTTTTGGAACCCGTGTCTCCATAAATGTCATAATATGCGAACATTAAGCGTATTTCAAAATTCTACAGCAGACTGACGTCAAATATATAGGCCTATAGTTTTGTGCCTCTGTTTGACGACTCTTCTTGAAAACGGGAATGACCTGTGCTTTTTTCCAGTCAATTAGAACACTTCGCTCCACCAAAGCCCTACGGTACACTGCTGTTATAAGAGGGGAATGTTCTTCCGTTTATTCTATTCAGAATCTTATTGGTATCCTGCCAGATCCAATGGTCTACCCTCTATGACATTAAGCTAGACACATCATAGTTGCTATACAGCAGGAAAAAGAATTTAATATCTGGTATACTCGACAAGAACACAGAATGTGCGTGCAATCACGTGTACAACTAACATAACAAAATCCCTCGAGCATCCATTAGAGCGATAAATCCTTGCATCACGACAAATGCAAACTGGCGTTAGCACTGTTGGCGGGGATATTCCTTACGGGCTCCGCCATACGAAAAGATTTTCTTTGTTGTAATCTGCTGTCCATTTCATCCTTACTAATCGTGAATACTGACACTCAAGTGCGACTGAAAAAAGAAAAAAAAAAAAAAAAAAGAGAGGGTCGGTAGCTGTGCTGAATGCCTGAGGAGTGTAGTGTCATGTTAGTTTTGTTGATTAAAAAGGTACGAGAAGTTGAAACGTGGTGCCTGTAGTCTACACGTGAGTGTAATATGTATATAAAAAAATACTTCGTGTTATTGGTGGCAACAGGAGAACGGCTGGATGAAGCCGGCGTGAGCACACAGGCTTCTCTCCGAGTATAATAGAGCAACGATTATGCGAATACTGATCAACCGAAAGCCTTTAAGCCGGCAAATTTAAATTCGCGCGCGCGCCATGCTTATCAACAATTGACGTATGCTGAAATGACTGCCAGTGTCGTCAACGACCAAGAACACTGCGATGACAAGGAAGAGGAAGAGCCTGAAGACAACGACCTTGCTCAGAAAGGACCATCCCGTGGGGAAACTTTTCACTGCCTTCAGACGGCTACGAACTGAACAAGAAATAGGATGTGATAATGTTCAAAAGCTGTCTTTTCTGTGTTGTTTCTTAGAACGTATATGTGTACAGTTTTACGTTTAATGCGATAATTATTTACTTTATTTTCCCATGGATACTGGTACAATGTCTCTAAGTCCATCTTTACACAGATGGTTGCGGGACCTCAGCTGACTAATCAAAATACCTTCAGCAGTCTAAATTTCCAGATCTTATTTTATTTGAGCAACCAGTTTCAACGCTACATTGTGCATCTTCAAGCCCCTGACCGACTTGTAGGAAGAATCCCACGTCTGGTCCATCCAAAGCATGGGCTAGCGTTCAGTGACTGGTGTTCGCAGATTTATTTGCTTCTCAACACAGCGGTCTCTGATCGAAGAGAAGAGAAAAAATATACAGATACCAGTCACTGAATAGCGGCACCTATTTTGACTGGACCAGACGTGGGATTCTTCCTACACGTCGGTCAGGGGCCTGAGGATGGCGTAATGTAGCGCTGAGACTGGTTGCTCAAAAAAATAACAACTGGAAATTGAGACAGTTTAAGGTGCTTTGATTCGACATTTTTCTGGTACAATATATTTTCGTAAATGATGGGTGATCCGAAAAATTGGTTATCTGAACATCCGCCGTCCACAAATGTTTCGAATAATCGAAGCTCTACTGTAGGACGGCAAGCCGAGTTTAGCGTTCTCATCCGACGGACGAATCACAAACAGTATGACACGCCCTTAAATACTGAGGAAAGGTCTGAGATTTAGACAAGAAGGAGCACTTCAGAGAAGAGTTTCCACTCTACTTATAAAGTTTCACGTGACGTTACTGGGAGCTGCCAAAGGATACGAAGTAGCCGCGAAGGGACCAAACGAAGGGTTGCGAGCAGATTACTTCCACACACGGAGCTGGTCGGTCATACAGCACGCACACACACCACTGCCTTATGCGGCCGCCGAGCAGGGGGGCCCGTATAAGGGAGAAGCATGGCCCCCGCCCGCTCGCCCGCCGGTCTAGACCCAGACGGGGACGGCGACGGCAGAGACGGGCAAAAACTGGCGCCCGGCCACACCAGGCCACGTGGGAAAATATTCAGCCTGCGAGCCGGGACGGGTCGGGCTGTTCCGCGGCCTCGCCACACCCGATAACAATATCATCGACGGCTGGCGTGCGCACCTGTCGCCTCAGACAGAACAGCGCCGCGACAAACGAGTGAAAATCGCGCCGTCGTGAAGGCTCAACCCTCACCAAGTTGCTGTCTCCACGTAAAGTCTCTGAATGTGCTCGATTCTTCAGGCATTTGTTGTTCTATAAACCCCTTGTCCAATAAGTCTAAATGGATTCGGGAAACAATCTACTGTTCCACAACACAGCAGCTTACGACGAGAATACTCGCTGACACTTAAAAGTTGTTAATAATCGATTCAGTGTTCTGTCTATGACAAAAATATGCAGTTTTCTTCTGTCGATGGTCACATCAACCTATCAGAATGTGACGTACAAAGAAAAACTATTTTCTCTCTTTGTGATATTTATTTAATAAAAAACTCGCCTCCAAAGTAATCTATACTATAATCGGCGGAGAGTCCGGCTTAAAAAAGGGGGGGGGGGGGAGGGGATCGAAAAACTGCAGTATTTGTTCCAGGTCATGAGCCAAACGACGTAAAACAAGTCAGGTTTTAAATCCGCATCGACACTAGAAATACACACGTGCGTGCACTTACATAACCTGTACGCTGCCTCCATGCTTCAACAGGGAACATTTTGACAATCATTCCAGCTTTCGAAATCCCTAACGTTGATCAACAAGTCATTTGCATTAACGACAAAGCCTTTTACATATGGACAGTTGCCCAGGATTCCCAAGAGATTCTCAATGACCATTCACAAACCTTGTACGCAGACCGTTTGTGTCGCTAGGCAATTAATATGGACGGCACGGATCAATTTAATATGTTGTTCCTCGATATGGAAAAGATGGGTAGTAAATTGACTGTCCTCTGAATAAATAAAGTCATTTACATTTGTATGAAGGGTGAATATAGCGAGATCGACATAAAACGATATTGATCGCGAAGGATGAATACAACAGCGAGATTGGCATTTACAATGGCATTTAACAATGTTGACCATGAAACTGCAAACATAACAAAATGATGTACAATACAAAGAATGCACTCATAATAATACGTGCATGATAAGAGACCACATCCGCTGAAAGTAGCAGTATATGCAGAAAAGCCCTGCAGTTCTCTGATGCTTCACTGCATTTGGAGGCGTAAGCAAAAACCACCCGACACCATTTAAATTGGCAGGCTCGCCGAAAATAGCACAACCTCTTACGTCCTTTGGCAGTTGGTCAGGGAACCACGGGACAATGACGATCGCGACATGACAATGGTGGCATCTCCGCTCTTTGATGAGCCTTGTCTCCACCATCTGGTTAAAATCACTGTGCAGACACAATACAACATTGTTGTTGTTGTCTTCAGTCCTGAGACTGGTTTGATGCAGCTCTCCATGCTACTCTATCCTGTGCAAGCTGCTTCATCTCCCAGTACCTACTGCAACCTACATCCTTCTGAATCTGCTTAGTGTACTCATCTCTCGGTCTCCCTCTACGATTTTTACCCTCCACGCTGCCCTCCAATGCTAAATTTGTGATCCCTTGATGCCTCAAAAAATGTCCTACCAACCGATCCCTTCTTCTAGTCAAGTTGTGCCACAAACTTCTCTTCTCCCCAATCCTATTCAATACCTCCTCATTAGTTACGTGATCTATCCACCTTATCTTCAGTATTCTTCTGTAGCACCACATTTCGAAAGCTTCTATTCTCTTCTTGTCCAAACTAGTTATCGTCCATGTTTCACTTCCATACATGGCTACACTCATAACAAATACTTTCAGAAACGACTTCCTGATACATAAATCTATATTCAATGTTAACAAATTTCTCTTCTTCAGAAACGCTTTCCTTGCCATTGCCAGTCTACATTTTATATCCTCTCTACTTCGACCATCGTCAGTTATTTTACTTCCTAAATAGCAAAACTCCTTTACTACTTTAAGTGTCTCATTTCCTAATCTAATTCCCTCAGCATCACCCGATTTAATTTGACTACATTCCATTATCCTCGTTTTGCTTTTGTTAATGTTCATCTTATATCCTCCTTTCAAGACACTGTCCATTCCGTTCAACTGCTCTTCCAAGTCCTTTGCTGTCTCTGACAGAATTACAATGTCATTGGCGAACCTCAAAGTTTTTACTTCGTCTCCATGAATTTTAATACCTACTCCAAATTTTTCTTTTGTTTCCTTTACTGCTTGCTCAATATACAGATTGAATAACATCGGGGAGAGGCAACAACCCTGTCTCACTCCTTTCCCAACCACTGCTTCCCTTTCATGCCCCTCGACTCTTATGACTGCCATCTGGTTTCTGTACAAATTATAAATAGCCTTTCGCTCCCTGTATTTTACCCCTACCACCTTTAGAATTTGAAAAAGGGTATTCCCGTCAACATTGTCAAAAGCTTTCTCTAAGTCTACAAATGCTAGAAACGTAGGTTTGCCTTTTCTTAATCTTTCTTCTAAGATAAGTCGTAAGGTCAGTATTGCCTCACGTGTTCCAACATTTCGACGGAATCCAAACTGATCCTCCCCGAGGTCTGCATCTACCAGTTTCTCCATTCGTCTGTAAAGAATTCGCGTTAGTATTTTGCAGCCGTGGCTTATTAAACTGATAGTTCGGTAATTTTCACATCTGTCAGCACCTGCTTTCTTTGGGATTGGAATTATTATATTCTTCTTGAAGTCTGAGGGTATTTCGCCTGTCTCATACATCTTGCTCACCAGCTGGTAGAGTTTTGACAACATATGTACAAAAAATTCGTATTGACTGATGAATACAGATATGACTCGTGAAATACAACAGATTTGCGGACGCCAGGCATCCCGGATAATAGATGCTGCATCAAGTTGCCGGTAGTAATAATTTCTGAGCACTTTCCTAGTATGTCAGGAGCATAAATAAAGTAACAATGTGTGAACAAGAATACGCTCTAATTTTATCACAACAATCCCAGTAGCACACCACAGTGAAATAGTGTCTGTACCAAATTACGTAGGTTATTGGAACAAAAAAAAAAAAACTTTGAAAGGGCATTCGCAGGCAATCTTTTCTTCACAGGCAGCTGTACTGACACATACAGTGTGTCACCATTCAGTCCTTTCCGTCTTCGTGCTGCAGTAGAAGTCATCGATGTCTATAGGCACGTTTTGTTGTCATATTAAACGTCTGCATTAACTGGGAATCGTTGCCACCTATGTCCTTTTTTCAACTGGCCGGAGATGATTATTACTGGGTGCCATGTCAACATCAATATGAAACGAATTGTTGTGGCTCTTTGGTTGGACGTATCAGACAGTACTCCCTCAAAGCCCCGACAAGGGAAGAACTGGTAAGCTGATTTTCATTAACATTCATGGGTAGCTTAACAGCTCTCTCACTCTTGTTCTTAAAAAACGAAGAAGACTAGCAAATCAATTCAATTTCGCAGTAATAATGAACTACAAGGATGTCAATATTTGCATGCATTACGCGCTGCCGGCCAATGTGGCCGAGCGGTTCTAGGCGCTTCAGGCTGGAACCGCGGGCCTACTAAGGTCGCAGGTTCCAATCATGCCTGGGGCATGGATGTGCATGATGTCCTAAGGTTAGGTTGGTTTAAGTAGTTCTAAGTCTAGGGGACTGATGACCTTACATGTTGAGTCTCATAGTGCTTAGAGCCATTTGAACGATTATGCGCTATCAGATAGACAGTATCGCAAATGCACACCAGTGAAAGAGGTTAAAACTCACACATGCCGTAGGATACTGCTACAATATTTCTCATCAGTCCCATGGGGTAATCTAACAGCATCAGCCTATGCGAATTTAACTCTGTTTATTTCCCAGCTTCTATTTGTTTCGTAACAGGTGTGCCACTGATGCTTAAAACAATTAAGCAAAACATGTTTTGTTAATAATTAAATGATAGTTAAAAAAGATGAAGACCACAGTACTGTTATTTATGCAAAATCCCATAAGCAGGAATCTGAAATCCCACCTTTTCTCGAAGCGCATTCATATTGACCAAAACGTAGTGTCGTCATAACATACAGTCTTAGTAAATGGTCTGGAATCAGAATGCATTAGCTACTTGAAAACTGGATGAAAGTATGATCAACATACCATAATCACTGAAGCAGGCAACGTTCGGGTAGGCCACTAATATTCAAAATGTCTTCAGGGACATCGTTCCTATCTACATTCCGAGCACAATACGTAACCGCAAGTATGACAGTAAGTTAAAGCCCACCTTATCAGGCTGTAACTTGCATACAACTGAGCCGAGAGGTACAGAGTGGATCCCTGATACGGGATGTATAACGTCTGGCAAATAAGAGGAACTGTGCGAGCCTCTTAAGCACCACCATCACCACCACCACCCAGACGAACATAGAAGCACAGCAACAGGGCATCAATTAAATTTTAATCTAACCGGACATCAAACTTTAGTACATCTTGTAATGTATTTTCTCACTGTCGATGGACTCCGATGGCGGGAGGGACAAATATTTGATCCGGGTTCCAGTCCGTAAAGTAATTTTATGTGCTTAAATTTTTGTGCAACGAACAGCTATGGTCATGCATATGGGCAGAAACCTCAATGGACTTTTAGAAAGGTGTCTTTAACTCCAACGCGTATATTCCCTCCCTTCTTCTTAGGCAGCCCGAGGGCGAACGGACGCGGAGAATTCCTGGAAAAGAGCGAAGTGTCGCACTCTTAAATGCTTTCACTGCTCGAAAACTTAGGTGAATTTCTCGGTCGTCCGAGGGCCTTGTTGTTAGTTTGCCAAGTACGGCCACGAGTGTGGTGGTTCTATTAGCTTCAGACTGGTCCGTACCAATTAGAATGCTCAATGGTGAGAAACAAGACGAGAATTCTTTAGCTGCATGGGAGGCAAACACGTTACCACTCAACTAAGGAGGCGGACATTTTAAATGACTAAAGCTGGTTATCTACGTCTTATTCGCGGAAATCGCCGTAGAATCATTTTCGCCCACTTCTGTGGACGAAGAGTTTTACCAGCAATTACGATTTTCAAAGTGACTGAGATGATATCGCGCATTGGCATGTGATGATTCAGCGGCAGCCTAGTGGTAACACGCGGATCTAAAAAGAAGCTGGACACAGTGGAGCTCGAAGGAGAGGTTGTTATTAAAAGGGCTGACCGTTTTCTTGGAGATTTAAGAGTTTTTATTTTATTTTGTCGACAAAGTGAGTCGAGATTTTATGACGTATCTGGATTTCATACTTTTTCAACTCGAGTCCGGAGAACTGTTCGTGGCATACTGTTTTCGATCCCGTGATAACATCAGAAATCTGAGTGCAACAAACTGCTAAAACATAGTTGGAATTAGTGGTGTAAAAATTATGACCATTTAGTCTTATCCCACGGGTTGAAACGAGGCTGGCGGCGGTTAACAGAACTATTTAAGAAGTACGTGAGCCCAGAAAGGCTGGCCGGAGTGGCCGTGCGGTTCTAGGCGCTACAGTCTGGAACCGAGCGACCGCTACGGTCGCAGGTTCGAATCCTGCCTCGAGCATGGATGTGTGTGATGTCCTTAGGTTAGACAGGTTTCATTAGTTCTAAGTTCTAGGAGATGGATGACCTCAGAAGGTAAGTCGCTTAGTGCTCAGAGCTATTTGAACCATTAGTCCAGAAAGTTATATCAGACTCTAGTGATAAATTTTTCCGTAACATGTAGTTGCGTATCGAATTCGGGAAAGCTTCAGCAAGATTGGATCATGAGAACATCGACAGTGGACGTTTCTTTAACCGAGCGAGGTGGCGTAGTGGTTAACACACTGGACTCGCATTCGGGAGGACGGCCGCGCGGGGTAGCCGCGCTGTCAAGGGCGCCTTGTCACGGCCCACGCGGCTACCACTGTTGGAGGTTGGAGTCCTCCCTCGGGCATACGAGTGTGTCTTGTCCTTAGCGTAAGTTAATTTAAGTTAGATTAAGTAGTGCGTAATCTTAGGGACCGATGACCTCAACAGTTTGGTCCCATAAGACCTTACCACAAATTTCCAATTTTCGGGAGGACGACGGTTCAATCCCAAGTCCAGCCATCCTGATTTAGGTTTTCCGTGATTTCCCTAAATCGCTTCAGGCAAATGCCGGGATGGTTCCTCTGAAAGAGCACGGCCGACTTCCTTCCCCATCCTTCCCTGATCCGATGAGACCGATGACCTCGCAGTTTGGGGTTCTCCCCCAAATCAACCCACCGCAACCCAAAGTTTCCTTCGCGAATTTACGATGACGGGAGGGGATGAAAATGACGTCTACACTCTGTGAGGCGTCGCCGTACGGTACTGATGGTACAACTAGGCCTATCTTTTTCACCTTCCCTATACCATTCGTGAATACGCTCGAGAAGAATAACTGTGGGTAAACTTCCGTATGACTTGAAATTTCTCGTTGTGAACATTTCGTGCGACATTCGCAGGAGGACATAATATCCAGAACGAGTGTTTTACTCTGGAGCAGAATATGCACTGATTCGAAACCTCCTGGCAGACCTAAACTGTGTGCCGGACCGAAACTCGAACTCCGGAAAACTTCTGTGGGGCTTTGTGAAGTTTGGAAGGTGGGAGATGCAGCAGTGGCGAAAGTAAAGCTGTGAGGACGGGTCGCGAGTCGTGCTTGGGGAGCTCAGTCGGTAGAAGACTTGCCGGAGAAAGGCAAAGGTCTCGAGTTCCAGCCTCGGTACAGTGCAGTTTTGATATGCCAGGGAGTTCCCGGACGTAATACGTTTCCCGACTCTTCCCAGGACGTACTCTCTCTCTCCGTGATGCACAGCGCTTCTCTTTTACCGTCTGCCACTGGTGTTGTTGAGGAGCTGCTTAAACCTCTCATCTCGCCTATTAAACGATGCTTTGATGAAACGTGCCGCTTTTCTTTGGAGATTACCTCTTCTAAAAAGTTTTCGATGGTGCTGAGCCAGTCATACAGTATTTTTTGAATGGATACACCGCCAACTGACTGTATTCCTACTATATTTTTCTTCTGTACAATATAGGTTCCGGCTTTTACGCTAGTATCGAGTACAAGGTCTTGTGCATACTGCTTTGGCAAACTTTACCAGGTATGACATGCTTGTACAGCAATATGCTGCATGATGTTATTTTTGTACCATTTATATCAATGTTAAGCAAATGCGTTGAACTGCGTATTACTCATCCTGCATAGTAGACAAAATGATTTTAATGATGTAAGAACATTGTACTCTATAATGGCGGCGCTGGTGGCGTTGTGGGCACGTGACGCGGTAACAAAGTTATGTAAGCGGAGCAGACATGGACGGGGGATCGTCTGGCGAAGATATGGGCTGCAAATGGGGAAATCCATTGAGACAAGCGACTTTGACAAATGACAGATTATTATTACGCAGAGCCTGTAAATGAGTATCTCTATAATGGCGAAGGTGATCGAATGTTCACGTGCTACTATCATGAGCAGGTACTGAAAGAGGGAGGATAACTGTGCAACTACCACAAAGCGCTTAATAGTTAGATGGCCACTACTCTTCAACGAACGTGAGATTCGGAGGCTTGTCTGCTCTGTAAAGTAGGATACATGGTGATATACCGAAAGAGCACAATGCTGGTGCACGCACAAGTGTTACGGAGCGCACCGTTCACCGTACATTGTTGCCGGCCGCGGTGGTCTCGCGGTTCTAGGCGCGCAGTCCGGAACCGGGCGACTGCTACGGTCGCAGGTTCGAATCCTGCCTCAGACATGGATGTGTGTAATGTCCTTAGGTTAGTTAGATTTAAGTAGCTATAAGTTCTAGGGGACTGATGACCACAGCAGTTGAGTCCCATAGTGCTCAGAGCCAGTCAGAGCCGTACATTGTTGGACATGGAACTCCGCAGCAGTCCACCCTTGCGTGTTCACATGTGACCCAATGACGTTGTCAATTACAACTGCAGTTGCACAGGACCATCGTGATTCGTTCGTCCATCAATGGAAACGTGTCGGCTCTTCGAATGAATCACATTCTAGGCACATTAGGTCGATGGTCGCCTCCACAAACGCCGCCATCGAGGTGAACGGAGACGGCGTGCCGCGGACGCAGGCTAGTGGGAACATTATTATGCTGTGGGAGACATTCTCCAACTCTTGCACGGGACCTGTGGTAGTAGCCGTCGACACGCTGACAGCTGCGAACCACCTGCATCCCTTCATGCCTAAGTTTTCCGTGACGGCGGTGTCATATTTCAACAGTGTAATTGCCCGTGTCTCGGAGCCAGAGAGGTGTTAGAATGGTTCGAGGATCATTATGGTCATTTCAGGTCGATGTCTTGGCGACCAAATTCGCCTGGTGTAAATCCTATGCAACCAATCTGGGCCGTTGTCGGACGCCATCATCGAGTACGCAAATCAGGGGCCCGTTATTTACGCGAGTTACTTTACCTGTGCAAACTGTCGCACCCCTGATACGCAGAATCAGTGGTGTATTAAGCAGGTTGCCATAATGTTTGGCTCATCAATGTATTGCGTGAATGAATTATGTTTCCTTAAAATTCTCCCAGTGTATATGAGCCCGACCTCGTCCTTTCCTACGATTACGTTTTTGTGGCCCTTCCACTTCTCGCTCTAGACGGCTATTCCTAGGTATTTTGCAACAGTTACTTTTTCCAGTGCTTATTCTGTAATAATGTTATCGTATAGCTAACAGTCCCTTGAACAATTAAACCCTGTCGTCTTTCTGCAATCCGCTACATTTTTCTGACGTTGGTACCTTCCTATAGTCAACTGTATCGTCTGCGAACAGTCTCAGAGAGCTTCCAAGGCAACAATTTGCGACATGGAAGCACACTCCGAAACATTCCTGGACAGTCCAACGAAATCAGCATGCATCGTGCAAGGGCAAAGTCGAGCGCAGTGTCTGGCCGGTGGTCGCCTTGTGCTAGAGTATGGCACCGCCGGTGGCTACGAATATAGGAAATGGGGGCGTCTGCGGCGCGGCGCTCGCAGGGCAACGACCCGCGCCGGCGCTTGGCAGCCGTCCGCGGCACGGGGCCTTGAGACCTGCCGAGCAGCGCACGCCGGGCCCGGCCGCGGCCGCCTTAATTACGCTTGCAGCCAGCCGCCAGCCGCCGATCACTGCTCCGCCCGGCTCGGCTCGCCTCGCCTTTCTCGCTCCCACTCCACACGCTACCTGCCTTTTAACTCTTACATCACTGCAAAAGGCGCCCAAACAATTACCACTGCTGGCTGCTCTCTTCTGTACTTCGCTGATATACTCTTGTATCTTGTGTGTGGCAGAGGATGTTAGATTCGTCTCTCCTTGTTCTTCTGTCCAATTTGCGGCTGCTGACATTATCAGTATCCTTTTGTGTAAGCCCAAACTGCTCTATTTTTGTCCTTGCACGGTGAGGGTATCATATCGACCGGGCTTCAAAATTCTTTGGGATACGGATATTAGGGAATTGTTCTTGTCGACGACGCAACTTTTTTCCCAAGCGTTTCACAGACTCCAGACTGGGGTTCCTTTTCACAGTTTTGGAGAACACGTTTTTTTTTGGGGGGGGGGAGGGAGAAGGGTGGGGGGGAGGGTGAGAGAACATTTGGGGAGAATCAAACTTTGCGAGCAATGTTTGGAGAAGAAAATTGCGGTACTTGGGAAATTGGAGACTTATTTTTTCTGCCTAGCCTAGTTGCTAATCCCATGTATGGTATTTTCGTTCAAACAACACATACTTAGCGTTCTAAATACTGACTAGATGCCACTCTTCCTTCAACTCAGTCGATTCACCTTTCCCTTTCTGGGAGACTTTAGGCTCACCGAGGTGATGACTTTCTGCGACGTCACTATGACGTGTACATGCCCAGATTCGACCTAAGGTATGTCTATCGAAGTTCGTGGGCATATTGAGTTCTGAGATGATTGCCATTTTGACGTTCTAATTGAAGTTTGTATTTGAATGGTTTTATGTCTTAACGTATGTCCTATGAATATGTGCTGTTTCTCGAAAACGCGCCCGTTCTGGTACGTTTTGTTATAATTAAATGTAAGGTAATGACAGATCGGTGATGAAGAGCCTTCGGGAGATGGCAGCAGAATACATGGTCATGGATTTTGTGTGCTCACAGTACTGTAGAGGATAGAAGTGTCGCCGGCCGGTGTGGCCGAGTCCTTCTAAGCGCTTCAGTCTGGAACCTTCATCCTGCCTCGGGCATGGATGTGTGTGATGTCCTTAGGTTGGTTAGTTTTAAGTAGCTCTAAGTTCTATGGGACTGATGACCTCAGATGTTAAATCCCGTAGTGCTCAGAGCCATTTGAACCATTTGATACAAATGTCGAGTTATGAAGTGCGATAGAGGAGATTTGCTAAATCAATAAAACAATTGAACACGCATGAGGGAAGCAAATGTGGCACCCTTAAAGCAGGTTTTTACAAAACAACCTTATCCCCTTCAAAATACTCTCCATAACAACTAATACGTATGCCCACCCCTGATTCCAGCGTTCGAAACATTTTTTGTCAACGGCTGGCAGCTTCTCCCTCTTTTTTCTTGACTTCTTCATTGTTGCCAAATCAGTATCCTTTCGTGCCTCTTTTCATGCGTGGAAATAAGAAAAAGTCGCACCGAGCCAGGTCAGGCGAGTAAGGTGCGTGGGGCAGCGGAACCATGTCATTTTTTGGCGAAATCTGTCTGACAGAGATGGGTGTGTGTGCAGGTGCGTTGTAGTGGCGGAACAACCAGTCTCCTGTCTGGCACTCTTATTTAACGAATACTGTTACGCAGTCTTCTTAAATCTTCCAAATAAAAGGTTCGATTCACGGTCTGACCTGGAGGAACAAACTGAATGAACTATACCCTTGGCATCGAAACAGCAAATCAGTATCGTTTCGATCCTTGATTTAATTTGACGTTTTATAGGACGGGGTGGCTTGACTGTTGCTTTGTTTCTGGGTCGTAACCATAGCACCATGACTCATCACCAGTAACGATCTTTGACATAAAATCCGAATCAGTAGAAGTTGTGTCAAAACATTACATGTTTCAAATCGACGTACCTTTTGATTGTCAAGCAGAAACCATTTTCATTCCCAAATCTTCCGTTAAAATTCGCTGAACCGTGCTCGAAAATAACCAAATAATTTCCGACAGTTGATCAGTCAACGATCTGTGAGCACAATTTTTTCAATATTTTCGTCAATTCGGGCAGTTGATAGACATCCAGAACAAGGTTTGCCATCAGTTGACTTGCCGTTTTTAAATCGAGCAAACCACTCGTAAACTTGAGTTTTTCCCATAGCGTCAGCTTGGTAAGTTATTTTCAACATTAAAACAGTTTCAGCTATTTTTACCGGACAGAAAACAAATTTTCACAGCTGCACATTGTTCACTTAAACTTGCCATCATAAGATCATAAGAAACGAAACATGAACAAAACAGCGCTTGCAAAATTAATCACTGCATATGGACAGCACAAGCCAGGCGGCACTAAACTGGCAATGACTTAACGCTATACACGCCTAGCGGCAGAAATGCGTGCTACACAAGCTCCACCCACGGCAATATTGCTCCGGTTTTCTTCGGGTACCCACTCGTATTTACAAGTTAAAACTTTTAGCTCATGTACTACAATTTTTTGATATGTCTGATAATTTTAAGGGTTTGAACACACCATTCCAACTCTTCGAGCCGCCAAACTGATAAATATTAGTTTGAAGGAATAGGAACGTTCAAGATATTTCGGAAAAAAGTTGCCGAAATGGTATTATTTTGCGAAATTTTTTTCCGCTATGGGCGAATTTCGAAAACTCAGTCCGAAAACGTTGTAGCAAGTAGTCAGAGAGTAGGATCCGTGACGTGATGGGAGGTGGAGAGAACCGTGCATGAAGAAACTTATATCAAATACTGTGATAATTAAAAGTAAAATAAATGTCAAAGGAAGGTAAAACGAGGAAGTGTTCCAAAAACCCTAAAAATATGCTAATTAAGGAATTCAGGTGAAGGTTACCTAATAAGGGGTAATGACGCGAGTTGCGTCGATTCAACTGGCGCCAAGTACACTCCTGGAAATTGAAATAAGAACACCGTGACTTCATTGTCCCAGGAAGGGAAAACTTTATTGACACATTCCTGGGGTCAGATACATCACATGATCACACTGACAGAACCACAGCCACATAGACACAGGCAACAGAGCATGCACAATGTCGGCACTAGTACAGTGTATATCCACCTTTCGCAGCAATGCAGGCTGCTATTCTCCCATGGAGACGATCGTAGAGATGCTGGATGTAGTCCTGTGGAACGGCTTGCCATGCCATTTCCACCTGGCGCCTCAGTTGGACCAGCGTTCGTGCTGGACGTGCAGACCGCGTGAGACGACGCTTCATCCAGTCCAAAACATGCTCAATGGGGGACAGATCCGGAAATCTTGCTGGTCAGGGTAGTTGACTTACACCTTCTAGAGCACGTTGGGTGGCACGGGATACATGCGGACGTGCATTGTCCTGTTGGAACAGCAAGTTCCCTTGCCGGTCTAGGAATGGTAGAACGATGGGTTCGATGACGGTTTGGATGTACCGTGCACTATTCAGTGTCCACTCGACGATCACCAGAGGTGTACGGCCAGTGTAGGAGATCGCTCCCCACACCATGATGCCGGGTGTTGGCCCTGTGTGCCTCGGTCGTATGCAGTCCTGATTGTGGCGCTCACCTGCACGGCGCCAAACACGCATACGACCATCATTGGCACCAAGGCAGAAGCGACTCTCATCGCTGAAGACGACACGTCTCCATTCGTCCCTCCATTCACGCCTGTCGCGACACCACTGGAGGCGGGCTGCACGATGTTGGGGCGTGAGCGGAAGAAGGCCTAACGGTGTGCGGGACCGTAGCCCAGCTTCATGCGAATGCGAATGCGAATGGTCCTCGTCGATACCCCAGGAGCAACAGTGTCCCTAATTTGCTGCGAAGTGGCGGTGCGGTCCCCTACGGCACTGCGTAGGATCCTACGGTCTTGGCGTGCATCCGTGCGTCGCTGCGGTCCGGTCCCAGGTCGACGGGCACGTGCACCTTCCGCCGACCACTGGCGACAACATCGATGTACTGTGGAGACCTCACGCCCCACGTGTTGAGCAATTCGGCGGTACGTCCACCCGGCCTCCCGCATGCCCACTATACGCCCTCGCTCAAAGTCCGCCAACTGCACATACGGTTCACGTCCACGCTGTCGCGGCATGCTACCAGTGTTAAAGACTGCGATAGAGCTCCGTATGCCACGGCAAACTGGCTGAGACTGACGGCGGCGGTGCACAAATGCTGCGCAGCTAGTGCCATTCGACGGCCAACACCGCGGTTCCTGGTGTGTCCGCTGTGCCGCGCGTGTGATCATTGCTTGCACAGCCCTCTCGCAGTGTCCGGAGCAAGTATGATGGGTCTGACACACCGGTGTCAATGTGTTCTTTTTTCCATTTCCAGGAGTGTATTTAACGCTGCTGCTTGCATATGATCAGATACGTAAACTGTCCTAATGGTATCTGATTTAATATTCAGTAGTGTTTATGGGGAGTATTTCAGGGCTACATTTACTAGAATTAAAATATTTTTGTAAAGACAATGACGATTTTGAGTGCGGAATGAAGGTTGAAATCGTAACCTAATAAACAGCGTTTTTTTGTTAATTACTAAGTATAACCCCAGACTTCAGATTCTCTACTAAATTTCAATGAAAAATGCTGAAAACTGTATCATAACATCGATACAGGAACATGCGATTGGTTAACAGGCAAGCCTGTTCATCAGTACTGTAACTTCACAACCCCTCCCCCCTTAAATAATTCCGATGGGCATGATTAAATTTGCGAGCACTAAATACACATTTTAAACATAAAGAGCGGGAGATGTGTTACAGTAGTCATTACGCGAGAGGAGGTGGAGCTAATTCTTTTTTGAGAAATACTGGAGTGTGGGGGCACACAGTTTTGACAGTTTGGTATTAGAGCGACACCGCAACATTTTGTAGAGTATCCTATAGCGTCTATGGCACTCTATAGCTGAAACAAGCCAGTGCTGAATTGTGCAGCTCTTCTTTGAAGATTCATTATATGCGTTAAATCTATTTGATAGTTCAGACCAACGAGTAATACTCAAGAGCTGATCGAACGCGATTTATATAAATGACTTCTTTCATGGTGATTTAAACTTCCTTACAACTCTTCCGACTAATTTATGTTTGTCGCATGCCTTCTCCGCAGCTATATGACGATGTTCTACATCTACATCTACATTTATACTCCGCAAGCCACCCAACGGTGTGTGGCGGAGGGCACTTTACGTACCACCGTCATTATCTCCCTTTCCTGTTCCAGTCGCGTATGGTTTGCGGGAAGAACTGCTGCCGGAATGCCCGTGTGCGCTCTCGAATCTCTTTAATTTTACATTCGTGATGTACTCGGGAGGTATAAGTAGGGGGAAACGCACCCTCTCGAAACCTGGACAGTAAGCTACACCCGATGCAGAGCGCCTCTCTTGCAGAGTCTGCCACTTGAGTTTGCTATCACGCTTACCAATAACCCTCTGACGAAACGCACCGCTCTTCTTTGAATCTTCTCTATCTCCTCTGCCGGCCGGGGTGGCCGAGCGGTTCTAGGCGCTACAGTCTGGAACCGAGCGACCGCTACGGTCGCAGGTTCGAATCCTGCCTCGGGCATGGATGTGTGTGGTGTCCTTAGATTAGTTAGATTTAAGTAGTTCTAAGTTCTAGGGTACTGATGACCTTAGAAGTTAAGTCTCCTCTGTCAACCCGACCTGGTACGGATCCCACACTGATGAGCAATACTCAAGTATAGGTCGAACGAGTGTTTTGTAAGCCACCTCCTTTGTTGGTGGAATACATTTTCTAAGGACTCTCCCAATAAATCTCAACCTGGCACCTGCCTTACCAACAATTAATTTTATATGATCATTCCACTTCAAATCGTTCCGTAACATACTCCCAGATATTTTACAGAAGTAACTGCTACCAGTGTTTGTTCCGCTATCTTATAATCATACAACAAAGGATCCTTCTTCCTATGTATTCGCAATACATTACATTTGTCTCTGTCAAGGGTCAGTTGCCACTCCCTACACCAAGTGCTTATCCGCTGCAGATCTTCCCGCATTTCGCTGCAATTTTCTAATGCTTCAACTTCTCTGTATACTACAGCGTCATCCGCGAAAAGCCGCTTGGAATTTCCGACACTATCTACTAGGTCATATATATATATATATATATATATATATATATATATATATATATATATATATATATATATATATATATATAGTTAAAAGCAATGGTCCCATAACACTCCCCTGTGGCACGCCAGAGGTTACTTTAACGTCTGTAGACGTCTCTCCATTGAGAACATGCTGTGTTCCGTTTGCTAAAAACTCTTCAATCCAGCCAACACAGCTGGTCTCATACTCCGTAGGCTCTTACTTTGTTTATCAGGCGTCAACGCGGAACTGTATAGAAAGCCTTCCGGAAGTCAAGGAAAATGGCATCTACCTGGGAGCCAGTATCTAATATTTTCTGGGTCTCGTGAACAAATAAATCGAGTTGGGTCTCACACGATCGCTGTTTCATGTTGATTCCTACAGAGTAGCTTCTGGGTTTCCAGAAATGACATGATACGCGAGCAAAAAACATGTTCTAAAATTCTACAAGAGATCGATGTCAGTGATATAGGCCTATAGTTTTGCGCATCTGCTCGACGACCCTTCTTGAAAACTGGAACTATCTGTGCTCTTTTCCAATCCGCCTCTAATGAATCATGCGCCTTGCCCGATGACAAGCGTGCCTCAACGATACACACTGCTGTAGGTGGAACCGCATGGAGTGATGTCCATTGAGAACTGAGATTAACATTTGGTTCATGAAGAAGGGCAGCAGCACTTTTACTAGTTGCAGGACTGACAGTCTGAACTGGCCTTTAACATTAATCAATATGGCCTTGTGTATGTTAGCACTGCGAACAGCAGAAAGTTAGGTGAAACTACAGCTGTTATATGTGCCTAGGACACGCAGCTCTCCTGTATAGTTTAATGATAATGAGATCTTCTTCAGCAAAATATTTTGGAGCACCAAATCTTCGGGCGGTGACTAATCTGGAGAATAATACCATAAGGAAAAACAAAACTGGCGTTTACCTGTTGGAGAGAGTAGAATTAAGATCCCATAATCGGGAAAGTAGGTTAGAGAGGATCATTAGTTATTTAGAGACGAAGAGAATCGACGGTACTGATGAATGTGAAGAGGAACGCCAACCAATCTCTGGAGTGAAGTCCACAACAACAGGACTCTACAACTGAATTTCAATTTGGCGAATGGCAGCCCTTGACTATATGGTGTCGCTGAACCTTAACTAGCTCTCAACACAAACTCCAAAATATTTGACGGTGGTGACTGATCGCTTAGCGTAAAGTCAAATGATACTTCGTCTTTTCGGCTATTTATGAGAATTATATCACCCTTATTAATTTTGGTGGCCGGCTGCCTTAAGTGTTTGTAACTTACAGGTACAACAGCATGTGAGCCCAAAGTGCTGTATTAATATGAAAATTTGTATCCGTTCCAGGCCTCTGATGATGCCTTAAAACTCCAGACCCTAACATAAAAAATCATTAACACAATGTTATTTTCCAAGTTATATACGTAGTAAATGACATATGACAATTTCTTGAGGCACGGCGACGTTGCATTTCGATCACACTCCTTTAAGAACCAAGTTACCAATTCTGATATTCAGTGAGTACACACTTTGTTTACGAGGCGATGGTTCCAGGCTTTAAGAAACATCGGCACACTAGATTTTGTCCAAAGTAACACAGTTTGTATTTCACTTATTGCAGAAACTGTCACTCGTCTCGAATTATCTTGGGAAGTCATCTGTATACACTCAGATACGTAGTCATCGTAACATAATTATTACTGCATTTATGAGCCACTGTAAGCAACTTCCTGGTCCGAATTAGGAATCCCCGCCTGGACGAAAAGGGGCTCCTCGTTTTCTTCTACCTTACGCACGTTAGGTCGTTCCCTATGTAATACAATCGTACACTGAGCACATCTTTGTCGCCCAATCCTATCACTTCATTTGGAGATATCTACTTGATGTGGCAAACCTTAAAGTTCAAAATTATACAGGTGGCAGAGGGTCCTAATCTGAGTATTATTAGATCAGGTACCATTGGTAGGAAATTAATGTTCAAATGTGTGTGAAACGTTATGGGACTTAACTGTTAAGGTCATCAGTCCCTAAGCTTACACACTACGTAACCTAAATTATCCTAAGGACAAACACACACACCCATGCCTGAGGGAGGACTGCAATCTTCGCCGAGACCAGCCGCACAGTCCATAAGAAATTAATATTTCAGGCGATACGCGGTCTTGAATGAACACTGCGTGTGAGGAACATGTTTGTAAACTACTCCTGATTCTTGACAAACAACTAATGAGGAGGAACTGAACAGAACTGGCACAGCTTGACTAAAGGAAGGGATCGCTTGTAGCACAAACTCTGAGACATCAAGGGATCACCAGTTGTGTATTGGAGGTAAGTGTGGGATGTAAGTATCATAGAGGGGTCCAAAAGATGAAACCCTGCGCAGATTCAGAACAATTTAGATTGCGGTAGTTATTCGTGGATGAAGAGGCTTGCACAGAGTTAGAGTAGCGTGGAGAGCTGCATCAAATCAGTTTTCGGACTAAACACCACCAACACCAACACCACCACCACCACCACCAACAACAACAACTGTATATTGCATCGTGGTTGGCGGCCCTATCTTGAAAACCAATACACAATGATGCGCGATATTCCTCGGCGGAATAAACAACTGTTTACTTTACATAGTAGGTTGTCGGAGTGACGGCATTGCTCTTTACAGGAATTTTCAGGGTTGCATTTAAACATGGTGCAGCTGAGTGTGATGCCAGGAAAGTCCGCGAATATACAGAGGAAAGTTTCACAACAGGCGTAACCGCAATTAGAAGAAATTTATTACCGTGAATTAAAACTTTAACTGGGCCATCCAACAATGATACTGAATCATGGAGAAGAAGATTCATCAATTTAACTGGGCCATCCAACAATGATATAGGTTCGTGGTGAAGAAGATTCATCAACACCCATCCGTCAACTTACCGGCCGTCACAGTTTCTATGAGCTTAAACAGTTATTTCAATGAAAATCTAAATATATTCTGACCATTATGTACCCCAAAGCACTCTGTTTAAAACCTCAGCCCGTATAGTTTTGACCATAAGGAAACGGAAATCCTATTTACCTAGTATTAGCGCGATAGGGCTTTTATATTACCGCTAGAAATTTTGACTGGAACTTACGTCAGCAATATAGTTCTACTAGGTTCTCAGTGTTCAGTTATCAGTCAATAAATCAGAACCTTAATGAGAAACGCATATTTGGAAACCAAAACGCAACAGATTAATATTATGTAACTGACTGGATAGTTTGACTAAATATAAACGAAATTACCTGCTCTTTGGCTACGGAAGATGTATTGGAATGTGTTCACTGTTTTCCACAACTGACTGTAAACAGCCCATAGAGTATCTAGTCACATACTGCAGCCTTTTTTTTTCGATTTTCACTACTTTATCGTGCATTTCCTTAATCAACAAAATTCAATGCATGTTTCGCTGGCCACTGTCACTGTCTGGCATTGATTTAACCATTGGGAAGTAGGAAAGCACGGCCGTGGGTATGGTACTAAAGAGCACAGTAACGCTGATTCACGAAACATGGCAGATACTCTTGGCGAGAACGACCTGTTGTTCCTTGTAGATAAGATTTGTTTTCCTCTTACGTTATGCAATCGTCGTCTGCTAACGTTGCCCTCTGATAAGGCATCCGGACTTCGTGTGTTTAAATAGCTTGACCGCGTGGGAGACAAGACTTAAATGTCTGAGATTTAAATACCTCGGAGAAGCAGCATTTAAACGGCTGCAGCATCGAAGTCGTCGTCGTCCCCCCCCCCCCCCCCCCCCCCCCCGTCATACCTAGTCTCTCTCTCTCTCTCTCTCTCTCTCTGTTATTCCTGTGCGTTACGAGAAACCAAATACTCCTGTTCTCTAAATTACCTGACCACTCGCATTTAGCAGGAAAAACGAAACTGAACGCAAACCAGAATAATCGAACTAACTTTAACATTGCAACATTGTCAAGTAATTTTTAATAAAATGCAACATTCGGCAGTTACATTTTGAGACTGAGCAGCCATGAATCTGCAATCGAGTAACCACGAACTGAAAAGGAAAACTTTACATGTGCAGTTAATAGTATCCGCTGCAGTCGTTGGTGACAACAATACTGGCGGTCGACGGAGTTCTGAAATGCGAATGGTTTACAACAAAAAGAAGACGTGTTCATAGATGCTGTACGCACAAATGGTGCTTCAGATACATTCATCGGCCCTCACTTCGAAAAGTTTTCTGCTACATTAATACTTAATTCTTTGTGTATGTTGCTGGAACAATCATACAATGAGCGTGTCATCTACACTTCCGTTTAACGAATAAGGTAAGTTTCTACTTTCTTGCTAGGAGTGACGATTTAAAACATTAATATCTGATGTGCTCAATTTACTGGAAAGCGGACTGGCATTATTTTTGTGCGCTGTGATCAATAATGTTCCTTGGTAAAACGAGTAGAGGTGCATTTTCAGTAATGTTAAAAAGCGTACGGAGTTGGGTGATGTATCACTATTCCAGAGATAGAGTTATAGATCTGAACATGAGCATTAAAATGCATAGTCTGTTCATCAGAAAAAGGAATAACCTTCAACGGTGCTGCCACGATGCGGATGAGGAAATCTCGTAACACTCATGTTTAGGCCATTTCGTGCCTCAGTAGGTCGTGATTACTCTTGTCGTTATGAATAGCCATTTGATATCATCCAAGATACAGGTATTCCAAACAGCCATTCTTACCCAGGTACGCCTCAGAAAACAATTTCGTAATTTGATTTTCGTAACAAAGCGGCATTAGCCGACGTATTTAAAGCATTTTGTGCTGCCGCGCCGCGCGTTCTCACGACTCCTCGATAGACCGCAATTTCCGTGCACATGCAAAATGGTTTCAAAGCAAAACGAAGAAATAATTTCGCCGCCCGGGGTGGCCGAGCGGTTCTAGGCGCTGCAGTCTGGAACCGCGGGACCGCTACGATTTTAGATTGTAGTTCAGTACCACTGCTTTAGCTGTTGTAACTTCCCATTTTCTCTTGTGCTCTCAGAATTCTATTTCCGATTTTCGGTGAGATGATTTCTGCACATGATAACAGAAAGATCCATCGACTCTACGGATCTTCAAGAAAAATGCATATACGCACGGTAACAAAATATGGTTCTAGTCCCTCTGTTCGACTAATAATGACTGCTGGGAAGACAGAGGTAGGCTGGTAAGCAGGGAGTGCTTGTGTGAGTGTGTGTGTGTGTGTGTTTGTGTGTGCGTATGAAAAAGTGAGAGAGAGAGAGAGAGAGAGAGAGAGAAACTAGGGCCGACCATCAGAAGCCCTAGAAGAAGTAACAATGTGACGTTACCATGGCGGAGCGTGCGAGAGATAACCGACGACTGGCAACTCAATATACCTATCCATGCTCTGTCGCTACAACAGAATTCTGCGTTAATAATTTTCGGTGGCAAGTACATGCACAACTAATAACTTGATTGCTAAGAGTAAAACACTCGATCATTCGTTTAAATACCCATAAAACATTAAAAATGTCGTAGAATCGGCACACAAATGCTGCTTAATACCGCAGGCACGTGTTAAAATAGGTCTGGCAGGGTTCTGTCGCGAAAATATTCTTGGTTTAAGAATACAATGCCGTCTCAAGCAATCATAACAGATTCTAATAAGTAGCATATCGATATCACCAGATCCCGATTGCGTATAGCTTCATTCCTCTGCCTTCCTCAACGGTCGCAGTTTACCTCAATGCTTAGGTTTTCTGATCTACAGAATCACATTTTTAATACATGTAGCTCTGAATATGATAAATCCTTTTACACTAGATAAAAAGTGATGTCTTATGTGCAGAAAACTCATAACGGCCACAGAACACATTCATTCATTTCAATGAGCATAACACGAACAGCACTCTACTGACCGTAGTGAAAAGCAACTGCTTATAGAGGATTTACTCACTTTACGGTGTTGCGTTGCCTTACAGAGCCCATGCTGGGAACTGCAGCTTTTCCGGGCCGAGAACACAGTGCTGCCGGGAGAGGCGGCGGAAGCACTCGCAAGTAACGAAGTGAAAACCACGGCGCAATCGCAAGCCGCACACCGCGTCATCCCAGTCACTGACGTCAGGTGGGAGCCGAGTCAACAAAACCGCAAATTAGGTCGCAAAAGGCAGAGGCGGGGACGAGAGAACGACCCGGGCCATGGGACGAGTTTGGCGAATGCTGCGCGCTGCGCAGTGGCGGCGGAGCCGAGCCGCTCGGTACGCCCGCCGCCAGGCCACTGGATGTTTTAATTCCTGGCGTGAAGAACAGGAGGCCCGCGCTGGGTTATCAACCGGGACCCTCGGGCTGCGCAGTTCCCGCGCCACTGCAGCCCGTCGTGTAATTTCACAATCGGATATCGAGTCGAAGTCGTTAGCGACATCCAGCAACAAACTCTTTCACCTTAATCTATATTTATATCCGGTGAATCCCATTTTTCTTCTTATACATAAGACGTATTTATAACAACAGCACAACATTGCTGATTCCATAGCCGCCTCACAATTCGTGTGAAACTGTGTTTTAGGATTCCTGTAAGAAACTCTTTTTTCGAATATTGAAACCAGCTAAATTCATCACCCCTATTTTGCTATCACGAACTGAGGATCTAAAACAACTAAAGATCATAACAGGACAATCGGTTTCATGGACGAAGAACTCGTTTGGCTAATTCAAAAACTCTATCAACTATGAACAAAGGGAGTTGTTGCGTAACATTCAAATTAAATTAAAAGATTTTAGAAAATCTGCATTTATTCAGCAGACGCTGGAGGCAATAACGTATTTTTTTTTACAACTGCAGGCCAAACGCATCAACTCAATATTACATAAATCATAATATTTAACTATCCCTAACTTTGAAAATATTACAGACTCGCAAAAACTAAGGCGAGTTTTAGAATGAGTACGAAAATCCCTTTTGCATGAGACACTTCGCACATCTATTCTCGGTCGTTTAAAATTCTTAAAAATGTCATTTAATTCGCTAACATGGCAGACAGTGTTGTGCAGATAATAGTGGACTCGAGTATGGTTGTTACCATATTGACGGACATTCACACAAATTTAATGTGCAACGAAAATAACTCTCTCACGTTAATGCTAACATAAAATAGCGCTACTCTTCAGAGTGATCAATTTTATTTATTATTGATATTTCGCTTTTGTGCTCTCAAATGCCTTAAACTACTGGAGAGATCTGATACACTTGAGAGAGACGACAAACAGTAGTACACAGTGAATTGATATGGTGGTAGATCGTGCAGACTCCACACTCTGTGATACCATTCAAAATATAAGTTTGCAACACAGCATAAACGGTTCCGATGTCAGTTGTTGCCGTGAAATTCCTATTTGAGTTGTTCACGTAATAAATACAAGTTTGATTTTTGCAAGAAAGAAAACAGCAACCCTGGCTGGTTGCTGTTTTCTTTACTGCGACAATCATCTTGTATTTTTTGTACACAGGCACGGTCCAAAAATGTCAGTTTCCCACAAAATAGCATACGTAATACATGTTGTGCTACGGAGATATGTTTTTATTAATCTGTATTTACATGGCTCATAATTACTAAAACCCGACAGTACACGTTCACTTTGGGACCACAAGTGACTATAGTCTTCTAATAATTTCCGGGTATGCAGCCGGATCCCGTCAACATTCTGCCACGATATTTCGGCCCAGAGACGTCCGGCCATCATCAGGTGAGTACACAACTACTGAAGAGCCCAGGTGCAGTCGCGGTATTTATACCGATTCTCGCGCACGTGTTGACATGCGCGGCATAGCCGAGTTGTACGTGCTGCCCTCGGTGGTGAAAGTAAAAGATCATCTAGTCATTGAGTATCGAATGACGCTGTCTATTCCGCTGTGAATGTATAATAGACAGCGTCATTCGATACTCAATGACTAGATGATCTTTTACTTTCACCACCGAGGGCAGCACGTACAACTCGGCTATGCCGCGCATGTCAACACGTGCGCGAGAATCGGTATAAATACCGCGACTGCACCTGGGCTCTTCAGTAGTTGTGTACTCACCTGATGATGGCCGGACGTCTCTGGGCCGAAATATCGTGGCAGAATGTCGACGGGATCCGGCTGCATACCCGGAAATTATTAGAAGAACAAATACGCCGGGAAAATTTCAGAAGTCACGACTATAGTCTTTCCAATTTATCACACGACATTGATGAAAGCCACAACTTGGATCTGTGGCAGGATTGAACGGTAGCTCAGACTTCTTTTTATCGACTCGGAAGCACAGGCAACGCCACGGCTGACGGGTCATATCCGCGCTTCCATGCGTCGCCCTGCCAATGGCTGGCGAGGCTGAATAACAAGCACCCTTCTGGAGAGGTGACTACAGGGAAACTACCACCTCTTTTTCAAATCCCTAGTTTCGATTTTTGGGATTTTTATATCAATCAATAAACGGCTACGTCATAGCTTCGTGAAGCAAGGAATAGCGATAAAAAAGTAGAACAATCGCATATGAGATGTCCATGAGTTATGTTGAACACTACGGCGCGATGCTATTCTCATTTAAAAAGAAACAAGCCGGGGACTGTAAAATGAAAATCGCTGAAGGGATGGTAATGCTACCGTCTACGGAAAAGGGTGCGGTCCATATAAAAGCCCTGAGACCCCAAAGTCGCCGCTGTAGGGACATGGGCGCACACCCACGTGACGACAGGGCGAACGGGTGCACGTTTCGACCGTCTACTGCACTCAGTCGCGCTGCAAACAGGGTACTAGAGGCTTCAAAAGCGAACAAGGGTGTAGTGCGTTTTCTTACAGCGAAAGGAGGGCGTGGCACGGAAATTCACCGAAGAATGACAAGTGTACCCAGGGCACTCCATGTCTGTTGCAGTTATAATGTTCAATCCGGTCTCTGTGGCAATGGCTGCCACCGTTGCTCGCCGGTCTTCAATAGTGAAGGCATTCACATACTGGAAAATGGTATCGACAAACCTGGGTGGTTCAGTCTGGAACCGCGTGACCGCTACGGTCATAGGTTCGAAACCTGCCTCGGGCATGGATGTGTGTGATGTCCTTAGGTTAATTAGGTTTAAGTAGTTCTAAGTTCTAGGGGACTGATGACCGCAGATGTTAAGTCCCATAGCGCTCAGAGCCATTTGAACTCAAAGCTGGGTGGCGTTCCAGATAATGGGTCTTCGGACAACGTCAGTCTTTCCTCGAATCGCCTATACCACACCTTGATCCTTGAAACAGACGTGCGTACTCTCGTACACTTGTGGCAATCTCTGATGAATCTCCGTTCCCCGCACTGCTTCCGCTGTCAGCAAACGCAGAACACCTCTTTTCTCTCCTTTGAACACTTCAGTTCTCTGTTTTCAACAGTACTCAGTGCAGTAGACGCTCGATGCGTTCATGTGCTCGCTCTGGGGTGAGTGTACGCCCACGTCCCTGGGGCATTAGCGATATGTAGGGACCACACCGCAATTGCATTACGATCCCTTTAGCGGTTTTCCTTTAACACCCTATCACGGATATGATAACTTGCTAATTCTCTGAAGTATATAGGAAAGTGCAACTTGGAAATAAAAAATTATAAGAGAACTTCATATTTCTCATTATAGTTCTAAGCGAACTTGATCCCCCGGCCCTTGCATAACCAGCTTGACATTCATTTAATTAAGCCATTATGCGACGCCTTTTAGTGGACCTTAGCTAACAAAGTCATCAAGACAAAGTTATCAGTGGAAAATAACATGAGTGGGAGGAGGAGGGATGAAAGTCGTAAATAATAATTACTGCAGTATTACACTGCGGTCCAAACAATTCCACAAACTAACCTTTCCGTTAAAATACAACAATGAATGGATTATAATTTTTTTGGCGAAATACATGAGTGCCATTTATTCACCCCACAATCAAAATTATGCAATTGTACATGCATCATTTTGTCCACTAACTTTCGAACTCTGAGCGTCGGTCGCAGGTATGCCAGTTCAGAGAACGTGGAAAAAAAAAAAAAAAAAAGCGAGCGTCAACGTGCTTCACTAGCTGATATCCCGTATATGCTTTTTCGGCGGTTTTAGCCATTTTGTCATTCTTGCATATTTTAAATACTGAAATAATTTCATTGTGAAACCAACATCTTTTAGTACCTCGAAGCTTACAAACGTACTTCACAATGAGAAACAATTGTTTAACACGTTTTAAAAGCTCGATAACGTGTGCAAGGTCCAGAATTTTATCGTCCGTTCATAAATCACTAAAAGAACTCCCTGCGGTATTTGGTCATAGTCAAAAGGGCAACTGCTGTCACCTGACGTTTCGCCTCTTTCTACTGATGACAGCTTCGATGTATCATTAAATCAGAGTTAGTCCGGAAGTCTTTCCGAAGTTTTTAACATGTTTAGGTTGCTTCAGCTCTCGAAGTGTCAGAAAAAGCCATTTCATCAAATTGCGCATCACATTCAACGGTCTCTTAGTTCCAAGACATGTTAGCTTACGCCGATATGACGACAGCTATCAGTTGTTGTAACTGATGATTACAAACGTAGAGCTCTACCTTGAAGATTATTAAGATGATGATGATGAATATGAGATGATGATGATGATCATCATCATCATCATCATTTTGCGTCTACTGCGCAGACTGTACAGCATTTGTCAGGAGTGTTACATACTACCGCTGTGGCTAAAGGAGAACGCACGTATTTGGTAACATAGCTATGTACTAAACCACTTTATTAAAAAACTACAGTTTTGTCGCCATGTTGAAATTCCACATAACAGTTCTTTCACTTAAACGGTAGCAAAAATTTTCTTATGAGCTTTCCATTCGTTAACTCTTCTGAATTCAGTGAGACAGGGAACTAGTCAGAACTGCCAGGCTGGCCAGTTTTCCAAAATACAACTTTTAAGCGAGTTAACTTTTCCACTGAATGCTATGCACCACGATACTTAACAGTACATCAATATTTCATCCGTTCACAATGCCCATTTTGGATTATGTCTCACATCATGTTTAGATGTCTGCATGTCTCCGGTAAGTTTTGTGACCAAATGTTTGATCAAACTGTTAACTATCTTTACCCGCAAAAAGTAAACAATAACAATATTAATAATAGTGAACCCTTTCTTAAACGCCTGAGGTCCTTTCCTCTTCTTCTGCTGTGAACAAGAGGTCGCTATTGCCGTGACGGCAGCGAATGCCGTCCGGCCAGCCCATCGGAGACGGGCATGGCGGACGGCGGCGAGGCGACCCTAGCGCGGGCGACATTCCCGTTTTCCATTTTCCTTCGCTTCTTACACGCTGCAGCGGATTAGCGGGCCGATCTTCGCATTTGTTACGATGTAGAAACTAGTGGGATCACGAAAAAAATATAAAAGTCTGTACATTCATAGTAGGTTCCTTTTTATAAATTAAACTTCAGCCAAAAGTCGGGATTCAGAGCCACGACGATCGTAAGTTAAAAGTTGTTATCTGCTGAGATTAATATTTTATTTAAGCCCTAGAAACATATTTTTTTCTACTATGAGTGCATGTTGTAGAAACATAGAGATAGTAGACTGCGTTTGTAATTATATTAGTGATGATTTTGCGCCCCCTGGAGATAACGCACAGCGACAAGATCGCAGTATTTTAAGCCTGAACCCACCCTAAACATTCTGATGCGTGATGTTTTATCGAAAACTGAGGTTTTGTAATTCTGATCACAATTAAGGCTCAATGAATGCGCTGACGATAAAACTAAAGCCCACACTTTCCGAGAAAGACTTTTAAGTTAAATGCACTTTCAGTTAAATGAGAGACGATACAGTGAGGAAAACAGTAGCAATTTCGCCGAACATAGCAAAACTAACATTCTCTGCAGCATATCGATTCTGGTGAAGAGCTAAGTGTCGAAAGGAATTACTTTTATTTTCGACCTGTGCGAAACAGAAACCGAGAGTGAGCGAAGGTTACACTTCACGTAAGTCGGTCATACTGAGTCGGGGTCAAAGGCGAATTTGTAAACAGAAATTAAAATAAAAGATAGGAATTTATCATGAATTTAAATTCTGTTGTTGTATCCTAATGACTTCAATGACAAACAACGCACTTTTTACACAAGCTACCAAATTTACCAACTTTAAATAAGAAGAGACAACAGTTAAATGCTCCGTGTTGTTGTAAATTAAGTATTTACTCGGCTTAAATGTGTTTCATAAAATTCAAATTCAAGAATTTATAATTAGCATTACACATTTTGAGAACGATACCGAAACAGTTCACTCTGCTTCGGTAAACAGAGTTAAAAATTGAAATTTACTACCCGTGAATACTGTTATCTCACAGAGAAAATCCTTTGAGGACTGCGTAAACATTTTCCGTCTCCTAAAGACGCAGTGTGGCATTTTTGCCAGACGCTGGCCATGCCGCAAACAGAGCGAAAGTGCGCCCGTCGCGTCACTAATGGCAACCCAAAAGCGCCTCAACTGTCTGCGTCCCAAATTTAGAGCATATTCGGCTAGCTGAGCGTGGCACCAGCGTGGCGGCTTACTCAGTATTGTTCTGATGTTTTCCAAAATAGCTGCGCGGTATATGTTTCGTTCGAATACATAACCTGAAATGGTGTTAAGTCATAAAATCTTTTTTTTCTGGTTTATCACCAAGAGGAATTCAATGAAAGTTGTCAAAGATGCAGAGAAGGTCTCCTCCTTTATCTTCAGCAGTTAAAAGGTTGGCAGCTGTAATCAAAAGAGGCCGTACATCTCCAGAAGACGACTCACGTGAAGGACAAGAGAAAGTGCAACCACAGAATAAAACACTGAGGAAGTGCGCAATACTGTGTTGGGCGATAGACGATTAACATAGTTGACCCCCGATGCATATTAAGAGAAGAGTATGGGTTACTGTGGAAAAAATTAACTATGGGTAAAAGTTTGCACAAAGTGGTCGGCGCATTTGTTCAGCGCTGACCACAAGCAAATGGAAACATCAATTTCTCAGCAATAATTGGAGCTTTTAAAAGAGAACTGAATTTTGTGTACCGAACTGTTTGGTTGAGACATGGGCCCACCACGATGTATCCCAAACGAAATTCTCCCGCAATATAGCTTTGCGTTTTTTTCTTTATACTGAAGGGGTGGGTTTGTTTCCTTTGATGCAAAAAGGCTTCTTCGTGATTGTTTTTCAAAGATTAAAAACCAACTGGTGATATATCATGCATGTCTACTGGACGAACTGGATGAAAAAACACGTGGGAGGATGTCTGCATTTTAAAGGAAAACGCAGGATAAACAAAATAGCCACAAAAGAGCTCGTGCAATTGTAAAATCAGATAATTGAAGCACAAATTGTTGGAGCACACATCCTATTCGGCAGCTTCTGATGCCACTTATTTCCAGATTTACAGAAATTTTTGATTGGCGTTACGTATCGCGTGAAAAAAATGGAACTACATCGAAAAATAAGTGCATTAATTTTCCCCTAAAAACAATACTTACACGTCATACAAGGAATATTTCCTCTTGCCCTTGTATAGCCTAAGTTAATACGATCGATCATAAAGCTAATGAAATCTGAATATCACTTAACTTCTGTGGAAGAACTGATAGCAACTAAATTCTGGTCGTTGTCCTTCGTAACATAATAGGAAAGCTACAATCGCTCATCTCATATTTCACAGACCTACCATCGAAACAAAATTCTACTACGCTTCCTCCTGTTTCAGACTACAACCATTCGTTTATCCGAAAATGGTAATTGAAGCAGTTGTTTGCAACTTGACAGCGAACACCAAATATCCGCCAAAACGCAGGAAGGAATCTTGGAAGCTGACAAATATATTATGTAGCTCTTACGCACCTTTACAAGACGCATGGACAAGTGTCATAATGAAAAGGTTTCTGATGACTAGTCCCCCAAAGGCTAAAACAGAAAGCCATAATTCAAAGAAATTGCCAGAACGTAGCTAACCGACGTTCCATTTCGTCACAGAACTCTTGTTTTATGACAGTTGTATATCGATGTCGTCTGCTTGTTTGCCACAGTGCATACTGACAGAATGACAGGCACATGGTGGGGGCGCTTGGTTTACATGTTGGACAACTGCGTGTTTCTTCCAAGTTTCAGAGACCAGCTGTCAAACGAAAAACGGCAGTAAAATATCTCGTGTCATTGGAAAGTCAAATCGACAATATAGACAGATTCATCATGTCCCACGAGAAAGTGTGATTCAATACATTCCGCTGCTCTTGCTATGCGCAGCACTGCCGCCTACATTCACCAACACACAAAGGATAAACCAAGAACGACATCTGGATGACGAAATGAATGCTGAAGATTATTTTTGCACTGGCTTTTTTATTATTACATTAACACAAACGGGCAGTATTTTGGCAGAGTGGTTTCTCATTTGGTAAAATCTGTTAACAGTACTTAGTAACATATACCTGACATTCGAGGGAAAAACATCTCCGGAGCTTAATCAACTAACAAATCTTCTGTTAGTTACGAAATCATAACAATAGCTAATGGAAACTGTTTGTCTTCGAGAATCCAAGTTATTGTACAGAAGTTAAACAGGGATTATTAAAAACGTCGATATAAAAGCAAGGAAAGTCAAAACACGACATATGACAGTCCGGAAATCTTCGTTAAGGGTTTTTCAACCACTGAAAGAAAATAACACAATAGATTGGACCTTTCAATGTTTTGTCCAGCCGCTCCGGTCAGTCGGAAGCTCACACCATCCATGCTTCCTACGGCAGCCATGAACTAACGTCCAACATTTATACACTCCCTCTTCCACCTACAGTCTTGTTGGCTCATGAGCGGTTCGTGCAGAGCGAAGAGCTGGCCGACATAGTCCTTTGCAAAGAGAAACCTTCTGTATTGAGTGTTTCTCCGTATGAAACACGTAGAGCACAAAAGCAAAGCCGCAAACGAGCATCTTGTTAAACAATTCAAACCTTACGCCTGGCACAATGTTTCACGTATTTCTGCGGTGTTGGAAAGTGGAGGAGGGGTGGCCAGATGAAGCTAGTTTGTTAAACATGCCAAAATGACTACTTGACGACTACTCTCATACAGGTGCCCATGTTTGCGGTAGGGAGAAGCACGCACGTTCAACCTCTCATGGAGTGTTAGCGTTTCCTAAACGATCACGGCGGCAAGCATACGGTAAGTAAGTGTCTAATAGACGACTACCTTCTATACGTACTGAAGTGTTTCTATCAAAACAAATAACAGCAAAACCTTTTGAAAGATGATCGTATCACGTCTGTACAACTGTCAAAGATATTACTTACTAGTGCAAAATTAATCAAAGTGCACAAAAAATTTAAATTCTTTATTCCTTCTTGAACTCATTAACATTCAGATGAAAGGGCAGATGAAGTTGTTATTTTGACAATGTATTCTTCGGAAAAAAGTCATGAAAAGCGAATCCTTCGAGCACATGCTGAACAAATCCTAGCACGGCGAGCAGAAGTATACCAGACGACTGCGGCGGGCTGAACGTGTGCAGTACGTGCACGGCCACACGCACCATTGTGAATTGTGGCGCCAGTCGGCGGCGGCAGCTGGCTGCGGGCGACAGAGGGCACTTTGTGCGGGCACTGGCGCTATCTATTGGGGTCACAACACGCGCTCACACACAGGCAAGCGGCCGGGATATTCCGGGAACGTCGGGCTCCCGTATCACCAAAGCCTTCTCCACAGACGCCTACGGTGCTGGCGCCGTATGTTATTCATGCTTGTTTATCGAGATGTCCTCGCGTCTCAGTGGTAGGTCTCAATACGTACGTCGAAATCGGCCGACTTCGACACTGATAAGAAATACGCAATGGTGACTATATACAGCGAGTGTCACACACAATGACTTGAAGCCTTGCCATCCTGGCTACATTGAGAATCCATTTGCGTCCTCACTTTTTGTTCTGTTGCGCACAATACCATTTTATTTACGTGTGCAGTCTACACTACAGCAGTGCATGAGGCATGGATTTCGCAAAAGAACTAAGAGCTAAATGTCTCAAACGGCTTGCGATACATAAGCATAGTGTGAGGGAGAAAGAAGAGAACGGCACGGGAACATGGTAGAAATATAATAGCCTGCTTCAAGTAAGAGAAAAATTCAACTTTATCTCGAACCATCTCTGAGTGGCTGATGTTGATTTCTTGTGTTTCGTTGAACCTTCAGATACTTTTGTCCTATTTATCCATTTTGCTGAAACTGGCCTTTCAGCCTCCGTTAAGCTCTAAAAGTTTGACGCAACACTAGCATGACAAAGCTTTCGGATAGCTTTGATGTAATGTTGTCGGCAGACGATAAAATTCCACTACTCAGGATTTTAGACAAATCCTGACGGGCTACAAGCAAAGTTCTAACCTAATGTTACCCCGAACACCTCAGAACTTATGCAGGAGCTTATCTTGATTAAAGAAACACGTAAGTATAGATAACACGTTCAAGTGATTTAAATGGAACCTGCTGCCTCGAAAACCTCGACTATCCGAATGATTAAAAAAAAAAAAATTAAGCAACAGTAAATCCATTCTCACCCCTGAAGTGTTCCGTGATATACCAGTTCTAATTAGAGTCAAAGAACAGAAGCAGTAAAAAGTAAATGGCAAGTAGCACCGCAAAAACTTTAAGCTCAGTGCTTTACGGTGCTCTCATCTAGCTGGTACTGCCAGAAAAATAGGGACGTTTTCGATGAAGAAAGAAACGAAACCGAAAATGAAGGACATGAACCGCTACCAAATGTATCAAGACGGCCTGTCATTGCCCGAGGGTTCAGTTGGACGTTGATTATTTAAAATGAAACGCTTTCTTCTTCTATGCTCAGTGAACAGTGAACACACTACCCGGTCTTCGTACTCAGTACTGGCCTCCAGGAAAGCGAATCATGTTAGTGTATAACCAATGACATGCAAAGGCAGGCGTAACACACGACCACCGATTCCTCCTGCGAGTAACCAAATAAATCTCTCTTCAGAGGCTGGCTGGTTTTACACCCACTGGAATGTCGATACGCGTTACGCGACAAATGCTTCTGCAACAGCCTAACGAAGAGGAAATATCAGTGCATTTTAATGTCTCATTGAGGTGAAGTAAATTAGACCCCGTGCGTGAACTCATTTGCCCATGGATGTGGGAGAAGATCGGTGGCGACCCTACGCTACAACGTGATAACGGACTGCATTTTGAGCTCTTCTTTCCTGATTTTAAACCACAGCAACACATGTTTAGGAAATCTGCGAAGGAAGGTTACACAGTTATTATCTAGCAACTATGCTCACCTTTTTGTTACACTACACCGAAAACTTCAATTCATAACCACATACAGCATCCCGATACAGATATTTACTTATTACGAATGGAGGAAGTGTAGATGTTCTGGCACAACATACGCACTGGGAAACGCTGTCACGACTGGAGTGTTAGAGGTATTCGGGGCAGAGCCATCGACAATTATTTTTGTTGGGCTTTCTTCATATCTTTACAGCTCAGCTTCATTTTTCGCTTTCCATTTTTACTCGGAACTGAAAACACACTATTACGTTTTATGCTTAGAGGCAGATAGCAATATGAAGAACCCGAAAGAAAGAATACAAATATAAAACAAGTTTCTACCACCAGTACATTCTAGAAGTAATGGACTTCCTGCAGTTTTGAGGATGAGTAGGCTGCTTAGATCAAACTAAGGAGATGGAAACAACTTCCACATATGACCAAGTCATGACAGAAAGCAACATGGGGTCGTTAGCACAGTGTCCTCAGACCACAGTGCAAAGTCAAAATTTTTGTGGCTTAATCCAAAACAGAAGAGTACCACTTGATTATTCGGAGCATCACGCCTTCCCCTCAACCTCGTAGTACAATATCCGACGAAGGACGACTTCTTTCAGCATTGATCTTAAACAACAGTACGGTAATAAAACGCAAAGTGAAAACAGGCTCTAGCAATTCTTTTAGTCCCTCGTGTGTCCAGTCTTGTGATGATACTGCTTAAACGTGCACGCGTGTGTCAATGTTAGCAGGGAGGTGAGTCCAGCAGACAGTCGCTTTTGTGCCCGTTGGCACTTTCGCAAGCTGGACCTGTGCGTCCGAAGTGTAACTGGTCAGTTTAAGGGATGAGGATGCCACGAAGGACAGGCTAGGTCTGGAAGCTATTGGAACTACGTTATGTCCACCACTTCTCTTTTCCCGTCACTGTTTGTATATCGTATTCGGAGAGGGGAATAGGAATTTTAAAAGACTACTCGTAATGTACAAACTTCGAGATATGTTCACAAGCACAGCGTACACAAGCTGCACTATCCCGTTCACAATTGGAGACAGCACATATTAGACAACTGCACAGAGAACACATTTATTATTACCTCTATTACACATGTGGCTGTATGTATCGTTTGCTCTGATACAAAAAGAATCTAACTACATCCGAAGCAAAATACGATCCAGTCCTGCCCTTCAGGCCAGGCACACACTTACCTCGACTGGATTAGCATGTGGATGTAATAACTACATATAGAGTATAGCGTCGGGTTTGCGCTGTTAATGACAAAGTGAAAGGTACCAAATGACTCCAGTGCAATTAAACAGTCTGCTCCATTTAAAGAGCAGCAAGTAGGTCGCCGACATCAGCCTCCACCCGTCGGATGGATAAACATCAGCGGAGTCAGATGCCCTCACGTCACTCCTTCTTATGACATTGGTGCACAGACTGTTAATCGTGAACTTTTGCTTCCCATACTGTTGCTGTGTTCCTGTGACAGACGCATCTATCAAGCTCGATATATTTAACTTCTTCCACAACACTCATGAATATTTACACTTGGATTTTTGTTTTATTTCACGTGTAACTGCATTTTGATTCTGTCGAACACAACAGTTAGAGGCAGAAAACAAGTAAACCGGAAGTATGGTCTATCAGAGTTCACAAAGTGCTTTTTAAGTCTATGTTTGTTTAAAAGTACTAAGACGCACTATTTCCAAATTTCATAGTGTAGTTTTAAAGGAATACTTTCCAGATATTTGAAATGTTCAAAATGGCTCTCAGCACAATGGGACTTAACATCTATGGTCATCAGTCCCCTAGAACTTAGAACTACTTAAACCTAACTAACCTAAGGACAGCACACAACACCCAGTCATCACTTTTGAAATGTGTTTCATAACAGGTCGTCCGGTAATATTTACCCGAAACATTGATCGCGACTCAAAACAATGGTTCAAATGGCTCTGAGCACTATGGGACGTAACATCTGAGGTCATCAGTCTCCTAGACCTAGAACTACATGTGTTGCTGTGGTTTAAAATCAGGAAAGAAGAGCTCAAAATGCAGTCCGTTATCACGACTGTAGCGTTCCGTTGTGCATTAACACGGTCGCCACCGATCTTCTCCCACATCCATGGGCAAATGAGTTCACGCACGGGTTCTAATTTACTTCACCTCAATGAGACATTAACTAACCTAAAGATATCACACACATCCACGCCTTAGACAGGATTCGAATCTGCGACCGTAGCAGCAGCGCGGTTCCGGACTGAAACACCTAGAACCGCTCGGCCACAGCGGCCGCCTGATCGTGACTCTTTTGAACAGTACAATGATGTGCAAAACCTACGGACGAAGTGAAGTGCACATGCTATGTCACTGCCTACTAACATAGCTTAATGAAACTTAGATCGTACAAAGAAAGAACTGGTACAGTATAGGGGAGAGGTAAAAAAACACGTCACGAGGCAAGCAGCAACGACATTCTTATTCAAAGACAATAATTACGCCAAAGATTTATGATGCCCCCTGGACATTGCTGAAAGAACATGATTCTTAATAGTGTGTGTGGTCACAACGGACGGCGATGCGTGCTCTGCAACGTGCTCGCATGCTGGCCACGATGTTCTCGTGGTAGGGCGTTCCGTTCCTCCATCAACCTGCATGTGGACGTGATGCAGTACGCCTGCCTAACGCATTACGTACGTACTCGATGCCAATTTAAGTCTGGGAAAAGGCCTTTTTCCTCTCTTTTCAAGACCTCCTCCACCCGCGCATATCGATGCAGTCGTCATTGCTGTCTATAAAAATAAATTCAGGACCAAATGCGCCCCTAAAAATACGCACATGGAGAAGAAGTATAGTGTCACAATAACATTAACCGTTGAGTGAACCGAGCTCAAAGATTTGGACGTCAGTATGTCCACGCAAGATTATACTTCCCTACACCATGACACATGGACCACCAAGACGATCACGTTCGACAATGCTGCGCGTACCCTCGTATGGCGAGGGGTGGGAATACGTATTGCGCCCAGGAACGTTGTCGAACATGACCGGTTTCGTGGTTGAGGTATTATGGCGTGGGGAAGCATAATGCTGCATGGGAATAATGGTCTGTAAATCTAGGAACACGGTACACACACCGGTCAATATTACTATGACGCTGTACTCTTTCCTCGCGTGCATATTTTGTGCGGTGCATTCACCCCTAACTTCATTTTTATGGATGACACTGCATCGAAGAGTGCATACGGAGGAGCTCTTCGAACGAGAGAATGTTCGGCGAATGGAGTGGTGTGCACGTTCCCCCGACTTAAATGCTACCGAGCAGGTGAGAGTGTTGGGGAGAGGTATTGCAGTGCCTCAGCATGATAATGTCAGATGCTCGACCGTGTGTGTGTGTGTGTGTGTGTGTGTGTGTGTGTGTGTGTGTGTGTGTGTGTGTGTGTGTGTGTTCCTCTCACGTCTCTGCTATGATTGATCCTCTGATTTACTGTAGACTTAGCAACTCAGATACTGGCTCATGAACGAATGTAGGAATGTGCTTTAGTGTTAGAAGATTGGATCGTGAATGGAGGAATGAATGAGGAATGTGATCTCCACGGACAACTCTACAGGAAGTTTGCAGAATGATTTTCGTCGCACATCCAACTGTCGGAGGAATGGAATGCCCTCACAACAATTTCTTTACAATCCTGTGGCCAACATGCGAGCATGATGCAGAGCTTGCAACGCAATCCGTGATGATCAGATACACTATTAATGACCATGTTCCGCCTTTTTCAATGTCCAGCGTACTATCATGACTTCGCATATTAATATGCTTTGAATAAAAGTGTCATTTCTGTTCGTCTGACTGGGCATTCCTTTCAATTACCTTCTGCACTATACTGCAGCAGTTCTTTCTATGAATTATCCAAGTTCCATATTACGAGGAAAAGACAAATGATGCGAAAGTTACTTTGGTCCTTACGTTTTGTACGTCATTGCATATATTGCTGAGCTACGTAGCTGATACACCTATTTATGAAAACAAATGGTTTGGTCCTTAGACGCAAAGAACATTCCCACAACATAAACGTTCGCGAATGACTGTAGTGACACCACCTTTCCTAAAGCCAAAATTGAAGAATTCTGCCGGGAACGTCTAGTATTCTCCATAGCGATCACCAAGTAACTCTGCTGTTCGATTTAGAGCTGTGCATCTGTGTGTTGGTCCCGCTTTTCTTGTTTCCTTATCTGGATCAAGAGCCTTTGATTACTTTCAGTTATGGATTTGCTTTTTGCAATGAGCGTCAAAGGTAAAGAATCCCTAGCGCCAATTTGTGATATAGTGTGAAACATTAGCTTGTATTTTTGCTGTCGGAATTGAAGATAATGTACTAAGGAATGTGAACGAGGCGATGTTTATCCTCTCTGCACAAAAATGGAAAACGAAGATTGAGCAATCGTTGTAAGTATGCCATTATCTTTCCTAAAGCGAAAATTAAAGAATTCTGCTGAGAACGTCTAGCATTCTTCATAGATCACATTCTTCATAGTGATCACCAAGTAACTTTCTCTCGCTCATTAGTATCTCCGCAGTGTTAAATCCATAGCGTTGTAAACACAGTGTAGTCCTTCGTGTAATTTAAAACGTAATGCGCCAAAGATGCCTCTTGCAACCTGCAGATTCCTAGGACTCACTGATTTTTGAACTACGTACCTTTTTAAGTCTTTGGCGATGGTTCATATTGAGCCAGTAGAAGAGCGATCATGAGTGTTCGCACCACAACAGTCTGATATCTGCCATTAACTGCACGAGGAAATGCACTGGCGTTTGTCAGGCAATTGTCGGCGGAACAGCAGTTTCGCGACGAACCGCGTATCACCGACTCACAAAACGCGTATCATCGACTCAGAACAGTTGATAATGTATGTGTGCGTGCGCGTGCGTGTTCCCATCACGTCACTGGCTCATGAACGAATGTAAGAAGGTGCTCTAGTCTTAGGACATTGGATCTTGAATAGAGGAATGAATGAGGAATTTGTTCTCCGCAGATAAATCTATTGGAAGTTTGCAGAATGATTTTCGTCGCACATTTATCTGGGAGGGAAAATACCAGCCGAAGATATCAGAGGATCGCTGTGGAAAGAGAACAGTTTGGGGTACTGATGGTGCTGGCGGCGGTGAAGCCTTTGTGTGGGAAGGCACCATGATGTAAGGGGATACGAAGCTCCCCATCTTGATGGTCGCTGCACACGGTTAACGAAAGAGCACAGATATTCGATACCGTAACAACACACGCGGCCGTTTGCAGATAAAGGACAATAATACTCGACCACATCGGGCTGCGCTGGTGGATGAAGGTGTCGCGTGTGAACATACCCACCGGATGCACTGTCCAGGGATGTCTCTGGATTTGAAGCCTATAGTGAGTCTCCTGGAAAGCACTGTGGGAGATTAACTGCAGCCAGCCAGCTACTTTACTTTCTTTTGGAGAGGTGTAGCTTCGATTTGAAAAATTTTCTAGTAACATGATTTGAACATGTCAAATGTCACAGGCTATCATTAACCTTATCCTAGCTCAATAACTCTTCCGATAACCTGTTCAGGAAATATGTTTAACTTTTAGACGCTATGTAGGGAAGCTTGCTTTCTTGCTCAAAAGGATATTTAGTTGGTTAATAATGCTGTAGCTAACACATTTGTTCCTTCGTATTTGTAAACATGCTATAAAGTGGATTTGTGGACGAAAGGCAGCGATGCATAATAATTTAAATGGGTTTATTCGATGGTGTCTTGGTAAAGTCAGCGACGCTGTGACATACTGCTGCCGGGAAGAAAAAATCGAAAGTTGTTAATTTTCATGGGGGAAGACATGTGAAACTAGTTATCAGTCGCGGAATCTACAGCAGCGAAGTCTTAGTTCTCCACAGTGATCATCAGAATTGTGCGTTCCCCTGTTTCTCCGACCTCCTCCTCCTTTCAGTTGCTGAAGTATGACCAACACCACTTTGTCTTCATTGCTTTGGCATCATACTAGCCCTCTCTGTATGTGTTAATACATTTGTTATACCGCTTGATTATAAAGTCAAGAATGTACATAAAACGAAACGCAAATTTAACGGTTTGCCTGCGCCCCTCAGATATCCTACCGACGATTAGTATGTTATGCACGCTGAATCAAATCCCATATTGTCAGTAAGGATTACAGCGACCGCCGACACGCATAACTTCTGTGGAAATGCCGTCCTTAATTTCGTTTGTTTTCACATGTGACTGGAACACTGGTAAAAATCACTGCAAGAATAATTGGGGCGAAAGGAATGGAAATGAAAAGGGGTGGAAAAGAGAAAGGAAGGAAGTAATAATTTCCAGGCGCACAGCGCATTGCGGCAATGCAACTGTGAGGGCTGAAAATTAATGCTGGACTGGGACTCGAACCTTCCCTAGAACGGTTGCCTTAGCGCCCTCGGCCATCCGGACACATTTTCCGCATGAGCCAAATTCCCAGCTTCCCACTCGCCGCACTGCAACGACACCCGTCCATTAACCCCCTACTAACAGGTTTCTGATTTCTGTAGGAGTTCGGACGTTGGTTGTGCATCCGCACTGTCACTTTTTCAAACTGAGGTCGCGTCTATGGGTATTTAGACATGAGTGATGTCTGTTCTGTGGCACATGTTCGACAAAAGACACACCACTCATATCTATAAAAGTCACTGCTCCTGGGTGTGACGGCTGGCAAGAGAGCAATCCCTTCACAACATATTCTTGTACTTACATGAAACTTTCTATAAAGCGTACGCAAATGGGACATCACGCAGAAAAGTCCTGGTGGGGTAGAGTGACACGAAACGCTTCAACCTTAATGTACTTCAGGAAAAACCTCATGATATAAACTGCTCAAAACAATTTGCAACGTCCTCATGACTTGCTTGGTTTAAACTGGAAACCTCTGACCACAGCCGGCCGCGGTGGTCTAGCGGTTCTAGGCGCTCAGTTCGGAACCGCGCGACTGCTACGGTCGCAGGTTCGAATCCTGCCTCGGGCATGGATGTGTGTGATGTCCTTAGGTTAGTTAGGTTTAAGTAGTTCTAAGTTCTAGGGGACTAATGACCACAGATGTTAAGTCCCATAATGCTCAGAGCCATTTGAACCTCTGACCACAGGGATGCAATACGTGCCGCATCACGTGCGATCGATGTAAAAGTGAACCTGCAGTTCAGAAGAACGGGCTGTCTCTCCAATCTTGGACGGGGCAATGCGGCTTGGATGCACTATTCACTATTCTGTCTGTAAACAAGGTTCGACAGGTCGTTTCGAGCTTAAAACGAACTCGCATTTTCACTTTACAGAGAATACGGATTTCGGCACGGAGATTGTCCGCCATATTGGCTTGCACCGCAGCTGTATAATTCGAATAACCAACTTCTTCCACGAGGCAGAGAACATCGAAGATCTACCACATAGCGATCGCTTGCAGTCATGAACACCAGCTGAAGACAGCTACCTAGTAATTATTGCTAGCAGGTCCACCGAATGGAATGCAACACAACTACTTATTGATTTTTTGGATGTCTGCGTCGACCCAGAGAGTACGCAACCGTCTCTACACCATAAATTTGGCCTCTGGGTGTCCATTACTACCAACAGCACAACAATGCCCCCGTCTCTTTGCCGACACCGCAGTGCTCGAAAAGGGTGGGCAAGAGAATTCCTGGGATGGAATCGGGTTGTCTTCGGCGACGAGTGCGCGATTTGACTGGCACCTGATGATCTGTCATAGAAAAGTGTGAAAGCGGTCTGTACAATGTACGTCTCAGGTATGCAATCCCACGGGTTTGACAGGAAGGTGAATCAGTCATGTTTTGGGTCGGTATAAGGTACGGAAGTCTGACTGGGTTCATCGCTGTCGAGGATCATGGGTAACTAGAAGGCAGTACTGTATCTGGGCCGGCCGGTGTGGCCGTGCGGTTCTAGGTGCTTCAGTCTGGAACCGCGTGACCGCTACGGTCGCAGGTTCGAATCCTACCTCGGGCATGGATGTGTGTGATGTCCTTAGGTTAGTTAGGTTTAAGTAGTTCTAAGTTCTAGGTGACTGATGACCACAGATGTTAAGTCCCATAGTGCTCAGAGCCATTTTTGAACTGTATCTGGACGAGATCTTTCAATACTTTGTTCGAGCAACACCCATCTCAAGAACATTTTCCTCCAATCGCCAGGAATCAATGGAAATGAACGGCCTTCGTTATCTGCTGAATGAACGTGACCTAGCGTGTTTGGGATTAACTGATACTCGGGCTGCGTCGTCTTAGGAACTCTCTTCAACAACTGGGTGACCACAGGATGGCCGTCGTCTAAGAGAATGTCAGTTTGTCTCACCCTTTTTGTAGACGCCGTGCCAACGATGCTCCAACTACGCTACAATGCCTGGGGTGGAGAAACACGATATCTAAGGTTACCAAGCTGTAATTACTCAGTACATCTTCGAATAAGTTTCATGCTGCATTTATAGATCTTTTCCCATCGACTTTAAGCCTATGCACATTCACAGGCGGTTGAAAACTTTTCCGAGCAAATTATACGACGCATTTGTTAATGACTGTATCTCCGAAGTCTTTCCATGGCCAGTAGACCCATCAGATCGCCAAAACCAAAACAGTTCTGTTTCCAATCCTCTGAACGGGTTTATTAATCAGTGTGGTTCCAAAACCAAATTGTATTTCTTCACAAGGCGTTGCAGAGCAGCATTCAGTATCAATTGTTAATGATGAATGTCACTTTTAGTTGGTTCTTTAGCGGAAGAGGATGTGACCAGCTGACGGTATAACTAGTGTATTAGCTACTCTGAGCTTAATTTGAATCGCAAATACATCATGACGACTAGTTTTTAGTTTTCTGTATATATCATGCATTACATCTGTACATTGCGATAATTAATTTGGTATTCCTTTTGGGGAGCTACAGAACAGCAAAGCACTTACTAGAATTACAGTCGCATATAATAAAAGTAAACTATTTGGTCAGTACAAAAGAAAAGCCTATTTCAAACGAAATGGAATTGCTGCATACACGCAAAGTAGATCCTCGACTGAGCTTGTTCTGTAACAACGAGCACAACGGTAACAAGCTCTAAAGTTCTTTCATTTGTCGACTGTATCGTTAAGGACAGGCAAATGCTCACTCTGGTACAATTTGGACATTTCCAAATTAAACGGTGACAATTATCGAACTATACGAAATAAAATCGTCATAAATTCTGAACAGTCTGCGTTAGGAGGTTCAAACTGCACGGTTGTCCGCTCGACACGATGGGAATTAGTACTAGCATGGTTGGTACGATTCAGCGACGAAGCCGACTTTCATTTGAATGAGTTGGTCAATAACCAAAATTGGTGCATTTGGGGGACTGAGAATCCGCATTTCCCGATCGAGAGGTCTCTTCATCCTCATCGGATAACTGTGCGGTGTGCAATGCCCAGTGATGGAATAATGGGTGCGATATTCCTTGGTGGCACGATGACTACGGAATTGCACGTGAAGGTTTCGGAAGATAATTTCATCCCCATTATCCAAAGTGACCCTGATATCGACAAGGTGTGATTCATGCAAGGCGGAGCTCGACCCCATCGAAGCAGGAGAGTGAAGTCCTTGAGGAGCACTTTCGGGACCGCATTCTGGCTCTGGGGTACCCAGAGGCCACTGGCTTGGATCTCGATTGCCCGCTATACTCTCCGGATCTGAACACATCCGACTTCTTTTCATGGGCTACGTTAAAGACAAAATGTTCAGCAATAGCCCCAAAACCATTGATGAGCTCGAAACAGCCAATCAGGAGGTCAACGACAGCATCGATGCTCCGACACTCCCGAGGGTCATGCCGAATACCGGTATCCGTCTGTGCTACATCGTCGCCAATGATGCCAGGCATATCGAACGTGACACAACCTAAATCCGAATATCTGTAGTCACGTTTACATGTTGAATGAAGGGGGTGCACGCAGTAGTTTGTAACCAGTTTACTTTTTTTTTTAATATAGTTCAATAATTGTCACCCAGTGAGTGGTTGTACCTCCATGCAGCTATCAGTTTTTTTGCTTTGGTTTCATGCTTTGTCTTGTTACCAACCATCCAACTTCTTTATCATGCAGAGACGGCTGTCAATCTATGAAACCTTCTTTATACCTTTAATAAAGCGTTAAGAAGCAGCTGGAATGATTAGAGGTGTACAGGCCGCAATGCTTGTTTCCATCACAAAGCGAAAATCGTTTTTACTTACCAGAAATCCATGTTACCTGATGAAAAACGACTTTAATCTGTTACGCCTTTCGTGAAAGTCTGAAATTGAGACTGATTTCACGTTACTTCTAACGACGCATTTTACCCGAGAATCTTTGCTGGACCAGAATAACGTTTCTGTGATGAACATCTTAATATGGTTGCCCAAGAACGAACTCTCATCTCTTATCAGTGATGGATCTACATGATGAGCACTCTCACTTAGGTATTCTCTCGCACTATGGTCCCGGTGTCTTTATCTCCAGCTCCACTTCCAACTGGCTGGACGGTTCTCTCTATACAGGTGCAAGCTGAGATCCACTCTGTAGAGAAAACCGAGACTTGTCCCAAAGACGACCCCCGCCACTCTGGCCCTCACAGAAGCTCCCTTCTATGACGCTTGATTGGGTTGTACATGGGTCACAGGAGAAGCCACACTCAACATCTCCGATTTACCCTACGTTTTCTGATACGCCTTCCTCCTTTCCCACTCATCAAGAGGTGCCTGGAGGAATACAACATTGTGTGGAGTGGATGGCCTGTTACCTAGCTCAACAGGAGACTAACCTGCCCTCTTCGCCACGGTATTTTGAAAGACATTTCTACTTCATTTTTAATATTAGGATACACGTCACACTCCTTGATTTTCACATATTTTCACGTGCACGCAACTTTATTTTGCTTCATAATTTGGGCATCACGTTATGGTGTGTACTGTTCGAAGAACATGTAGTTTCGTCTGCTTGGTTTCTTATCCGTTCCATCATTTATATATTTGAAATGCAAAGTTTTGTTAGAATTCAGTTATTGTGTTAACCCCGATTTAATTTTTTATGCTTCCAACTTTATTTACTCTGCCAAAACTATGTATGAAAATTGACACTCACTGTTGTAAATTATACAAAAGTGTAATGATAAGACGAAACACGAATCCAGTGACAGATTTGACAGGAACCTCACGTAATCTGCATACAGCGGTTAGCCTCATAACATCCGTTTGATGTACTGAACAAGTTACACATAAATACAGAAACAATTTAACGTACTGATTAGTAAGGATATGGTAAGGTCCCTCCGACTAAACTGAACTGCTTGAATTCGTGACTGGACTACAAGCTAGATGGAAAAATATTTCCAATGACATGAAGCGACATGGCGAAAATCAGGAACACACCAATCTGACATAACTTCGCTCATTTAACGGAATGCATCTGCACAAAACCGTGTGAAACATGCCAGAGGTTGAGACTTTGAGAGTCATATACGGGACGAGCAGTTCAGTCCCCGTCCCACCACACTCGTTTAGGTCTTCCTCAAAATGAAGGAGAATGATTGTGTTTTTCTAAGAACAGATCACGGCCATCACCCACTCCATTCTTCAACCGACGTGGCGCTCGATTTCTAATGACCTCGCTTCCCACCCTTTTTTTTCTCTTTTGCTGCAACAGAGCTAGAAAACTGAGCGTAATTGACATTCCCTGAGACAGTTGCCCTGCTTTCCACCTACGGAGAGTTGCCGGTCCCTGACAGCGACGTGCCCGGCCACGCACCCACGAGGCGCGGCTCAGAGACGCCACAGGATCGCCGGGGCAAAAACCGCTGCATGCTGCGGTGCGGCCGCAGCCGGCTGGCAGCGAGCGGTGCTAACTACCCTGGAGGCCCCTGGCCCCAACTTTCAATTTGGCACACATTATAATGCGGCGGGTCCGGCCCGCCAGCCGCCACTTCTCACAGTCGGCGGGCCGCGCCGACGCTGCTTTCGCGCCTTCCTTCGCAGCCGCTCGGCAGTCGGACCGCCCCGTTGTGTGTTTCGAGTACTCTGCTGAGCCTCCGTGATGAAAAAGCTGCCAAAACGCGGTTCAAATTACTGCAAGCGAAGAGTCTGGCAATAAAGCCGACTCGACAGAGCGCACCGACGGCCGATATCCGATGCGGTAGATTACTTCGGCCTTTTATTCCTCGCATCTTTCCATACAGTCAATTCAGATCCCCTTACAAGTTCACCTTTACAGGAAAAAAGCTTCATCTCATGGCGGAGAGCTGACACTCGTGATATTTCCGACGGCTGACATAATTCCTCCGTGATCTGAAGCCTTTCAGTGGTTATCCTTTCCTTTGTGCGGATGTATCACGAACATATTCACACTGAATTGACAAAGACATTTATCTACATTATACTTTGTACGTAGTGATTCACTTCCAGAGATTTGGGTTTGTTATGTATTGGATAAAACGACCAACACACCATTGTCTATTTCACGTCTCAATTTCCTACGAGCATTAAAGCAAATTCTAAATCGGCGGATGAGTAATACGGCGTATCCTTACCACACGAACTTGGCTCTACCACTCAATAAGCGTCAACCGCATTCTCGACAAACGTTAAGGAGTACTGGACAGTTTCGTGCGCGCCAACTGTTCCAGTACTTCGTGTCTGGGTTCAGTTACAGCTAAGATTGGCTAATGGGGAGTGGAAGAGCGACATTGGAAAATGTGAAAAAAATAGCATGTACACAGGTTAGACGCTGATTACATACTTGTCTTGAGTCATACCTTGTGTTCATCACTCTGAAGTGAGGTCTGACGTGGTGGTCGACTTGTAAATGGTATTGCTACTTGCAACAGCGGTCTCAATACACGCCGTTGTCCGCAGCTCGTGGTCGTGCGGTAGCGTTCTCGCATCCCGCGCCCGGGTTCGATTCCCGGCGGGGTCAGAGATTTTCTCTCTGCCTCGTGATGACTGGGTGTTGTGTGATGTCGTTAGGTTTAAGTACTTCTAAGTTCTAGGGGACTGATGACCACAGATGTTTAGTCCCATAGTGCTCAGAGCCATTTGAACCAATTTTTACACGCCGTTCTTCGTCGTTACATATTTCACCTCTTTGGCTTCTAGCTGTGAACCTGACTATGACAAAGGCATAGTCGTCGCCCTCGAGACAGCCACTGACGGAGTTCCAGCGGAGAGACGACTCCGAATTGATGATCGCTTATTTGCCATACTTCAAGAGCTCCGAACTGCGTGCCGGAACTGAACGATCAGAACGCATTGTTAAGCGCTTAAATCGTGTCAACAGCTGCAACCTTGCCATTAATCAGTGCCAATACCGAAAACGTTATTCCCTCATCATCGAACAGGTGAATCTACACTGAGATAGAGTACACAATGCAAACTCGTTCCTTTCTAAGACACTGCATGTATTTATCGACTGGAAACGACACATACTTCTCAGAATTTGTGGCAAAGGGGGTGAAGATCAACTGTGCTGTAACTGTGACATCTGAGAGACCTTGCAGTAACTTTCAAATAAAATAATGACATATATTTCCCGTGTGTTAAGTGTGTACTCTCGACGAAGAGAAGTGAGGATGCCAGTTCTCCAAAGAGCGGTTTCATAATGCAAAAGGAAATAAGGCAGATTAGTATTTAACGACTCATCAGTTACAACGCAGAACGAGCTCGTGTACGACAGGAATTGAAAAGGGCGCGCGATTTCCAAAGGAGTCATCCAGGCAGTTCTCTTCATTGTTTCAGGAAAACAACGCAAATCTACGATGATCGTGATTATCAGCAAGGATCTGAAATTCGCACCTTCTGAATGAAAGTCCACTGCCTTGAAATATGAACGTAATGGTGTGGATAATGACCGGTTAATTGAACTTCGTGATTTTTTTATGGAATATCTTATTTACATTTCAGTTACGGTACAATAATGTTAGTGAACTTGCTTCCACCAACCCAAGTAACACACATGCCCCGTGCAAGCAGTAGCAACCCAAGAAGCTAAAGCAGACCACTTACCTTGTAAGATCTCTTCACACCAAAATGAGAGCATGTTCAATAGATGGCTGCGCGGGGAGAAATTAGTTTTCTCCATTCAGATATCCCAGATCCCCGTCTAGATAAACATCCGTACTCTGCAAACCACTGTGAAGTGCATGGCAGAAGCTACTACCCATAACACCAGTTTTTAACATTTCATACCGTTCCACGCGCATATGGAGCCTGGAAGAATGATTTCTTGAAGACCTCTCGCGCTGCAGTAAGTCTAAACTTCTCGATCCCAATCGTAACTATACATAGGAATGTTACATTCAAGAGTATGCCTAGATTTCTCACTTAATACTGGTCCTCGCAACATTGTAGACTTTCACGGGATGGTTTACGTCTACCTTCAAGCGTCTGTTACGTCACGTTTTCACCATCTCTGCGCCGCCTCTCCCAATGGCTCAAACAAACTTGTGACCATTCCTACTGTCATACTGTAGGGTCTATTCGGACTTCCTCCGACCTAGCGATATGGCGTTCACCCATCGCGTATCTTCTAGGCGAGTGCGCCTGCGTATTCTACGTGAGCTATAGAAAATAACAATTTCACGTCTGCTTCCAAGAAAATAAAACGCAAATTTGCGCGACTGTCATTGCACTCCAAATTTCCGGAAGCTCGTAAGTATTACAAAACTTAAGCGATTGAGAGAGAAAGGATTCTTCCAGCAATGGCGTGACGCGGGGCGGAAACAATTTGGCGCGTAACAGGTGATAGTATGGAAAGAGCGTGCTCGCGGCAAGGTATGGGTGTGCCGACCAGACATGTGGCATGGGCCGCGTGGCGCGTCTCGGCCTGGGGCGATGCGGCCCTTGCACAGCACACGTCAGCAGGGCTGCTCGCCGCAACGCGCGCAGGGCAGCATCCGCTAGAGCCTCACACCCCCGCAACCACGTGCGCCAGCCACACATCTGTCAACGCTACTCAACCCTTTTACCATAGCATCATTGTTGGTGCACATTTATTAATGGAACACTTGGTCATAACATGAAGGTGAAAGCTATCACTGCTATGCTGGGGAAATCACTACTTCCTACTCTGAATGGGGTCTTTACAATTACCAATAGCGACTACTATATGACAGATTGCAGACTTGGGTCCCACACTTTTAAGCGCCTACGTACAAGACACTGCACTTCGTTTCCACTAAGCAATACATATTTTCTCCGTACATACATGTATCTCAAGCGACGCCATTTATTTTACCTCTGCAATGAAATTTACATTGTTGGAAAGCAAATGGTGCAAAGCAGAAAAACAGTTACGTAGGCACAATGAAATCGGAACCTCTAAATATTTTGATACGAAAAATGATCTCGCCTACAAATGAATGTTAACGTCGTGGAAGCTAGCATTACGCGAATTTATCAAGAGGACGAGATCCGTTACACAGATTCTCTGTAATCACTACGTAATTTGATAATTTGCATTGATGATTAATCAAGCGTAACATAGTACCTGTTTGAAAATCTAGCGATTTTCGACACACATTAGCATGCACAGAAAAGGCGGGCTGCAGACAGTGAAATGATCTGTAAGTCAAGGCACAGAAAGCAGTAACATCAAAGCGGGTGACAGCAAAAGCGCAGCAGTAGTGCGTCGTTAACGGATTACTTACCGAAACTGCGACTTGTACGCGTCCAATTTACACCCTGCTGCTTTATCCCAGGGCAGCGGACGACGTGGCAGCGGTTTATTCCAAGAGTCTCCTCCGCCGAAGCTGCAGTGATGTTGCACAAGTGACATGGCGACTATCAGCGGCCGAAGTCTGCATAGTAACACGGGTGTACGTCACGGGGCCTCTCCGCACGGCCGCGGAGCCGGCCGAGGAGGAGGGCGCTGGAGGGGGGCGACCTTCGCCGGCTCCTGCCCGCCGCTCAATAGGAGTCAATCGCCGCAAAACAGCGCATTACACGCCCGAATCGCGTGCATCGCGACCTTTGGCACCCGATGGATCCACAAAGGTGCACGTTTTCGACCTGGAAAACAATGAGAAAATTCGTCATTAGTCCGAAAGTCGGGACTGGGAGAGCGAGGTGGGGGGCCTAATGGAGGGGAGACAGATGCTGAGTGATCTCAGGGCAACATGGCCGCCGGCCTTGCGAAAAGGAGAAAAAAAAGTCGCGAAGCCAGCGCCGCGCCGCGGCCGCCTGACGAACTCGGCGCTCGGCTCGCCACGGCAAGACAAAATGGCCGTCACTCAGGCGCGGCTTCGCCGTATTTCGCGGGTTCAATAATTTTTTCCGTGGCTTTCGAGGTGAATAATTCAACTTTTTTGTACGTAATACGGTGTTTCGAGAAAAAGTGCATCCTATGGTGCAATGAAAGTTAACTGCCGAAATTTAGATTACTCTTAAAAAATTGATTTACGGGTACCCACGTGGCGTAGAATGCTCCGCTATACAAAATAATACAAAACTGATAATTTTTAGACACTTTAAAACATTAATGTGCCGTTTCTAATAATTATTTTTAAAAAACAATTTTCACGACTTGTGAAAATCGCTTTTAAAAAAAATATCACATTTTTGTGACGTAAGTAGTGGAAGGTGATCGGGATCATATGGCATTAATTTACATTAAGAGTGTTAATCTGAGTAAAATGAAATAAAGTGCACAGAGAAACACGATAAAATACTGGCAAACGACACTGATATGTAACATGATAGCAAGCAAACTGCGCCATTCGAAAATGTAAGCAAAGGGAAAGAAACAACACTTGTAATAATTTTGTTTGTAGCAATTCAATACACAATGTATGGTGATGCAGACGACAATATATTGCTTACACGTTAATTGTCTGACATTCACATACTGACTACAACAGCGTTTATGTCTCTAAATATGATAACAGGTCGTCGGCATCGAAGGGTTGTTCTTAACAAGGAGAGAGTTGGAGTTGAAGTGTTTGTCATCTAAACTGAAAGATGATATTCAAAATATAAAATTTCTAAATGCACGAAAGTACGATAAAATGTAATATATGTGATACTCCAAGACGAACCAAAATCCGCGTTCAATTTATGTTGCAGTTCGCGCCGAAACTGAGGGAAGTGTGTCAGTTGAGCAGAGCGCGGGCCGCGGGCACCCTCTGCGGGCCCCTCAGACATGTGCAGTGCAAAAAGGCAAAAACCAGCCGGCGGCCTATTTGATGGATGAAAGCAATCGCGTACAGCCACTGCACCCAGGGCACATACTCTATGGCTCTAATATACACCATCCCCCATTTTTTTTTGTCGTCAGTTGCAAGGGGTTGAACAGAGTGGGAAAATGGCCAGGATTCGCGATATAGCCTTCAAATTATTGGGGTCACCGCCCAAATGGTAGCCCCACCCGTGTTCCCCAGCAAATAATCACTCGTATTATAAAATTCGTTCGCAGTATTGCAAAGTCCAGTGATGTACATTTTGGAATATTTATACAGAACTGAGAATTTGTGTAAGGATGAAAAAATGTCTGAAATATAATAAGCAGATATCGTCGCAAGCGTCAAAATTAATACATCTAAGTGATTTTTGGGGTAGCTAGACTGATACACATTTGTGATGGATTAATATGATTCATAAGACAGTTTATTTTGAGGCAACGCTGCCACAGAAAACTTTGGTCAGAGAGATATCCGTTGACCGAACGCGAACATTGTGTATGCCATTGCTCAGATCTCTTAGAACACTCCCCCTACCATCCCTGTCTAAATACTCCATCTTGTGATTTGTTGACAGTGAAGACTTATTCAGAAGAAACTGCAACATGAATTCAATGAACACGGAAAAAGAGCTGCTCTTGGATAACATTTCCTTAAACATTGCACACAAATGTGTGCACTATTCAGTAGGTTTCATGTTCAATAAACTTCCCTCGGACCTGAGAAAAGAGTGATAGCTCCAAGTCTTCAAATCTGTGATGATTTTTTTTTTTTTTTGTGGCATTTATCTTCTGTTCTGGTCAGTAATTTCTCACGGTAGTTATGAACTTTTTTCTGTAACGTGTTACATTTATTCGTATACTCTCACAATTTGTGTTTTATTAATTCTTTTGTCTGTATAGTTTCTAATCAGTGTTGTTTAACAACTATGTACTATCTCGTTACATGACCCAGTATCTTTGGCCCCCATGGTCTCGCAAAACCCGATAAATAAACAAATTAAAAATAAAATTCCGAATTCAGCGGAACCGAAACACCAGAGGTTAAGACTACACTTCGCATAGCAAACCCGATGTGAAATAGAAAATAGCCAGTACCGCAACCACAGTGCCAGGTTTTGGTAACGTATTAACATTTTATCAATGCGAGCATATACGAAAATTCACATGGGTTTACTACCCTGATAGTACATGCTGCCCTCTCTATTTCTAGGAATTGTCGATGTACGGTACGTAATTAATATGTACTAAATGTTTATCAGCAACCCTCCAATAACGGACGTAGCCTATCACTTTTGGGTGAGCCAGTGGGTGTCGTGGCGTTGTTAAGGAAGGCACTGCTAGTACACTAACATACCAAACATAACGGCTGCGAATACAAGCACTCCACCGTGACCCATTCCGTGATAGTGCTTTTTAACTTTTCTTGCAAAATGCGATATAATAATAAATCTTTAGCAAGGATGTAGGTTCGCTTTTTTATACCGTTGTGAATTGTCTCCACTAATCAGTTACCAATATAAAATTAACTTGCATAAAATATGAATGTCAATTAGATTTTCGCGTCTGAAATAGATCTAATCCTTTATGCAGTAGGTGAATTTGAATTGATCTCTGACCAGAGGTGTGATGAATGAAAATGGAGACTAGTAAGGAAACAAACTCAATTTCCCAAAGGAAATATTCAGATATTACTCCTTGTAGATGTCTTCAAATACCACAGATCAATAACAGCGAAAATTACGGTACATTGTACAGGCGAAAGTATTAGATGTAATGCTGCGCCAGCTCAGGTAAACACGAAAACGAATACACCGCAACATTTGGAACAAGGAAACAAACATATTTTCGATATAAATTGCACAATAAATAAGTAAGGAATCAAGACCCAACATTAACGTGCTTAACAGAATAAGTACGTCTCAAACCTTAGATGGAAATGACTGGCACAGTGGCCAAACAGTTATTTCTTCGGCACCTCAGTAACGGCGCAAAAGCAAAGTCAACATCTAAGAATTAGACATTACAGTATCGCTATCTCCAACACGGATTACTAGGCCTTAAAGGAAACAATTGTTGACACACGATGAGAGGAGAAAAGGCAATGACGGAGAATCAATCAACTGTTCATTAAATCCGTTAACATTTCGAGCCTTGTACACCTACACTTTAATAGTGGCTATAAAAATGAATATGAGTATAGAATTACATAATTTGGATTCGACACATTATTTCACACAAGTCACAAATACTATAAAAATTATCTATCCTGTAACAAAACTGCATGTGAATATACAACCATCATGCTATAAGACTACCTAATGTGGCGTGGACCAACCATAGACATCTAAGCTCAGCAAAATTTTGATTGCGAATTCCAAATTCGATACCTATTGCCTTTTCGTTCCTCGCTGACAATGACTGAAATGAACCATAAGCGAAATAAATGATTGCACCTCTTCGAAAAAGCATATGGCACCAATGTTTTGTAAAAGTTAAATTCCCGGTGAAGCCGACCACTTTGTGTTTCCATCATATTCCGTCCATCGTTTTACCACACCGATACTTTACAGCATTCAGTAATGCTGCGTGTCATTTGCAGGTAATAATTTCCGTATATATTACGTGAATATCGAATTTGGTTTGAAGCTGGCACAGTACTTACAGTAGAATATCTTTGGCTTCCCTCTGACAACCATGCCTCCATCCTTGCTACCCTCCCTGTTTTCCTTTCCCTGTTGCTTCATAACCTGGGTTGTAGCGGAATCCACTTTCCCTTCTTCCCTTTCTTTCCCCTCTCTCCTCCCCAATGAAGGAACATTTGTTCCGAAAGCTAGGAACGTAAATTTTCAGTTCTGTTTTTCGTGTATCTATCGGCTGTACTGAGCTAAGTACTGGCCAGCCCCTCTATCTCTTTGTTAGTATTTGTTTCACATCTTTATATGAGATTTTCCATTAATCATTTAGATTACTATTTAATGACTACGTCATGATAACAAAAATAATAAAAACTCACATTCCTATACGTATCATCGACTTATGAGTTGTTTCAGTGGATGTGGTTGAAACGGAAAAACTTAGCAGCTATCCAATTCACTAACCAATACTGATTACCACTCACCAAATGGGTGATGCCTGAAGTGCCTTTATGCTGACTCCGGAAACAGGATGCAATGATTAAAAATCTTTAGACACATTTAAGTACCCTACGTTTGTAAATCGTATTATCTAGAGAATCATCACAGCGCCTTGTTTCAGAAGTCGGCAAGTATCAGAAGACTCTTGCAGCCACCACGTCCATTTCTCTTGTTCCATAATACTTTACGTTTTTCGCGGTAGTATGTAAAATTTATTTCCTTCAACTACATCATACTTTAGATTCGTCAGATGTTCATACAATACTGTACCTTCTTGGCAGTACTGCACGAGGGAGGTGGAACGCACCCTTCCTATTGTTCTACGTCAATGTGCCGTGCAGAATGGCCCCTTAACCGCTCCCGACGTTAACCCATGAAAGTCGCAAAGGTGTTCGTGGCTTGAGCTGCAATCGGTATGTTCAGACGATAGAGGGGGAGTGTAGGTTTACTGAGTTAGCGTGTAGCTTTACTGAGTTAATACTTAATTTACATCATTTCGATGAGTCATCTCTGTACAGCGCTGAAAAAAATCCAGCAGTTACTGATATCCAAATTCAGTAACTGCGATGTGTATTTGCGAGAGTGAGTAAATACTATAGCCACAGTTTTAACAGATATCCTTAATTTCAGTGCCCTTAGAATGAGACAGGATACCTTACATAAACGAAACTTAATTAGCTCTCTAATCACTGATAACGTTTTGACTTAGGAACCATTGTATTAGTTCCTTTAGTAATCTAGAGGATGCTAGTCGCTACATTTCACAATCCCCAATGTTTGAGACACGCTGGATCGCTTGGCATTTCTGAAGTGCTATCACAAATGAAAATTGAGAGTAGTACAAAATGTATTACCTATTGAAGATATTGTGATATATGTGTTTTTGTATCCGTAAAACGGCACTCCTAGAACATCAGCTGAGAATTTACTACGGTCACGAGCAGCTAGGAGTAATAACTTTAACTAGGAAGACAGTGGAGATTAAGTACTTATGATACCGACAACTATATTAGCTTACAAAAACATTAAATGCGACCCCATTTGAGTGCGCTCCATCGTCAGGTATGTTGCATACTGAAGTGCTGCTCACTATATCTATTTGAACCTACTTACTGTGATCCTGCCTTGGTCTCCCTCTGCAATTTTGTCAACCAAGCGACCCTCCATTATCAAAATGAAAATTCCTTGATGCCTTCATATCTGTCCTCTCGACCGTTGCCTTCTTTTCATTAAGTTGTACCGTAATTCCTTTTCCCAAACCAACCGCAAATTTCTTTTTTTTCTTAATTCAATTAATTATCTCATCATTTATTCGACCTAACCATCTAATCTTCAGCATTCTTCTGTAGCTCCACACTCTAAAAGCTTCTATTTTCTTCTTTTCTGAACAGCTTGTCGTCCACATTTCACTTCCGTACAAGGCTACACTTCAAACAAATACCGGAAAAAACCGCTTCCTAAATTTATATTCGCTGCTAACAAATTCCTCAATTTATTCTCCAGTTTTAGAAATGATTTCTTGTTACAGCAGTCTGCATTTTATATACCCTCTACTTTGGCCATCAGTTATTTTGCTGCCCAAAGCGCCAAACTGATCAACTACTTCTAATTTCTTGTTTCAGCATCGCCTGACTAAATTCGATTACGTTATATTACCCTTGTTTTACTTTCGTTGGTGTTCATCTAATAAGTTCTTTTCCAGACTACCCAGTCCGCTGACCAGCTCTTCCAAGTCATATCCGCTCGTGACAAATTGAAGAACATGAGTCTTAAGGAGGTCTGCATGTGGCTGTTCATGGTGGATGATCGTCTTACAAAAATACGTCACGGCTGAATTAAACTGACGTGACAGCTGTTATTTTAATTTCTATTATTCTATTTCACTGTTATTACTAAACCACACAAAACTAGAAATAGATACATATTTTCGCCATTTCTGTCCTTAGGTGCGCTTAACGAAATACACTTATTGGACAGCGTCCGTTGTTAAACACGAGACAGCGGATGTGTGAGTGAGGTTCGATTTTTAGCTAGTGGTGGTCTAACGTGGCAATGCATTTGTAAGCAGATATGGTGATCGAATGCCCAATGACAGGAAACTTTACAAACATAAATGTGTCAAAACTGTTACGAAGCTAATAGTTAGATTTTCGTCAATTACTAAAAAAACTAATTCGATGTATAAATGTCTTCGCATTTACCGTGGTTTTAGGTCAGCCTATTTGACATTTAAAGTATATAAATTAAACTTCATCGAACGCCTCAAAAAAAGGAAATATTTTTCTGACGAATCCACAATTGGTCCACGCGGCACACAAAGCCAGTGAAAGATGATGGAGCTCTGAAACGTGTATCGGATAACAACCTATAAAACTAGCAATAAAGACAGTCGATAGATTAAATACGACCCAACTAATTTACAACTTTTGATTGCCGCGCCAATGAACTGAGCTTCGCCGCAATTCGCCTATGTCGTAGTTGTACTCTGAATAGGAATGAGTGTCTGGGTTGGAAGAGCGCTGGGGAGGACGACTGAAAAACACCGCTCGTTGAATTCCGATGTGGAGAACCAACGTATCACGGTCTCCGTGTGATGCGGCAGGCTTACGCCTGTGTCTAGCTAATGCCGGCTGCCAGACGCGCGGCATGGTACTCAGCTAGCCGGCGACCAAGGAGCAAGGCAGCGAGCCGTTTAATAGCAGCCAGGAATGCCGTCCGAGCGGATTCACAAATCAACAGCCACCTAGTGACGTCTGCATTCCACAGAAAACCCTCCGTGGCGGCAGCTGTTCTGCGCCGGTACCGTAAACCGGGAGCGCGTCGACGTGTGGGTCGCCAGCGGCCTGCTCGTCTGGTCGCTTCCTGGAAGGCAGCGGGTCCCTCGTCGGCGTGGTATTTAGGTCGGTCCGCGCTTTCTCGCGTGCGCTATGAATGAACGGAATAACGGAGACGGCCGGGAGGGAGCGCGCCGGAGCCGGCGGCGGCCGCTCAGCCCGGCATTCCCTGGCCACCGGGTAAACGACCTTTAAATCCCGACTGCCGACCTCCCTTTCATTCGCCGCCTGCCACCGCCCTATGCCGACGCGCACTCGTCACGCGCCTCTCAGGCATTTTAGCAACTCTAGTGTCGTACCGTGTTTCACACTACTCAGAGTAAAGATTCGCCCCTGTTTACTGCCCGTACAACGGCAACTACACAGTACGCGTGAAAAGTTCGGTGAACGACCACAGGAAATAAAGGAAACCAGAGCTACGAGGTCGAGCTGAAAAGTAATGCCTCCGAATCTTTTATATGAAAACTCTTGAAGCTTTTTAAATGAAACAAACGTTACAGATTCTTAGACTTCCCCGGCGATTCGTTGTCATCTCGTAGAATCGGGTACGCTGCCGGTGGACTGTGTTTTTCCAACAAGATCTTTCGATGTCCTAACTCGGCGACTTTATCAGGTTTTTCCTTCTCAAGAAACATGAACAGCAACATAAGCTTTTTTAACGTTAATGTTATTCCTTCTCCGGAAACACCTGATGAAAAAGCTAGTTACGACGTCGAAATATCGTGTTGGGAAAAGGCGGACCACGATCGGTACACGCGAGTCTACGAGGTAACAAAAACGTTATTAATATTCTATAGCTTTATTCTTCAAGTCTACATATTCGCAGCTCTCTGCTGTTAGACGGCTCCGAATTGTAGCATTTAACATGGTGGTGTGTAACATAACTATGTTAGTGTGTGAGAAACAGCGTGCTGTAATCGAGTTTAGAACTCTAATAAGAGTTTGTCCACACATGGAGAACCCTCTTCTTAAGCATGACAATGCCAGACTACACACGAGCGGTGTGATGACTGCATAAATCCAAAGCCTCGGCTTCAGCGTCATCCATCATCCTACACACAGCTACGAGATGCCCGCAACAGATTTTCATGTGTTTCCAAAACTTAAAGAACACTTTCGAGAACTTCACTTTCATAGGGATGAAAAATGAAATGTCGTGTGACGAGGGCCTCCCGTCGGGTAGACCGCTCGCCTGATGCAAGTCTTTCAATTTGACGCCACTTCGGCGACTTGCGCGTCGATGGGGATGAAATGATGATGATCAGGACAACACAACACCCAGTCCCTGAGCGGAGAAAATCTCCGACCCAGCCGGGAATCGAACACGGGCCCTTTGGATTGACAGTCTGTCGCGCTGAGGGATGAAGTGGTGCAAACGAAGTTGTGGTTCCGTCTACTGTAACAGGATGGTCTCTCGAGGAGAAATGTGTTCGTAGGCAGGGTGACTATGATGAAAAATAAATATGTAGACTTGAAGAGCAAAGATCTAAAATTTCAATACCGTTTGTCGTATTTCAAAAGCTTTAAAAGTTATCGCATAAAAATTTGAAGGTATTACTTTTCAGCACACCGTTTAGAAACAAAATACCTTTATTGGTCTTCAAAATAATTACTATTAGCTACAACACATTCCTGACATTGGTTGTAAAGGTGTTGGAAACAGTAAGCAAACGCTTCTTGTGGAATCACTCTAAGCACTGTAATCACGAGATGTTGGATGTTCGTGAACAATAGTGCTTACACTATCCTTGCTTAACTTCAACTCTTCTGCTCTCATCCTCAAAGACAGCCGCCGATCACCCGCCACCATCCTTTGCCGTCGTTCGATATTGTATGGGATTGTACGTGTTGACTCGAATCCGGTTCATCCTCGACACCTCCCTTTCCATCTCTAAAGTATATAAACCCTCAAACAAAGCATACAAGCCCCTCAAACACATACTCTATTCTCGCTGCTTCAACACCGTACACTTGCACTAGCACCCCACGAGCCCCCGTCGCCATTTTTCCCCAAGTTGAAGGCAAACTTCACGTTAACTCGTTGCTCTAATTTGCAGTCACAGGAGTGCAACGGATGTTTGCGGGCGATCTGTGGCTGTCTTTGAGAATGGGAGCATAAAAGATAGGCAAAGACGGTGTAAGCACTATTGCTCACGAATATTCCTAGACGTTGCGGATATCCAACAGCGCGTGACCACAGTGCTTCGAGTGATTCCCACAACAAGCGCTCGCTGGCGGTTTCCAGCAGACTTACAACCCGTGTTAGGAAGGTGTTGTAGCTAATAGTGATTAATTTTGAAGACCAGTAAATGTATTTTGTTTGTAACTCTTGTTACCAACTTTTCAGACACACCTTCTATCTTACGAAATTGCTCTGGAGTGGGACACAGTTCGGTAGATTTTAAGCGGGATGAAGCTACTACCTCTGATAGCCGTGAATGAGATGGCGGACACGGCAAACTAATTAGCCAATGAAACTTCCAGCTACATCAAAAATGCGCAAGACTGCAAGGTAACGATCGGCTAGGACTCAACTGGTTCAACTGAACTCGCTAATACGCGAATTCTTCATTACCTCCAGCTAAGGAAGAGTAAGTTTAGCTTAAGATAGAAGACGAGGACGACGACGACGACGTTAATAGCTAAGCATAAAGTCGGATCGGGCAGTTAATTCAACGTTGTCTCTTCAAAGGCACCGTCCCAGTATTCTCCTTAAGTAATTTACAGAAATCATGCACAACCAGATTTCGGGTTGAGATGTGACCCATACTATCCGCGAAAGCTAGTCCTGTGCCATAACAAGGGTGCCACCTTGAACAGTTCAGTTAGCCTTATGTCAATTGGACGTTAAAGTCTACATTTCTCTTCTCCTCTCATCTACCTGAGTGTCTGCCTACCAATCTCGTACACAAGAATTACCTACCACTGACATGCCAGATGTAGTAACAAGTCGGGTGCTAGTCGACCGTCCGCTCTTTCCTTCGTATGTGAGTCGAGGATAACATGCGTCGTAACCCTCTAACGAAGGTACTATTTCTATAAATCTGAACACCCGAAGTATTTTTCTGACAACAGCTAGTACGATTTATTTGTTCGTTGGTGTCTTCCTTACCGCCGCCACCTTTTTTTATGTTTGAGACATGACCGCTTCTTTCCTTTTTCTTCCTCAGAGTTTAACACACCTGCCGAGTAAGAGGAGGAGAACTGCAACAAACAGTGAAGTAGTCAGCATACCGGAAAATAACTATAGAGAATACAGTAAGCGCTTCACAAGGCACTAACGAGTAATACTTACGAGAGCGACGCGGTAGTATAAATGTCACAAACCCATAACGTGACACGAACTTCAAAGCTCTACACTGAACACTTCCTACTGTAAATCCTTCTTAAAAAATATTACATTTACGTACTCAGTATACAAAATAGAATGATCAGAGGCAGAATTAAAACTTTGAAATTAATTATAGTCACTCTTAAGCTTTATTTTATGAACTGGTTTAATATAAGACGAATTTACTAAATAACGAAACTTTTCTAATTGTGTCTGCGGAGCACACTGTGACATCTGCAGCGATTCTGATTAATAAATCGTTGTCAAATTCAATTGGATCTGGTTAATAAGAACGCAGGATTCTTTACGGACATCTATTGTTACTCTTTATAAAATACAGAAACGGAAGAGAAACTCAACACTATATAATATGTTTGTAAGATGTAAGGCACACATGGAACATCTGAAAGAAGAGAACACAATTATTAGATAGTTTCGAAAGGCCGCATCATATTTCACTCTCCATGGCATGGCCACATTTACTGGCAACAATAAAATTATAGTGAGTGAGGTAAACAACACACGTTAGCAAACTTAAAAAGAGCAGGCCGTGTGCAAGTGTCCAGGCCAGCAGCTTATATTGGAAGTAAATGCATATTTATTTTTTTGGGTGTATTCCAGTCTCTGTCTTCCCTACACTTTTTACCCTCCACAGCTCTCCCTAGCACCATGGAGGTTATTCCCTGATGTCTTACACTGGTGTCCTGTCATCCTGTCCTTACTTCTTGTCAATGTTTTCCATTCGTTCCTTTCCTCGCCGATTCTGCGGAGAACCACCTCCTCGTAATTTCCAACATCTTCTGTGTATTAGCCTTGTAATCAACTTGGATGCATGGGCTGTAAGGCTGATTGTGCGGTATCTCTGGTAATTATTTGCCTTTACTATCTTCGGGATTGTGTGGATGATACTTTCCCGAACTCTGATGGTATGTCCCTAGATTCATAGATTTTACACACCAACTTGAGCAGTCACTTGGTTGCCACTTCCCTCAATGATTTAAGAAATTCTGCGTTATTTGACCAATTTTTTTATAATCACTATTAAACTTGGAGTCTAAACTTTGATCCCCTCTGTCCTCCATATCGACTCGTTTCTTCCTCAGTCACAGCATCAGACAAGTCCTCGTAGATGCCTCCAATGTACTCTTTCCACTGTCCACTCTCCTCTGCGCCTAACTGTGGAGTTCTCTATTGCACAGCAGCGCGGAGTGAGTGGCCGCGCAGTTAGAGGCGCCATGTCACGAATCGAAAGGCGCCCCCCCCCCCCCCCCCCCCGCCAGAGGGAGTCCTCCTTCGGTCGTTGGTGTGTGTCTTGTCAAAAATGGTTAAAAGGGCTCTGAGCAGTATGCGACTTAACTTCTGAGGTCATCAGTCGCCTAGAACTTAGAACTAATTAAACCTAACTAACCTAAGGACATCACACACATCCATGTCCGATGCAGGATTCGAACCTGCGACCGTAGCGATCACGCGGTTCCAGACTGAAGCGCCTAGAACCGCACGGCCACAAAGGCCGTCTGTGTGTCTTTCCTTCAGCCTAAGTTAGTTTAAGTAGTGAGTAAGTCTAGGGACAGATGTCCTCAGCAGTTTGGTCCCTTAGGAATTCACACACACACACACACACATAGTGCACCCTTGATGTTGACAACCTTGCTCTTAATTTCATTTAAGATTCTTTGACTTTTCTGCTGAATCATTTATTGCTACGTTCATTTCTTTATCTATTCCTTCTCATTTTTACTGTTACTGTTTCACCTTGGCTTCTCTGCTCTTCCTGTTTGTATTTCGATACTCCTGACTTTCCCTGAACATTTTTGCACGTCGAGCAACTAAAGAATTTCTTTTGTTATCCTAAGTTTCTTCAACATTCCCTTCCTTGTAACTATGTCTGTCAAACCGCTGCGATTGCTATTACAAGTGCATGCCGCACTAGTCGCGACTGTAATCGTTTAAAGAGTCTATGACACAACAAGGCTTTGTGAATGCAGGAATTTTCCGCGAAATTCAGCGATAAATTCCTCTCGTGATATTATCCGAATGATGTCTTCGTTTCGGGGCGACGTTTCGACAAGTTCGTTACTCCTCATTTTCCGGCAAATTCAGAAGATGACAAAAAGCAACTTGTCGTAACTTTCCAGATGGATTCATCAACGACGCTTTTGAATTCTCAATTGTTGTTGTTGTGGTCTTCAGTCCTGAGACTGGTTTGATGCAGCTCTCCATGCTACTCTATCTTGTGCAAGCTTCTTCATCTCCCAGTACCTACTGCAACCTACATCCTTCTGAATCTGCTTAGCGTATTCATCTCTTGGTCTCCCTCTATGATTTTTACCCTCCACGCTGCCCTCTAATACTAAATTGGTGATCCCTTGATGCCTCAGAACATGTCCTACCAACCGATCCCTTCTTCTGGTCAAGTTGTGCCACAAACTTCGCTTCTCTCCAATCCTATTCAATACTTCCTCATTAGTTGTGTGATCTACCCATCTAATCTTCATCATTCTTCTGTAGCACCACATTTCGAAAGCTTCTATTCTCTTCTTGTCCAAACTAGTTATCGTCCATATTTCACTTCCATACATGGCTACACTCCATACAAATACTTTCAGAAATGACTTTCTGACACTTAAATCTATACTCGATGTTAACAAATTTCTCTTCTTCAGAAACGCTATCCTTGCCATTGCCAGTCTACATTTTATATCCTCTCTACTTCGACCATCATCAGTTATTTTGCTCCCCAAATAGCAAAACTCCTTTACTACTTTAATCGTCTCATTTCCTAATCTAATTCCCTCAGCACCAGCCGACTTTATTCTACTACATTCCATTATTCTCGTTTTGCTTTTGTTGATGTTCATCTTATATCCTCCTTTCAAGACACTATCCATTCCGTTCAACTGCTCTTCCAAGTCCTTTGCTGTCTCTGACAGAATTACGATGTCATCGGCGAACCTCAACATTTTTATTTCTTCTCCATGCATTTTAATACCTACTCCGAATTTTTCTTTTGTTTCCTTCACTGCTTGCTCAATATTATTCTCAATTAAAATTTGTGTATTTGCCATGCACATGTCTGATCACTGATCTCCAAGTATATTTTTTCAATGTTGTTTCACATATTAAGAGCTAGATTTGTCTCCGGGTCCACGATATTCCTTTAAACTTTTTTTAATGATAATGATATATAATGAGGCCACCCGACCGATTAAGAGGTTCCGTCTCAAATTGCACTAGAGATTTAGAGTTCTTTCGACAGCGACATGGCATCCGGCATAAATCCACACAAAACCTCAGGTTCTTATGCCGCCCATCTGCTCCACGTCTTACAGTCTCAAAAGTTCGCATCTGAACGCATGTAACACACAAAACCATATTATTTTTAATGCAAGGAAATTTGAATGCATAAAACAGACTAGTAACACTTTGAGAAATAGAGCCACGTTCAATAGTTTTAGAAACGCATTATCTTTACACAACTTTTATAATCTTTGTGCTGCTCTGCACTGCACTCTGTTACAGCGTTAGTTAAGATACTGGACTCGTATTCGTAAAGATTGGAGCGGTTCATATCCTGTTTTGATTTAGCTTTTTCGTGGCTTCCTAAGGCAAACACCAGCATAGTTATCTCAGTCACATTTATGACAGTAAACGCTGTTTAAAAGACGGTGTGACCTCCACCGAAAAACGTCGAGAGGCACGAAAAAACTGAAGATCAGAGTTTTAAGCTAATTTTATGTAGTAATTCGGGAGGAAATTATTTGATAAGAGACAACTTTGCACATTTCTTGAAGAACATTCTTCCTGCTTCAAACGAACAATACAGACGAATGTGCGCAAGAAGACTAAGACGTCGGTGTCTGCGTGGCGTGATAAGCAGCTCCACCGGGGGGAGCCAGTGCCTGCGGGGGCCTTTGAAAGGGTGTTCACACCCACTGTGCAACCTGCGGCCGGCTACCAGGCCCTCCGCAACCAAAATCCATGCCGTCGACATCAATGTACACCACACGAGCGCCACACGATACATTCAGTCAACCGCTATGGTATTTTGTACCTCGCAATGTCAGAGATGTATTCTACCGATAGACATTCGCAGCTGTCAAACTTTTGTGGAGCCAATCGTTGTCACTAATTTAGCATCGATAATGATTGCCGATATAGGCCACGCTGTGTTCGTTAACGCACGTGCGAAAAATATTGTCAAACTCGGGAAATAATGTTCGTTGTTGGTTAAAATTAACACTGTTAACCAAAATATAGGTTCTTTAAGAAAGTGGTATGAAGAAATAATACACCAAAAATTCCGCATTCCTCAACTAATGGATAAAATACGAATGTAAGGAAAAATATAATAAAACGATAAATCACCAGACAGGGAAACCGAATTCCACGACAGCTGAGTCCAGTCACACCGGATAAATATAATGAAAATGAACAGACTCAAATGATATCAATAACCTTCAGCTCAAGTCTATTTCTTCCTAATTTGTGACATATCGTAAGCCTCGGTTTGGGCATGGACGCCTGAACCGGAATCTTACCACGCTTTAACACAGAAGCAGTATTAACGAAGCATGGCATTAACACTCGTACTACAAAGTAATATTTTCATCATGGTGCGTCCATCGTTAATAATTAACTTAGGATAGAGCAAATAGTCATAGATAACACATTCGTTAAAAAGATTTTCTGTCCACGACAGATGAGGTTTGGAGTTACTACTCCGTACTGATGTGATATAGTTTGGTTTCAATTTTTCAACTGCCGGCAGTTTATCACTTGCATTATCCACTGCGTATCTGTCTTACGCGGTGAAATACACCAGTGAAAAGAAGTTTAAGACAGTATGCAGATGGTTTTCGTTCTGTCAGTCGAGACTATGCAATGTATAATAATGCGTGACAACTGTAGCAGGCGAATAATTACAATCAGGTTCTATTGCCTGGAAAAAATGGAGTTATGCGTCACTCATGACTGAGAGACTATAAGATTACAATGACTGAAGACGGTGTGCTTAAGACTACTTTTTTACCTTAATATCAACAGTGATCACATTCATGTTGATTATTATGGAGCGTGAAGTATACAAGAGAAATCGATTTGAATTATCTGGCATTGCTAAAATCTAAGGAAATGTGACATACCTAACAAAGGATTTAAAAAATACCATCGCTCACATCGTTGTACTTCTACATATGCCTCATAAAATGACTAGCTCCTCTGCCGTATCATTTTTGCATTTGGGTAACAAGGTGTCGATACTGACAGTTTTTATATCTGAATCACAGTTTACTCTCAGAATCAACAATGTAATAAAATCTCTTTATGTCCATCTTTTCAGAGATGGTTTCGAGACTCGGCTGTTCGGTACAGGAAGTCAAATCAAACACATTTCAGCAATCTAATTTCCGAACTTATTTTATTTGGCTACCAGTTTCGGCGACTTTCTGCGTCATCTTCAGGCCCTCTGACCGACGTGTAGGAAGATTTCAACCTCGGTTCCTGTCAAAATAGGAGCCACCATTCAAATACTGGTGTCTGTAGATATCAGCCTGATACGGCGACCACTTCAACCATCATCATCTGCCGACTGCTCAATCGGCAGGTGATGGCTGAAGTGATCGCCGTATCAAGCTCAGTCGTAGATGATGGTGGAGGTGATCGTCGTATCAAGCTTAGTCGGTAGATGATGGTGGAGGTGATCGCTGTATCAAGCAGATATCTACAGATACCAGTATTTGAATGCTAGGCCCTATTTTGACCGGAACCAAGGTTGGAATCTTCGTACATGTCGGTCAGGGTGTCTAAAGATGGCGTAGTAAATCGTCGAAACTAGTAGCAAAATAAAATAAATTTGGAAAATAGACGGCTGAAACGTGTTTGATTTGACACAATGTAACAAAATCTCTCTAAAGCTTCCTTTGTGTCACTACTTGATTCTGGTTTCAAAATATGTTCTGCTAGAAAGTCCACGCCCATATAATGAAGTACACAATTATTTTGTGTCACTGAGATGATTCTATGTCTCCAGGATGCCTCTTACTCTTCGCTGCTGAATTAATTTTATCATTAATTAAAACTGTCACAAACCTCAAAACCTTCAGAAAAAAATTGTTACCAATATTTCGAAGCTACAGAAACCGCTCAAAAATGTTCGCTATGTAGTTTTGTCCGACAGATAAACCTTTCTCCATAGCTTCTAATGGTACCAAGTCATTCTAACCACATAACAGATTTCCCATCGCTGCCAGCATGTGGGTCTTTCCACATTATTTGAACATTTCTCTTTCTTTGTGTCTTAGTGTTAACACACGATGTGCATTTATTACTGACGAGCCTGGAATCACTGTCGGATAGACATTGCTCGTCAAACGTTCAGACATCAGTACCGATGGAAACGCATCCAGCTATCTATGCACAGAATCAATTCGCCTGAAACGTGCCAACAGCAGACCAGCATTCCAAAATGATACGTAGAACGGCTGTTATGGTTGTTATGAGACGCAGATCTGACGGGATAAAGTTTCAACAAGAACGGGGAAAAAAAACGTGGCGATCCTTCTTGTGTCACTTTTGGTCAACAGCAACTCTCGCAGCCGGTGTTGAAGCCCTCATCTAACTACTGCACAGAAAAGCGTGAAACATCTCTGTCCGTGCGTAAAACCGATTGGGGAGGAGACAAGTAAACATTCCCCAACCATTTCAACCGTTCAAGTCTATTAGTTCTCCATATCTCAGGCCGTTCTGTTGCTCATGTTAGCACTGGTAACACTCTACGAATGTCTGGCTCATTAGATGGCTTCATTAATGTTCACTGCGGCAGTGCTAAGCGCTTTGAGCAAATGGAATCACAAAATCGTATACTTTCCTCATGAGATAACGCACGATCAGGGTCGCTAAATGTCTGTTGTGTACAAGGTGGTTCGTAGCTAGATCGCATTCAAATCAACCTGATTTTTCAAATTACCTACAGAAATACAATGCCAATAGTGCAGGGCGACAACTATGTGGGGCAACGATTCTTTTAATTTCCTTCCCAATTCGAAATGTTTCCTGACATAAATCTTAATGGAATAATCTCAACCTGCCATAGAAGAAGTGCTTTTCAGTAACACACTGGTGTTTGCGGATGAAATCTACGCTACTTTGGAAACAGAAAATGTTCAACCAAAATCGGTTCTTTTACCACCAACTACGACTCTAATTCCTTGAACAAATAATTGTATAGTAATAAAATCGCATGGTACCGTTGACAGAGGGAACAGAAGAGGTGGTTCAGACACCGTAACTGCAAGAGTTTTGTTATCCCAGTAGATGTAAATCTCTTCTAGGAAAAGTGAGTGAGTCTTTTTACTATTGTGGCCATAATGCGAGTTGTACGCTGCAGGAAGTAATATGTTTGTTGACTCGGGACAGCGGAGTTAAGAGAGTAAAATTTTCACAACCGGCGATTTCTTTCTTGTAGCGTCTCTCATGTAAGTTTGTTGAGTATTTCTGTGAGGGTCTCACGCACACTAGATAAACTTGTGACAAATCGTGCAGCTCTTAGGACTTTCTCTACTCTTCTCTTATTTGAACTTAATAAGGATCACACACTGATGGACAACAAGCAGACAAAAGCTCATCCTGATGCTCCGATACTATAAAACATTACACAACGTCGTAAAAATGTTATATTTCAGCTAATTCGGTCATAGAAGACAAGACAAGGCAAAGCAAGCACATTCGTTTGTTATTAGGTCTTTAATAGAGTCAAAGACTCCCCCTAAGCAAATAATGACTAAACGAGGGTAAGCTCTGCATCTTTTGGACGTCACGAGAAGCTTGTACAACTGTACACAGATAACGTTACAAATAAAAAATCTACTGTCTGAAGAAATTTCTGTCAACCGTGCAGAGCATCAGGGGCGTAGATTGCCCTTACACTTTTTTTTATATCTAATGTATAATTACAGGCAATAACGAGAGCAAACGCAGGAATTAATACAAATGACAGAAGACACTTAAATACAATGTTGTTTGCTAATAATCGGGCTACTATCAACCAAACTGAGGATGGTATTCGGCAGTCTGCGCTCCAGCTTCACCAGATTTGCTCTTTGTTTAACATGAAAGTCTTTGCGCAAAAAACCAAGACTGGGGCTTTTAGAGACATAGCCAATCCGAACTAAAGCAATCCTTGATAGCAGATATATTAAACACGCGTCTTACCTTTCGTACATTGGCTGTGGCGTAACTTATCACAATGATCTCGATTTCGATCACAAACTGTAAAAGTAATGGACCATACGTGGAACAATTCGAAAATAAAGGAACTCGAAAAGGACACAACAATGTAATTTTATGAAGTGACGACTGTGCCAGTTTTGGTTCACGATACATTGTCACGGTCACCAATTGGTAAAGATCTTAGATACGAAAATCAAAAATGCTCCACGAGACTATAATTTTAAAAATGACGGTGTGGGGAGAGAAATGAATAATTTTAAAATAGATGAGAGAATCAAGGAAAATAAAGATGGCTCTCACAGCTGAATGCAATAAAGTTAAATACCAGAAAAGACCGCATTCGGGAGGAAGAAAATTCAAATGCCCGTCCGGCGATGCGGATTAGGTTTTCCGTGATTTCTCGAAGTATCTCCAGGCAAATGCCGGGATGGTTCCTTTGAAATGGGCACGGCCCGTTTTCTGCCCCATCTTTTAGTAATCCGACCCTTTGTTACGACTCAATGACTGCTCTGTCGATGATTACCTTCCTTCCGTAGAGGTTTTATCGTTCAGACCAGATGATTAAAGGAGACACTGATAGACTAAAGGAACGTTGGCACCAACTTTCTCTGTGACCGGAACTGGTGAAGTACCTACTTCCTGAAAGAAGACGCAGAAGAAAAGTCTTCATTTATGTGGTCATATTGTCAGTAGCTGCTTTACAATTCCTGGGGGTATTTTTGTTCCATCGTTCCAATTACAAGAAAATGTGTGTTTTTCTCAACAGACGCATATCGCTTTGTTGAAGTAAAGCATAATCAGTGGTGGTGATTTCTCCTTGGTTTTTCATCTTCATCAGGGAATGGCATCTCCTAGCACTTATTTCGTTTCTTTCTTCGTTAGGCCCTGATACTTGTCTGATTTTAAGCTGTTTTGCAGAACTGTGCATTTTTATGTGTAATGCAGCACGCTTTCTCGCACGTGTTGTACGAAAAAGTGTGCTGTGCTAAACGCAAAAAAATGCACACTTCTGCAAAGCAGCGTACAATCAGACCACGAGTATCAATGTCTAATGAAGAAAGAAACGAAAGGCGTGCTAGGAGGTGGCATTTCATGAAGGAGAAAACCAGCACAAATGACCACCATTGATTACGCTTTACTTCAATAAAACGGAAAGCGTCTGATAAGGACAAACATGTATTGTCTTGTCGTTGTAAAGACGGAACAAAAATATTCTTAGAAGAAAAGTCATTCGTATGAAGTACGTAGAGCTGCAGTGGTTCGACAGCTATGTCTGGAGAAAAGGGGAAAAAGTATGGAGTTGCATTAATTTCAAAAACTGATTAAATCGCCAGAACTAAAACCACCCACAAATGTCGCATTTGCGTACGATGACCCGGTACGTAACAACATGCGCCGAAGTAAGTTTGCACGGTTTGCGAGAGAAAGAGCGCTGTGGCAGCACCACCCACTCACCTGCGAGTCGAGTGCGTCAAGTGAGGTGAGGCGAGGTGGGCAATTGAGGCGCCGGTGGGTGGTTTGGCGCGACGGCAGCGCACGGGCTGGCTCACTCGTCTGCCGCTGCAGGTCAGCGAGAGATGAACGCCGCAGCCGCTGAGGCTGAGGCACCCGTGGGTTGCAGGCAGCCGCTCATTTGTTCGGCGCCGCAACTCGTTCCCAGTGCGCCGCGGCGCGCGGAGGCGCCCCCGCCCGGCAGGGTGGCTAGTTTCCGGCCCGCACAACTACCGCACTATCTCCGGCCTCCCTCGTAACAAGTTATGTGCCCTACAGACCAACTCGGATGCTGTGGGAACTCCATTAGCCACGTGACTAGGTACAGCGACGCTCCAGTTCAAAGTAGTGCGGGTTATTACTTGAAAGTGCAAGCGGGACACTACTGTCCCCGAGTCTAGCGTAACGTTCCATTTTTTGGTGTCCTCATCGAGCAGGTATGACAACAGACATCGAACGATTTCACAGATGCGCTGTAACACATTGGTACAGGCCATACGAAAGAGTCACTGAAATGCTCGGCGATCGTAAAGCGGAATCTTTGGACAAAACAACGACGCAGTTCTCTCCGAAACCATGCTGAGCAAATTTAGAGAACCTGTATTCGAAGAAGACCTAGCGATCATTATACCGGATGATTAAAAAATAATGAACCGATTTCGATTGATTATTACGGGGAAACTATAAAAGATAGAAATACATTGCGCATGTCTGTGGATAAACGGAGGTTCACAGTTTCAACAAGTTCGCTGTCGTGTATTTGTAGCAACATGGCGACCACATCACAAGACAAATCACTTTGTGTCTTGCAATTTGGGCAAAGTCAATCCATTGCATACCGCCGTCGATTCACAAAGAAGGTGCCTCTGCTCAAGCACATTTACGACTGGCATATAAAATTCTTGGAAGTCTGTTGCATATACGAAGGAAAGAGCACTGGTCGGCAACGTACTTTTGATGGAAATATCGACCGTATCTGAGATACTTTGACACGAGCTCTCCGAAGTCCTCAAGAGGGAGGCCAGAAACTTCAGCAACCTCAAACAACGGTGTGGCGTGTTCTGAAACGATTCCTGCATATGAAGCCTTACTTGTAGCAGTGAAGATTCCAATGATTTAATTTTTATGTACGCCGATGGTCAGTCTCACTGTCCCATTGAGGTGCTCCGTTATCTTAAGAACACCATCCTTTATCATCGGACAGGAAGAGGTGAACAACAAGACCTTTTTCATTGCTTCCGCCTTCCAGGTCACCAGGCCTCAAAACCTGCGATTTTTCTGTGCGGTACATAACAGACGGAGCCTTTGTTCCACCGATGGCAGCTACTCTTCAAGAGCTGAGAAATCGAACTGTTAGGCCGCGCGGGAGTAGCCGAGCGGCCTGAGGCGCTGCAGTCATGGACTGTGCGCCTGGTCCCGGCGGAGGTTCAAGTCCTCCCTCGGGCATGGGTGTGTGTGTTTGTCCTTAGGATAATTTAGGTTAAGTAGTGTGTAAGCTTAGGGACTGATGACCTTAGCAGTTAAGTCCCATAAGATTTCACACACAAATCGAACTGTTGAAGGAAGCTATCCATTCAATAAACAGGGACCTGCTGATTCGTGCGAGGAATGAAATGGACATCTGTTTCTACGCTTCTCGAGCAAAGCATGGTGCTCATGTTGGGCGTATTGTGTAGTGTCTGTCCGATACAGTGACGCGTGCCACGTGTTTCTTTCTAGTCTTCTTTCTTTTGTAGTCTGTCTGTGATGAACAACTGAAATCTGTTCTTTCTTTTTGAATCACCCTGTTCTGTGCGTTAAGGATCGTGAGAGTAAGTTAAGTGAGATTAGGGCGCGATCTGAGGCATATCAGTCATCCGCGAATGGAACAGGAAAGAACATCGATAACATTAGCAGGCTGTATCCTCCTCAATGCGACGAACTGGGTTTTCAGAGTATGTACATATATGAAGATGGAAAGTGATCGTGAAAACCGCCTTGCATTGTAGAGAGAAAAGTTCACGGAACGTGCAAGCGAAATACGAAAGCTGCGTTAAGTCAATAGTTTGCTAATTACGGCACAAAGCACATGAAGCTGAGATGAGTTAACTGAATATTTACTTCGAATTAAAAGCAGCGAAGTATACACAATAAATACACAACTGACGATGTGGATAAATGTGTTATTCAGAGGCAATTTATGCGAGATTATGAACAATACAAGGAAATACCAACTGTGTGAGAATGTGTCAATTTATTTCACACAGAACTTTAACTTCACGGCTAGCAAAGAGCCTCTGAAAAGGAAAGGACGCACGATCGGAGATGGTGATTAGAGAATTGACTGAATATTGATGTGATTTAAGGTGCTGGTTATCTCATCCTAAGGCCGTTCACTTTAATGTGCCTTCGTTCAGGAGATATCTTTTGCCGAAGGCAGACGAGACGAAATTCTTTACTAGCCTCAGTTTACGAAACAGCGAATATTCTACATTAGGCTCAAGTCTGAAATTTACTTTCTACACAATAAATTTATGTAATGCGTGTGACGCTCTCTACTTATATGACGGAAACCTATGAAAGCACAAAATTAATGCCCAAGGGGGCCCGGGTTCGATTCCCGACAGTGCACTGGGTGTTGTGTCTCCTTATCATTTTCATCATCATTGACATGCAGGTTGCCGAAGTGGCGTCAACTAAAAAGACTTGCAATACGGCGGCCGAACCCCGAAGGGGATATCCCGGCCAATAAATGCCATACGATCATTTCAATGCCAAGCAGAATCAAGTATCATCTTTGTGAATGGCCAGGAGAGTAAGAGCAAAAAATTAAAAAAAAAATGCAACAAAAACCTCTAAAAGAGTCAATAATCTTTCTGGTCAAATGAAATGTAGTACAAGCACCAATTGCGTATGTACGTAACATTTCTATCGTCACTGGATAAAAGTAGATCGAAATTTACGCATGATTAAAGTATATTTCCGAGGCTATCTGATGCAAAAGGCGAAAAAGCTATTTTCAAAGTAATTTTTTACGTCACCGAAAACGAAAACTCGTGTACAATGTAAATTTCAATCGTACACTGAGCGTAGCTGAATGATTTGCACGCGAAACTTTCAAAGGTATTAGTGTCCATTTTTTAGATCGCCATATTTAAGTTATCATTCCAACTGTTTGGTTGCTGCCTTCATATTTTCCTAACTCGTGCTGATCTTTCAATCGCTACGTAATTATTACATCTATCATCTATAGTCTGCATTACATATTCTAATATCCATGACCCTCCACTGTTCCTTTCAGCGCGTCGATGCCTTAGAAGTAGTACAACACATCGCATTAAGCTGTCCTTTCTTCTGCTAAGGGTCTCCCATAGACTTGTTTCCTCGCCTATTATTTTTAATACTTCCGTCATTTCGTACTTTATTGGTGCAGTTCATTCTGAACATTTTTTTACAGCATCCCATTTCGAATGCTTCCTGTTTCTGATTCTGCTGGTTTTATAAGGCAGAGGAATACGAGGTTTTGTGCGTAAACTTTGAAATGTGTATAGGGGCAATAGGCGTCATTGAGTTTTTTAATGAAATTCCGAGAAAGTAAGCTCCGGGAAGAGTCGGACAACATATTAGCTTCCTCCCACATACAACACGATGACCACGATGAGAAAATTCCCGAAATTAGAGCTGATAAACAGAGGTTTACGAACAATAATTCTTCCCATGCGCCATTCGCGAAAGGAACAGGGAGGATGGGGGCGGTGGAGGGGGGGGGGGGGGGGGGGGAATCAGTTAGTAGTACTCGAATTACCCTCCGTCATCGACTGTCAGGTGACTTGGCGGAATACTGAAATAGATGTAGATGTCTCTGAAGATTCCCTTCCTCCACCGCCAACAGGTTATCTTCCCTTCGAATCAGAAGTGGCGAGTGATGGATACTGCAAGCGGTGTATCTACATCTACATAGCTACTCCGGTAAACTAGCGGTCGGTGAGTGGCGGAAGGTACCGTGCACCAGTCATTTCGTTTCCTGTTTGGCACCCAAATACAGCGAGGAAAAACGGCTATCTATATGTCTCCCCATGAGCCCTCACTTCTCGTATCTTCGTGATCCTTATGCGAAATATATGTTGGCTGCAGCACAATCGCTCTGCAGTCACCTTCAAATGGTGGTTCTCTAAATTTTCTCCGTAATGTTTCGAAAAGAAAGTCGCTTTCCCTCCAGGGATTCCCATTTGAGTTCCCTTAGCATCCCGGGAATACTTGCGTATCGTTCGAACGTACCAGAGACAAATCTAGCGACCCGGTTTTAATTTTTTACGATGTTTTCCTTTAATTCGATCTGTTACGGATCCAAAACAGTTGAGCAGTACTCAACACCACGTCGCACTAGCGTCCTATGCTGTCTCCTTTACAAAATGGTTCAAATGGCTCTGAGCACTATGCGATTTAACTTCTGAGGTCATCAGTCGCCTACAACTTAGAACTAATTAAGCCTAACTAACCTAAGGACATCACACACATCCATGCCCGAGGCAGGATTCTAACCTGCGACCGTAGCGGTCGCTCGGCTCCAGACTGTAACGCCTAGAACCGCACGGCCACTCCGGCCAGCTGTCTCCTTTACAGGTCAGCCACATTTTCCCAAAATTCTCCTAACAAACCGACGTTAACCATTCGCCTTCCCTACCATAATCCTCACATGTTCGTTCCACTTCACATCGCTTTGCAACGTTACGCCTATATATTTAAGCGTCGTGATTGTATCAAGCAGGACACTAATAATGCTGTATCCCAACATGACCGATTTTTTTCCCTACTCATCAGCATTAACTTACATTTTTCTACATTTAGAGCGAGCAGGCACTCGTTACACCAACTCTAAAGTGTGTCTAAGTCATCTTATAACCTCCTACTGTCACTCAACTTCGACACCTTCCCGTACACCACAGCATCATCAAGAAAGAAGCGCAGATTGCTGCCCACCCTGTCCGCCACATAATTTATGTATACAGAAAATAATAGCGGTCCTATCACATTTCCCTGTGGCACTCCTCGCTATACCTTTGTCTGTGATGAACTCTCGCTTTCGAGGACAACATACTGGGTTCTGTTACTTAGGAAGTATTCGAGCCGGTCACAAATCAGGAGAACTGTTCCATACGCTTGTATCTTCGTAAACAGTCTGCCGCGGGACACCGTGTCAAATGCTTTGCGGAAATCTAGAAATATGGAATCTGCTTGTTATCCTACATCCATAGTTCGCTGTCACTTCGGCCGTGGATGGAGAGTCTAGCGGAGTACATATATGTTCGCTGGCTACAACAGGACAACGAAAAGGATCCTTCCGGAGGCGAAGTACAGCAGAAGGTCCAGCGCTCTGCTTAATGCAAGTTTTCTCTTTCTGTTTTTCATGTGCCGCGAATATACAATACCTGAGACGTCACTTTATAACACGGCGAACCTTAAGATAAATTTTAATTCAATAGACAAATTTCCTACAAGAATTGTCTTTTTTTTTCTTCTGAAACAAAAGTCTCAGATTACGCATGTTATTTCAACAATTAAAATTTGTTTTACGATTTTTGTTTCCCATCGCAAATCTAGTGGTTGATCATTATCACGACTATTCTTACCGACTCAGAAGCACCAATACCTGAGGTATCGGATGGAGAATATGAGCAATAACGTTATGAACGATTTTCCAGACAACTCGTCTTGCAGCTCTGATTGTGAGAGCTAAAGCTGGTTCTGTTATTTTTCGAATTTACTACCTGAGAAATAGGGGGAAAAAAAACGCGTGGCAGGTTCGCAAGAAGAGTTCAGTATAACACAGTGCGTTATATATTCACTTGCTCATTTAAACATAGTCCAGCGACGCCGTGATAATGCACGAGCACGGCTCGACACCGGCCAGGCCACCGAGCGAGCGAGCGAACATCGCCGCGCCAATGAGATCATCCTTTCTTTGACAGTGTAAACGTTCCGAGAAGAGGCACCTCTCTGGGTTGGTTGGCTGGTTGGCGAGACTGCGCTTTTTAACGACGCTGCCGAAAGGTAGGTACTATGAATAACCGGCGGCGGCCCGTCGCGGCGGAGAGCCAGTTCTAGAAAAAGAGAGCTACGCCGTCTGCTCCCAATACCTCGTCGTACCGCGGCCGACCAATTGCACACGGGACTCTGTGTCCACTAATAAGAACCATACCAAGAGTCAGGTATCAAAACATAACACACTTTCTTCCGACACGAGGAAGATTAAGACGCCTACAGAATGCTGCCAGCGAGAAAATTATACGTATCACTGTCACCACTCAAGTACAGAGTACTACCAAAGAAAATACAGAAGAAAATTTCGATAAACATGTATTATGATTTGGAATTTGGCACATAACACCTATTAACAGCGAACATACCAGTAACAAACTTTAAAAAGGTGTGGTTCAACATAGTTCTACAGTTACAAAAGTGCAAACCAAAACTCAACAAGGAACTGGGCTGAAGGATACGTAAAAAACCGTGTGCTCAATACAGTCGCGGCTGACATCATTTAAGTCAATCACTAAACTTCACAGTACTTTCATACAACCACGACAAGAAAAGATGTCACATATTTTTAACGGCATATTTAATTCTAGTGTCGTGCGAACGTGTATTACGTATAGCTTGCGACGAAAATACTTTTTCCATTACTGTGCTCAACCACTCTTTATGACACCACTAATCAAAACATGTAACAGCGAACTGAGTACATAATTCCACAACGTCATCTTGAAAAGTTCTTTTCCGAGAACAAAGCCCAGCAACAATATCAATGATGCAGCAGTCTGGCTAACTTCAAGTTAAACAGAAAATTTAAAATGGCGAAGAGGACGTACACTTGCACAGTTTCGATGTACAGGTAGAGACAGAAAGCTGTCGCGAAAGCATGCAGCCGAGTCAACTAAATCGTCACACGCGCTGGTCCCACACTGGCCTCGGTCCACAGCAAGAAGCGCACAGTCCGACGAGGAAGAGTGTACTGGCCCGAGTGTCGCAGGGCAGGTGGGTTTGTATGACGCAGCGCAGCGCTGCGGCGCCAGCGCAGCCCCCGCCCACGGCTCATTGAAAGCGAGAGCCGACGCATTGTGCGTTCGTCCGTCCCCTGGAATGCCGGCCGGCTGACAACAGAACTCATGAATGAATGAATCGGCCTCCGCGCCGAGCCACGCCTGCCTCGACCAGTTGACTCATGTTCCGGCGCCGCAGCCTGCGTCACCTCTGTTCCGGAAAGCATCGCGCCGAGCGGCGGAAATAACGCTAGTTCTCCAGCTATGGACTGGACGCTGGCTGACTCACGAGTCACGCGCCTAACCCTGCCGCAGGTTAAGTCAAGGGCGCGAGACTACATGCCACTCTCTTCCGAACGCGTGCCTGTTGCTTCTACGGCGTTAGTCACCACCGCGTCCAAAGAAGCAACATACATTGCAGTCTTTCGCCGGGCTGCAACAAGTGAAACATGCAACCGAGACACCAACCGAGACCTTGTATTGTTGGCTATACAATGTTGCCACTTCCACTACGCAAAGCATTTGTGCCCGCCAGTTCTCCGTGAGTCGTCAAGAGTCGAAGACTGGCGTCAGGTTTAGTTTCACACACCTTACGATTTGTGACGAAATTTATCGAAAGAGGAGCATAAGGGATAGACTACAGAGCTCCATACCGTCAGTTCAGTTCTGAGTTTTGGCGTGATTTTTGTACGAGATGGAGACACAAAAGATTGTCGTGACAACGTCGCAACTTCGACCGACAGAAGTCAAATGCCAACTAATGTAAATGAGACCGTAAGTGCATGACAATATACAAATGATTAATGCTACAGAAATGTACATGATTTTTTAATCTGAAAATTCATTACGCCGTGTGCCACAGTGAGAACTAATTAACGCGGCGGCACGAATCAAAACGAGCTTGGATGTTTTTCTGCGAAATTCTGCCTCCGTGTCGCATGGAAACAAGTCCCCCAAGCATCACCCATGGTTGCTGGAGAACTGTAATCAAAGAAGATGGCAATCAACAATATCTCAGACATATTCGATGCGTGACTGTCAGCTGAACATTAATGTAAGTAATGATACTGGTCGTCTTTTCAATATTGCTTGCACCTTACTCCACGTTACTCGGGCATTTGAACTACCGTCATGTAGTGGTGATTGTTCGTTACTGGCCTCAGGAAATCAAGATCGGATGGAGAATCCAACGACGCACAAATTCTTTAAATTTCACATTTGTTCGCTATGCCGCTCAAGAAAACAATCTGCAAGTCTGCGTTTATCAAGGTACCGTCTAACACTTCATAACATGAGAGGTTAAAATGAGACTCTCATTACATTTTAGTACTCTACATGAAAGCGACGGTGTTCATATACACACAATGGAGTGTGTAGTTGTACAACGAAAGCCTACTCAATGGACCAGTTTTGCTACTAACATTACCCTAAAAAATGGTTCAAATGGCTCTGAGCACTATGGGACGTAACAGCTTATGTCATCAGTCCCCTAGAACTTAGAACTACTTAAACCTAACTAACCTAAGGACATCATACACATCCATGCCCGCGGCAGGATGCGAACCTGCGGCCATAGCGGTCGCGCGGTTCCAGACCGAAGTGCCTAGAACTGCTCAGCCACTCCGGCCGGCTAACATATACCCTCAAAGTGCCGACACAAAAGGTTCACAACCTACATAATGCTCAAACGTAGAGCCCACACTCTGTACGATCCTGTACGATACAATGAAGCCAAGGAAAAAGATGAGTCTCATATTATGCTGTATGTTGGTTGGTTAAGGGATTGAACAGCGGGGTCATCTGCCACTCGATAAAGACTTAGTTCATTTGGAATTAGCGATATCGGCTAGAAATTTGACCGAACTATCGAAGTATGTAGCTCTGGAGGTGTCCCAGGGCTCAGCTGTGGCGAGAGAATCCCCACCTTCATCCGACTCCGCCAACGTGATTAAGGGAGACGACTGTAACGAAGTAAAGAATACCTTCTAGCCGGAGATTAGTAATAGCAAAAGTGAGAAGGCTAAAAACATGATGGACATCGATTGGACCTACTATAACGAAATAAAGGAACAAATAATCAGGTCAGTACGTGGTAGGACGAAGCGGGCGTAGCCTGGTATTCTTCATGCGGCGGAGTCCCCCTCACTGGCATATTCCTCACGGATGGAATGAAAGGAGGAGCGTTATTCACCAGTTCTTCATATTGCTGGGTTTATTAGAGGCGTCAGTAGCCCATTAGATGCTGTTTCAACTCTGATAGAAGATAGCTCTTCCAGAATGAAATTTCTTCCTCTAGCAGAGAGTGAGCTGATATGAAACTTCCTGGCAGGTTAAAGCTGTATGCAAGACCAGGACCTTTGCCTTCCAGCAGTGCTAGTCCCACAAGGTATGCAGGCACACTTCTCTAAGTTTTGGAAGGTTGGAGATGAGGTACGGGCGGGAGTACATGTGGGGGAAAAGGAAGGGATGAGTCATGAGTCGTGCTTGGATAGCTCAGTCGGTCAGGAGCTTGTCCATAGAAGACATAGATCCGAGGTTCGAATTCTGGTCTGACAGGTGGTTTCAAGGGAGATCTTATTTGCAATCTGCATCTGGAATCGTCAAAAAGAATGTCGAGCGAGTAAGCGCTTCTCCAGCCAAACAGTCGTTCAATTCATACCCTGGCATACTCAAATGACTTGGGACCCAGAGAGAGACTTCTGCACAACAGACGACTGTGATCATAGCGAAGATAATGAATACCAGATATCACATGGTGACAAGAGTAACATCCAGCTCCACCCGGCAACAAATGCTGTTCCTGACTGGCAGGAAATGCGAAAGCATATCCTGTCCTATTCATGGTTTTAGAGCCGTCGGTGTAAAAGACAGTAGCACCCTTAAAGTCCAGAAGGACTGAGAGATACTGACTCTGAAAGGTCATCAGGGCAACTCAAAATTTAGGTCATGAAGTAGGTCGGTCCTAATTCGTGATATGAGTACTACCCAAGATGGGGAGAGCGAGGGGGAAAAAATACCCGAGTACACATTCTCAAGGAGGCTAGGCGGCGGTCTGGACAGATGGTCTCATGGCACACTTAAACTGGTTATCCAGTCCAAGGGCGGGTGTTAGGGAGTAGACACACCTCCAAGCAGAAAGAATTTGCTATTTTGGATGCTTAGGAAATTGTTGGATGGTGATTGATTAGTGAGAATGAGTTGATACCATCGGAACTAAAGAGGGAAGATTCCTGCTTCGAAAGGGAGACTGTCTATGAGACTTGTTTGGAAGATGCCAGTGACCAGTCTGAGTCCCTCAATGATGGAGTGGGTCCAACGATTTCAGAGCTGAATGTGCTACTGACCCGTAAACCTGACAACCATAGTCCAACTGGAATGAGCCCAGGGTCCAGTGAATGTGGAGAATATTAGCACATTCCGCTTACCCAGAGCCGTGGGCAAGAAAGCAGACACCATTAAGCTTTTGCATGCAGGTAGTCTTTAGTAGATGAGTATGGTGCAGTCATCGTCTCACATGGATCATATCAAGGTCGTTTTGCCAAAAATACACTCATTCTCAGAATAAAACAGTACACCTTGAACGACTGGAGTTAAGATGTTCATATTTCTAGGGCGTGTACATTAGTATGTTCTGGATAAACAATTAGCATTTCAATCACCTCAGTACGGCATGCGTCCTGTTGCCTCGTATGCATAGGGTCCGCCATTGGCGCTAATAACTTGTTCTATGCGTGATGGTATTGACCTGTAGAAGGCGCGATTGGCGTCCTGTGGCATAACCATCCACCCTGCTCTCACCTGGTACCAAAGTTCATCTGTGGAGGGTGGCATTGGGTCACAACGGGGCACCCGTCGCTTCACCAATCCCACGCATTTTCGATTGGGGACAATTTTGGTGATCTGGCAGGCCGGGGCAAAAGGCTGACATCCTGTGGCACAAATAAGGCACGTGTTCGTGTAGCAACACGTGGTCGTGCTTTGTCTTACTGAAAAATGGCGTCTAGGGCGACGTGCAGAAGAGTATGGCTACGGGACGCAGAATGTCATTCACGTAGGTCACACTGGTCATAGACATCTCGATATGCACAAAATGTGATTTGTGGTTGTATTCAATAGCACCACACCATAAAGCTTTGAGCTGGCGCTGTATGTCTTGTGAATGAAGTCATTGTGATGCCGCTCTTCTGCCTGCGGCGAACAAAATGCGGCAATTACTTTCAAACAAACAGAAACTGTCTGATGCCATTTCTGTCTCCAGCAACGTCGTTCCTTATACCATTGTCGTCTAGCATGTTTCTGCACTTTCGTGAAAGGCAGGCGGAGAAGTGAATGACGCGCACGTAACTCATGCCGTAATAAACGGCGACGAACTGTCACCGCTGATAGTGTGTGATGAGTTTCACTGTTGCGACAGAGCCGAAGACGACGCAGATCTACTCGAGGTGTTCTGGGGGGGGGGGGGGGGGGGTGACCTGACCCATCTCTTCATGTTCTACGGAACCATCCGGCACACACTCGTTGCACTGCCGAAATACTTCGTCCCACACTAGCAGCAATTTCCCAGATGGATGCATCGCATTCTCTTGTGCCATTATGTTGCAAGGAGCGTGTAACAACTCTCCAATACACTGAAAACAATATAACCAATTTAACGCTATTTAATGCATTGTGTAAGCACTCAGATATCGACAGTAACAATATGAGGGGGAAACATGGGAGCGCGATTCTAAGTATTGTTGGGAGACGAGGTCTGCCTGCGAGAGTGGAAGTAGTAGTGTCGGTCGAGAGCTCGCGGACAGAAGTCGTGTCATGATGCCCTCACGTCGTTGATTGCACATCTTACCACACTCAAGGCCTGACTTTATTTATATAGCCAGGAGAAATTTAGATGGCTTAACTACGCTTGATGATGGAATTCAAGGTAAAATTCACAAGCACAGTGCAAATTCAATTGCAGGGTTAGGCTCTTGATTGTTACTCCGCGTTTGCAATAATCAAATGTTTTACTTGTCAGTTTTAAAGAAGCCTCCTTACCCTTCAAATAATAATAATTACTCTCCACATATAAATAATATGCTGTCGTTATTAAATGTTAATGTAACTTTGAAATTGAAATAATGTGTTAATCTGGCACTCAGCCATTATTGATAACTATTGTCATCTATTATTGGTCACGATGGTTCTGAAGTTTCAAATAGACTTCATTCATGAAATCCCTTCTCACAAGTTACTTAACAGCTAACAGGACCCAAGCAAACTCCTTTTATTAAATTTATTCTTAGTAACAATAAGCTTTAACCACTGCTGCTGCGAATTGCTGTAAACCAAAAAAAGGCAGCCATCTAAAGACGCGAGTGCAAAACTTAGGGTCAAAACAGAGACACTGACACACCACAACATGTCATGTACTTTAATCCAGTAAATTCCGTTGCACAAGTCAGATTCTGTAACACTTGAAAATTCTTGTCCAAAAAGGCAGTAAGATAGCCTAGGTATGCATTGTTACAGGTTCATTTGATCCTGTAGTTTTTCATATTCAAATACGCAGACAGATAGCTTATCCAAATGTGAGTTTTAAGTTTTTCAAGTAACGATCTGTTCAGGGATTAAATGACAGTGAAACTGACACTCGTACAACACGCACACAGTGTTATGCTGGTTAGATTCCGCTTACTGATAGCTCAGGTTGCTTAGCGAGTCCATTTTCACAGACGAACATAGGCAATATTGGGCTATATCTTCGGAATTGCCTGCACATACGTTACATACATTTGTCGCATATAGGTTACAATGTGCCCCTTTCAAAGTCACTGATTTGATGCTACTGCTCGCTCATACGTCTGCGAGGCATCCTGGATGACTGATCAAGTCACATTGATCCATTACCTTAGGTTTATACCGACAATGATGGCCGCAGGCACATTTTACTGGTAGGTGGTGTTGCGCCGCGATATCGATGATTTGAACCCGCGGGCCGACGTGCTTCAAATGCTAATCGTTTCTGCAGAACATACTAATGTACATGTTCTGTGGATGTGAACGTCCTCGCTCTAGTCGTTCAAGGTGTTCTGTTTTTTTGCTGAATATGAGTGCAGTTTCCAGTCAGTGAAAGGTTCATTATATAACTCGTCGTGACGGTGGCTAAAGGATGGGGAGGGGGGGCGGGGGAGGGAGGGATGGCTTCCACCTGTCATTTGTACTTTGGAAAGGTAAGAAGAAGACGCCCATGCAGTCGCAAAGTGGGTCACGAGGTGTTCGGCAAACACCGACGCATAGTTAGACATAGTATCATGAACATCCTATGAGAACTATGTCACTGACAGAAAAATAATACAACAAATAAATCGTTTTAAGTACCTACGCTGTGACATATGATAAAAGCGTTGAATTTAAGGAAAGCTGGGTAAGTGCGAACTAATATGTGAAACAATAAGAAAAACTTTGATAACGAAACTTCAATGGAGTTTTATAGAACAATGGTAGTCTATAGTTAAATATATGGTAGCTGAGCATGGCTAACAGTAAGAAAAGAGCAACTACAAATGCCAGCAGCATAAATGAGATTTTTAAAATCAATGAAGAGAGTTACAAAAGAGGACAGAATAAAGAATGAGTATATTCGTCAGAAGCTGAATATCTTTGTCCCGAATGACAAAATACCTGACCATAGGAAAAACTGTAAGAACAAGACGGAGGAATATTGACTATCCAGACTGGAAAGATCCTACATACCAAGAAGCAGAAAAGACGTTGTTCGACCAAGGAAGATTGAAGAGATCAGAACGGGTAAAAGGCCCAGTGTAAAAGGATGAGGAGGAGAAGGAGGAGGAGGAGAAGAAGAAGAACTTAGGACAGTTGTTGATGTCTGGTTGTCTAGCAGACTGGTATGAACCAGCATACGTTCCCAAGGAGATGTAGTTCTCCCACTATTCCTTCTTACTGTGTTTAATTAATAAGCTAGACTTAGCACGAAGCCAGTTAGAAATAATGAGGGTGGCTTCTGAAGAACATCGCTTGAGACGCTGCATGACCCTTCGTCGATACTGAGTGCTTGTTGTAACGTCTTTGGTACACCATGGTACTAGTTACGGTGGAATGCGCCCATACAAAGCGAGACATCTACGACAATCTTCTCGATGCAATCGGAGAAAGACGGGGCAAAGGTACGCTAGAAGCATATTACTGCCAGTTGGCTCTTCGAAGATTTCAGCACAACAAGTCGTTTGTCGGGCGGTCACGGAGAAATGAAAGCATCACTGAAAAGTGTTCACTGTCAAAAAGATCGTCGTCGTGTAACGACCATCGCAGCTAATCCACGAGATTGAGGGAAGAGATACTAGGGTCAACAGCCGAAAAGGTGCCATGGGTGGCACTGAAGTGAGTAGGAGTACCGTCACTGAGGACACACAAATCAAATTGGAAAGAAGTTGGCTGATGAGAACCCGCTGCCAGACGAACTGGAACTTCCCACTTGGGGTGGCGTGCACTGAAACACCCAAGTAGGTGAAGAGGTGGGAAGGGCTGTTGGGATAAGGTGGTCATCTTAAGGAAGTGTCTTGCTTAGACGTAAATAGAGGTCACAAATGGTGATGGTTTGGATCTGGTATTGTATGCACTCGCACTGCTGTTGCTTCCAGTGTGATATTGCGTGGAATCCACCTGATGATGTATGTGCAATCCAATGTACAGACCCCTCCAGAAGCTCAATCCAGGCCAATACCATTTTGATAAGAGTGCACAGTAACCTCGAACAGTGTGATGGTGGTCATCAGTGAGGAGCGCAACACATATTACAGGACAAGAGGAAATTAGTTGCAGTTCTGACAGGTGACACTGTATCCACTGGTGCCCCCTTGGGTCATCACGTCGAGGGCACGCTTGTTAGGGGTGAAGGGTCCAGGAGGACAGGTCATCCTCCAGGATCACTGTCGCTAGTGTGGATGGAAAAACAATATCGAACGTCTGTTCGGAGTATGACGGGGTAGCTGGCGCCTCTAGGGTCACCGGAGTAGCCTTTTCTCTAGATTTCTTCTTCTCTTCTACAACTTTTGACGATGAAATCCTTGTTATATGCAGAGGGTCTGGGAATGGAAGAACATCGAGCTGCCCTGGGACACACAATCTGTGGCGTGTCTTGCCACTGATTTTTGGATTTCTGGGACAGAGTTCACGAGAGACGTCGGAGGAGGATTCTGGTGTTCCACCAGATGCGGGGAATAGTTCCGGAAACACGAGAGGGGAGGGTATTCCATCGCCTATGGCCAAGTTAACTCGCGCTTCTACCTGATGTCGACGTCGAGGTAGTGGATAAATCTGGCACTGACAAATGTCGATATTACTCAGAATGGATACAAACCATCATATTTGTTCAAAGGTTCCAAACATGAGAGGCTTTCTGGGGCCTTTAGTTCCTGGATTTTCCGTTCCTTGGGTAGATTAGCACACTTCGGGAACGGAGGAAGGTGGTCGTTCCGGCAACTGACACAAAAAAGTCCTTGTGAACATGGCGTATTTTCGTAAAGTGGTCGGCTACAGTCCCCACAAATCACGTCATACGTAGACCGCTAAGACTTACGTCCCAACTGCTGCAATTTGAAACACCGCATCGGGGTGGGGAAATTTGTTTCACATCGCAGTGGTAATGCAAATGATCTTGACATTCTCTGGAAGCGATTCTCCCTTCAAAAACGAGGATGAATGCACAGGTATCTAACTTATCGGTTGGCGGGCCTATATGTGTACGATGTACAAAGTCGTTGCCTTGTCTCTCCAAGAGTTCGCATGATTTCTAATCCATCTGTAGTATTAGATCCCGGTGAAAAATTAATCAGTGTACCAAGTTTAGGTTCCTGTGGAGTGTTATGAACATCTACATCAAACTATTTACAAGAGAGTTACTGTCTTAATTATGATGGAACTCCACAATTTTCTGAGGTAAGAGATTTCCTCAAATACAAGTTCAACATTTTCCACGAACAACTTTGACATAATGGAGAGAAAGGACCCTCCATATGTTCGAGTGCAAACCAGGAACTGAGGCGAATAACAGTCTCCAAGTGGCTTCGTTTTATTTTCCTCCCTTGGTGTGGCCAAGGAGGGAAAGTTCCTGGAGTCCTAACGATCGGCACTGAAATGCGGTCTGCCTGGAGAGATTGCTGGGAACTCGTGGCCACCGACTGGTAACTTTGGTCGCTTTCTAACACCTAGTCCGAACGAGGGCTCACTCCATTAGCGTCACCCGTCCAGGGCGAAATTCAGCTGGTTGATGGCCAGTGCCAGGTACCCTCAAACGGTGCGATCTTCGTTTGGTCATTGGATTACCACCGTACGGGCAATTGCCGAACCCCCCCCCCCCCCCTTCCACATGGAGTTCCTACCATGCTGGGCATTGGGCAACCTCCCCACATGGCCCACAGCCCGCAAAATTTCGGAAACGTGGTCAAACACAAATTTGGGAACGAACGTAAGTCAACCGATGCAAGATCAAGAGAACAAAGAGAGAAAACTAATAATCCACATCCTACGAGAGAGCTAGGTTGTCAGCAGAGAATCTGTTCTAAACAATGAGACGTGAAAAAGTTACTTGCAGGTAGTATAATTCCAGCACAGGATAAGAAAAAATACTGCTGTGGCTTCGGCCTCATGCTCGCCGCACAAGTACTCGTATAGGAGCTGTGAGCCCGTGGGGGGGTACCTTGTGCAGTTGTCACATTTTGCATCTAGGTTCCACACCGCTATAGTATCGTGCCCAGTAACAGACGAAAAGTCCCGGGATGAATTGATATTGTGCTTATTGACGCTTATTAACACTTGCTTTCAAGTTAATACTTCTTTGATGGTTCTTCATTCTCTGAACTTGGCGTAGTGCTGAACTTTTCAATCACACATCAAAAGGCAGCTGCTAGATTCGCGTGTATGCTAGATCTCTTATCATTAACAACTTTTTGCTGGTTCTACAATTTCAGAGAAGCTGGATTTATTCAGTCAGTTTACCTTGGAGTTGCAATTTTCACGAATGTAGCAGTAATTAAAAGAAGTTACATCGATGAAACAAAGACGGAGTTGGGGCAGTTTTTTGTTTCGGTACTGATGGCTACTGAAGGTGAGCCGATGGGATAAGTTATGGTTTACGAATCCATCACAATGCTACAATATTACTCTAATGATTGTTGTGATGTGACACATCATCTGACTAGTAACATTAATGACTTCTAAACTGTAGGGCCTGGTGGTCTAGAGATAACGTGCGTGCCTGGAAATCGAGAGGTCGCCGGGACTGAATCGCGGTGGACCACCGAAATTTTTGTTTGCCTTTATTTTAGCCTCTAAAGGAGGTGTGGAGTAGTGAGTAATGATACGTGATTCAACTTCCACGTTATTATATAGGTTCTCTTTCCTCTGTTGGACAACTGGGGCAGATTAAGGACACGCAAGTGCTTCCTTGGAAGTCTTGCTCCCGGTCGTTGCGGCACGCTAAAATATTACTAATGATCTTCACAGGTTTTCCCTAGAAGAAACTATAGTGTTCGATATTACAGGAATTGAATATATTAACTCGAACACTCTGGTATACGCATCTCATTTCCGGAACTTGTTTTGTGGCTAATCTGTATGGCATTGATGCTGTCTTTTGCTTTTCCCTTTTACCAAATCAATGAAAACATGAAAAAATAGTTCAGCTCCCTACATAATGGAATATTTAACGTATGGTGAACCTCAAGGAAAGCATACAATCCAGACTCTCTAGTCCCACTTATAAAGTGCGGCGTAGGTTACGTATGGCTTGGGCAATCATATCGTGCTTTTCAGTACGACCTGTGCCCAAAATGCAAGGGAACCAACTAGCACAGTTTATGAAACTATTTTAAATAGCCACTTGCGTTCAAAAAAAGCTGTGTTAACTGTGTTAACGTGTTGTGCTTTTGAGTGGCGTCATCAGCTCCAAGAAAGTAATTTCATTTAATGATTAAAATTTATTAAATAACGCTACTATGACCTACTACAAAACTTACAAAGCATAACTGCACAGAATGATGTTCAAAAATATACGAATGGCTAAAATGCAATTATGTAATTTAAATACTTTCCGTACACTTTTGAGAGAAAATGGGAAGAAAGACAAACAATTGGTACCTGTTTAACGCTTTCAATGTTATTGTCGAAAATACACAGCGAGTTTGGAGCGGCGACTGACTTTCCCTGAAACGAAGCAGAGACGGAAAAAATTCTGTGATAGTTAACAGTGCTGTTGCCAGCTTTGAACTGCGAAGCGCGAGCGGTTGCTGACGAAACAATAGCCGCTAAACAGCTGACACTGAGGCGTTGTCACAGAAACGTGAACAAAATCAAGTTACGTTACTGGCCGCGGCACATGCCCGTAACACTCGCGAAGTCCACTTTACTGGCAAGAATCTTTTCTGGTTCTGCGATCTAAAAGTTATAGTATTACAGGAGTATGGTGAACCTCAAGGAAAGCATACAATCCAGACTCTCTAGTCCCAGTTATAAAGTGCGGCGGAGGTTACGTATGGCTTGGGCAATCATATCGTGCTTTTCATTTACGGAGTTCCGATTTCGGAGGCGATATTTGCCCCAGACAAATGGCTGATTTAACTCTTTGTCAACCACTGGGTCGTAAGTGTGTCAGAGAACTAGAGGAAATTTTGTTGCATTATATTGCCATGTACCAATGTCCCTCTGGCAAAGGGAGGCCAGCTAATAGTTTGCAGAATTCTTGTAATTACGAAATGCACCTCTAGATTGCGCTGTCTTAAAGTTTCAATGTAAATCCCATGTTCCCATGTGCTGTGGCATCCAACTACTACGCGCCTGCAGATAGGCAACCCAATAAAAAGATTTACAATGCGAAAGCAGTCACGCCTCCCCGGACAAGTCCTGTTAATCAACAGCACGTACTTATTGACGTTTGCCACATTACAAACATGTTGAGCACCTGTAATATAAGTTACAAAGTTGTAGAGACGCTCTGTCCACTGATGTATGTGTGATATCTGTATGTCTTGAGTTTTTGCACAGTCTTATGAAAACCAGAAGTCCCTATAAGTATCCCACTATGTTTCACCCCTGCCACGTCGGAAAATGAAACAGCAGGAAACACTTTTTTACATATTGTTTCTTCTGACTACGACTTTATTTAAAATAAACTAATATGAATGTCTAACTTCGAAAAGGAATAAAAGTTAAATGCGACGAGAGAATGAGCAATCACAGCTGCGGTTCCTCTAATGCACAGTACATGCGCAAAGGGCAACTGAAAGGGGATTTAGAGGAACATTTCTCATGGTACGGTATTAGACGCACGTTACTTGTTGAAGGCAGCACTGATTTGGGTTGGGTTGTTAACGAATTGGAGGAGCCATTCGGACTTACGAACGAGCTTGACTAACAAATTTAAGTTGGCAGTAAATTAATTCCATCATAGATAAAAAAAACTGCTCTCTCTCTGTACAATCTTAGACGTTTGTATTAGCGCAGCAGACAACTGATACTGAACATCTGGTTAGCGGACAGATCAAAACTTTCCTGAAGACCAGCAAGTATCAATCGGACTCAATTCAATGGTGCTACAGAGTGTGTCAACTTCGTCACCAGAGTCAAAGTGAGACTAGTTGCCCTTATAAAAACAACTGATAGAAATAACTTCAGATAGTGGTGCGATGTACTGCAAAGTATAGGTGAAGGACAACAGACATATTCCACATTTTTAAATTTCCGAAAAGCATTTGACACAGTGCCCGACTGCTGGCTATTAACGAAGTTTTTAAGGTAATAAGTTTTTAAGTATAGAACATAGTAGACCTATGTCGTCCTCGACGGGGAGTGTTCATCAAAGACAAGGGTATGGTCAGCATTGCCCCCAGGGAAGTATGATAGGGCCGCTGTTATTTTCTATATACATAGAATGTCTCGCGGATAGGATGAGCACCAATGTACGACTGTGTGTTGATAGCCCTGTAGTATACTGGGAAGTATCGACGTTGAGTGGCTGTACAAGAATACAGTATCAAAGGGACATAATTTCTATTTGGTGTGATGAATAGAAGCTTATTATTAAAAAAAAGTTAATGCACACGTGTAGGAAAAACACTCCTGCAATGTTCGAATACATTATTAGTGGTGCGCTGCTTGACAGAGTCACGTCGTTTAAATATCTGTGAATGACAATGCAAAGCGATATGAAGTGGAACGAACATAAGAGAATTGTGGTAGGGAAGATGAATGGTCCACGTTGGTTACTTGGGAGAATTATGGGAAAGTGTGGTACATCTGCAACGGAAACCGCATATAGGACGATAGTGCGAGTGTTTGGGATCCACACCAACACAGGTAAAGGAAAACATCGAAGCAATTCAGAGGCGGGCTGCTAGATTTGATACCGGTAGTTCGGAAAACACGCAGATATTACGTAGATGCTTTGGGAACTCAAATGGGATTCCACGGAGCGAAACCGACGTTCTTTTCGTGGGACGCTGTCAAGAAAAATCAGATAACCGACATTTGAAGCTGACTGCAGAACAATTCTGCTGCCGCCAGCATACATTTCGCGTAAGGGCCAGGAATGCAAGATGTGAGAAATTAGAGCTCATACGGAGCCACAGAGCAGTAGTTTTTCCCTCGCTGTATTTGCGAGTGAAACACGAAAAAGGAATGACAAGTAGTGGTACAGAGTACCATCCGCCACGCACTGTACGGTATGTAGAAAGACAAAGGAAAGGCACTTTTGATCTGTGGGGAATATCAAAGCACGTCCTCTACATGAAAGGAATGTGCAGAAGGGTGAAATCATTACGAATCCCCAATCATGCAGGGCAATGCTTTAAGAGACAATTCATATTCAAGAGGAGTAATACGAACCTCGGGTGGATTCCTCCAGCATGGCTGCAGCTGATATATTTCCCAGTCCTCGTAGAAACGGCACGGATGGGAAAACGTGGCGTATTTGTCGGAGGGTAAATCCTGGTCATGAGCAGCATAGAAGCGGGCTCGTGCTGCGAACAGCTATTTGTCGACACTATAGCAAACAATATGACTACATCTCTCGTGACAAGGTTGTATGGCATTTGTAATTGGCTTTTGTGGTCAGGATAACTTTCGCTACTAAACTGAATTCACAAACTATTTTCTATTCTGGGTAACCGCAGCTGTTGAAAGGCATGATGTTAGGAAGAACTCCGCTAATAGCTGGTAAAACTGTTGTGTATTAAAACACAACCGGTTTCACGACCTAAAGCTGCATCATCAAGTACAACCCACAAGGTAAAAGGAAAAAAAAGTTATCGATATACCGTAACACACAAACGCCTTTTTCCTATTTATATTTTAACCACGAAAGCTCGTTGTCCAGACCGGTGAGGCGTGAATGATGTGGGAATCACTGCATTCTTTTGAGGTCAAATTATTAAAAAATAATGATACACAGGTCAATAGGCAAATGAAGGAGGAGTGGTGAGGTTACATAGCGACTAACCACAGATAGTAGAGGCACTGAACATGAAAAAGCAACAGGATGCGTATCACTTTAAGAAAGAAGAAGAATTAGCGGTCCATCATCCCTCAATGGTCAACACTTCGCTGTGTCTTCGAGGGATGAAGAAGTCAAGAGATACATAAGTATGCTGACATCGTATAATACTCTCCTCCATGACACAGTCATGTTTCTGAAAAGTCTCTCCTGAAGATTCCTGACGCAGCTGCTACTCTCGAACCAACAATGCCCCGTAATTTCCGACTAGAGGCTACGTGGACCATTCCAATGTTGATACTTACAGGTGCCTGGTTAGACAACTTCGGGTTGTTTTCGATGCATGCACACTGCTGTTGTCGTGCATGAATTGGCACTTCCTCTGTTGCATAAAGAAATTAAACGATTGGCAGTGCATAGTCTTTTCCATTGTAGGTAGACTATTCTGATGAGTCCATTATGAACAAAACTTCAACCAATTCTTCTACTACAGCTGCAGTTATCCAACCCCAAACAGCCAAGCTTATCCTCCCACTTTACGTCGTCGCAACAAAATGATATATACAGTAGCGTGTGTTACTGGCATAGACATCCTGCCGTCTTCGCCCTAACAAAAATCTTTTTCATCGGATCATGCAGTACGAGAAGTATTTGACCCCTAGTAATTATTGGAGACAGAACGCGCGCTTATCGCTTACGAGATGTTATGGCTTGTTTTCTTGTAGGTTTACGATGATGGTAACCAATAACATGAAGGCATCGGTGGACAACAATCGCATTCACTGACTTATTAAGGTTTCTTCCCAGTTGACATTCTACACGCTAAAATATAAAATGGCTCAGCATTGGTCATTAGTAGTTGCTTTGGGCCTTCCAGTTTTTTTGCGAGTGGGAGGACATTCTTCGCCCTCCTTTTGATATCTCCTTATCCACATTTTCATCGTTACCTAAGAGACGTAAGTTGTTTCTATAAAACTACCGATTGGGAAATCTGACCCCCAAATAATGACAATACGTCTATAGATAAGTAAAGCATGTTTCGAAAAGAACTCCTCCCCGTTATTTTCATTTCTTCGTGCTTCTGTAGCTGTTGACACAACTCTCGGGTAATATTTGAGAAAATCTCTCGTTACAGGAGCTTGAATTGATTGCCAAAATCGAACCGGAAAAAGGCCTTTCTACATATGTCGATTCCTCCCAGATGACACCGAAAGATATTTTTCCTCAAGACTGTACAACTGAAAGGGTAACCGAACATTTCTATCGCTCGCCAATCATTTAACGCTCAGGGATATCCCTTGTGTTACCATAACTGTGGAATACAGAATATTTATCACGGGTTTTTGGCGCAGGCTGTTGCTGGTCCGTTTGTGTGCCATAGTTACTAAGCTGGCGCACGACCACTGACAATCTCGAGTACAGGACGGTTCACGATCGCATCACGATAGGCACATATTCTTGATTTCGTTTGAATCAGATTGTTTATCCGAAGATCTTGTATTGATTTGCACTTTATGAAAATATCTTGCCGGGAGTTTCCAGCAACGTCTGGCTCCAATCACCTGAATGTAGAAACTACTGTTCCCTGACCTATTAAAATGATGTTGCGCGAGCCATCGCTTGGTCATTTTTCTTCCACAAACGTCGGATGCAAGAGACGGGTAACGGGAGAATAAAAGAGATACTGGCAGACTGAAGCTTTTGAGGTGCCTACCGCGTGCTTCGTAAGTTTATAAGGGCACCATCCGCAAAAGACAAAGGTCTGGATTCGAATCTTGGTTGGTACACTTAAGAATCTGTCGAAGTTTCATAGCTCCTTCTTTGTTCACAACTGTCATTGCACACACGGCCGATGAACATATTTGTGCTTACCTTCCCAAAAATGTTCCCTAACTACTAACGAGTGATAGAAGCGACATTAAAGTACCTGTTGCAGGAATTCCAAAGACACAAAACAGACATCGCCCTGCCACGTAGAGTGTGCAGTTGCAATGACACGTTGTTTCAACAGATACCAATTCCTGAAATTTGGAAATTTGTGGTAAGATCTTATGGGATCAAACTGCTGAGGTCATCGGTCCCTAAGCTTACACACTACTTAATCAAACTTAAACTAACTTACGCTAAGGACAACACACACACCCATGCCCGAGGGAGGACTCGAACCTGCCACACGGACAGCCGCCCGGGCAGTGACAAGACGCCTGGACCGCGCGGCTACCCCTCGCGGCCCAATTCCTGATAACTCAGAAAATAAAGTACACTATGTGCTTCAACAACTTGCGTAGTTTAAGATGGGCAGCAACAAACAGTTGTATATAATTTTACTTCTAGGCCCAGGAAGGGATTAATGTGCGACCGGGAATGCTCTTGCTCCTAAATGTTTCTTTTGTTTGACAATGTCGATATCGAACGTCACATAATCAATAATTGCAAGCGTTCTGGACATTGTCGAGGTCATGATCAGCATGGAAAAGTACTGACATTGTGGCTAGTACAGAATCGGCTAATGGTTCTGTGGTACAGTCTCCGTACGTTTAGGTTAAAAACACGAGAGACTCATGTAACATTTATACATTAACTCTCTCTCTCTCTCTCTCTCTCTCTCTCTCTCTTCGTTCCTTCCTTCCTTCCTTCCTTCCTTCCTTCCTTCCCTGCTTGGTGTTCTTGAACTGGTAAACTGTATGCACTGTGGAATTCGAAACTTTTGTGACAAGGTACAACAATGTAAATCCTGCGCCAGGCAACGTAACTCACCAAAACAAAACATGACACTGAGCATGTAAATTTGGAAAAAAAAGAAAAGATTACCGACAAATTTCACCTTGGTGAGCCATTCTTTGTCCATTAATTTTGAAGACCTCGTGCAAATCTACGTTCCGCGTTCTTATCGCAAATGGGTGCGCGGTCATGCGTAACGGCACCGCAAAACACGGTCTAAATAATGAGTCAGGTTTAAGATTGGAGTACCGCTATCAATTATGACCTCGTATTATGAGCCACTGCGCTAAAATGTAGGGTTATCGGGGATGGCAGCGAGTTCCAAGGGTGACGAATGATACCTAAAAATAAGCACGAAAATTTATTAGCAGATTCACTGTCCTCCCAATAAACTGTGCATCTACAATATTAACTTCAAAATACGTGGAAGAAATGATTATTAAGTGGTGTTCACAGAAAGAATAACCAACGTTAATGCCACAGAAATAAAAACCTATATTGTGAAAGAAACAGGTAAGTAACTACACCAAATGACGAAATTCATATATGCTATGCTGTGCAGGTTGCCTGCATTTGACACGGAAAAGCTAAGAGGGCGTACTGAAAAGTAATACCTCCGAATTTGCTATGTGAAAATTAAAGATTTTTCAGTAAAACAAATGTTGTTATTGTTCTTCATGTCTGTATATTTATTTATCAACATAATCACCCTGGCGATGAATATATTTTCCTGAACGAGAGACCAATTTGTTGATGCCATCACACTAGAAAGTTTGACTTTTTGTTGATGGAGCCACGACCTTACTTCTGCTTGCACCGCATAATTACTATCAAAGTGAAGTCCTCGAATGTGTTCTTCAAGCTTTGGAAACAGACGAAAATCGAACGCAGTAATATCGGGACTGTATCGAGGATGACAGTGAACCCTAGACGTCGGATTGTTGCACATGTCGCGGCACTCGTGTGTGATCTAGCACTTCCATGTTGAAGGAGGGAAAGTACTCCATGTGTGGACGAACTTTCCGAATTCGAAACTGTATTATAGCACGACGTTTCTCACGCACCGACAGAGTTACTTTACACACCTACTTGTTACAAACTACAATTCGGAGCCTTCTTATTGCAGAGAGCTGCGAATGTGTATATACGAGGGTTGAGTCAAATGAAAACCTTAAATTTGTAATAACAAATCGAAATTTCGCGACGTTATCCTGTAAGTTGGTAAGCGTGCTACAAACAATGTGCAGAATAGCCTGTAGGTGGCAGCATAGTGAAGATGCACAAATACCGTCGCAGTATCAGTATAAGATGAACATCAACAAAACCAAAACGATGATAATGGAATGTAGTCGAATTAAGTCGGGTGATGCTGAGGGAATTAGATTAGGAAATGAGACACATAAAGTAATAAAGGAGTTTTGCTATTTGGGGGGCAAAATAACTGATGACGGTCGAAGTAGAGAGGATATAAAATGTAGACTGGCAATGGCAAGGAAAGCGTTTCTGAAGAAGAGAAATTTGTTAACATCATGTATAGATTTAAGTGTCAGGAAGTCGTTTCTGAAAGTATTTGTATGGAGTCTAGCCATGTACGGAAGTGAAACATGGGACGATAAATAGTTTGGACAAGAAGAGAACAGAAGCTTTCGTAATGTGGTGCTACAGAAGAATGCTGAAGAGTAGATGGGTAGATCATGTAACTAATGAGGAGGTATTGAATAGGATTGGGGAGAAGAGGAGTTTGTGGCACAACTGGACAAGAAGAAGGGACCGGTTGGTAGGACATGTTCTGAGGCATCAGGGGATCACAAATTTAGCATTGCAGGGCAGTGTGGAGGGTAAAAACCGTAGAGGGAGACCAAGAGATGAATACACTAAGCAGATTCAGAAGGATGTAGGTTGCAGTAGGTACTGGGAGATGAAGAAGCTTGCACAAGTAAAGTAGCATGGGGAGTTGCATCAAACCAGGCTCAGGACTGAAGACCATAACAACATCAGTATAAATATGGCTGCCCCACTTGCGACTTGGACCAGGGAAGAACAGCAGTCTGTTGTTCTGTTTTTGCGTAGTGAAGGTGTGAAACCTATTGAAATTCGTCTACGAATGAAGGTTCAGTACGGTGATGCATGTTTCTTACAGCAGCAAGTCTACAAATAGAGTAGGAAGTTCGCAAATGGTATGACTTCAGTGAAAGATGCTCCTCGTCCAGGTCAGGCACGAGTTGTGACTCCACAGACATTGCTGCAGGTGAAGCCAAAGTGAAGGAAAACCGCCGCGTGAAACTGAATGACATTGCAGCATGTTTACATATGGCCCGCATCTCGTTGCCGTGCGGTAGCGTTCTCGCTTCCCACGCCCGGGTTCGATTCCCGGCGGGGTCAGGGATTTTCTCTGCCTCGTGATGGCTGGGTGTTGTGTGATGTCCTTAGGTTAGTTAGGTTTAAGTAGTTCTAAGTTCTAGGGGACTGATGACCATAAATGTTAAGTCCCATAGTGCTCAGAACCATTTGAACCATGTTTACAGATTAGTCATGCTTCAGCACACTACATTGTGCATGATGTGCTCCAGTTTCACAAAGTGTCTGCAAGATGGGTGCCACAGCAGCTGACTCCTGAAATGAGAGAACAACGTGTTGATGTTTGTGAAGAACTTCTTAGACGCTTTGAACGAGAAGGCTGTGGCTTCCTTGCAAGAATCGTTTCTGGGGACGAAACCTCGGTTCACTTCCACCAAAATGTAAAGAAGAGAGCAAGCAAGGAATAGCGTCATTCCTCAACACTAAAACCAAAGAAGTTTCGAACAGAACCATCAGCAGGGAAGGTTATGCTGACTCTCTTTTGGGACGAAAACGGCGTCATTTTGGAGCATTACATGTCTAGAGGGACCACTGTCACTAATGCATCATACACAGATCTCCTAAAAAGTCATCTGTGGCCTGCAATCAAATCAAAGCGACGTGGGTTGCTGTCAGCAGGTGTCCTTTTGCAACATGAAAATGCAAGGCCCCACATTGCCCGTACAACAGTTGCAACAATCACAGACCTGCATTTTGATTGTCTTCCTCATCCACCATACTCACCAGAAATTACCACTAATGATTTCCATATGTTTGGACCACTCAAAGACGCAATGGGGGGGAAAGAAGTTCCGTTCTGATGAAGAGGTACGCCACGCGGTGCGTGAGTGGTTGCGCGGACTACCAAAAGAATTTTTTTTTCTAAAGGAAAACGCTGACGGACTTACATTGATCGTGGGGAAGATAATGTCGAAAAGTGATGCAGCTTTGTACCACTTCTGGACAGTAAATAATATTTAAAAAAATATTTAAGTTTTTCATTTGACTCACCCTCGCATATGAAGAATAAATATGTAGAATGTCAACTAAGTTCGTTTTACTTAAAAAGCTTTAAGAGTTTTCACATAAAAACTTTGGTAGCATTGCTTTTCAGCATGCCCTCATATTTCTAACAAAGAGAAGATACCAGCGTTCGTCTGCAAGAGGAAGATGGAACTCAGATCTTGAGTTTTTCATCCATCCAATTACATGCTGTGAACCTCATGAACCACATTTAATTGGGTTAGAACAGCTTATATTTTATTCTGATCATCTGCCGGTAAACAAGTCGCTTGTTATGATGCTCAAAACATACATACGCCTGGACCAATAACTTCTCTTACTCTTGTTGCAAAACCAAAAATTATACTTGCTGCTAAACTTACGGTCAAGCAAAATGTATCAGCAAGACACTGCCGGCCGCGGTGGTCTCGCGGTTCTAGGCGCGCAGTCCGGAACCGTGCTACTGCTACGGTCGCAGGTTCGAATCCTGCCTCGGGCATGGATGTGTGTGATGTCCTTAGGTTAGTTAGGTTTAAGTTGTTCTAAGTTCTAGGGGACTGATGGCCACAGCTGTTGAGTCCCATAGTGCTCAGAGCCATTTGAACCATTTGAACCAAGACACTATAATATTCAAAATTAATTTTCTTGTCGATGTATAGCAACTGTGAGAAAATGAACATCCGATACCAGTAGTAACTATGGAAAACCACGGTTCAGGCTTGCTACATTTCTGACTCGAATTTTACCAGCAGTACATAGAAACATACGAAGCATTCTAGATATAATTTCATTAGATTAGAACTCAGATTACACACCGTAAAGATGTTATTCTGTGTTTGTACTTGTTAGTCTTAGAGAAGAAAATAACCTGAAATGGTTCAAATGGCTCTGAGCACTATGGGACTTGACATCTATGGTGATCAGTCCCCTAGAACTTAGAACTACTTAAACCTAACTAACCTAAGGACATCACACAACACTCAGTCATCACGAGGCAGAGAAAATCCCTGACCCCGCCGGGAATCGAAACCGGGAACCCGGGCGAACGCTACCGGACGACCACTAGCTCCGGACAAATAACCCGATTTATGAGAGTGACTGCGAATATCGAAGCCGTTAAAAGCTCATTGATTTTGCCCAGGGGCCAATTGCGAACAGTATAATGCGTGATCTCTTCGTGATAGTAGCTTACGAGCTCATCGCTCCCAGCAACCTGGGTTCTGCCGCTAAACAGAGGCATAGGGTGGAAATGAACAAAAGAGGCAATCAGAATTCCCTCTTTCCTTTCCGGCTCGCCCTCCTACCATTCTCTGAAGACTTGCAGCTGCTGCTCGTAAGGGCGAGTGGCGGTTTCTTGGCTCGGTGTGTCGTGCTTGCAAGGGGAGCGGGCCAACTTGACTCGCACCTGGCGCCGACCGTTGCTAACGGCCACGTGCCGGCTGTCCCCCTTACGATTCCCCACGGCATACGCAACCTCCACCTTGCCTTGCCATGTAACTTTCGAAAATCGACATTTTTGCTTTTTCACACAGTGCTGCACACAACAAGTACATGGTATATCAGCCAGTATTTAATTACGTGAATTTCTAGAAACCAAAACTGGATTTGCTTTGCCACACTTCCAGCCTGTGCTCGGTACACAGTTTTACTAGGAACGAATAGTTCAAATATTATCTCGAAGCCCAAAACTTATTTGAACAGCATCAGCAAAATGTTGTCTTGGCAAAAAGTAGTTGGTATTCAACACTGGCTTGTGTGTCATACTGCTGTAGACCACCTACACTGTCATTGATATTTTGACCTCTTGCCTCCTTTCTTTCTTCTTTGGCTTGATGGGCTTTTAGTAACGTTTTCTATTAGTTACAATAGGTGAAGTGGAACTGTGTTAATACGAATCAAAATCGTAAGCAACAAGGGAACGAATAAACGTCCGTCTATGTTTTCCCTGCTTGATTTAAATCACTTCAGATGATTAACATAGTGGTTCCTTTAACACTGTCACTTTCAAAAATTCCGCTCCGTCCTTAATATGAGATTGACTAGATGATACTGTCAGCGTCCCTGCTATTGCCATCCTTCACGTCAAGCAAGACGATACAGCAATGGAAAGAAATTTCCCTTCAAGCGAAGATCGCTAAATGTTATGTATTTCACGACGAAAGATTTCGATAGATGCTGTTGTCATCTGTTCTTCGGAAATGATGACAGCAAGCTTCTGTCGAAACCCGCCCTTGTGAAATAACTAATATTTAGCGATTTTGGCTTCGGAAGAAATTTCTTTCCATTAAACTGACAAGTCGCTCCCGTCACTTAAACATGTGTAACCTACAGGAACACAGCAAACTGTACGCCACTTGACGGACGCCAAAGCAGTATCCGCGGACGGGACCAAAGATACAAATGGCACTGTGTGTGCATTCAAACACTAGCCAGCACAAGCTTGGAGATGCTACAGATTACCTGTGGAAATGTCTATCATAAGGAAGTGTCAATCTAGAAGCACTTAAGGACTCAGCAAACCCCTGAGGGAAAAATTATCACGTTTACTGACTCCTAGGCTGCAGTCATGATAGTGAAAATCAGTTTTGTACAATGACACAACAAGCCTGTAATTTGCAAAATCAGCGCAAATGCGCTACGCATACTCGTCACGAGAGGACGCGAAATCGATACAACGTGGGACCCTTGTCGATGCCTCTTTTTAAGCAGCCGCAATTAAGAGCTCGACGCCCCCCCCCCCCCCCCCCCCCTCCCAGTGTATTTACAGTATAGACTTAATCAAAATTAGCGTGGAAGATTCAGCACCAAGATCGTACAGCAATACAAAGTTTCACATAGCTCAGTTATTAAGGGGTGATAGTGCACAGAAACTTATTAATGTGTTACCTTTCTGCAGATTGTATTTATTGGCCACCTCGACTACCGACATAACACAAGGAAGTCATACTAATCCGGATAAAGGTCACAGTGGTATCCGCGGTAACGAACAGGCTGAGCAACTGGCTAAACAAGATACAACGTCAGGCACATGATGCCACCCACAGGGAACCGCTCATTAAGTTCCTACAACAACTTAAAATAACTATGGGAAAGAGGAGGGAGGAAGAAAGGAAAACAACAATAAAAGGAAGTGTTATAGCACATACACCTTGTGAAACCGACAACCATTTGAATACCCAGCAAACGGTGTTAAAAGAATTTCATGCAGCCAAACATTTAACCTTGGTCGGTTGAAAAGAAATGCATCGACTGGGACTGATTTACTTCCCTTCTTTTTACATGTGGAGAGGAAGAACCCATGAAGCACATAATATTACGGTGTCCCGAAAATAAACCTCCAACACTGTGCTATGGGGTGCAACGGCCCCACACTGCGTAGGCCTACTACTCTTTTAGGGAATACAAACATCAGAGTTCATAAACTATACAAAGATGCCAACGTGCCAAGAGTGTTCATATAATCAGACACGGCAATAGTTAGAATCTACCAAAAAGTAAAGACAACGTTATTCTGCTGCTGTAGACATCGGTAGCAAGGCATTTTGGACGAGGTATAACCCGGGGAAACCTGCGGTACGGGACCGCAAGTCAATACGTCACCTTCGAGGAGACCACATCAGGATGAGGACAGCCGAGACGAAGAAACACGTCGGTTATAGGAATAATTCAACCTACCCGAAAAAAGAAGACGAAATGGATACTGACACTAGTGTATCACTCGTCGATTTTTACAATACGCTTATGAAATTACACCGTTTATTTTGTAAATGAATTTATTTTTTTCCTCTGCAATATTATTAGGGGGTGTACGCAGATAACCCTCAAAAACTGCTATGTAATGCGAAAATTATGGATGACTATATGGTCATGAAACCAAAGGACACAGTAAAATTAAAAACAAAGCTCTTGCTTTGGCCATGACCAGTAGCCAGAACTGCTACAGTGGTATGGAAAGTCGGTCGCGCGTGAATTGTGAAGTGCCTTTTCACAGCACATTGCATTTCTGTACCAATCGATGTAAATGCAGCCTAAAAGCGACATCAAAGCAGGCACGAGTAAGACTCTCAGTCGTTACTGTGGTTAACTCATTTGAACAGGACGTGGCTCATCTGCCCAATCTATCGCCCAAGGTCTCAGCACCGACGACTAGAGGGCCTGTTCCTATCCTGGGCTTCGGCCATTTATACAATTCACGCCTTTCTGCTCACTGCAGTCCTCTGCTCGTCGAAAAACCGACGTGAGAATTAATGGGCACAAGAAAGTAGAGCACGACGTGTGTTGCGTTGTATGCGGCCGCGGCGGTTAGAACACGGACACGACTGCAGGACCCCCGACAAGGGGAGTGAGGCCTATTATTTATTTGTAAATTCGGTCGGTCCAGGCAGGCAGACGGGCGCTTTCTGTGCTGTCTGGCGGCGGCGGCGGCTAAATATACGGGGGAAGGTGAAGGCACGAGAATAGCGCTCCTAAGTATAGCGTGGCGGGCCCGGCGCCGCCGTCGTCTGTGTGTCTGTTGGCCGGGATTGTGTCTGGGACGCGGCCAGCCGGGGTCACGTACTTGCCGGGCGCGCCGCCGCCGATCTGCTCAGGTTGCGAGCTAATATCCAGGGTTCGCAACCTCCACGCACATATATCTTACTCTAAAAAGGCGAAGCGTAGACCCGGCCGTGGTGTGAACTAACTTGGCCACATAAACGGAGATAACCACATTATAAACCAAATAGAGCGCGTTGTTACCTGGCAGTGCAAGCACGAAAAGTGATCGCGCGCACAATGTCGCAGGCAAACAGGACGGTGTGCTGCTAACGTGTCAGCTAGTTTACTGATAAGAAGAAGGAGAGAGGTGTGGTAGTGCCGTCAGGCGGCGGAATGTGCATGCAAAAGTTAAATAAGTCGATTGTGTGCAAATTACAGAAGGAGTAAGACGATGCTGGTCAGATAGTAATTCATGTTTCAGCCCTAACGGAGAAAAAATGCACACAATAGGGCGATTCAAAATTACGGACACACTTCCAGTCTGCTAAATTTCTGCACTATAAATTGTGCTCGAGTTCCGTTAAGCATATTTGAAAGAGGATGTAAAGTTTCGAATACTACCCCTAGAGCGCTACAGCACTGCACTGCCTTCAGCGTATACCGCGTAAGAAGGTGGCTAATATTTTTTTGCATTCGTGAGTTCAATAAATCGAATCTGCGACTGCGATGTAGCTTGCGTTTCGGAGTAAATGTAACGTTGAATCTCCAACGAGGAGGAGTACTGATCCACACACATCCATGCCCGAGGCAGGATTCGAACCTGCGACCGTAGCAGTCGCACGATTCCGGACTGCGCGCCTAGAACCGCGAGACCACCGCTGCCGGCGATATTATTCAGTCTTTACACTGAGCAAGTGGTAAAGGAAACTGAAGAAATATATGGAGAAGGAATTAAAAGTTTGGGGAGAAGAGATAAAAACTTTTGAAGTTTGCCGATAACATTGTACTTCTGTCAGAGACAGTATGGGAGTAGGAAGAACACTTGAACTGAGTGGAAAGCGTGTTGAGAAGTGGATATAAGATCAACATCAACAAACGCAAAACAAGGATAAACTAATGTAGTCGAATCAGACGCTAAGGGAATCAGACAGGGAAACGAGACTCTAAAAGTAATAAATGAGTTTTGCTATTTGGGCAGCACAATAACCGATCATGGCCGAAGTTGAGAAGATATATAAAATGTAGACGCAAAGGCAAGAAAGCATTTCTGAAGAAGAGAAATTTGTTAAGTCTTTTCCGGTGCTATTTGTCTGAAGTGTAGTTTTATACAATTCAAGAGAAAATAGGCTTTTGAAATTTGGTGCTACAGAAGAATGAGCACCGAAGATTAGATTGGTAGATCGCTTAACTAATGAGGAGCAACCGAATGGAATTGAGGCGACCAGAAATTTGTCGCACAACCTGACCGAAAGAAGCGATCGGTTGAAACATCTGAAACATCAAGCGATCTCAAATTTAGAACTCGAGGGAAGTGTGTGTAGGGAGGGGGGGGGGGGGGGGTAAAAATCGTAGAGAGAACAAGAGATGAATTCTTTAAGCAGATTCAGAAGACTGTGGGTTGCATTAGTTATTTGGAAATGAAGGGACTTGCAGAGCATAGAGTAGCATGGAGAACCGCATCAAACCAACATTCTGACTTAAAACAACTACAACAGCAATAAGTGTGACCACTGATAAAATGAGAAGGCCATGAATCAAAGTAAGATGAATGTGGCACTTTCCTGTACAGTCTCCCAACGTGTAGAGAAAGGAAAATGAAAACGTGATTTCTAGTGCTTATAAGCACCGGAAAATTGTGGAACTACAATCGATATCGGAACCCGAACAGCGCAACTATGAATATCCACGATCGCTAGCGCAAGAGAGATTTAATATGTTTCGTCTCATAACATTTAACTGTAAAATGTCAATCTGCTTTCTGCGGAATTCTGATTGAGCAATAAATATCAGAATGTTTTCTGCAAAATTATGATTGTGTAATAGACGGCACATGCAAATAAGATTGTATCAGCATCCTAACCGGACTGTTTCATTTCGCGTCATTTCCCAAGATCTCGCTGACTTGTTGACAGATTGATTTCTGGCTTTGTTATTTATCGATGAATTCCTTTTTCATGGATGCAGGGACATCTGTAGAGGGAAGACCATCCTGTTAATATCATGGTCTACCAGATATTGTGCCGTAGAGTTTATGAAGAGAATAAAATAAGTTGTCGAAAAAGAAGTTTTAGTAAAAGCGGCCAGCCTTAACTGTTCTAGATGACAAATAGACGCAACGCATTCAATCGACCAGAAATCTCACAATTTCTTTCAGCAGACAGTTTTTTTTTTGTATTTGTTTCCACCGTTTGTCAGTAGTTTTAATTTTTGAAAATGAATATAAAATACAATGGTAAAATGTCCACAGAATATTGTGTGTGGTAACTTCCCAGTAATTACGAAAATGTGTTTCACGCAATAATCGAACAGGTACTGTCATTATGACACTTGCAATTTCTCCTACTCCTAATATACATTATCATGTAGAAGAGATTACTTTGTCAAAATAGCGAATTTTATTTGTATTGTATAAAACTGAAATTTCCCACCTGCAGAGTTCTGCAATGTTAAGAAGTGTTCGAGCGAAACTTCCGGTGGAACTTAGTTTTTGTAATATTCCAGTCTTATACAATACAGGTAAAATTTATAATTCTGTAAGAGTGTAAGAACTTCTGCGTAGCATTTTATGTCAAGAGTAGGAGAAGCATTTTTGTAATAATCGAGAAGTTACTACACACTTGTATGTAGTTGGTGGACATTTTACCATTGCATTTTGTATTCATTTTCAAAAACTAACCCCCCCCCCCCCAAATTGCAAAGAACATCTAACAAGCCGAAATTGATGGCACAAAAAATTAGAAAGCATTCTTTACCCATCAAACGACAGCGTACTTTATCAATTAAATGACGAAGAATACTGGTTAAACAAATAAACAGGAACACAATCTCCGTGGATCCTATGTTGATACCATAATTATTTCAGTCTGGGAAGAAGTAACTTGGGAGAGGGAACAAACAGGACGATAGGTGTTTTGTGCTTTCCAACAAGATATAATATTTTTTTATTGTGCCTATGCGTTCAAAAGCTGTTCTTTTAAAACTTTAAAACACAATATTTTGCCGGCGAGAACGGTAATGTCAGAATGTTTCAGCACAAGCAAATGACTAAAAGACGATAATTCCAACACCTAAACAGTTTCTGCGTGGCACAAGACAGTATAAGACTTTTTTGGTAGCTACGACTTCCAGTGTGTGTGGAGCAAACAAAATCGAAATGAGTCAGACTTGTTTTTGTTTTTTTTCGGGCTGCTGCATTGATGTATAATCCAAACGAATAAAATTTGTTGCAGTTTCATCTTTGCTTTCTTTTCACTAGTAACTTATTCCTAATAAAACACCACCATTAATATTATTGGTTGCCACAAATTTTGACTATTTTTCGCCATTGACATCAGCTACTACGATATTGTTAAGTTGGGATTTGAACGTGTGCTCGAGAGTTGATATCGCCAACGAATCTGAAAGCTAAAAAAAGCCCGCTTGTGGTGACAACCTGATGGGTAACTTAGCTCGAGGACTAGATGAGGTTCGGATCTTACTATTTCAATAACAGAAATTACATTCATAATATTACTCTTAGGTGGGTAGAGCACGTAACTAATGAGGAGGTATTGATGAGAATTGGAGAGAAGAGTAACTTGAGTAGAAGAAGGGATCGGTTGGTAGGACACATTCTGAGGCATCAAGGAATCATCAATTTATTATTGGAGGGAAGCGAGGGGGGGGGGGGTAAAAGTCGTACAGGAAAACCGAGAAATTAATACGCTAAGCAGATTCACAAAATCTAGGTTTCAGTAGTTATTCGGAGGTGAAGAGGCTTGCACGGGATAGAGTGGCATGGAGAACTACCTCAAACCTGTATCTGGACTGAGGACCACAACAACATAATATTACTCTTGAGAAATATTTCCTTGTTTTTTTTTCCGAACAGGTCACGACTTACGACGTTGGGGCCATGTAATGGAGCTTACATTCCTTACTACAAGTAAACGAGGAGAACTACGTCAATAATATTCGTCGTCACAAGCATTTGACTCCTACTTTTCAAACATGTTACGACTTAGCAATCGGTGGTTACGTAGGAATCAAATAGCATATTTTAATTTTCTGCCAGCGAAACCCTTATGTGATACTGTATTTTACTACTTTTTCTGAACATGTCACGAATTTCGATGTTGTGGTTAGGTTGAGTGTGAAGCGAGCAGGAATTACATTACAATCGTTGTCACAAGTATTTCATTGGCTTTTTCCGGGCTGAGAAGCCGTGATCGGTCCGTAACACCTCTTCTTCCTGACGTTTCGCTGCGAACCGTGGGCAGCATTTTTCGAGGTGAGTCAACGACTGGCTGCCAGGCAGTGGAAGTCCCGTTTATATAGAGCGCATAGAGGGCACCACCATACGTCATGTGGGGCCGTACTCTCGACTGAAGATAATGGACTGTCACGTCGTTGGTGCAAAATCGACCGCCATATCATTAACTTTAAGCCTGAGTAGAAAAGAGGAAGGCTTAAAGTTAGACAAGATATGGTGGTCGACTTTGCACGAACGATGTGACTATCTATTACCTTAAGTCGAGAATAACGACGTTAGTGAGAGATAGACTTACAGTCGGCCCCACATTGCCTACGATAGTGCCCTCTATGCGCTCTATATAAACGGGACCTACACAGCCTGGCAGCCAGTCGTCGTCCAGAAGCCGGCGGGACACCGCCTTTCTCACCTCTCTCCTAGTGGTCGCTCCCCAGAGGAGGCATGCGTCGCTAAGAGAGCTAGCACGGGAGAAAGGTTGAGCAGCAAGCGGAGAAGATGCCAGCACCCCCATTGCTAGACAGTAGAGGAATCTCCGAGATCCATGAGAAGACAGCTGCCTCCGAAGAATCGCCGAGTAACCAGAAACTCGAGAAGAATCTCCGAGATCGTAGAGAAGACAGCAACATCAGTTCTCACTCTGGGACCTCGGTCCAAAGAAGAGAAAAGCAAATTGTCGTTGTTGCGAACTAAGATGGCGCTTATCCCTGCGTGCACCTGCATGCAAAATTCTCTTCAGTTGGCATTTGCGTTATTCAGGAAGAAGGCAAAGTCACCTAGGGCTGATAGAGTAGGGAAAGACGTGGTCCAGAGCCCCCTTCGCTTGGGACCAGCCCGCGGCGACTATGCAAAGGCTCGCTCTATCTTCTTTGTCCAAACTTCCACACGCCCCTGAAATGGTTAGGTACACAGAAGGTAGGGAAAACTCCGAACTCCCACCCCCGTCACCATCCCCAGGCGTCCATCTAGAAGACCAGCAGGAGCTACTGCTAGCCCTACACGATGCTGCAGAAGCAGCAACCACCCCCAACGGTTCCAGGTACGAGCAGGGGCTGTACCCCAACCTCAACACCATGGAGGAAGAAGATGTCCAGGACCCAGCACCTGAATCAGAGCCCATAGACCACGAAGCGATCTCCCGGAAAAGGAAGACGCAAGACGCCGCCAGTGCAAAAGAAAAAGAAAATGGTTCAAATGGCTCTGAGGACTATGGGACTTAACATCTGTGGTCATCAGTCCCCTAGAATTTAGAACTACTTATACCTAAGGACATCACACACATCCATGCCCGAGGCAGGGTTTGAACCTGCGACCGTAGCGGTCTCGTGGTTTCAGACTGAAGCGCCTAGAACCACTCAGCCACTCCGGCAGGTGAAGAAGAATCTGCAGACAAAAGGGCCTGCGACTCACGCAGCCCCAGAAACGACGAATTCATACACCCCAAAAAGACCGCTCCAGCCGCCTCCCTTAACCAGGCAAACCCTGCCCCAGTGGTTACAACGAATAGCTTCTCACCATTAGCAGAGGCACACCCAGACCCCGTAGAGGCTGCTGCATAGAGCACCCAATCATCCACCAGTTCCAAGATTGCTCTTACATGTAGCTGTACGAGAGCCTAAAGGAGACAACCACACACGTCTTCCGTGTAAAATCAGCTGGGGGAGGGGGGGACACCCTCAAAATTTCAACGAAGAATGCGGAAGACTATGTAAAAATCCTACGAGAACTAAAAAGTAGGAACATTCCATTCCACACGCACTCCTCAGGAAATGACAGACTACTGAAAGTAGTAATACGCGACATGCCGCACTCCTTCACAGCCGACAACATGAGGAAAGCCCTGACAGACATGGGATTCACGACAACTGCAGTGACTAAGATGAAGTCCCCAAAAACACAAAGGCCCATGCCACTATTTGAAATAGTGGCCACTAACAACGCACAGAGCAGGACACTATGGAATCTCAAGACCATAGCTGCCTGTGATGTGAAAATCGAAGACCCACGAACTAAGAAGAAGCAGGTACAGTGTTATAGATGCCTCCAATCTGGACACGTGGCACGATCTGCGACAGACCGCAGAAATGTGCCAGGTGTGCAGGAGACCACCGCAGCAGCGAGTGTCCTGAGCCCAGAGAAGAACAGGCTAAATGCTACAACTGTGGAGAAGCACACCCAGCCAGCTACGGCGGTTGCCGGACCCTACTAGACGCCCAGATCAGACAGGAGGCTGCGCACAAGAAACCAGGAGCGACCTACGCCGACGCAGCGAAGCGCCGCGCTAGCCAAGGAACATCCCTAGCACGAGCGCAACGGCCCGCCAGCCCAGCAGAAACCCAGAAGCAGCGCCAAGAAATCAAGTGGAAACACAGAAAACAACACAAGCGCCGCGACCGCTGCCCCGCCGCCACCTGCAGAAGAGGCCAAGAACAGAATCAACACAAGAAAAACAACCAACACAAGAGAATCATACAACAGAAGCACAACACCACGACCACCGCCAGCAGCAGGAAGCCACAGTAGACAACTCCTGCTGCACAGAAGCAAGGCAAACCGTCAACAAAACAACCAGAAGAAGCCGCCGCACAGGCACCGGTAACTGCAGATATCGCATCTCTCATGGCAGTCTTGATGGAAGCCATCGTCACGCTCAAGAGCGTGGCAGATAAGCTAGGCACCTACATGGACAACACGACAACCGCCCCAAGAAACCAAGATAGCAGATAGACCCATAAAAGGGTCACAGTGAACACCTCAACGAGAACACGAGATGGCCGGACCTACTGTGAAGATAGTCGAAGAAAGAAAACACCCCTTCCCGAATCCAACTAACCCAAAATACAAATGTAAATAATATTCCCCCATACGCAAACACAGCCCCAGAAGAATGACACCACTAACAGTGGTGAGCCTGTGTATAAATGGACGAGTGAATGCGTACCGAGATCACCTTTAATGGTGAGGGTGAATGGACGAGTGAATGTGTGTATATATTTATGTATTAAAAAAACGTTAATCAGCAGCAAAGAGTCAACCATGGCACCAATAAATGTTTGTCAAAGAAGCCACTCTTAAATGTATGTATACCCTAAACTTAAAAAAATGGTTCAAATGGCTCTGAGCACTATGGGACTCAACTGCTGTGGTCATCAGTCCCCTAGAACTTAGAACTACTTAAACCTAACCAACCTAAGGACGTCAGACACATCCATGCCCGAGGCAGGATTCGAACCTGCGACCGTAGCAGTCGCACGGTTCCGGACTGCGCGCCTAGAACCGCGAGACCACCACGGCCGGCACCCTAAACTTAATTCTTAAGCTTTGTCCACAGGAATAGCTTCTCAGCTCACACTGTACAACACCGAGGAAGACTGAAGACCCTTCCTCATTAAAAGAAAGGTGCATGGCTGGCAGCCAGTCGTTGAATCACCTCGGAAGATGTTGCCTGCAGTTGGCAACGAAACGTCAGGGAGAAGTTTTACAGATCGACCACGCGCTCTCAGTCCGGAAGTTTTAACTACTAGAGACGCCAGCCGTGAAAGCCTACACGTTATGACTCTTCCGAATATGTTACCAATTACAAAGTTAGAGTTAGCTTTGGGCCTAGAAAGGCATTTTAAATTTCTGCAATCGACACGAGCAGCAATTACATTTATAATCTCGATAGTCAAAAAGGTTTCACTATTATTTCGAATATATCACGGGTACGGACGCTGTTCTTAGATTTCAGATACTAATACAGTTCACATACTCCGACTCAAGACACAACTAAATTTATAATCGTCTCTCACTGCAATGTTTCTCTTTCTTCCCGAAGTATTACTTCGGAGCACATTATCTCTCTGCTGCCATCTCATTGGCTGCGTAGCACAAAAGGCTGACATACCCTCTTTTGGTCCCATCATACCTCACAACAAGCGTTGACAACATTCCTCCGCGAAGTACGCCATGGCTATGGCCCTATTCTACACTTTTACTGCAAATCTGCTGTACATAGACGTGCCGTGATCGGGTCGTGTTACGCTGACATGGAAATCAGTTGTCGAGAAAATGTGAGAGATCTAAGCATAAGATGGATCTGAAGCCACTCTTTATGAAAAACTTCGTAAATACTATATAGCAAAATGAAACTGACGTCAACCTATTCTTCTGGTTACCTGAATCGTATTCCCAGTATCGGAACAAATTGAATGTTATCACGATATTGCTTGTTTTGGTCTGAGTAACTCTGGACCTTATCACAGTGTGACAAACTATTTTGTAACCAAACACTGGAAGGTATTGCAGTCTCACAACTGAAAGGTGTTGTGTTCCATAAATACGCAGAATGAACGACAATGTAATATACAATAAACAGAAGAAATGTAAAAAATGTAAAGCAGCAGCAAAGCTCTGAAAATAATCTCAATGGCATATTTACCGTCTCAGTAACCTAGAATAATACGTGAAAGATGGAATATACGAATAAAACTGCCCTATACAATTCTTAATTTCTACATTTGTTTATTTCCATAGACGGTTTCAAGCTACTGTGGCCGACCTTCAACTAAATCTGTTTAATCTATCATTACAGTAATAACAAGATAAGGAGACTCATCTTAAAATGTGTCAGAATTACTTGAAACCAATCACACAGCTACATAAATATAAAACTCAAAAAATTACTAGTGTGTTTTAATCAGTGCTTCATACTGAAAATGAGTCAAGAAGCTTCAACACGAAAACAAGGCAATCTATTACTGGTACCAAAAATTTGTTATAATCTTTTATATATACACATGCGATCAAAAAGAGATGCTCACGATACTACCTCAGCGCCGGGACATGCCTACAGTACCAAATAATGCAAAGATTTCATATGAACTACTTTATACAAGCTAAGTAACCTCGAATTTCTCACGCCTGCTCCAGTTATCTAACACAATGAAGTACGGCAGATGTCGCTTCGACACTCTGGTACTCAAGTGAGTCACGAACTACAGGGCAAGACGGTAAAATTTGTTGCTGCGGTTCCATTATAAAATATCGAAGAAAAATTTAAATTTAGCCGTGAAGGATGATTTATACTATTTGTTCAAAAACTAATGACTCATGTCTTGTCGCCTGAACGACATGGTTTAAGACAACACATATTTCATACACACGTAATTACATACCATTTGCTGTTAGTGGCTGTGCAGTGCTAGAATCTTCTGTTTCAACGTCAGTTAAATGTATCACAACTCAACAACGGTTGCAACAAAACGAAGATCTACTACCGAGTCACAGATATTGTCAAACCAAAGATGCCATGCAACACTGACGTAGCATCTTAGGGAACACATGTATGGCAAAATTTACTGACGAAACATAACATAATATTACTATCGATTATACAAGTCTCAAGAACACACTTTCAATTTTTAGGAGTTGAGTTTCATTTCTTTTAACATTCGCTATCAGTAACAGCAGCTTACGAAACAAAAAAGACGTAATCGTGGGCAGACTACGCAATAACGATGCGAACGCCTAGTGATTTATGTAACAGAATTTTATATTATTTAACATTTTCACAATGTTACTGTGGCTGTTCCTGTGTCAGAAATACATTATCGTGTTTCTTTTTTAATATTGTTTAGAGGAAATCACTGTTTGTGAAACTTTTAAAACAATTTATACCAAGATGAGCATACTCTTTATTTAACATGTTTTTCATTGCAGCAGTTCAAGCCGAATCATCTGCTCTCTGACAGTAAACAAAGAAACGTACCAAGATGGTCTTGTAGCATCGTCAACACGCCGTCTCTCCTGAACGCGCGCAACAACCTCCCTGACTTATTAACGGGCGCGCGCTGCGCCAGACTGTGGCAAGGGCGTAGCTGCGGGCGCACGAGACCTTGGTGGGTGACGTCACCCGGCAACTTCCGGTCTGCGTCGGCGCTACTCGGCGCAGCCCGGCCAGAAGACGCGACAGTGGCGGCGGCTGGCCATAACGGAATGGTCCCGCCACTTCCGGCCGTGCACCCGGCGTCTAGCCGAGTCGCGTCGCGTCGCGCTACGCCTGCGTGTCCGTCTTCCTGATAAAGAGTGTTATCGGTGGCCTCCGAGCGAGCATCTGCGTGCGTTAGTCGTTCCCTTGTTGCGTTATTTAGGATTTAGAATACCCGCACAATGACAAGAGATATACTGAAAATTAATAATCACTAAATTATAGGTCCGTATTGTTAACGTCGATATGCAGCGGGATGTTAGAACATATATTGTGTTCGAACATTATGAATTACCTTGAAGGAAACGGTCTATTGACACACAGTCAACATGGGTTTAGAAAACATCGTTCCTATGAAACACAACTAGCTCTTTACTCACATGAAGTGCTGAGGGCTATTGACAAGGGATTTCAGATCGATTCCGTATTCCTGGATTTCCGGAAGGCTTTTGACACTGTACCACACAAGCAGCTCGTAGGGAAATTGCGTGCTTGTGGAATTTCGTCTCTGTTATGTGACTGGATTTGCGATTTCCTGTCAGAGAGGCCACAGGTCGTAGTGATTGACGGAAAGTCATCGAGTAAAACAGAAGTGATTTCAGGCGTTCCCCAAAGTAGTGTTATAGGCCCTTTTCTGTTCCTCAACTATATAAACGATTTGGGATACAATCTGAGCAGCCGTCTTCTGTTTTTTGCAGATGACGCTGTCGTTTATCGACTAATAAAGTCATCAGGAGATCAAAACAAACTGCAAAACGATTTAGAAAAAATATCTGAATGGTGCGAAAAGTGACAATTGACCCTAAATAACGAAAATTGCGAGGTCATCCACATGAGTTCTAAAAGGAACTCATTAAACTTTGGTTACACGATAAATCACTCTCATCTAAAAACCTTAAGTTCATCTAAATACCTACGTATTACATTTACGAACGACTTAAATTGGAAAGAACGCACAGAAAATGTTGTGGGGAGGGCTAACCAAACGCTGTGTTTTATTGGACACTACGCTTGCTCCGTCCTCTTTCAGAATACTGCTGAGTGGTGTGGGATCCTTACCAGATAGGACTGACGGAGGACATAGAAAAAGTTCAAAGAAAGGCAGCACTTTTTGTATTATCGCGAAATATGGGAGAGAGTGTCACAGAAATAATGCAGGATTTGGGCTGGAAATCATTAAAAGAAAGGCGTTTTTCGTTGCGACAGAATCTTCTCACGAAATTCCAATCACCAACTTTCTCCTCCGAATGCGAAAATATTTTGTTGACACCGACCTACATAAGGAGAAACGATCACCGCGATAAAATAAGGGAAATTAGGGCTCGTACGGAAAGATACAGGCGTTCATTCTTTCCGCGCGCTATAATGATTTGAATAATAGAGACTTGTGAAGGTGGTTCGATGAACCTTCTTCCAGGCACTTAAATGTGATTTGCAGAGTATCCATGTAGATGTAGATGTAGATCCAGTTGAACTGAGCGACTGCGTGGACAAAATGAGTAAACAGGAGAATTAAAATTACCCGGTGCGCTGTTGATAAATTTGATAGAATCATCTTTAAATTTTGCGGCACAGCTTGCATTAAGGGCGTTTACTTATAAAATAACCACATCAAGATGTTAAAAGTAAAATCAAACAAAAACTTTTAACCACCTGTTGTGCTTGTTCAGCAAGAAACCTAAATAAATTTTTCAAAACGTAACTTCCTATTTGTCTGAAAGGAAAAATGTTCTGTCATTACCAGTTTTGAATGAGGCAGCGAGACATGAACTTCCATTGTGACAACCAATCAAAAACTTAGGATTGCTCAAAGAGTGCTGGTGAGATGCATTTTGGAAATTACTAGGAGCAACTAAAAGGAAACAAATGGATCAGGAAACAGAATAATAGTCGTAGACGCACTTAACGACTAGCATAAACCGAAGAGGGTAATCCTATGGTTATAGCATTTGTGGATTTACAGAAAGATTTTGATTATGTTGACAGTAATGCACATTTGAAATTCTGAAAGTAACCGTTATAATATATAGGGAACGAAAGTTGTTTTCGGCTTGTACAGAAATGAAATGATCGTATGGCATTGTTGGCCGGGAGACCAAGGCCCCCCGAAATTGCAAGCCCTTTTTAGCTGACGCCACTTGCGCGACTTGAGAGTCCAGTCATCTCGAGGCAGAAAAAGTCCCTGACCCCGCCGGCAATCGAACCCAGGACCCCGTGCGAGGGAAGCGAGAACGCTACCGCAAGACCACGAGCTGCGAACAGCTTGTACAGAAACCAGCGTGTATGTATAAGAAACGAAGTACTGTACTTTATATTAAAGCAGTAGCTGAGAATGGACCTATCCCCAGTGTCATTCAATCAACGTTTTGAACAAGCTATGAGGGACACCACAGAGAAATTCTGACATGGAATTAAATTTCTGGATGAAGATGTTAAAAGACTGCCACAAACGACTTAGAAGATTCGGAGAACGTATCGGATAGTGTCTCTAAAAGAAGTAATACGATAAACATCAACGAAAGCAAAGAAAAGGGAAACCACCGTGGGTGAATTAAATCAAGCGATGCCGAGGGAATTATGATCTACATGATTTTTAGCTGAGTTTGTTAGTGGGCAGCAAAATACCTGACGTTGGCCGAAGTAGAAATGATACAATAAGCAGACTGACAATAGCCAGAAATACATTTTTGAAAAAAAAAAAGTATTTGCGAACATCGAAGAAAAGCTCTGAATGTATGGAAGCCTTTCCTGAAAGTACGTTGTGTAGCCTTGAAGAAAATGGAACGTGTACGTTACACAGTTCACGCAAAAAGACACGATAAATCTTTTGGCCGTTCTGCTGCAGGTTCAAATGGCTCTGAGCACTGTGGGACTCAACAGCTGAGGTCATTAGTCCCCTAGAACTTAGAACTACTTAAACCTAACTAACCTAAGGACATCACACACATCCATGCCAGAGGCAGGATTCGAACCTGCGACCGAAGCACTCGCGCGGTTCCTGACTGAAGCGCCTAGAACCGCTCGGCCACCACGGCTAGCACGTTCTGCTACAGAAGAGCCGAGCTGTTTCGAGTACAATAATAAGGATATGTTTCATGCTACGCGTCACGCGCACATCGACTCAGCGATAACACGGGACACCAGCTTTGTCCGCGCATTTAACCTAGACGACACCGGCCAGCCAAGTGGTCTAACTAACGTGCGGTGATGTGAACAGCTGCAGTTAAGACGTAAAAGGAGATGCATAAATACGGCAAAATCCCTAAATATTCTTTTTGGGGGTCTAGACGGAAACCATAACACGCTCTCGTTCTTAGCTAATGTAGTGTTATAATTTTAAAAAAAAGTGATAAAAGTTTCTAACTTCAACATTTTTCTGTGTGACCTACGTGTGACGTAAAGGCGTGTTGCAAGGATTGCTCCGTATACTGAAGCCACTGAAGGTATCACTTACAGTCAGTCTTTGGTCACCTCTGAAATACATTCCGAGGAATACATTTCAGCACTGTAACTGTCATTTGCTACGTTGATAACGAGGCGATCAACAAGAGATTCCACGAAACCATCCGAGCGCCACATTTTCTTCTCGTCTTTTATGACGTGCTGTTCCCATCCGGCCAGCGTTCGGCAGTTACATGTGACGAAACTTCGAGCAATACTTCCTGTACGCCTGGCAGCTTTATACTGTTATTTCTCGTGATAATTCCTTAACTTGGCTCCACATTAGCTGCGTTCGGACTGCAGGTGGCGCGGTGGTTAAAAATGCAGCATTTTACACGGTGTGATCGAATTAGTGAAAATTCTTTTCAGTGTTGGTATGACGCTTATCACTCTGCTTTGAGACCGAATCTATGGTGTAAAAACTGTCCAAAGAGTATTTAATTTCTCATTTTTGTCCTAAAAATTTAAGCTGTATTTCTTCCTTATTCTAAACGATCTTTTACAAAATACCGATAATAAGAATTTATGTTTGCAACTAAAACTGAAATTTTACGTGCGATATCTACACTAAACAGCCAAAGAAACTGGTACATCTACCTAATATAGTATAGAGCCTCCACTAACACGCCAAAGTGCTGCAACACGACGTCGGTTGGACTTGACTAACGTCTGAAGTAGTGTTGAAGGGAATTGATTCCATGAATCCTACAGTTCTGCCCTTAAATTCGTAAGAGTACGAGGGGGTGAAGATCTCTTCCGAACAGCTCGTTGCAATGCATCCCAGATGTGATCAATAATGTTCTTGTCTGGGCAGTTTGGTAGCCACCGGCAGTTCAAATGGTTCAAATAGCTCTGAGCACTATGGGACTTAACATCTGTGGTCATCAGTCCGACTAGAACTTAGAACTACTTAAACCTAACTAACCTAAGGACATCACACATCCAGGCCCGAGGTAGGATTCGAACCTGGGCGGCCGCGGTGGCCGATTGGTTCGAGGTGCTTCAGTCTGGAACCGCACGACCGCTACGGTCGCAGGTTCGAATCTTGCCTCGGGCATGGATGTGTGTGATGTCATTAGGTTAGTTAGGTTTAAGTAGTTATAAGTTCTAGGTGGCTGATGACTTCAGATGTTGAGTCCCATAGCGCTCAGAGCCATTTGAACTATAGCGACCCCTGCTTTTCATAGCTAACTTTTGAGAATTTCCCGCAGATTAGTTAGGTTTAAGTAGTTCTAAGTCCAGGGCAAAGATGGCCTCAGATGTTAAGCCCCATAGTGCTTAGAGCCATTTGAACTATTAAATGTTTGAGAAAGATTGCAGGGCTTTCACCTCAGTGCTGTCGCCAGCGACCGGCCGAAAGGCGGCAAACAGTCGGCCTCCCCTTTCGATCAAACGAATGAACTCGCCCAGCGCTTTGGACGAAAATTTGTGACTGCCCATCGGCCACAGTATCCTGCGGAAGTTCTGACTGACGTTTGTAGAGACGGGAGAGCCAGTTATCTGCCACACTGACCGTCACCAGCAGGTCACACAACTGGCGGGACGAACGCTGAGTTTCGGAAAGCCCAAGCGCTTCCTTCGACAGCCGGAGGTGTTGGTAGGGGGCCCCGCTGACAGAGGGCCGGAACGGCCGGACACGCTCGTGCGCTGCGGCTCGTTGCTCGTTGTTATGCAGAGAAATGTTTACCCGTCAACGGGACTGGCTGGGCGCGGCATTTCCATATCGCCGCTCGGAATTCCTGGCCCACTTGCGGCGCCGCAGCCACGCTGCCCGGTCCGCCAGTGCCGGCTGCCCGCCTCTGGCACCTCAGGTACGTGCTTGAGCGCGGGTGCTCGAGACTAGACAAGTGAAACGGGAACCAAAAGTATGCGTGCCTTGCCGGGTGATTCTATTCACGTCACGCATAGCCAAATGAGCAGGTGGTTAGTGCAGGGAGTGTTCGTTGGTGCCGTTGACAATCGCTGCAAATAGCAAAATAGAGCCATGACTGTCATAATTATTATTCACAATCGTTAAAAGACTTGGCTAACGAAGAAGATGGTTATAATTAAACTAGAGCCACACACAGGGGGCCATTGTGGGCTGTAAGCATGGTATGGCAGCGAAACTTTGTACACAACCTAATGCATTAATGCGGAACAGATTTACATTGAAAAAAAAAAAAAAAAAAAAAAAAAAACAGTTCCAATTTTGGGCACCAGGTGCAAATCTGGCGCTGTGACTGCAAGAAAGAGATATATAAATGTTTCCATATGTAACAAATTAGAAACGTGACGTGGCCAGAAAAGACCATTGTTGTTGTTGTGGTCTTCAGTCCTGAGACTGGTTTGATGCAGCTCCCCATGCTACTCTATCCTGTGCAAGGTTCTTCATCTCCCAGTACTCACTGCAATCTACATCTTTCTGAATCTGCTTAATGTATTCATCTCTTGGTCTCCCTCTACGATTTTTACCCTTCACGCTGCCCTCCAATGCTAAATTTGTGATCCCTCGATGCCTCAGAACATGCCCTACCAATTCTTGTTGTCAAGTTGTGCCACGAACTCCTCTTCTCCCCTATTCTATTCAATACCTCCTCATTAGTTACATGATCTACCCATCTAATCTTCAGCATTCTTCTATAGCACCACATTTCGAAAGCTTCTATTCTCTTCTTGTCCAAACTATTTATCGTCCATGTTTCACTTCCATACCCCATATAAATACGTTCAGAAATGACTTCCCGACACTTAAATCTATACTCGATGTTAACGAATTTCTCTTCTTCAGAAACACTTTCCTTGCCATTGCCAGTGTACATTTTATATCCTCTCTACTTCGACCATCATCAGTTATTTTGCTCCCCAAATAGCAAAACTCATTTATTACTTTAAGCGTCTCATTCCCTAATCTAATTCCCTCAGTATCAGATGACTTAATTCGACTACATTCGATTATCCTCGTTTTGCTTTTGTTGATGTTCATCTTATACCCTCCTTTCAAGACACTGTCCATTCCGTTCAACTGCTCTTCCAAGTCCTTTGCTGTCTCTGACAGAACTACACTGTCATCGGCGAACCTCAAAGTTTTTATTTCTTCTCCATTATTTTAATACCTACTCCGAAATTTTCTTTTGTTTCCTTTACTGCTTGCTCAGTATACAGATTGAATAGCATCGCTGAGAGGCTACAACCCTGTCTCACTCCCTTCCCAACCACTGCTTCCCTTTCATGCCCCTCGACTCTTACAACTGGCGTCTGGTTTCTGTACAAATTGTAAATAGCCTTTCGCTCCCTGTATTTTATCCCTGCCATCTTTAGAATTTGAAAAAAATAAAAATAAAACAAGTAGAATATGAACACCGGAGATGTCGACGAGAAGGTATACAGGGCCAGATTTACAGCTGGTAGGCAAAACTGGAACTAACTTTCTTGCAGCGTGAATCGGTTTCGCATTAACGCATTAGCATATCTACCAAGCTCCGCTGCGATACGATAAATACAGCCCAACTGCACCTCCGTGGACAGCTGCTCTTTAATTGTAAGCACCCGGCGCAAACAAAGACGAATAGTCTACAACATCTGGAAAATACAAGTGGGAGTTACAAAACTAGGCAGTCATACACAATTTCCTGTGTCATGAATGACGCGAGGCAAGATTTCAGCTTATCCCAACTTCCGATCGGCATGAAACGTGGAGTAGATAATGAAAGAAGCAAAAGATGCACTGCCAGGAAAAAAAGTGAAGCACCCTGGCGAGGACAAAACGAAATGAAATTACAGAGGTAAGTGTGTACTTGTGTGATATTATTTCACTGATTTTGAAATCGAGTCAAATTCTTGTAGGACTTGGCGATATCAGCTCTTACAAGTAAAACGATGCACCTCCCCCCCTCCCCGTCCGGCCTGGATGAACGCACTGCCTGGATTGGGGAGGGCCCCGCAAAGCCTTTTCTTATCTCCCGGGGCAAGCTGGCCCGCAACTCCTGCAACTGGTCGTTAATATCCTGGATACTGCCACTGGGGTGATGCTGGCGTCTACATCTAGAATTCTAGATGTATACTCCGCAAGCCACCGCATCCTGCCTGGCTAAGCTTACCCTGCCCCTCTACTAGTCATTTTCTTTCCTGTTCCACTTGCAACTAGAACGAAGGAAAAACGACAGTCTACGTGCCTCTGTAAGTGCACTTGTCTTCTTACGTTAGCTTCATGGCCCTTGCCCGAAATGTATGTTGATGGCAGTAGAATCGTCCTGCATTCAATTTCAAATGTCAGTTCTCTAAATGTTTTCAATAGTGTTCCACTAAAAGAACGTCGCCTTCCCTCTACCGATTCCCATATTAAGTTCTGGAAGCATCTCCGTAATACTTGCGTAGTGTTAGATTCTACCCGTATCAAATATAGCGACGTTACGCCTAGGTTTTTAACCGACGTGACAGCATCAAATTACTAATGCTGTATTCGTACACTACCGGTTCGTTTTTCCCGCTCATTTGCATTACCTTACATTTTTATAGTTTTAGAGCTAGCTGCAGTCATTACAACAACTAGGAATTTTGTCTAAGTCGTCCTGTATCCTCCTGCAGTCACTCAGCGACACGTTCTCGTAAACAAAAAGAATCATCAGCAAAAAACAGCAGATCGCTGTCCACCCTGTATTCCAGAAAATTTATGTATGTAGAAAATAACAGCGTCCCATCACATTTTCCAGGGACACTTCTGATGGTACCCTTGTCTCTGATGAACATTCGCCGTGGAGGACAACGTACTGGGTTCTTATACTTAAGAGGACTTCGAAGCACACTCAAATCTCGGAAACTGTTACCTAGGCATGTACCTTCGTTAACAGTCTGCCGTCTCAAGTGATTCTCTTGAGAAACTCTAGAAATGTGGAATCTTTCCATTGTGCTCAAGGGAGAAAAGTGTTGTGGTTGGCAGGAGAGCCAACACCGTGTTCCTAGAGGATGGCGAAAGGCACGCGTTTTAGCTCACGCAGGCTGGCGTGAGGTCTGGAACAGAACCAGGAAATTAGAATTTAGAAACAACGGACGTAGCTGGTGGAATACTTAACTTTAATCCATTAATGACGAACGTCGGTCTGGACGGTACATATTTCACAATATCAATAGTAACGGATAATGGCGCCTTGCTAGGTCGTAGCAAATAACGTAGCTGAAGGCTATGCTAACTATCGTCTCGGCAAATGAGAGCGTAGACGTCAGTGAACCAACGCTAGCAAAGTCGGCTGTACAACTGGAGCGAGTGCTAGGAAGTCTCTCTAGACCTGCCGTGTGGCGGCGCTCGGTCTGCAATCACTGATAGTGGCGACACGCGGGTCCGACGTATACTAACGGACCGCGGCCGATTTAAAGGCTACCACCTAGCAAGTGTGATGTCTGGCGGTAACACCACAAAAAGGACAAGCTGAGTTTCGCACGACTGGCGCTTTCTACAACCGTGCTGATACGTGGACAGAACGTTTTCCGTCCCAAGGAATTTAATTATGCTGGAACTTAGAATATGTTCAAGAATTCTGCAACAAACCTATGTTAAGGATACTGGTCTGTAGTTTTGAGAGTCTGTTCTTTTGCCCTTCTCATATACAGGAGTCACCTGCGCTTTTTTCCAGTCGCTTACGACTTTGCACTGGACTAGAGATGCGCAATAAAGTGTAAGAGTGAACAAGTCATCGGGAATTCCAGGGTATGAATGAAGTGGACAGCGTTGAACTAGATGTTCAATTGTCTGCTCTTCTTGATTACATTCACACATTGGTGAACTGATCCAGCCCCATTTGTACCTGAAGTAGTTACAACAACCATGTTCAGTCCTTAACCTGTTGAGACTGGGCATGGCAGTTGACAAAATGAATTTTTGGTGTACTAAAAAGATATACATTGAGTTACATGATTTAAAACATAAAAGGAGGACTAGTTGATCAATTAAAAGAATTACAGATTAAACAGCAACTGAATATAAAAGTCAGAGGGACAGCTGCACAATTTAAAAGAAGTAAAAAGGCAGTGTATTGCCTGACTAGAACAGACAAGTAGATGAGTGAGGTGATGAGCGGGCCTAGACTGTCAGGAAGAGGGGTATCATGAGGATGTAGCAGTCAGGGTAGTGTTGGAGAGGGTGTCTGTGTGGACGGATGGTTAGGGGATGAAATCGGGAGAGTGAACAGGGATGCTATTCCGGACCAAGGCTTATGATGTAAGTCGAGAGGACTTGAGAGGAAGGGGGTGCTCATATTTCGTTTCTTGCCTAATTACAACATGGCTGCCACGAAATGTCACGAGAACGCAAAATAAAAATACTTTTCCATTCTGCTTCCACATCAGCCTTCAGCTTATTGAAGTTAAGTCCAAAGTCAGAAATAAGTAACAAATTCTTTTTCACGTACAGACCTGTGGAAATTTTGTTACCTAATGACAACAAGATGACAGGAATATGCAGGCACGTCGAAGTTTCATGTTCTGAGATTGGAGATCTACAACCAGGTAGTACATAGTTCAGTGTCCTCGTGTCAAAGTAACACAACGCATACGGAAATAAACCTGGCGATTTCTGTTGTGCCTGTTTTCTTGGTTTCTTTCGACAAATGCGAGGATTTAGTCTGGTTCGTAACACTGTGAAGTTTGCTATGTAAAACGCTAGCCAACATCACGCTAAGGCCTTGAAATTGCTATTTCAGTTCCTGTGTGAAAAAAATATGACGTCAGGACAAGAAAAATTTGGTTTATATCACCTCGCTCAAGCTATAATACATTATGACTGATTTCGGGGAAAATACACACAGTATTTGTGAGTGAAAATGCTACGATCACGTACCTTGCATTAACGAGTACGGTCATTCTAGTTGCAGTTATGCAAGTGGATCACTTTCCTCCAAGCAGTCGTCCGTCACACTGCAGCCTGGCTGGGTTTCGACGTCATCATCTATTTAATAAGAATGTTTCCTGCTTCCTCGCTGCAGTTGTGCTACGTATTCACGCCGTGCTCCCAGCGTATCCTCAGTCCCGACGACTAGTGTGCCAGGAGCAGCGTCGCCTATAGTTTTTCTCAAATTCGAGGAACCCACCTGAAGCCCCTTTGCACCGTATGGTCCTGCCATCTGGCGACGCACGCAGTGAACTGCTTCGACAACCCGTGCTTCGTCTTTGTGATCTAGCACTGCGAAATGAAGCTGCGAGCTGGATGTTGTATGGCGGCGATCGCGGACGAATGGGGCACTTTCAAAGGTGCACGTCGCCAAAAGCAACACCGTGCTTTCGAGGCTGCCTGTAATCTTTGCGTGAACTGCGTATAATTTCTGAGAAACCAAAGAAACATATGTATGTCCATGGAAAAGGTCTGCATTCTCCCCAGATACTTGTCACGGTTATTCAGTGACAAACGTAGTATCTGTTAATTGACTGAACGTGTTCTCACCCATGGGTTGCCCTGCTGCCTTTTGAAGGGCTCTTTAACTGTGAAAAATCAGTTATAAGAAAACAGCGCAGCGAGCATCTACATTGTTAAACAGTAGCACTTCTTAACTTTACGCACATTTTGATTCATACTCCCGTGACATTGTGCAGTGCGTGTTAATTTATTAATGGCTCTGAGCACTAAGGGACTTAACCTCTGAGGTCATCAGTCCCCTAGAACTTAGAACTACTTAAACATAACTAACCTATGGCCATCACACACTTCCATACCCGAGGCAGGATTCGAACCTGCGACCGTAGCGGCCGCGCGGTTCCAGACTGAAGCGCCTTGAACCGCTCGGTCACAAGGGCCGGCGCAGCGCGTTTTGAGAGGTACTTAGTTTAGGCATTTCCTCACCTTTCCTGTGGAGTGATGAAAAAAATGACCTTATTTACGTTTTAATCCTTCTAATTTTGTCGTCACAATACTTATTCGAGATGTTTTGCGGATGCAGTACAACATGTTTAGGTAGAGTGGGCGAAGATCTGAAAATTTTTAGCAATGTTCAGGAATATGTCCTACGAATATTGGTACAAAATCTAAACCGCAGCTACCCAACGCTTAAGCAGAATCTTTCAAACAAATCAGTCTTTACGAAATATTCATAAATGAACTGTTGTAAAAGACATAACACACAATGTATGATGCTCAGTGTCAACTGGAGTCGATGGTACAAGACAAAATACTACGAATGCTATTCGCTGTCTTACTCGTAGCAGTGTTGCTCCTCAAGTGCGTAAAAACGTAGTCGCCTCCAAATTCTCCTACGTTGTTGAACCCACAAATTAGATTAGCTATAGGAAATGATCTGAATACTTTTCATAAATCCTGTAAATTACCCGTTGTTAACGCTAATGTGACCCACGTTGTACTGACATCACCCAAAAACCCTTAAAAAACGACGTAAATCCTAGGTTGTTTCCAAGAAACCGCAGCTGATACAGTTTAGGGTGATTCAAAAAGAAAGAACAGATTGCAGTTGTATATTACAAAGTGTGAAACATAAAAACACATTATACGTGCTACTGGATAGAGGAAGGTTCAAAGTTTTATTTTCGCAAAGATACTGTACTACACAGTCAACATGAGCATCATGTGTTTCTCAAACATGGAAACGGTAATCCATTTCATTCGACACACGAATCAACACGTCCCTGTTTATTGAATCGACAACTTCAACAATTCGATTTCTCATGCCTTGAAGAGTAGCTGCCATAGGTGCAAAGGCTCTGTCTTTTATGTACCACACAGAGAAACATCGCAAAGTGTGAGGTCTGGTGACATGGGAGGCCAAAAGCAATGAACAAGATTTTACTGTCCTCCTCTTTCAGTCCAAAGTTGGGGATGGTGTTGTTAAGATAACGCTGCACCTCAAGGTGAAAGAGAGGTGAAGAGCCATCGTGCATAATGAAATCAATGGAGTCTTGCACATGTAACAAATTCCCAGAATTTTGTATGCCAGTCATAAATTTCCTTGTGCATAGCGAACTTCTTGCTGAATAGACGGCAGAATGCAGGTTGCATTTGAACAATGGATTGGCTACGCGGAGCCGGCCGCGGTGGCCGAGCGGTTCTAGGCGCAACAGTCTGGAACCGCGCGAAAGCTACGGTCATAGGTTCGAATCCTGCCTCGGGCATGGATGTGTGTGACGTCCTTAGGTTAGTTAGGTTTAAGTAGTTCTAAGTTCTAGGGGACTGATAACCTCAGAAATTAAGTCCCTTAGTGCTCAGAGCCATTTGACTAATCGCAAATTCCAGCACACAAAATGAATACTCTTATGGTGTCCCTCTTGCAGCGACATGCGCAATGAGTTTCTCTGTTTTGTGGTTTGTCTGTAATAAACAAATGAAATTTGTTCGTTCTTGTTTAATTATCCGCGCTGTGTTAAAAAAGGCGATTTCAACAATCTAGAGATAAAAAATTAGTGGTGTAGAAAAAATTCTCATTCCTAGAGCTCACATTTAGTGAAAAACCTATTTCGATACCTTGAGACGTTTATGAAATAGCAACAGTGTCACAGTTGCGCTTGACTCATGTTGTACATTCTGAATCATAACTAATAGCGAAAACTGACAAGGACGAAAGAATGCGATAGCAGAAGCAAAAACGCCGAGTACCCAAAGCAGCCCTATGGGAGGTGCGTGATTTCGAGCCGCCACCGATCTCAGCCTTACTTGGTACGAATGCAATTGAAATGTTAAGTTTCGAGTAATTTCCCATCTAACTGGGCTCAAATTGCAGTTGTGGCCCTAGGTTGGGAAATGTGCTAGATACTTAATGGGGTGCCGGCACATTTTGCTGGTGATGTAGGCCGCCGTCTAATGCGCCAGTTCGGTCCGAGATGGGTAAGTCGAGCGGGTTCTGTACCTTCGCCTCCACGATTACCGTGAAGGTTGACTGTGTTTCCTGTATGTACGGCAATAAACATTCTGCATCTGCATCTATATCTATATCTACATGGGCCAATCAGCACGAATTCCGAAAACTTCGATCACGCGAAATCCATCGCACACTTCCCTTCCATGACGTACTGAAAGCTTTGGATTAAAGCACCCAGGTAGATGCAGTTATCATCGATTTCCGAAAACCATTTCACTTTCTGCCAAAAGTACAATCTTATGGAGTATCAAGCGAAGTTTGTGACTGGATTGATGATTTTTTTGGTACGGAGGAGGCAGCATGTTATCTTAGATGGAGCGCCATCGTCAGATATACATGTAATTTCGGGTGTGCCCCAGGGAAGCGTGTTGGGACGCTTGCTGTTCATGTTGTGTATTAATGACATTGCGGAAAATATTAATAGTAACCTCAGGCTTTTTGGCGGATGATGCATTTATCTATGGGTAAGTGCTATCTGAGGGAGGCTGCATACATATTGAGTCAGATCTTGATAAGATTTCAAAGAGGTGGAAGGATTGGGAGCTTACTTTGTATGTTAAGAAACGTAAAACCGTGGACTTCACAAAACGGAAAAACTTAGTATCCTATAACATCAATGAGTGCCAGATGGAGTCGGTCAGATCGTACAAATACCTGGGTGTAGCACTTTGTAGGGTATGAAACAGAATGATCACGTAGGTCCAGTTGTAGGTAACGCGGGTGGGTGACTTCGGTTTGTTGGTAGAATACTGGGGAACTGCAGTAGTCTAGAAAGGAGAGTGCTTACAAATTACTCATGTGACCCATTCTGGAGGGTTACTCGGGTGTGTGGGACGGGTAACGAGGCTTGTTGAGCGTATACAGAGAAGAGCAGCGCCAACGGTGACAGCTTTGTCCGACTCATAGGAAAGAGTCACAGAGATACTGAAGAAACTTAACTGGCACGCTCTTGAAGATGACGTTAACTATCCTGAGAAAGTCTATTTACAAAGTTCCAAGAACCGGCGTTAAATGGTGACTCTAGGTGTATACTACAACCCATTATGTATCGCTCACATAGGGATCGTGAGGAAAGGATTTCATTAATTACAGCATGCACAGAGGCATTTAAACGTTGCCCGCATCTCGTGGTCGTGCGGTAGCGTTCTCGCTTCCCACGCCCGGGTTCCCGGGTTCGATTCCCGGCGGGGTCAGAGGTTTTCTCTGCCTCGTGATGGCTGGGTGTTGTGTGATGTCCTTAGGTTAGTTAGGTTTAAGTAGTTCTAAGTTCTAGGGGACTGATGACCATAGATGTTAAGTCCCATAGTGCTCAGAGCCATTTGAACCATTTAAACGTTCTTCCCGTGCTCCATACGTGAATGGAACGGGAAGAAAACCAAATAACTGGTACAGTGGGAGATACCATCCGCCATTCACTTCACAGATTGCTGAGTATAGATGCAGAGATAGATGTACAACTGTACACAGCAAGCCACTTTGGGTTGTGTGACGGAGGAGACTGTGTACCTTTATTACTTCCTCCCTTTTCTGTTCCATTCGCGAATGGTTCACTGAAGAAATATTGCTGGTAAGCCTTCGTGTGCGCTCAGATCTCTCTAATTTTATCGTCATGATGTTTCCGTGAGATTTTTCTAGTAACACACCCCCTCGGAACTTTAATAGCAAGCCACACTGTGATGCGGAACGCCTCTTTTCCAGCGTCTAGAGCTGGAATTGCTTAATCTTCCCCGTAATCGCTTACTAAAAAGGCATGTAACGAAACGTACTGTTCTGCTTTGGATCTTACCAACTTCCTGTATCAGTCCTTTCTGTTACCAATTCTATACAGACGAGCAATAACAAGTATTGGTCAAAGGAGAGTTTTATAAGCTACTTCTCTTCCTGAGTAATCTTCCAAGGAATCTTTGCCTGGCATGTGCCTTTGCTGTGATTAGTTTAATGTGGTCGTTCCACCGTACTCATACTCCTAGATATTTAACGGCAGTAACCACTTCCAGTGATTATTCTGCAGTCGTCTAAACATAAATAATGGGTCTCTCTTTCTATGTATTTGCAACACGTTACAATTGTTTAAGTTGAGGGTACATTGTCATCCCTGCAGCAAGCGTCCATCCTCTGCAGGTCTTGCTGCATTTAGCTACAGGCTTAAAAAAAAAAGGGCTCTGAGCACTATGGGACTCAAAATCTGTGGTCATCAGTCCCCTAGAACTTAGAACTACTTAAACCTAACTAACCTAAGGACATCACACACATCCATGCCCGAGGCAGGAGTCGAGCCTGCGACCGTAGCGGTCACGCGGTTCCGCGGTTCCGGACGGACGCGCCTAGAACCGCACGGCCTCACCGGCCGGCACAGTCTTGTAGCTTTGCGACTTTTCTGTGTAAAACAATGTCATCAGCGAAAAACTTCGTGGAACTTTCAATGTTGTCTACTATTTATATACATAGTTCAGTCGAATTAATGTGACCATCGGCTATTTTCAACGCAACGTGCGATAACCACTCACAGAGGGCACATGGCAGCACTGATAGTGGAGACTTATAAAACGAGTCGGCAGGGGGGGGGGGGGGGGGGACGCGGAAAAACAATGCAGTTGTTATCGTAATGCGGAAACGGAACGAGTTATCTGACGTAGGATAAGATATGATAGCTCGCTTTCAGGCCAAGGGTGGAAGCATTTCCGAAAGGTCAAAGTTTGTAAACAGTTGACGTGCCGCCGTGTACGATTCATGTCAAAATTATACTGGCACTTCGACAACCTATAGATGACAAGGGCGAAAGAGTGCTGCAGAGGTGTGTTTGGACGAACAGACGTGCAACTGTCGAGCAACTGACCGCCCAGATGAACCAAGGGCCTTCCAACAGTGTCTCCTCAATGACCGAACAGCGAAAGTAGCTGCGTATGGGCCTCCACAGCAGGCGCCTTGTTCGCGCTTTCACGTTTACTGCTGTTCATATGCGACGAATGCTTGAATTTGCACTCCAGTACCGCCACTGCACGTCCACTGAGTGGCGACATGTGTCCATAGGAGATGAATCACGTTGAATGCTCTGTTGGACAGATGGACGTTGGCGTCCATGGCGCGTGAAACGTCAGAAAGGAAACACACTGCAAGAATCGTCGGAAGGGTCCAGGCCAAGAGTGGGAATTTTATAGTCTGGGAAATGTTTTCGTGGTATTCTCTGGCTGATCTCGACATTCTGGAAGTGACAATCGACCGGTAGGCATCTGTACCATGTCCACACCTACATGCAGTTTGTTTTTCCTCGGCACAGTGGCATCTACCAGGAGGACAATGCAACGTGTCACACAACTCGCAGTGTGCGTCGTTCGAAGAGCACCAGGGTGAGTTTACCGTACTCCGATGACCACTATACCCCGAGAGGCAGTGGGACCGCCTCTCGATCGGGCTGTTCGCGCCATGAATCCTCAACCTAGCGCTGCTGGCCACAGCACTGCAGTCGGCGCGGCTCCAAAAATCAAATCAAATGTGTGTAAAATCCTATGGCACTTAACTGCTAAGGTCATCAGTCCCCAAGCTTACACACTACTTAACCTAAATTATCCTAAGGACAAACACACACACCCATGCCCGAGGGAGGACTCGAACCTCCGCCGGGATCAGCCACACAGCCAATGACTGCAGCGCATCAGACAGCTCGGCTAATCCCGCACGGCTCCACATCCCTGCCTGTACCTTTTACAAGCTCACTGACTCTCAGCGGTCCGCACTGCAAAATGTGATTATTCGGGCATTTGACAGGTGGTTACATTAATGTCACTGGAAGTGTATGTTGTAAAATGTAATGAACCTGTAACAGCCCCTTGGTGCACGCCCTGAGTTACTTTTATGTCGGAGGGCTTCTCTCCATTTATAATTCTTTAGACTTACTCCACGCTTCCAGTACTTCTTTAGCCTTTAGTAAAACAAATATTTGCTGAAACAAACATTCTGTGTCATTAAAGATATGCCTGAAGCAGGAAACTCTTTGGTCACCTTTGTTAAGCTGGCCAGAGAATGTGAGTCCACACATCCCTGGTGATCAGAAAACAGAGAAGAGCAACTCCTGACAGATTGCGCAACAAGCTATGGGTAACAAAACCTCAATTATTCTTATACTAGCTAAGCGAATTGCATTTGATAGTCCTTGTTAGCCAGCCGCTGTGGCCGAGCGGTTCTAGGCGCTTCAGTCCCGAACCACGCTGCTGCTACTGTCACAGGTTCGAATCCTGCCTCGGGCATGGCTGTGTGTGATGTCCTTAGGTTAGTTAGGTTTGAGTAGTTCTACGTTCGAGGGACTGATGACCTCAGAAGTTAAGTCCCATAGTGCTCAGTGCCATTTGAACCATTTTTATGGAACTTTCCTTTTCTCCTTTTATCATTTTCATTGTTACTTTTTGTAGACGATTTGTGCTATTTGGGCAGCAAAGTAACCGACGGTGGTCAAATTAGAGGGGATATAAAATGTAGACTGGTAATGTTAAGAATATCGTTTCTGAAGAAGAGAAATTTGTTAACATCGAATACAGTTACAAATGTAGGAAGTCTTTTCTGAAGGCATTTGCCTGGAGTTTAGCCATATATGGAAATAAAACATGACGATAAACAGAACAGAATGGAGAATTTTGAACTGTGGAGCTACATAAGAATGCCAAGGATTAGAAGGGTACATCACGTAACTAATGAGGAGGTACTGAACAGAATTGGGGAGAACAGAAATGTGTGGCACAGCTTGGCTAAAGGAAGGGATCGGTTGATAGGAAACATTCTGAGGCATCGAAGGATCACCAGTTTAGTATATGTAGGCAAAGTGGGCGATAAAAATCGCAGAGGGAGACGAAGAGATGAATACAGGAAGCAGATTCTGAAGAAGGTAGGTTGTAGTAATTATCCTGAGATGAAAAGGCTTGCACAGGATAGAGCATCTTGGAGAGCTCCATCAAACCATCTTCGAGCTGACGTCCTCAACAACAACCACCACCACTACTTTTACACACAGAACAACACGGCTAGCATAGGAACAATCGAGGAAATGAGCGCTTTAATACTGCAACAATAGCAATTTGACGTGTGTCGGTTTTCGTAAATGTGTGATTTGTACTGCGATACACAGCCAACAACTGCCACTGGAGAGTGCCACGGTTGCAAATCAGGGCGAGGAGAACATTCCGTGTGATGATCGGCCAACCACGATGGAAGCCGCGCCTGGACTTCACGACGAGAACCAAGCCCCACGTGAGAACGGCTTCAGGATGCGTAGAGCGAGGTCGCGCAGCGCCCGTGCTTCGGGCCGCACCGCGGGCGTGGCTTCCTAGCCAGCAGGCTGCTTTAAAAGACGCCACGCGGACGCCACGTGCACGACACGTGAGGCGCGCTTCGCTTAGCCGCGCACAACCTGAGATTCGCGCTGCTGCGGGTCCCACGCTCCAGCTGCTGCTGCCGCGCGTGAAAGACGCGTCTCTCTGCTACGGGAGATCGCGCAACTCGTCGCATTTTCCAGCGATGATGAAGGGGTGCATCAATGGAGAGCACCTCTCATATGCGTCTTTATCGTGGACATCATCGCAAGAGACTTCGCAGCACAACAAATCTTGGTCTTTCCTCCGTATCTAGATCTGAGTAAGTACCCTGCAAGACAGCGCACTACGATTTGTTCAGTTCCCGTATTGAAAACGACTCTTTATGTGCCCTACTCACCCTTATCCTATTTCCACAATCCTTAAGCATGATACTTGGTGGTGACAGTAGAATGTTTGCACAGTCTTGCAGTTCTCAAAATTTACACAACTGGGTTTGGCGAGAAGTACGTCGTCTTTCCTCCAAATAATCCTATTTATGTTCCCAGAGCACCTCCGTTAAACGCCGATTTGCTCCGATACTGGCAGCCCAATTTCGAATTTGTTCGATACTCGTTGTCATGCCCACTTGATAAGGACACTCAAAACAGTGCAATTATACTCTAGGATTGAAATTTTATCCACGTTCTTCCACATTTTCTCACAATGAACCAACAACAACACCTAGTCCGTTAACAATCTGACAGCACTGCCGATCCTGCCTAATTCGTCGCTTATTTATATTGAGAACATTAGAGGTCCTGTTACGTTTGACTGGACCACAATCGATATTACTTTGTTTCTGCGAAGATTCGACGCTCAGAACAACCCACTTCTAGTGCCGAGCCTGTTGCCTCCACAAGAGAAGAGTCGCAGCGGTAAGTAAAACCTGCAGATAGTGAACGTATTTCGATGTTAGTAATCCTATTTGTAACATGACAGCGCTTTCAGTAACGCTTAGAAATCTAGAAACATGAGTTTTTGGATGCATGGTGGTGTGCGGATATGAAATCCCAAAACACCTCAATGCCTGTTCTACTTCTGGGCAAGAAGAGTGGCCACTGAAATAAAACAGCCTGACATCGGAATGCTTGAGCCTTATTGGATTATAGGAATATTCCTACTTGATCACACCACCACAGATAACGTCTTGCAGCATATCTCCTACTACAAAGAAAATTAAGGCAGATTTACATCGTTGGTGTGGATACGTCTTGAGAAAGGAAAAAAAACTTATCTTCGTCACCCGAATACACAGCCTGCATCCGCACACAGAAGACGCATTCGTTAGACGGTATCAGATTTAGAACACGTTATGGATACTGACTAGCAGTAAGTGTGCGCAGTAGTTTGCCGTGAAATTCAAAACTATTTCGCCGTTCGCCGGTATAACTCCTACAACTGTAAAAGCCAGATGACTCTTGGTTCTAAAGGCTTCCACCATTGTGTGTTCAGTTCATGATGCGTTTTCTACCGTTAGTAACAGATGTCAAACTATTAAAATGTGAAAACAAGAAGTATTTGCACATGACTGAACGCTACCTGTCCCACATCAAAGTAACGTGCACAAATCACACACAGTCCGTGAACTCTCCACTAAGAACATTGTAGGTAGTTTCTATCCATAATAAAGTTGTAAAATTTGTATGTCTAGTAATTAATAAACATGAGTTTTCAATGTATTTTCAGTTTTATAAGGAACCCTGCTTCATATCCTCCAGCTCTCCCTCCCCTTCCAAGAAACGAATGGATTCCCTTGTAAATTAGATCATACGTGCGCTCCTGAGCCTGAGAACAACATCTTCAACTGCTGGAAACACTGTGCACAACCTGAAAACTACCAGCAAACAACCGCATAGATGACCTACTTAGAAATCTCACGTCGCCATTAAGAAGAGCATCAAGATCGTGAGCCACTTCGCAGTACGCTAGACACATCGAAAAACTGTAGGAGGACAACAATAGCTGAGTTTTTAGGCTCATAAGAAGGCCACAAAAAAAAAGTTCCGACGCCTCGCTGTGTACTCGCACACGATCCACATTTAAAAACCTCTTGCCATCCAACCAGTATCACATAGAATCTTAACTTTGTATAAAAATTTTGAGTCTCATTTTGGCTATTTGTAGAATTCCTCAGTCTTTTGTTCATTTCCTTCAGATGAAGGAGTCGACATCAAAAGGTCGGTCGTTAAAGGTGGGGAAACCATACATATGTAACGTATCTTAGATTTCTCTGACTCTGAGACAACTTTTGACCTAATTAATTTGAGGGGTTTTCTTCGTTCTCAGGCGGCATTCTCTGAGTCAAAGTTGAAGAAGAAGGGTGCTGTCACATCAACCGAATGATAGATATTCTTAAAATCGACGAAAATTATAACGAAGTCTTCTTATTAATGGAGCAAAGCCAGTAACAGCTTAAATAATAACAATATGTTCAGTACATTATGACTCTATTCTACAATCTCCCTTATATTTCCCAGAGTATGTACTGAAGTTGCTTTACTCCGATCAATATCGATGTTGAACTTGAGTTCATCCCTGCGGGAATTCAGCCGCATGACGTCTTCGACAACCGCTGATACTCGTATTTCGACAGGTGCACACCCTGTCTTCTTCAAGGCACAAACGCAACGAGAGAGGTAAGAAATAAAACCTCGGTATGCAGAGCTTATGCACAAAAGTCACACACGACACACACACACACACACACACATACACGCACACACACACACACAGCAAACATTTGCACTACACACAATCGACAATAACCAACGTCAGAATTCATCGAGCCGGCCGCGGTGGCCGTGTGGTTCTGGCGCTGCAGTCCGGAACCGCGGGGCTGCTACGGTCGCAGGTTCCAATCCTGCCTCGGGCATGGGTGTGTGTGATGTCCTTAGGTTAGTTAGGTTTAAATAATTCTAAGTTCTAGGAGACTTATGACCTAAGATGTTGAGTCCCGTAGTGCTCAGAGCCATTTGAACCATTTTAAAATTAATCGATAGTCAATATTAATAATCAACTGCTGAGGTAGCATTAACTCTGCCCCTTTGTTGTCTGACCGGGGGAAAAGGAGATTTACATGCAGAATTTAAACAAAAACCTCTTCTCTATTTATAATTTCACTTTCTAATTTAATCTAACAATACCCGAATAGGTGAAAGTGCGAGCAAGGGTCTCTCTGCACTTATACATTATTCCCCAGGGTGATTGGTGCCAACTCAATGTTCTGAAATAGGGACACAAAAGGATAACTCTGTTTCATATCTTGATGTGTTGGTCAGAGGAAGGTTGATGGCGTTTTCGGACATTCCGTATAGGAAGTCAACTCACAGTGATTTGTATCTACAGGCTGATGCATGCATGTCACCGTCCGGCTCAGCGTGATAGGGTATCTTAGTTCATAAGGCCCACGTCGTCTCAGACCCTGAAAGTTTGTCAGTTGAGTCTGCCCAGAATGGTTATAGTGAAAGACAGATCAGACGCGCGTTGCGTTATCGACTAACAGTGATTCGTGTGAAGTACAATAACGAGGTCGCACCGAAGTCCACGGTTATCTTTCCTTATTCAAGTAGTAGTCCAAACCGAACTGGTCGTATTCCGCGGAAACATGATGTGAAATGTGTCTTTCGACCACCATCTAAGATTATGGTCCTTTTGGGATCCGTTAAAGATGATCTTGGTTTGTTTAAGGCGGATGTCCAACGTATTCCTTGCAGTTATGCCACATACCATATGTTGGTCAGGCCATCAGGACCGTGGAACACAGGTGTGCTGAGCATAAGAGTCACACAGCCTTACAGCAGCCCAGCAAATCAGCTATTGCGAATATTGTCTTGGAATCATTCATCCGTGATTCTAATGCAGATCCACCTATTGGGGTATGCTGTTAAGGAAGTACACTCCTGGAAATTGAAATAAGAACACCGTGAATTCATTGTCCCAGGAAGGGGAAACTTTATTGACACATTCCTGGGGTCAGATACATCACATGATCACACTGACAGAACCACAGGCACATAGACACAGGCAACAGAGCATGCACAATGTCGGAACTAGTACAGTGTATATCCACCTTTCGCAGCAATGCAGGCTGCTATTTTCCCATGGAGACGATCGTAGAGATGCTGGATGTAGTCCTGTGGAACGGCTTGCCATGCCATTTCCACATGGCGCCTCAGTTGGACCAGCGTTAGTGCTGGACGTGCAGACCGCGTGAGACGACGCTTCATCCAGTCCCAAACATGCTCAATGGGGGACAGATCCGGAGATCTTGCTGGCCAGGGTAGTTGACTTACAGCTTCTAGAGCACGTTGGGTGGCACGGGATACATGCGGACGTGCATTGTCTGTTGGAACAGCAAATTCCCTTGCCGGTCTACGAATGGTAGAACGATGGGTTCGATGACGGTTTGGATGTACCGTGCACTATTCAGTGTCCCCTCGACGATCACCAGAGGTGTACGGCCAGTGTAGGAGATCGCTCCCCACACCATGATGCCGGGTGTTGGCCCTGTGTGCCTCGGTCGTATGCAGTCCTGATTGTGGCGCTCACCTGCACGGCGCCAAACACGCATACGACCATCATTGGCACCAGGGCAGAAGCTACTCTCATCGCTGAAGACGACACGTCTCCATTCGTCCCTCCATTCACGCCTGTCGCGACACCACTGGAGGCGGGCTGCATGATGTTGGAGCGTGAGCGGAAGACGGCCTAACGGTGTGCGGGACCGTAGCCCAGCTTCATGGAGACGGTTGCGAATGGTCCTCGCCAATACCCCAGGAGCAACAGTGTCCCTAATTTGCTGGGAAGTGGCGGTGCGGTTCGCTACGGCACTGCGCAGGATCCTACGGTCTTGGCGTGCATCCGTGCGTCGCTGCGGTCCGGTCCCAGGTCGACGGGCACGTGCACCTTCCGCCGACCACTGGCGACAACATCGATGTACTGTGGAGACCTCACGCCCCACGTGTTGAGCAATTCGGCGGTAAGTCCAACCGGCCTCCCGCATGCCCACTATACGCCTCGCTCAAAGTTCGTCAACTGCACATATGGTTCACGTCCACGCTGTCGCGGCATGTTACCAGTGTTAAAGACTGCGATGGAGCTCCGTATGCCACGGCAAACTGGCTGACACTGACGGCGGCGGTTCACAAATGCTGCGCAGCTAGCGCCATTCGACGGCCAACACCGCGGTTCCTGGTGTGTCCGCTGTGCCGTGCGTGTGATCATTGCTTGTACAGCCCTCTCGCAGTGTCCGGAGCAAGTATGGTGGGTCTGACACACCGGTGTCAATGTGTTCTTTTTTCCATTTCCAGGAGTGTAGTTGAGACTAAATTGTCATGTGACCTTATATATAAAAATGAAGGTTTTTGCTTAAATTATCCGTAGACTCTTGCTCCCTCCCTGCTCACACATGGAGATACAGACTTAATGCTACCTCACGCTTTGCTTACTATTATTCACTATCGATAACTCCAGACGTTATTATCTGTGCTTGTATGTGGATCTAGTGTTTACTCTATATTATCTTTCGGCATAAGCTCCGCTTGTCGAGCTTTAATTTCCATGCACAGAGCTGAGCGCCTGTCGAAATGTGAGCGGTTGTGAAAGAAGTCGGCCGGCTGCACTGCAGTCCTTCTCAAGCCGACACATACGGATCGGTACCTACGATCGGACAGCTTATGGAAAGTCCCCTTAGAAAAATTGTACACGACTGTGCTTAAACTGACACACAATATTTTTAGCGCAACGCAATCTGACTTTCAAAAATCCCTACAAAAAAATGGCCCTGACTAACATTAACCTATACGTTTCACAAACCGCTTACCTCACAAAAATCTTGGTTACTCGAACTACTGCAATACAGCGAGCGTCACTACTGCCAGCTAAATAAAAGATTCAAACTACGGAAGGTACTAACTAGTGATAGGCACAGTTAGCAAATGAAAGATTTTGATAGAGAACAAACAATGTATTTACCTTAATAGTCATCAAAAGTCATAATATATATAGCAGTGCATTACATCCAGTCTTACAAATTTCCAAACTCCGCCATTTCTCTCCCCACATCCACCACTGCTGGCGCCTCACCTCCAACTGCGCTGTTAACAGCCAACTGCCCAACACTACAATGGCCAACAACAATGCAAACGAGCCACAGACTGCACACAGCACAGCCAGTGATTTTTCATACAGAGCGCTATGTGGCGTTACCAATAAGAAAACCTAAACAGCCTACTTACAAGCTGTCATCGTCCTAGAGTCCTGAATGCCCTTGTACATAGGGCACACGTATGGACCACCTAAAGGAAGAATTCGAACAAATGCAGTTCAAACCGCGTAAATCGGGAGAGCCAGGGTCGAGTCCCAGTCTGGCACAAATTTTCATCCGTCACCAATGATACAACTCAATGCTCAAATGCGGCTGACGTAATTAAAAGTCTTGGAACTATTTCTTTCTTCTCTATTTCCATTCAGTACCTTCTCCTTTGTTAACAGATCTACCCATCTAAACTTCAGAATTCTTCCGCAGCATCGCATTTCAAAAGCTTCTCTTCTTGTCTGAACTGAATATCGTCCACGTTTTACTTCCGTACCAGGCCATACTCGAGATAAATACCTTCAGAAAGGACTTCATAACACTTAATTTTATATTAGAAATCACAAACACCTCTTTTCTTGCTTTTGCCAGTCTTAATTTTATATTCTCTTTACTTCGGCCATCCTTAGTTATCACGCTGCCCAAACATGAAAACTCTGATGACCACGCTGTTTAGCGCCCGAAGATCTCAAACCCCACACACATGAAAACTCGTTTACTACTCTTAGTGTCTCATTTCCTAATCTAATTCTCCCAGCAACGCCTGATTTAATTCGGCTAAATTCCATTACCGTTGTTTTACATTTCTTAATGTTCATGTTATAATCTCTTTTCAAGACGTTATCCACTTCGCTCAACTGCTCTTCCAAGTTCGTTACTGTCTCTCATTGAATTGTAATGTCATTGGCAAATCTTAAAGTTTTTGTTTCGTTTCCCTGAACATTAATTTTCCTTCTGAAAGGGTTGCAAACGTTAGAACATTACGAACTGAAAGACGGAAACTGCTACTCTAACGCAGTACGGGCTGTCGTCTAGTCTACAGCCTTAGATGGTTGCGGTTAAAGGTTGCAGTTAAGACGGCTGACGTTCTCGTACTGTATTGGACAGTCTCTTAAATGTGAAACTCGATATCGCAAAACGCTAGACGGCGGCTTCAAGATTGTTACGTCATGACAATTCACCTTATTATACTTCCATGGTCATCAACTTACGACGTACATGATGTCAGGCACTCGTTTTGCGTACATTAGAAGAAATGAAATTTGATCTTGTAACATATACACGGCTCAAACACAGTAATGGTTCAAATGGCGCCGAGTACTATGGGACTTAACTTCTGAGGTCATCAGTCCCCTAGAACATACACTCCTGGAAATGGAAAAAAGAACACATTGACACCGATGTGTCAGACCCACCATACTTGCTCCGGACACTGCGAGAGAGCTGTACAAGCAATGATCACACGCACGGCACAGCGGACACACCAGTAACCGCGGTGTTGGCCGTCGAATGGCGCTAGCTGCGCAGCATTTTTGCACCGCCGCCGTCAGTGTCAGCCAGTTTGCCATGGCATACGGAGCTCCATCGCAGTCTTTAACACTGGTAGCTTGCTGCGACAGCGTGGACGTGAACCGTATGTGCAGTTGACGGACTTTGAGCGAGGGCGTATAGTGGGCAGGCGGGAGGCCGGTTGGACGTACCGCCGAATTGCTCAACACGTGGGGCGTGAGGTCTCCACAGTACATCGATGTTGTCGCCAGTGGTCGGCGGAAGGTGCACGTGCCCGTCGACCTGGGACCGGACCGCAGCGACGCACGGATGCACGCCAAGACCGTAGGATCCTGCGCAGTGCCGTAGGGAACCGCACCGCCACTTCCCAGCAAATTAGGGACACTGTTGCTCCTGGGGTATCGGCGAGGACCATTCGCAACCGTCTCCATGAAGCTGGGCTACGGTCCCGCACACCGTTAGGCCGTCTTCCGCTCACGCCCCAACATCGTGCAGCCCGCCTCCAGTGGTGTCGCGACAGGCGTGAATGGAGGGACGAATGGAGACGTGTCGTCTTCAGCGATGAGAGTCGCTTCTGCCTTGGTGCCAATGATGGTCGTATGCGTGTTTGGCGCCGTGCAGGTGAGCGCCACAATCAGGACTGCATACGACCGAGGCACACAGGGCCAACACTCGGCCTCATGGTGTGGGGAGCGATCTCCTACACTGGCCGTACACCTCTGGTGATCGTCGAGGGGACACTGAATAGTGCACGGTACATCCAAACCGTCATCGAACCCATCGTTCTACCATTCCTAGACCGGCAAGGGAACTTGCTGTTCCAACAGGACAATGCACGTCCGCATGTATCCCGTGCCACCCAACGTGCTCTAGAAGGTGTAAGTCAACTACCCTGGCCAGCAAGATCTCCGGATCTGTCCCCCATTGAGCATGTTTGGGACTGGATGAAGCGTCGTCTCACGCAGTCTGCACGTCCAGCACGAACGCTGGTCCAACTGAGGCGCCAGGTGGAAAAGGCATGGCAAGCCGTTCCACAGGACTACATCCAGCATCTCTACGATCGTCTCCAAGGGAGAATAGCAGCCTGAATTGCTGCGAAAGGTGGATTTACACTGTACTAGTGCCGACATTGTGCATGCTCTGTTGCCTGTGTCTATGTGCCTGTGGTTCTGTCAGTGTGATCATGTGATGTATCTGACCCCAGGAATGTGTCAATAAAGTTTCCCCTTCCTGGGACAATGAATTCACGGTGTTCTTATTTCAATTTCCAGGAGTGTAGAAGTACTTAAACCTAACTAACCTAAGGACCTCACACACATCCATGCCTGAGGCAGGATTCGAACCTGCGACCGTAGTGGTCGCGCGGTTCCTGGCTGCAGCGCCTAGAACCGGCCGGCAACACATTAATGCAATTAACTATCATAAGCATGAAGAGTCACCTTTTGCTCCGTTGACGTGAGGGGCGAGAATCATTGAGGTTCTGAAAGGTACCGACAGGTATGTAGAGCCATGCCTACTTCAGTGCTGTGGCGAGCTCCGCTGGGTTTCACGGCTGAGGATCAGTGGTACGAACAACCCGATGGAGGCGGTCCCGCAGATTCTCGACTCGTTTAAATCCGGGGAATGTGGTGGCCAGGGGAGTAGGAGAACTCACTGAACTCATCCTGGTGCTTTTCGGACAGCGCTCAACACTGCAAATTGTGTGACACGTTGCATTGTCCTGCTGATAGGTGCCAACGAGCCGAGGAAACACAAACTGCATGTAGGTGTGGTCACGGCCCCCAAGGATAAACACATACTTGTGTTAATCCACTGCGCCTTCCAGAATGACGAGATCACGCAGGAAATGCCACGAAAGCACTACGGAGACATAATTATCCCTCCACCGCGCTGGACCCTTCCGACGATTGTTGATAGGCCGTACATGAAAACGGGCATCTGGCCGACGGAGCATAAAACGTGATTCATCTGAAAGGACAAAGGCCACCTGTCGCCACTTGGTGGATGTCCAGTTGCTTTACTTTTGTTCAAATTCCAACCCTCCGCGATGGTGAACAGCAATCGGCATGGGTGCATGAACCCGGCGCCTGTTGCAGAGGGCCGACCGGGGCGGCAGAGCGGTTCTAAGCGCTACAGTCCGGAACCGCGCGACCGCTACGACCTCAGAAGTTAAGTCCCATAGTGCTCAGATCCATTTAAACCATTTGTTGTAGAGGTTCATACAAGCAACGTTCGCTGAACGGTCGTTGAGGAGACTTTGGTGCTAGTCCCTTGTTTATCTGGGAGAGCAAATGGTTCAAATGGCTCTGAGCACTATGGGACTTAACATCTGTGGTCATCAGTCCCCTAGAGCTTAGAACTACTTAAACCTAACTAACCTAAGGACATCACACACATCCAAGCCCGAGACGGGATTCGAACCTGCGACCGTAGCGGTCACGCGGGTCCAGACCGAAGCGCCTAGAGCCACACGGTCACACCGGCCGGCTCTGGGAGAACAGTTAGCTCAACAGTTGCACGTCTTTCCGACCGTACACATCTCCGCAGTCGTCGTCCACCGCTGTCATCTACAGTCCATGCTGCACCGCAGCTGCCTCGGGGATCGGGTAGCGCCTTGTTACCATGCACGGTATACTTTTAACCACGGCGGCAACCGAATAGTACACGACGTTAGTCGTTGCGCAAATCCATTTGGACGTCAGATACATCGCGTCTTCTCCACATTGCGACCACGACTGTACTGTTTCCGCGTCCCCTGACACGCTTTACTTGCCCTTCACTGCTAGTGCAGCTACCTTCTGTCTTTTTGTGGGTATTACACGTTGACGCCGAATATACCCGGTGGTGGACTGTGAATGATTTGCTGGCCGCGCCTGTCGGCCTGTACTGGTTGCTATTGTGAACGCCAGAGGCTGTTTCAGTGATGGGGACGAAGATTAATAGGCCAGTCTTCACTTAGTCCGACTAAATTGGCGGTAGTCTTGATCGACCATGCTGCGCTCAAAGGGTGATTATTACCCTAGTATTTCCTGTGTTTGCTAACACCCTTTGGGAAATAAAGTTGAAAATCGTGGTCAGAAGCAGATCTTTGCTGACTCCTTTAGTAGCAGGCATAAACGGCCAATGGCAATGTTTGAATTCTGTTTCTGAGGCTGAATGGCCATAAGGTCTGGATTTCACATGTATAGCAGTGCTTCGCCGTCAACGGCCGTGCCGCGGTGGACACATCGTTTCCCGTCACATCACCGAAATTAGGCACCGTCGGGCGTGTTTGGCACGATGGGTGCCATTCAGGCCGTAATTCGCTGTCGGTCTGCTGGGATGCACTCAGTCTCGTGATACCAACTGAGGAGGTACTCGATGGAGTGGTAGCGGCTGGGGGTTGCGAAAACTGACAACGGCTAGGAGAGCGGCGTGGTCACCCCATGCCCATCCACGTCCGCATCCGATGATGCCAGTCGGCTGAGGATGACACGGCGGGTCGGTTGGAACCGTTGGGCCTTCTGAGGCCTGTACGGATGGAGTTAGTGTAGCAGTGCTCCGTGATAAATGTTTTCTATTAAATATGTGGAGCAGTATGTCACGCAATTTGTCTCCTGCGCGGCGCATCAGAGTACCTGGACTGATGAGATTTCGTGCGACGTCACGGATGCCTCGAGATCCGGACGAAAATTTCAATCTCTCGGCGCGTGACATGTGTGTGTGTGTGAGAGAGAGAGAGAGAGCGGACGCGTTCTGAAACTAAGATAATTTCCAAATGCTGCTGAAGTACGACTTCTTACTTGAAAAAACGCTAAAGGAAACGGAACCTGGGATGTTCTTCCTCGGTATGTTAAAACCCTTGAAGTGGCATCACAGCCGGATGGCAAATCCACATAGTACCTAATAAATCGAAGTGTTTCCGCGAACTTTGAAGATACTTCGCAGTCGAATCAAAGATATTTACCCAGTGAAGTGACGCAGCGGGCATGAAGTCACGAGGATCAAGTTTCTGAGACGCTTCCTTCTACAAGGTCATACAAGTTTCTATCCTGTTCTCCTACAACTGAGCTGTGCATGCGAGGGCTCTAGACTATATCCTACGTTTCCAAATTAAACATAATTCTTGGACCTACAGGTCACACCCAAAATGTTACACATTTGAAACTTATACGTTTTCCAATACACAATCAATAACTGCCAGTTGTGGTATTTAAAATATTACTCGCGTGTCGCTCTCCCAGCTTTCTTAATGTAAACACAAACTGATCACTGCCGTGTCCGAACAATGACTTGTTTGTTCCAAACTACCACATCTATTCAGGATGACCTAAATCACAGCCCGGTCGTATGAAGAACATTTCTCACAATGTGATGTAAAAATCAGATGAAATTACAGCGAGCTGATTTCGCCCAGCCAACAGGCGCATCCGGAAAAAGGAAAAACTGCCATTACCAGGATGGTACAGAAGACGACGCAGTCTCTGTAAACACTGTCTCCCGTATGAGTGTCAAGTGTTTACAATTCTCGAGGGGAAGGTCCCGGAAAGCAGTGTAAGGACTGGAGCTCCAACTACTGTCTATAAAAAAAGCCTTGTGATTGTCGTTCTGTTTCCGCTTTGTGCGGGACAGCTTAAACAGAGTCGAGCACTGTTATCTGCCGAGAAATTCTGGGCGTATCAAATGCTTTTTCTTCGGATAAGCCTCGAACCGACTTTCGATCTCCAAAAGACACGTTCCACATCATTTCGAAAAAAGAATCGTCCAAATAATTTCTGGAACATGTAACGATCTCGAATGTATTGTGCAGCTGCCACATTGTAGACATAAGCCATTCCTCCCTCTAGCGTCAGGGCAGTAGAGTATCAACCAAATACGCAGTCAGCTAAGTTTACGACGTAATGCCAAGGAATTTAGTGGATTACAAACAGTGATCAACGGGTGCTGCCATCGGCTCATAACTGGCTCTCAGTTATTTCAAGGGCCTTTGGAGTAGAATAGTTCACACAGCGTATCTCGTCACACTCTCTCGTAATTGGGCATTCGAACCACCAGGCGTGCATACGAATCTCCACCCATCGCTGGCCGCAATTAAACCACTAGTTCCCAGACCGACAACAGAGTCGCAACATCCTTTCAATGCACAACATATGATCGGTCACGAATTAAAACCATAGTGAAAAGCCGATGAAGCTTTGAGCAGGTATGTTGCGCATTGTCTAGTATTCCCGTTGATCGCGTCACGTCTCACTTTTCTGTTCTGAGCGCACATTGAGCACATAAATAAGTCTAGGAAAATAAAGTCTCCCGGGAAATGTGGAGTGCGTTCTCTCTTTCGACTTCATGTTGAGGAGTAAGGCGTGGTTTCATGCAGCCTGCAGAACTTAATTGTCAAGCGTGACACCAAAGTGCAGCAACGGTGCAGCAGCTTCGAAGCAAGACATACAGACGTTCGTCGTGAAGGCGGTTTAGTGAGTGGATAAGAAGATTTGTAAAATCTTCTACTAAGGAAAATTCAGAATAAACGAAGAGGAATGTCATCATCAAGAATTGCCCTTCTTCATGACAACGCTCGACCGCACGCTGCAGTTTCAACAAGACGCTCCTGCAGCAGTTTCGATGGAAAGTGTTCGACCACCCACCATACTGTTCGATAGCGGCTCCTCTGATTTTCATCTCTTTGCTCAAATAAAATGCTGGCAGTGAGGACTGCATTTTCGCACAGTCAACCATCTGCAGACCAGCCTGGAGAATGGGCGGAAAGTCTTCTATGACGAGGGTATAGGAAAATGGGTGCCATGCTACGGTAAATGCCTCAGTCGGAGTGCCGACTGCGTAGAGAAGTAGCTAGAAGGTGTACCTAAATGTTGGGAATCAAACATTTTTGATTTACCCGGCGATTCTCATTTCGCGGTCGGTCAGACGTTAAAGAAGAAGGAAAAAAACCCTCCCTCGTACAAAAAGCTTCACATTGTAGTTAATATGGAGAAACGATGCAACACACTACCGAAACACTGTTGTACGTCAGACAGGAAAATTAATGTTGGTAGTTGTTTTCCTTTTATAGTTTTTTGCGGGTTACCAGGTACATGCCAACGTCACTGCGCGAAAACTCGCGTCCAGTGTTCCATATGGGGCAGCTGCGCTTGAAACAGATGAGCGAGGAACAAAATGACGAACAACGTATACTGCAAACTCTGATTATGAATCATTGATTCATTCGCTGTTAAAACAGAGCGAACTTCTCAGGTTTTACTGCGTCGCTAAACATTTGGACGACCATCTCTTTTTTACAGTTGCTCAGAGAATTATTTTGTGTCTCTACCTTTATTTACGACTAGTGTGTAATCATGGCACCAGATCGATCTGTTGAGAAACGGATTGCTTCTTGGAACGACTTTCTCGAGGAAATACTTCTTTGGACGCTTTTATCTTCTTTGTTGTCACTTATGTATGCTTTCGACGATAAAGATCGGTTTCTTGAGAAGATTGTAATCTTGTTATGGTTGGCTGGTGCTCCATTCCCAATAACTGCAATGCCAACGGAACACTCGTTGCTGTCTTATTCACATGCTCTAAATGAAGACGATCCTGTCAGCTTGGAAACTGAGATGTAACATTAACGATTGTCCGTGCTCCGACTGTACTACTACAATAATATATGACTCTTAGGGAGATGGCGTACACACAATCATCTTTTGTGACCGAAAGCGTGTGTTAAGCCAGGCTTAGACAATGAGGAAACGTCAAACGAAGAGGAAACGGAAAAGATTATGCCTGCATGTCTCGTCAGATGGCACAATTTCAATTTTTTTTTTTTTTTTGTGCTACAATCTGTTTTCGCCCCATGTAAAGACTATCATTACTGAGTCGTGATTGGGTTGTTATGTTGGTACTTGCTCTATAAACGAAGGTTAATGTTGACTAAGTGGTTTAAATACGAAGGAGGTTCATTAACTGTGCAACACATTTTTTTCTCAGCCAATTTCGGCTGAAAAAATGCAGAATTTGTTGTAAGACATCATGATTCCCGATTCAATCCCGATAGTTACATGAAGGCCCGATAGGTGGCGGCGTTATACGTAGCCTTCAGAACGACGTTTGTAACGGAGGTGCGTTCCAGGTAGAGAGCTGTCACTGAGTTTCTTTTGGCGGAAAACCAGAGAACAGCAGATATTCATAGGCGCTTGCAGAATGGAGACTGGCAGCGAACAAGAGGAAGTTGAGTCGTTGGGCGAGGGGGCTGTCATCATTGCAACAAGGTCGTGCAAACCTGTCCGATCTCTAGCGTGCCGGTCGGCCGGCCACAGCTGAGACTCCTGCAATGTTGGAACTTATTCGAGATGATTGACAGATCACAATCGAACACTTCGCTGCGCAGCTGGATGGCTCTGTTGGTAGTGCTGACAAACTCATCCACCAGTTGTGGTACTCAAAGGTGTATGCTAGCTAGTTCCTCGCCGCCTAACGGAAGGCCATAAAGAGGAACGAGATAAACTTGTGCGGAACTGCTTGCGCGTTACAAGGCTGATCGTGACAGTTTTTGTTGATGAACATCGTCAAAGGCGATGAAACATGGGTTCATCATCGCTTCGAACCGGAAACAGGACGGCAATCGATGGAGTTGCGCCACACCACCTCTCCTCCTCCGAAGTTCAAAGCCGCATCTTCAACCCTTAAAGTTATGGCGACGGTCTTCTGGGACTCTGTAGGGGTTATTTTGCTTGATGTCCTTCCTCATGGGGCAGGGATCAACTCTGAAATGTCTTATGTTACCCTCAGGAACTTGAAGAAACGACTAACGCGTGTTCGTCGCTACTGAAATGCAAACGAATCTAATACTTCAAGAAAAGTAAGGCCTTACACAAGTCTGTACACCCGGGAGGAGCTCACAAAACTTCAGTACACTTAGACTCAGGCAGAGTAAAATTGTGTGCCGACCGATACTCGAATTCGGGACCTTTGTCTTTCTCAGGCAAGAGTTCTTCCGACTGAGCTACCCAAGCACGACTCACGAGCCGTCCTCCCAGCTTCGCTCCCGACAGTACCTCGTCTCCTGCCTTCCAAACTACACAGAAGCTCTCTTGTGAACATTGCAAGACTGGCACTCCTGGAAGAAAGGGTATTGCTGAGACAGCGCTTAGCCACAGCCTCGGAGACGTTGCCAGAAACAAATGTTCACTCTGGGGTCGAGAGGCCTTCCTGATCCACCCCATAGCCCGCATCTCGGTCCTTCCAACTTCCATATGTTTGGCCCAGTGAAGGATGCACTTGACCGGAAGCAGTACGTGGACGATGGGGAGGTTATTGATGCAGTAAGACGTTGGCTCCGACATCGACCAGTAGAGTGGTGCCATGCGCGCTCCCAGTAAGGTGGCGTCGCGTGCAATGAAAGGGTTGAAAAATGGACTTGTATTAGTCATAAGAGTGGGGAATAATATGGTGTTTTGGAATCCTGAATAAAACAACCTGTTTTCAGAAAAAAGTTTGTTACATTTCTCATCAACGCCCTTCGTATGAGTGGAGGAAAGATACATTCGAGTGACAGGGAAGTTCTTGATTGCCTTTATTTAACTGAAGAAACGCAAATTTCATCTTTCCCGGAGAAGTCTTGGTCTCCCTCTACAGTTTTTATCCCCCACACTGCACTCCATTAGCTAAACTATTATTCTTTGATGTCTCAGGATGTGTTTCTTGAACTGATCCCTTGTTTTAATGCAGTTGTGCCATACATTTATTGTCTCCCCAGCTATGATCCATTACCTCTTCATTATTTACTCGATCTGCCCATCTGGCCTTCACCATTCCTCTGCAGCACCACATTTCAAATGCTTCTGTTCTCTTTTCGTTTTGCTTTCTATGGTCCAGCTTTCACACCCACAAAATGCTGCGCTCCAAATAAACGCCTACAGAAAAGGTTCCTAGCATTTAAATCTATATTCGGTTTAACATATCCTCTCTATTCAGGGTGAACATTCTCCTCTTTTTCAGAAATGTTTTGCTTGCTACAGCTAATCTGCATTTTATGACCTCTCTGTTTCAGCCATCACCAGTTATTTTGCTGCCTAATAGCAAAACGCATCTACTACTCTAGTGTCTCAATCCTACTGTAATTCACTTGGCATCACCTGATTTAATAGGACTGCACTGCATTACCTTCGTTTTACTTTTGATGATGCTCATCTTATAACTTCTTTTCGATACTCTATCCACTCCATAAAACTACTGTTCGAAGTGCTTTGCTGCATGTGACAGAGTTACAATGTCATCAGTCAACCTCAAAATTTTCACTTCTTGTGCCTGAATTTTCATTTTCTCTCCCAATTTGTCAATGGTTTCTTTTACTGATTGCTCAGTATACAGAGTGAACAATATCAGGGATAGGTTACAAACCTGTCTCATTCCCGTCTCAACCACCGCTTCCCTTTAATGTTGTTCGACTCTTCTAACCGTGGTCTGGTTTCTGAACAAGCTGTCAATAACGTTTGCTCCATTTGTTATACCCATGCTAGCTTCAGAATTTCAAAGAGCGAGTTCCAGCAAATATTGTCGAAAGCTTTCTCGAAATACAAACGTACGTTTGTCTTTCTTGAGCATATCTTCTAAAATAAATGGGGTGTAACACATCTATAGCAGAACTTGACTAAGGAAATGGTTCAGTTATAGGACATATCTTAAGGCCTCAAGAAATATTTAAATTGATAATGGAGGGAGGGAAGGAGGAAATTGTAAGGGAATACCAAATGTTTACTGTTGTAATGAGAGTGAAATGGATGTAGTTATAGCTTGCAATATCTATAAAATGAGATTTACAAAGGCTAGACTAGCATGCAGAGGTGCATCAAACCACTGCTCTGACTTAAAACCACCACAACAAGACGACGACAACTAGTCTTCGATTACTTACTTACAGATCGGTCAACCGAAGTTTGTGCCTCCAAGTTTCAGTATGGTCATAGAGCTTTCATTCTTTTAGGTTCTTTCTGCGGTCAGGACATTTATATCTCAGTTGCTCTCAGTGCACGAATGAATCCATGTCTATCCTTCGTACATGCTCTCGCCTTCAGCACAGAATTGCTGTTAGGTGCTACTTGGCGATAAACAACACTACTTTCACAGTCGCACTGGCGTCTCAGAATATTTTCAGAGCTGTGTAAAACAAAAGTCAGCTTCACTGCAATACAGATAGGCCATAAAAGTTTCGGAAAAGATGCTGTTCGTAAAATAAGGTGCGATCGGTCGCGAAATGGGTTCAAGTGGCTCTGAGCACTATGGGACTTAACAGCTATGGTCATCAGTCCCCTAGAACTCAGAACCACTTAAACCTAACTAACCTAAGGACATCACACAACACCCAGTCATCACGAGGCAGAGAAAATCCCTGACCCCGCCGGGAATCGAACCCGGGAACCTGGGCGTGGGAAGCGAGAACGCTACCGCACTACCACGAGCTCGCAAAATGGGAACCACTCTGAAAATCAAAAATGTTTTATTTTGCAACAATTAACTACACCTTCCAGCTATTTCACTACATAGTCGCCTCTCAGACTTACACATTTTTCGTAGCGTTGTACCAACTTTCCAATATCTACGTCACAGTAGGCCCCTTCCTCTGTTTTCCGCCAATTCTCTACGCTTATGCACAGCTCGTCGTCCGTGCGAAAATGTTGTTTTCATAGCCGGTTCATGTGAGCAAATATGAAACTTTGGGTGAGCCATTTACAGGTTATATTTCCATAGAAAACGCTACAGCAGCACCTTCATTGCCCCTGCACAGTGCGGTCGAGTATTGCCAAGAAGAAGGAAACCAATGACTGTTGTGTTATGTGGGCTGCATGATATCAGGCGAAATCTCTCACCAGGCCCTCATACTTGGCGGGAGACACCCTATTCTAGGCATCGTTAAATGCTCACTGTGCGTTAATAATTGAAAAGAGCTACGTGACGCGATCGACGAGTATACAAGAGACGCTGTCCAGCACACCTGTGCAAAGCTTCATCCGATTTTCTCTGTAGTCTCCGTTTCACGCCCGATAGGACCTTGCTTTCTGAGTAGCCCTCGTGTTTTGGCAAGCACTGCGTCTGGGACCCAATATTCTACAATACACTAAGGAAACTACACACGTAACTGCAAGTTTAATAAACACCCACGTGCAAGCATTTTGTACAAGCATGCACAGTTCTCCTCCGCACAGGACAAGTAAGCTAGTAGAAGCTTGAGTTTGGGCTACGACCACGTGGAAATCGGACACCAGTATTCACTCGCTTTTGGTGGCTTATGTCTTTGCGATGCAATTAAACAGAAGAGGCAACCTATGGTGTTACGACTGGTTAATGAAACGAAAACGTTTTATTGTCAAATAAAATTATTCTGTAGGTTGGATGTGCAGGAGTAGGACAAAAATATCCGAACATCGCGAAAACTGTATGCTTGAACGTAAACGCAGACGCTGGCCATGCCTACAGGTTGTGCTGCTGTCTTTCACCATGAAAGGCACTTGTGCCGTGTCCTCAACATGTGCAAGTGCTAGTGGTGATAAGAACAGTGTTTTGTGCAGTTGTGTGTTCTCTATGCCGGGGCTAAGTGAATTGGAACGGGGGGGGGGAACTGTTGGTGTTCGTATGGTGACTGCTTCCGTAACCAAGGTAGCTGCAGTGTTTGGTGTTTCAAGAGGCACCGTATCGAAGATTTATACCGCATTTAGAGAAAGTAGAAAACATCGTCCGCTACGTCACAACGATGACGGAAGTGCCTGTTGAGCGAACGTGGCGGGACAGGCGCATTGAAGAGTATTGGTACGAAAAATGAGAGGAAGACGGCTACAAAAGTCACTGCAGAACTGGATGTCGGTCTCGCGAACTCCGTCAGCACCAAACCAAGACGACGGGGGGCCCCGTACAAAGGGAACTGCAGAGAGGGCTGGGATTCTCCCAACCAATCATCAGTGACGCAAATGTCCATAGCAGGAAAGCGTGCTGCCGAAGCCATAAAACCTGGACTACAGAACAATGGAAGAATGCCATTTGGTAGAATGAGTTTTGTTTCACACTGTTTCCAGCTTCTGGGCGGGTTTACGTACCAAGAGTGAAACATGGCGGGGGTTCCGTAATAATCTTGGTAGCTTTGCTGGTCCATGGACTCCGTGGTAACTCTGCAAGCTCATATTACTGCCGAGGATTATGTGACCATTTTGGATGATCTGGTCCATCCCAAGGTACAGTATTTGTTCCCCAGCGGTGATGCTGATCTCCAAGACGACAGGGCTCCTGTCCAAACAGCTCGCATCGTCCAGGACTGGATTTGAAAGCACAAGGACGAACTGTCCACCAGCGTCACCAGATCACCATTTTGTTAAACCTTTTTGGTCTTCTTTGCAGGGAAGGGTGCGTGGTTTGCTATCCACCTCCAACAGCGTTGTCTGAACTTACCGTTGTTTAGCAGGAAAGGTGGTATAAGAGTCCACTGGAAACCGCACAGGACTTGCATTTATCCATTTCGAGACAACTGGAAGTTGCTTTGACTGCCAAAGGATATCCTATCCCGTATTAGGCAGAGCAATGTGCTGTATTTTTGTCCATCTCTGTATTTTCACATGATTTGTATAACTGTTTCAGAAAAAAAGACATACCTTTTCGATTCTACAGCCACTCTTAACGTCTTTCATGACTCAAAGCGACGTTGCATTTGTATTTTGTTAAAAGCGCAATGTTTGCAACGTCGTTCTTTGTCTTACATTGATAGGTTTCAGATTTAATACACATGAAGAAAGAATGCCCGATGGAAACTCTTACAAGAATTCGTAGATGATTTGCATCATGCCACTCGACATATTGACAACACGTTGGTTGCCTGGTAACTTACAAGCCCTGACTTAGCGTGCGTGCATTCGTTAACTTGCACAAGCTGGCATTGTCACAAATCGATCAAGACTAACGCAATCTGAGCATAATTACTCTACATACACCAAAGCATCCAAATATGCGTTTACAAAATGATTCTTATGTAACCTTGTCAAGCTTACAGTTGGACGAGTGACGACTTTTGGATAGAGAGTATCGATAATGTCAGTGGTGGCAGTCACTGCTGTTACAATCTCACACTGAAGCGACACTAGCGCCCCAAGCGGCGAGAAAAGCATATCCTTTTTAACGTCATATGCGCCGTAAGTATAACATTTGCATATAAATCGTTTTTTCGCAGATTTAGAAATAGTTATTATATTGTTTCGCCCCAACCTTTAGCAAAGTATCAAGGGACATGAATGATTATGGAACAAATGTGGACAGATCCAGAACGCGTGAACGAAATGGAATAAACTATAATTTACTCATCAGGAAACCTTTTAAGATTGCATACACTTTCAGCTTCCCTGCCAAGAGCAACGAAAACCCAGTCCCAGCAGCCAATTTCCCACCCACCAATGAGCAATCCAGGTACCCTGCTGCGCCACTACATCCGTATTCCATCTTCCGTGCACCTCCATATCTCATCCATCCTCTCCCTCCGGAATTGTAACCAACTCCCCCTCCTCAACGATAAAATCTGCCATGGATATACCCCTCTTTCCAACCCTAATCACAGCGCCCCATCACACCATCTTACAGTTTTCTCCTTCCCCCTTCATCCACCATACTGACTTCTAGTCGCTACCTGCGGTTCCACACGGTCCCACAGTCATACTCATCATCGCACCTTCACCACCATAATCTTTTCGTGTTTCACCTAGCATCACCGTTACACCCTGGCATCATTCACGTACTAGAGTGTCTGTATTTTAACTGTAGTATAAAATCTTCAAACGAGTTGTAAAAACCATTAGTATTTTCATCGTGTGCATTTTACAAATCATCGTTTATTGTCACTTGTTTTTATGTGCAAATCGTCACTATCGTCCATCTATGTATTTTTTTTCAAAATCATCTGTCACCTTTTATGTGTTTTTAACCATTTTTACTTACAGTTTTTGTAACCTTTGGCTGAAGAGCGGTTTCTGTCCGCTGCCAGCTCGCTCCCGTTGTGGAGAATTGAAATAACAGTCAAGAGAAAAAGCAAGCGAATAGACAGTATTTCATGCATAAGAAGCATATACATACGCTTCGACTTCTAAAAAGGCATCGTTCAATTCGTCTTAGACAAGTATGTTCGAACAAGATGTTAAGGGATGGGAGAGACCCATCGTGTTTTAATAACCATGTTGCTACGCCAACAAGAAAGGCATGTCACAAATTTAAGAGAACTCAAAATCTAGCTGTCAAACAAAACCTGAAAGAAGCGAAAATGAGCGTAAGGAAAGCAATAACAGAAGCGTTCAATGACTTTGAAAGTAGAATTTTGCCATTTCACCTGACTAAAAGTTCTAAGAAGTTTTGGTCTCATGTAAAGTACTGAATTCGGTCTTCGAAAATTGTTTAACCGCAAGAGATCGTAATACCGTCCCTCTTTTCAATCGTCTCACGGGGGCAGAAATAACATGTTGAAATAAGTGGTCCCGGAACAGAAAGGCAACTACAATCGCTTAGTAACGGAAAGGCATCTGAACCAGATGATTCTACAGAGATTACGGGAAAGAACTTGTTCGCCTTCTAGAAACAGTTTATCGTAGGTCGTTGTAGCAACGACGGCTACCTAGCGATTGGAAAAAAAAAATAACGCGAGTCATTTCCGTTTCCAAAAGTGCTGTAGGACAGATGCACATAATTATAGCCTCGCTAGCTGACGAACCTGGCATTGCCCTGGTATTCATTTTGCCAATTTTCTATTAGAAACGAAAAAAAAATCTGTGTTTGTAGTGTTCAAAAAATGGTTCAAATGGCTCTGAGGACTATGGGACTTAACTGCTGAGGTCATCAGTCCCCTAGAACTTAGAACTACTTAAACCTAACTAACCTAAGGACATCACACACATCCATGCCCGAGGCAGAATTCGAACCTGCGACCGTAGCGGTCGCGCGGTTCCAGTCTGCAGCGCCTAGAACCGCTCGGCCACTTCGGCCGGCGTTTGTAGTGTAATACGGAAAATATTTCATTTTCATGTACTCGTGAAAAACCCTTTTAAATTATGAAACGATTTCTATTCTCTGGCCAACGCCTCTCCATGGATCTATGGACGGCTATTGTTTTCGCGTAGAGCCGTATGCGTTTCGCAGTTGAGCTGTCAGAATTGCTGCCAGGTGTCAGGGATCTCCTTAAGTTGACTCGACTGTAAGAGTATCTTAATGGTAAAGCATAAATGTATTAAAACTTCATGGATGATGCAGCAGTTTTACATGCATCTCAATGTTTATGACGTCATATCTCTTGAACTTTGTGTCGTAGAATGGTGTGTTTGGCTCCGCGCGGCCATTTCATTTCCTCTGTAAATGGAAGCCATTTTATTGCTCTCGACATACTTTATCACGTCTGTGTGTCAGTTCCCTCTTTAGCAGTTGTTGTGGTGACTTACGTGGTACATTAAACAACGAAGGTACTGCATTACACACTAGTTTATTTTTTGCTTCGCGAACCACTTTGGCTTAAAATGAAGCGAACAAAAAAATATTCACGTTATCGTCTAAGCATGAGGGCGTACTGAAAAGTAATGGCACGGAATTTTGTTACGTGAAAACTCTCAAAGCTTTTTAAATAAATATTATTAACATTGTGCAGCTTTAGTCTTCATGTCTACATATTTATTTCTCAACGTAGTCACCCTGGCGACGAACACTTTTCTCGCAACGAGAGATGAGTTTGTTGATAACATCACTGTAGACTGTTTGATTTTGTTGACGGAGTCACAACCTCACCTCTGCTTGCACCGCATAAACACTATCAAAGTGAAGTCAGCGACAGTGTTCTTTAAGTTTAGGAAACATGAAAATCTATTGGTGCCAAGTGGGGACTGTATGGAGAATGATCGATTAACCCAAGGTGTCGGATTTTTGCAGATGTCGCAGCTCGTCGTGTGTGATCTGGCATTTTCCATGTGTGGACGAACTCTTCGAATTCGAAATTCGATTAGAGGCGCTCTTTGTCACATACCGATATAGTTACGTTACACACCGTCAAGTTATATGATGCAATTCGGAGCCCTCTAGCGGTAGAGGGCTGCAAATATGTAGACATGAAGAATGAAGATGTAGAATTTTAATAACGTTTGTTTTATTTACAGAAGCCTTAAGAGTTTTGAAATAAAAAAATCAGAGGTATAACTTTTCAGCGCGCAGACGTATGCCCGTCTTTCTGCGAAAAGTCATACATATCTTCTGTTACTTACTAGCCATTTGTTATTCAGACATTATTCAGAAACATTATTCTTCTCCAAATGGCTTAAAGAATATCAAATGTGAGTCTTCTGCATATTATTGCTGCGCTACATACTGTCCAGCAATAATATGCAGGAGACACACATTTGTTATTCTTTAAGTTTCAAACTACTGTTCAGCTTTTGACAATCTTGACTGGAATCCTCTCTTTCAAATTCTAAAGGTGGCAGGGGTAAAATACAGGGAGCGAAAGGCTATTTACAATTTGTACAGAAACCAGATGGAAGTTATAAGAGTCGAGGGGCATAAAAGGGAAGCAGCGGTTAGGAAGGGAGTGAGACAGGGTTGTAGCCTGTCCCCGATGTCATTCAATCTGTATATTGAGCAAGCAGTAAAGGAAACAAAAGAAAAATTCAGAGTTGGAATTAAAATCTATGGAGAAGAAATAAAAACTTTGAGGTTCGCCGATGACATTGTACTTCTGTCAGAAACAGGAAAGGACTTGGAAGAGCAGTTGAACGGAATGGACAGTGTCTTGAAAGGAGGATATAAGATGAACATCAACAAAAGCAAAACGAGGATAATGGAATGTAGTCGAATTAAGTCGGGAGATGCTGACGGAATTACTTTAGGAAATGAGACACTTAAAGTAGTTAAGGAGTTTTACTATTTGTCGAGCAAAATAACTGATGATGGTCGAAGTAGAGAGGATATAAAGTGTAGACTGGCAATGGCAAAGAAAGCGTTTCTGAAGAAGAGAAATTTGTTAACATAATGTATGGATTTAAGTGTCAGGAAGTCGTTTCTGAAAGTATTTGTATGGAGTGTAGCCATGTATGGAAATGAAACATGGACGATAAATAGTTTGGTCAAGAAGAGAAGAGAAGCTTTCGAAATGCTATAGAAGAATGCTGAAGATTAGATGGGAACATCACATAACTAATGAGGAGGTATTGAATAGAATTGGGCAGAAGAGGAGTTTGTGGCACAACTTGACAAGAAGAAGGGACCGGTTGGTAGGACATGTTCTGAGCGTCAAGGGATCACAAATTTAGCATTGGAGGACAGCGTGGAGGGTAAAAATCGTAGAAGGAGGCCAAGAGATGGATAGACTAAGCAGATTCGGAACAATGTAGGTTGCAGTAAATACTGGGAGATGAAGAAGCTTGCACAGGATAGAGTAGCATGGAGAGCTGCATCAAACTAGTCTCTGGACTGAAGACCACAACAACAAACAACATACTGTCCCTTTTGTGGAAACTATGTTACAGAAACTATAGCCCGTTATTCACACTTATCGGATATCACATTGAACAGTGTGGCTTACTGGCCTCTTGGCGCGCTGCTGTCGCAGAGTGTAACAAAGATGAGCAGGAGTGTCGGGACTGTATTTGTTAGGCTGTGTTGTCCAGGACTCCGCGTGAATGAGGGTCTGCGATGGCGGAGTAGGCAGCCGCGCGACGCCGCGGCGGGGGAAGGGTCGTGGCGGAGGTGGGGGAGGGAGGGGGTGAGGCTTACGTAACGGCGCCTGGCTGCGCGCCGGAAGTAGCGGCGGCTTCCTGGGCGTCGCTGGGCCGCGACCCGCCGGCCCGCGCTCCCGACAAAAGACGGCCGCGGCGCGGCGCGGCGCGGCTCTGCGCCTACTCTCATCCGTTATCGCCGTGTCAGCGTTGCCGGCTGTAATGTTCAGCCCGCATCGACCCGGCAGCACGCGCGACTGTCCCTATTATCTCCTATTCCGTCCACGCACTGAGCGATGGAAATGTGACAGTCAACATGCCCTACTCTCTCTTATCATATTCTCGTGACCCCTACGCGAGGAATACAGACTGCTTAAAATGAAACTTCCAATACTCGAGAAGGCCTCCATTAAAATGAATGTCCGCACGACAACGAAACGTTGTGGTGGCTTTACTAAGGACGCGCGGAAGAGAGAGTGTAGTAGTATTTGCTAATTGCGTACCATATTTACGTTCCAGGTTACAAAAGTTGCTCATTTTAACGACCATCGGTTTCCACGACAGTCTGGATACTATTTCACTGTTGTTCGCAGCACTTTTAGAACTGTGGAGCACGGAATGTTCAGCAGTCGCGATACAGCTCGTGCGGTGCTTGAAGGTCGTACATGCGTGCAGCATTCTCAGACATGACAACAGTGACTTCTTAACAGTTTGTGGTGCAGTAAGCCGTCGGTCTCTCCCAGGAGCAATTCTCAAACTGCCAGTTAATTTAAACTTCCGAGTCGTGTCCTCTAAAACCGGTTTCTTAAGAGGACATCTCCGTATTCCTTTAGTGCGTTGACACACGCGAAGAGCAGCAGCCCTATTGCTGTTGTTTTTACAAAACAGCTTTACGTGTAAAGCACTGCTCACCTTGACCAGACTCATGTTGTCTGTCGGCAACTGCAACTGACACTAATGCTTACTTTTCACCAGTACCGTCGCCTACAAGCAAGTCCTTTCACTAACAGCACTAGTAATGCAAATCCTGTCGCGCACAGTATGAACATAGTTCCCATAAAGTTGGCTACCAGTACGGTAAACAGTTTTCCGTATACGGTGGGTCAAGCAGCGCATTTAATTATACCACCCAGTATGACGACCGCAGCATTACGATGGCACATTCTTCGTAGTACAGGCTTTCCAAAATTACCCAACAGGGTTTCATCTTGATGCCGAGTGTTCCCATTAAGTTCCTCGACCATAATTGTTACACTGTGCTGTACTATGTGTTACGATCCTAACGCTGCGTCTCTGACTTCGTTCATGCCTACCCGATAGCGTCTCCTAACACTGAAACGATAGTAATGATCGCTCTACTGCAGGCCGGAGTGGCCGAGCGGTTCTAGGCGCTTCAGTCAGGAACTGCGCGACCGCCACGGTCGCAGGTTCCAATCCTGCCTCGGGCTTAGATGTGTGTGATGTCCTTAGGTTAGTTAGGTTTAAGTAGTTCTAAGTTCTAGGGGACTCATGACCTAAGATGTTAAGTCTCATAGTGCTCAAAGCCATTTGAACCATTTGATCGCTCTAGTATTTATAGCTTTTTCATAACAGGCGCAATGTGTTTTTGGAAAAGCCACCCAACAAAGTTAGGACATCCATTCACATTCCCTAATACTGATCTTCGTATCGCTTCTTGGAATTGCCCATAAAATACGATGTGATGTCCCAAGGATGTTCGCCACTAACTTATAACCAGACACTATCGGGTTCTTTCTCTTTGTTAGGAGTTATCTTACATTTGCCCATATTTAAGGAGACTGCAGTTAATTATACCAAGTGGTTTTACGTCAAGTGAAAGTTGTCGATAACAAAAGAGAAAGTTGAACCCATGTGCTAATGAAGGTGGCACGGGTTACTTATTCCTAGCATGTTTCCGCTTTTTTCTGTTAGTTCGTTCGTCACGTGTTTCGCTATAAGCGCGCATGTTGCTTCTATCTACGGCTGCACCTGAGATAAGACAGTTATACCTTAAAGATTCCCCCTTTCTCCTCCCGTTTGCCCCTTCCACACACATTGCCTTCACCAATTCGACTGCAACTCCAGGAACAACTGAGATATAATTGAGAATGTCCACGGAGATATAATCCTGGAATGTGTGGAACACGCTGAACACACTGCGATCAGAGAACGGGAGGTTCAAGGCCAAAGTGAAGTAGTAGCGCATCCAGGAAGGGTGACGGCATCCTCTACGCTGAACAGTGGCACTGGCTTAACACTGGCTAATGCCACTTACAACAACGGGGCCAAATTTTGTGACAACTGGGCGTCAATACATTAGAAAGAGATAAATAGTACACATCACAGTTTTAACACAAGACACAACTTTGATACCCATTGAATAATTCATAAGATTCGAATGCCATTGTACAGAAATATCCTGAATCTTTTATCTCAGCGTATTTAAAAACGAAGGATGCATTTTGACAGACCAAAAAACATTGTGTTGTTTCCCCCGCATCAGGCTATTCAACTAAAAGTATAGAATACTTCAAGTAGTAACACGCTGAAAGTATAAGCAAATTACTTCGAAAAACAAGACTTTTTAAAGCCGGAACTTGCACTTGGCGAGTTGAAGGCCACTGTACTTAAATTGCAGTTATCCCAAATTTCCATTCAGAGCCATGAAACATCTTATGATAAATCTCCACGAGAAACCGGAAGTGTGCTAATTCGATGAGAGGTGTACATCCATGCCTTTGCGAGGAAAGTGCCCCTACCCAGCTCCTACGAAGCAGAATGAATTCTGCTGTCTGGGTAGGTGCGAAAGATGTTCGTAATCCGCCTGATTTCATGGACCCAGTAAGACAGAAGTCGGCAGATTCGCTGTCAGTCGATAAGGTCTCAAACTGTTCAGCCACGTCAAATGAACTTGTGCTACTCTACTAATTTTGCAACATACAGATGAGTCTACTGCTCTGGAAAGAGCATAAAGGTGTCCAAAGCGCTACATGTACAAGTCACTGAAAAAAAGTGTTAACTTCAGCATTAAGGATGAAGGTCGTTAGTTAGCAACAAAGACTTAACAAATGAAAGACGCTTCTGACTGACAAATTCATATCTCGACTGTGACGAGGTTATCAGCGGATAAACAACGGACTCCCTCGATGTACATTGATAAATGCTGTAATGGCAAACTATCGTCTCACAAACATTTCGTAACGGTAGCTATCATCCAGCAGTCTGACCTGTCTGCCGTAAGTGTTACTGTTCCGTCTGTCAGCAACACACAAAATGTGTCCTCTAACTTTTCTCTCGACCCACTCCACACTCATTAACGTTGGTCACAAACAGCAAAGTTAGTTACAGAAAGAGCAGTCAATGAAATTCATTTGATGACGGAATGCAATGCGAAGAAATGATTTTACTCATTTCGTCAACTTCTGTGACTGCTTTAGTCACATGTGATGATGTATTTAGCACCAGCGGTCACTATAATATGAAATTCCTTCCTTTATTCAAGTCCTGGCGGATTCGGCATCTACGTACACCAACAGACACTTACATTAGCGAGTTGTACATCAAAAGGCACAGTATATGCCATTAGCAACTGCTCGCACACTCCAATTTTGGAACCTGTAGTTTATTTATTCTACGGTTTCTGACGAAATCTCTCAGCAGGGCGAAACTAAGACCACAACACGTGATGTAAATATGAAATGTGTAGGTGAGGGTACTTTTCGTAGGTTCATACATTACGGTACGTTCTCATTTCATTCGCTGAAGGAGCATGGGAATGATACGTGTACGCTTAGGCACGAGATAGACATACTCCGGTCTAGGGCGTTGCAGTCATGGACTGTGCGGCTGGTCCTGGCGGAGGTTCGAGTCCTCCCTAGGGCATGGGTGCGTGTGTTTGTCCTTAGGATAATTTAGGTTAAGCAGTGTGTAAGCTTAGGGACTGATGACCTCAGCAATTAAGTCCCATAAGATTTCACACAGATTTGAAGATTTGTGTACAATTTTGAAGCTCACGGCTTGGGACAGCCAATATGTGCCGTGAACAGAAACAAGACTATGAGACAGGCGAAGGTAACGCACAGAGATACTTCTACGTATGTCAACGATATCTGAGTGCTTACACAATGCATTAAATAGCGTTAAATTGGTTATTTTGTTTTCAGTGTATTTGAGAGTTGTTACACGCTCCTTACAACATAATGGCACAAGAGAATGCGATGCGTCCATCTGGGAAATTGCTGCTAGTGTGGGACGAAGTATTTCGGCAGTGCAACGAGTGTGTGCTTTTCTATAAGAGATTCGCTAGTCTTCTCAGCATATCATTTGTATTCGCCCACAAGTTAAACAAGTATGTGGATTGAAAATAATAGATATCAGCAATCAGTCGTCCTTTTTAAATTTTATTGGCAGATCTAGATTTCAGCTAGAAAGTAGCCATTCTGAATGCCCTATCATTTTTGATCAATGCATGTAATGCCTGCTAGTCGGGCTTCTCCGCAGTTCATTGAATACTGGTAGTGTTCAATGAACTGTGGATGAAACCCGACCAAAAACAAAAATGATAGTGCATTGAGAATGGCTAGTTTCTAGCTGAAATCTAGATCTGAGAAGAAAATTTAAAAAGGACGACTGATAGATGAAATCTCTTATTTAGAAGTCAATATAACAGTTGCTACGTGCAACAGCCTTCTGAATGGAAGGTAACCTGATGAAGTGGGTATTCATGTATTCTTTGACTGTTTACGCCTCATGTGCGACCTGATATGGACCCCGTACACCCGAAAAATATTCCGTATTTGTACGAAATGAGTGCCTGCAGGTACGGATTACTAAGGGCATAGTCTACACTTTTACATTTCGTGAAGCGCGCAAATACACATGGCTCTGTATTAAGATCAGGCTGATATATTTTTCGGATCTGCTTTGATATTACTGCAGTTGTTACTGAATCGAATCTCCTTGCAGCTGCCTTTATCGTCAGCAGAAAGTCCGAGTTTGCAACAAAACTATGGGCTTAGTAGAGACTTGCGTATGCTTACAAAAACGTACGGGATATTAACAGCTACAGTCTGGAACCCCGCGACAACCGTGGTAGCAGGTTCGAGTCCTGCCTCGGGCATGGGTGTATGTGATATCCTTAGATTGGTTAGGTTTAAGCAGTTCTATGTTCTAGGGGACTGATGACCTCAGAAGTTAAGTCCCATAGTGCTCAGAGCTATTTGAACCATTTGATATTAACAGCAAGCTTAGCGTTAGAAGGTTATAACGAGTTTCAAGCAGTTCTGGTCTACAGCATCTCCGCTGGTGCTCATCGCGGTGGTCATACGAATAGTAATGGTACTACAACACTTCCAACGCAGGACGAAGTACTACGTCTGTGCCTGAGTTCATCCAGGGAAACAGCCCCGTACTGGTCTCGTATCTCACAAGAAGACGTCTAATACGTATTCACTCACACTATTTGTAGCGTCAGACAAGTGTTTATCAGCAGGACCCGGAAATCTGCGGAGTGCAGCGAGGCAGCAGACTAGCTTTTGCTGCTGCCCGGAAGTGTACGACAGGCGAAGCTCTGAAGATCGACACACGTGGCCGGAACCGCTCACGGTTCGAACAAAGGAATGAATGTGCCAAGGTGCTGCCGCTGGCACTCGTACACGAACGCACAGTTTCGGCGCGGGGCTGGCCTGGCCGGCGCTCAGCGCATGCATTGAAACGCGCGGCACCCGACGCACTCACCTGGCGGGTCCGTGCGGCGGAGTCCGCAGCCACGTGCGTCACTGGCGCCCGCTGCGGCGGCGGCGCTCAACTGACGCGGTGGCCATTGATGCGGCCGCGACACCCGCCGCCCGGCCGAGGAGTGGGGGCGCGTTCCGGCGCGGCCGGCGCGGGGAGGGACGCCGCAGCGCTCCGGCCGCCCATGTGGACGCCACCTGCACCGCTGCGCCGCTACTTCGCACCGCGCTGCACTTCCATAACCTACTTACACCGACGTGACAAAAGCCGTGGGGTACCTCCTCATATCGTGTCTGACCTCCTTCTGCCCGACATAGCGCATCGACTCGACGTAGCACGGATTCCAGTCTTTGGACACCGCTGGAGTAATATGCTGCCTCTATAGCCGTTCGTCACTGCAAAAGTGCTACCGGTGCAGGATACTGCACACGAACTGGCCTCTACATTATTTCCCACGACTGGGTGGCCAAATCGCCCGGAGTGTGCAGAATGTTCTTCAAATCAATCGCGAACAATCGTGGTCCGGTGAAATGACGCATTACAATGAAATGAACACCCTTAGCTGCTTACAGGCGTTGACATACGTTAACGGGGACAGATGAAAATGTGTGCCTCGACCGGGACTCGAAACCGGGACCTCCTGCTTACATGACAGACGCTCTACCATTCTGAGCCACCGAGGACACAGAGGTTAGCCCGATTATAGGGATTTATTTCTGGCACGCCTCCCGCGAACCCCACATTCTCAACGTATTGTCCCGCACTACATTCGTAGTGCCCCCGCCCATTATACACATTACTCGCGGCGCGTTGCAAATTCCCGTAAGAGTTCGGGCACTGTATGTGCATTCGCACAGAAGAAGAAGATGGTCAAGTGGCCGGTGAGCCTTAACTATATATATACTAAGTATATAAATGACTCATTGTCGTGGTAACATGAACTCCACGAAGAGCTGCAAATGGTCTTCAAGTAGCGCAACAACCATTTCCAGTCAATGAGTGGTTCAGTTGGACTATTTCATATAAACACAGCCCACATCATTATGGAGACACCACCAGCTTTCACAGTGCCGCGTTGACAACTTGGGTCCCCGGTTTCGTGGGGTCTGCGCTATACTCGAAACCTACCGTCAGCTCTGACCATATGAAAGCGGGACTCATCTCACCAGGCCACGGTATTCCATTTGTCTAGGGTCTAATCTCCAACCGTTACGGTCACGAGCCCAAGAGAGGCAATGTAGTGCTGACAGGAAAGCCACTCGCTTCGGTCGTTTGCTGCCGTATCCAAAAAAAATGTTCAACTGTGTGTGAAATATTAAGGGACTCAACTGCTAAGGTCATCAGTTCCTAGGTTTACACACTACTTAACCTAAATTATCCTAAGGACAAACACACACACCCATTCCCGAGGGAGGACTCGAACCTCTGCCTGGACCAGCCGCACAATTAATGACTGCAGCTCTTGAGACCTCTCGGTTAATCCCGCGAGCTGCCGTAGCCCATTAGCGCCAATTCCTGTGCACTATGTTAACGGCGGCCGAAGACTTCCGGCATAAGAAGTCAGCCTCATTCTGCCAACGGCCTTGTCAAAGAGGGAGGAGGAGCGAAAAGAGGTTTAGGGCACTCTCTTGTCCTAGGGGTGGGAAATTGCCCCTAAAGGCGGAAGAATCAGCAATGATCGACGACATGAGGATGCAGAAGGCAATGGAAACCACTGCATTAAAGACACGTAACGTGTATCCACAGGATATGTGGCCTGTAGTTGAAGAAGTGTCATGATGATCTCTCCATTGGCAAAAGATTCCGGGATAGTCCCACATTCGGATCCCCGGGAGGTGACTGCCAAGGGGGTCGTTACCATGAGAAAAAGATTGAATAATCAACGAAAGGATAACGTTCTACGAGTCGGGGCGTGGAATGTCAGAAGCTTGAACGTCGTAGGGAAACTAGAAAATCTAAAAAGGGAAATGCAAAGGCTCACTCTAGATATAGTAGGGGTCAGTGAAGTGAAGTGGAAGGAAGACAAGGATTTCTGGTCAGATGGGTATCGGGTAATATCAACAGCAGCAGAAAATAGTATAACAGGTGTAGGATTCGTTATAAATAGGAAGGTAGGGCAGAGGCTGTGTTACTGTGAACAGTTCAGTGACCGGGTTGTTCTAATCAGAATCGACAGCAGACCGACAACGATAGTTCAGTTGTACATGCCGACGTCGCAAGCTGAAGATGAACAGATAGAGAAAGTGTATGAGGATATTGAAAGGGTAATGCAGTATGTAAAGGGGGACGAAAATCTGATAGTCATGGGCGACTGGAATGCAATTGTAGGGGAAAGAGTAGAAGAAAAGGTTACAGGAGAATATGGGATTGGGACAAGGAATGAAAGAGGAGAAAGACTAATTGAGTTCTGTAACAAAGTTTCAGCAAGTAATAGCGAATACCCTGTTCAAGAACCACAAGAGGAGGAGGTATACTTGGAAAAGGCCGGGAAGATTTCAATTAGATTACATCATGGTCAGACAGAGATTACGAAATCAGATATTGGATTGTAAGGCATACCCAGGAGCAGATATAGACTCAGATCACAATATAGTGGAGATGAAGAGTAGGCTGAAGTTCAAGACATTAGTCAGGAAGAATCAATACGCAAAGAAGTGGGATACGGAAGTTCTAAGGAATGACGAAATACGTTTGAAGTTCTCTAACTCTATAGATACAGCAATAAGGAATAGCGCAGTAGGCAGTACAGTTGAAGAGGAATGGACATCTCTAAAAAGTGCCATCACAGAAGTTGGGAAGGAAAACATAGGTACAAAGAAGGTAGCTGCGAAGAAACCCTGGGTAACAGAAGAAATACTTCAGTTGATTGATGAAAGGAGGAAGTACAAACATGTTCCGGGAAAATCAGGAATATAGAAATACAAGTCGCTGAGGAATGAAATAAATAGGAAGTGCAGGGAAGCTAAGACAAAATGGCTGCAGGAAAAATGTGAAGACCTTTCGTGACATTAAAAGCAACAGTGGTAACATTGAGAGTGCAACGGGAATTCCACTGTTAAATGCAGAGGAGAGAGCAGATAGGTGGAAAGAATACATTGAAAGCCTCTATGTGGGTGAAGATTTGTCTGATGTGATAGAAGAAGAAACAGGAGTCGATTTAAAAGAGATAGGGGATCCAGGATTAGAATCGGAATTTAAAAGAGCTTTGGATGACTTACGGTCAAATAAAGCTGAAGGGATAGATAATATTCCATCAGACTTTCTGAAATCATTAGGGGAAGTGGCAACAAAACGACTATTCACGGTGGTGTGTAGAATATATGAGTCTGGCGACTTACCATCAGACTTTCGGAAAAGTGTCATCCACACAATTCCGAAGACGGCAAGAGCTGACAAGTGCGAGAATTATCGCACAATCAGCTTAACAGTTCATGCATCGAAGCTGCTTACAAGAATAATATACATAAGAATGGAAAAGAAAATTGAGAATGTGCTAGGTGACGATCAGTTTGGCTTTAGGAAAAGTAAAAGCACGAGAGAGGCAATTCTGACGTTACGGCTAATAATGGAAGCAAGGCTAAAGAAAAATCAAGACACGTTCATAGTGTAAGTAGGCTGTTTACGTTTTTTTTATTGGTAACGCCGCCGCCACGTAGCCCTCTGTATGAAACTCACTGGCTGTCTGCAGAATGTGGCTGGTTTGCATTGTTTGCCATTGTAGTGTTGAGCAGCGGCAGCTGGATGTGAACAGCGCGCAGCGTTGCGCAGTTGGAGGTGAGCCGCCAGCAGTGGTGGACGTGGGGAGAGAGATGGCGGAGTTTTGAAATTTGTAAGAATTGGTGTCATGAACTGATATATATATTACGACTATTAAGGGAAATACATTGTTTGTTCTCTATTAAAATCTTTCAATTGCTAACTATGCCTCTCAGTAGTTAGTGACTTCTGTAGTTTGAATCTTTTAGTTAGCTGGCAGTAGTGGCGCTCGCTGTATTGCAGTAGTTCGAGTAACGAAGATTTTTGTGAGGTAAGTGATTTGTGAAACATATAGGTTAATGTTAGTCAGGGCCATTCTCTTGTAGGGATTTTTGAAAGTCAGATTGCGTTGCGCTAAAAACTATTGTGTGTCAGTTTAAGCACAGTCTTGTATACTTTTCTAAGGGGAAGTTTCATATGTCGACCCTTAGCCGAGGATACCTCACTGGAATCTTCTGATTTTTTTTCTTGTAGTTTGTGTAATAAGTGTAGATTTTGTTTATTGCTAGCGCGTAATTGTAGAGAGAATCTCCTTTGTAGTTGTAGTCTTTCATTGTTGTACAGTAAAACAGTTGTGGCATGCATGTAGATTTGCACCAAGTATTTCGCGGCTGCGCTTGCAATTAACTAGATATAATTTTCAGTGCTATGTTAACGTGTTCTCTTATTTTTGCTCTTCAAATTGTGTTTTTCTGTGTGGTCGTGTGAAATATTGTGACAAAAATGGCGTGTGAAAAACGTAATACTAGGCTCCAAAGTAAGCTGAGAAATGACAGTGAAGACGAAAGCAGCATCTTAGCGCCACCATGTAATGAATTAACTAATGTTCAAAGTAGTAATTTGGTAATAGTGCATAGGGAAATGGAGCGGGCTGCAAATAATGGTGTAGACAGTGAAACAATTAGTGAACAGGGAAGCATTATCGATCGATCGGTCGGCAACAGCTCGCGTCAGGAATCCGAAACGACAGGACACAATCTAGGAAATACTGTACATTCAGGTTTTGCGTCCTCACCGTTTTCTCAAATAAGTCAAGACACATTTTCTGCTTGTCAAAATGTGAATGTTGCCGGTGCAAATGCACTGACGAAAAGCATAGAGGAACAGATTCCAGACACTAATACATTATTATTGCAATTAATGCAGCAAATGTAACAAAATCAGAGACAAACACAGCAACAGTTAGACACAATAGAACAAAATCTTCAAAAGTTAGACACAATGGAACAAAATCAGAGACAAACACAGCAAAAGCTTCAAACGTTAGACACAATGGAACAAAATCTTCAAAAGTTAGACACAATGGAACAAAAGCTGCAAAAGTTAGACACCACATTTGAACAAAGACGTGAAGATTTAACTAATGAGTTACATAACATCGAATCGATATGTCAAAAAGTCTGTAATGACGTAATAAAACAAATTTATGAGCATTTCCAACCTACTTTTTCCGCGGCATGAAAATGCATTACAGAATCACGAAGCAGCCATTAAAGAACTGCAAACTATTGTTCATGAAAATCATGAGACCTTGCAAGCTAAAATTGATTCAGTTGCACCTACCGATTCGGTTACGCAACTTGCAAAAACTCAAACGAACTTAAAGGACACAGTAGCTACTCTGAAAATTGGTTCAGAAAGAAACACAGAGGAAATAAGTACACTATCAGAGAAAGTAGCCGAACTTTCGGATCAGTTCATAAACTTATCTGCAAAGATAGATGATGATCTGGATGATACAGAAGAGTGCGAACAAATTAGGAAATTCAAACAAAATCAGAATCAAATTAATACGCAACACCAAAGAGAAATCCGGGAAGTACAAGACGCAGTAATATAAGAATTGCGTATTTCAGAGGACACTCGCGCCCCAGTACGGGAAGAGGGACATAGAAATGCAGAACAACCACAAAATAATGACACAGGACATTTCGGAAATCATGAAAGAAATTGGCAAGTGCACCGAATTTTGAGATGGAACCGCCGACACGACGTAACAGTTACCGATATGCTACTCGCCGACACGATGACTTTGACTATAAGCTGTTCATCACTGCACGTAAATTCAAAACATTTAAGAATTCTGGCAACAACATTCATCCACAAGCGTGGCTTCATCAATTCTCTCATTGTTTTCCTCCCAACTGGTCATTAGAGCACAGATTAGAATTTATGTGTGGCTACTTAGAGAATGAACCAGCTGTAAGAATGCGATCGGTCATTCACGATTGTCACAGTGAAGGAGAATTTTATCATGCTTTCCTCTCAGCATATTGGTCTCAAGCTACACAAGACCGAGTAAAACATAGCATCATTATGATGAAACATTTCGAACAATCTGAATTTTCCAGTCTTGGGAAATATTTCGAAGACATGTTACACAAGAATCAGTATCTTTCAAACCCATACAGCCCCTCAGAACTCATCCGCATTTGCTTAATCAAATTACCTGAACATTTACGACAGATTATTTTAGCAGGACGATGCAAAGACGACATTGAAGCTTTTCAGGGACTGTTACAAGAATTGGAAATTGACAATGACAATTGCGGAACGCGAAAACAGGAACACAACAATTACAGGTCACATCCGTCACAATTCCGCGGTGAAAGAAATAATAACTGGACACGACAAGGCTATTTTCACAACACAAATCGTGACCAAAACAGACTCCACCCGTATGACAACCGTTGGCAGAGTAGTAATAATTACAGCGGTAATGGCTATCACATAGACAAGCAGAGAAACAGACAATATGGGAATCAAAACAATTATTATCAAGGGAGACAGAATTACGTCAGACGCAAAACTACAGGAACTACCGACATGACGACAGACGATATAATCATAACGACAGACCGGAATTTCATCAGAACTGGCGGAATTTGTAGAAGTTAGGTCTCCTAATCCCAATAACGGCGCGCGCCAACAAAGAAACAGACAATGACTCGCTCCGCAGGCAGCCGCGTGCGCCGGCTGCCTCAGAGAAAAATAACATAGACGCTAACCTTGAGAATAATTCCAGTATTCTTTATCTATGTGTACTGCATGATAATTGCGTTCAAGCTGAAACTCTGAGTACTATGAAAAGTAAAAGATTGCACCACATTTCACATGTAAAACCGTTTATTGAAAGATAATCTGTTTTTTAACTTAGTTTTTGCCATAAAATTTTGCACTTCACGCTACTAGTACAATTTGTCACACTGAGAAACTGTTAACATGCAACAATGTTTTGAAGTTAACAGTCTAGTCTTGAACCTAGGGAACATATTTAGACAGTATTTACGAGTGCATTGTTATAGTGAACAGACGACACAGTGTTATTCTGTGTGTACATACTTGCTTGTTAGTTGCACGATTACGTAACGACTATAAGGCTCACATACTTAGAACATGTGCCAGTACTGCTAATGAGATTTTAATGCAACATTCTGGATTTAAAGTACTTTCTGAGAAATACTAAATGACAAAGTGGTTAGTTTATGTGACAGCTTCACGATTATATCACGACGCTACTAATGTGTGACACAATTTATATTGTGCTTTTGCGGTGTATCTGTTTTATATCTGCACAGTTTTTCTGAATTCTTCTGGAAAGGAAAACATGTTTTAGTAGTAACTTTGTGGTATAGCTACAATGAGACAGCCTTTTCTGTAGCACAACAATACGTTACAGTACAGTACTTACTTCATCACAGCAATAAGCGTAGTAACTACGATATCTATACGCAAAACATTTTACTTTTGTTTATCATGAGGTAAGTACATTGACTTCTGCAGAACTTAGCTTTCGGAGGACGATAACTACGACACTTCCACAGAGATTATCTTACAACAAGACGCACAGTTTAGCGCTACAGTACACGTATTTGAGTGATTAATTTTGTACTTAAAACTTTTATTTTTAAAGATATTTGAAGTACAATGATACAAAGGTTTTCCGTGACACATTTCATTCCATTGCTGTAATCTGTAACACCTAAGGATATAATTACATTATCCTCAGGGGGGTACACACTTACTTTGTGTATCATGTGTGTAGCAAGCACAAGGAGCCCTAGCTAATATGGTATTTGCTTATACAACTTTACACATCGGTATCGTATTTCTCTAACACATAATTTACACAGCTATCTGATCATTTAACTGAGAGAGACAAATATTCATTATACTACATCAGTGACAGATGTTTACGTAATTACACAGTTGAATAACTTCACACTTACGAAATTGTATTTTGTCTGTACTTTGTGAATTGTTCATACTTTTTCGTACCCATTGTGATACTATGAGAGCTTTGAATGATGTATTTGGTATGGGGTCATGATTTTTAAAGTACGTTTGAGGAAGATGACACTTTTGACATGAGCAGAGAATTTTTTTAGGTTTTGAAATTATTGGAGGAAGCTACGACGATTTTGAGAATTTGACTGAGGTGTTATGATGTTATTATTACGATGACTATGTGTATTATGCTGTTGCGGTATGTTTAGGATCAATAAGCTGATGCTGTATGTGTTATTTGATTATGCTACGTATCTGTTATGATGAAATATTGAAGAAGTGTCGACGAATAAGGTAAGGAATAATGAGTAGTGGTTAGGGACTCTGGTTTGTGAAAAAGGTTGTTGGAAACCAAGAATCGTACTTTAAGTGTTATGAAATGTGTGTATATGCGTGAATGTATCACTATGCTGGTGAAAATGTTTTGTACACTATTATATTTAAAGGATTTTGTTTCTACAGCTTTGTAACGCAAATTCTCAACCTGTGAAAATATTTTTATATGAGACTGTCACTGTAGCGGAAACTGCTGTCGTAAAGATTTCGGTAAGAAAGTTAAGTGACCACGTGCACGTAATGCGTCGTGGGCACCCAGCTGCGCGATAACCACCTGGAAACAAGCCATTAGTGTGTGCCTTTCAGAGGCACAAGAAAAAAAGGGAGGCCATTAGCCTCGCTATTGACATTCCTTTGTAGGAAGCATCGCAAAAACGACACGCTCATCACTTGGAAAAGATACTTATTGACTTCTGCACACCTGATAATGACAAGCGTCTTTCTACGAGAGTTGACAGAATTTGTACTAACTTATGAAATGTCACATGACTATTGAATGATATTTTTATGCTTTGCCTTTCATAGTTGCTTATTTCATTTGATATCTGGTTTCCAGCTGTGTTGCAGCATTGGTTTTATAAAATAAAATTAAATGCATTTGGTAATATGAACACTTTCTGTCAACAGATCTATTAAATAATTATATTTCACTGAAAAAATACGGCAACCAGTCACTTTTTAATGCGTTTTTTATTTACGCCAATATGCATTTCGGGTTTGCACCCATCTTCAGCTGGCAAATTACATGGATCTTTAGTTACTACAGTAGTACAATCTCGACAGCAGTTTGGATGCTGCAGCAGGCCTGTGGAAAAGCAAAAGCAACTGTAGTAACTGAAGATCCATGTAATTTGCCAGCTGAAGATGGGTGCAAACCCGAAATGCATATTGGCGTAAATAAAAAACGCATTAAAAAGTGGCTGGTTGCCGTATTTTTTCAGTGAAATATCATTATCCACGGCCACAGAGCTCAACAGTCCAAATAAAATGGACAAATTGTTATATTAAATAATTATTTTATGATCCACATTCTTCGAAAAAGGAGCTCTTGGAATGGAAAGAGCAATAAGAAGCTACTAATAACAGTAACTGTATATATAATTTTCTTTTCAAGTACTTGGTAATTTGTTATAGCATTAGTTTCTGTGTTGCACCACTTTAATTGCATAGACATTAAGATGTGATTATAACTTTCCCTTATCTGCATTGTTGTCTTTAGTATACTATTTTTTCTGCTTGTGGGTTTGTCATGTTTAGATATAAGTTATTACATTTACTGCTGCTTGCTTTGCAAATCTGCATTTTTTTGGGTCATTACTGTTTGTGTTAATTTGTTTTGTGCTGCTGCATTGCGTCGCCCCTTAGTTTAGCATCTGAGCTCAGTAGGTTTAAGTTAGCTTAAGAGGGGGTAGACTATATAAGAAACTAACTATGATGAATTGAAAGAAAAGCATTGAGAAGCTATAAGAAAATGGTTTGGCCAAAAAAAAGTAGTGTACAGTGGATAAAAACTATTTTTGAAATAGGATGTGAACAAAATACAGAAAGCATGCTTGGATAGGATATTTTTGGTGGAAACAAATGTTGAGATAAGACAAAAGATCTACAGAATGAAGTTTTGGGTTGGACTGCAGTACCAAATGTTACACTGAAAACAAACTCTGCCCTTTCCTCTTGTGTTATCCCACTATGTGTTTGTGTACCCTTGTGTATTTGTTTTCTTACTGTCTCTGTGTACTGTTCATAGAATTTTTTCTCTTCTAATACTAAGCTCATTCACTATGATGAGGAATACTGTTATCCTCAAATATAATTTGCATTAATAACATGTTATTTACTTAGTAAAGATGTTTACACATTATTTATTCTGTTTTGTTCTAATGCTCATGTGTGAAGTTGATGTTTCAAAAGTTATTATGATCTTTTATGTATGTACTTATGTCGTAATTTTTGTAACACTGATGTATTTGCTATTTCGATTCTTTTGTAAAGCCTGTACTACTGCAAAACAATTTGTAAAATTTTCTTGTGGGGAGCATGGGGGCAATGTAAGTAGGCTGTTTAGGTTTTTTTATTGGTAACGCCGCCGCCACGTAGCCCTCTGTATGAAACTCACTGGCTGTGTGCAGAATGTGGCTGGTTTGCATTGTTGTCTGCCATTGTAGTGTTGGGCAGCGGCAGCTGGATGTGAACAGCGCGCAGCGTTGCGCAGTTGGAGGTGAGCCGCCAGCAGTGGTGGACGTAGGGAGAGAGATGGCGGAGTTTTGAAATTTGTAAGAATTGGTGTCATGAACTGATATATATTACGACTATTAAGGGAAATACATTGTTTGTTCTCTATTAAAATCTTTCAATTGCTAACTGTGCCTATCAGTAGTTAGTGACTTCTGTAGTTTGAATCTTTTAGTTAGCTGGCAGTAGTGGCGCACGCTGTATTGCAGTAGTTCCAGTAACGAAGATTTTTGTTAGGTAAGTGATTTGTGAAACATATAGGTTAATGTTAGTCAGGGCCATTCTCTTGTAGGGATTTTTGAAAGTCAGATTGCGTTGCGCTAAAAACTATTGTGTGTCAGTTTAAGCACAGTCTTGTATAATTTTCTAAGGGGACGTTTTATGGGATTTGTCGACCTGGAAAAAGCGTTTGACAATATAAAATGGTGCAAGCTGTTCGAGATACGGAAAAAAGTAGGGGTAAGCTATAGGGAGAGACAGGTCATATACAATGTGTACAACAACCAAGAGGGAATAATAAGAGTGGACGATCAAGAACGAAGTGCTCGTATTAAGAAGGGTGTAAGACAAGGCTGTAGCCTTTCACCCCTACTCTTCAATCTGTACATCGAGGAAGCAATGATGGAAATAAAACAAAGGTTCAAGAGTGGAATTAAAATACAAGGTGAAAGGATATCAATGATACGATTCACTGATGACATTGCTATCCTGAGTGAAAGTGAAGAAGATTTAAATGATCTGCTGAACGGAATGAACAGTCTAATGAGTACACAGTATGGTTTGAGAGTAAATCGGAGAAAGACGAAGGTAATGAGAAGTAGTAGAAATGAGAACAGCGAGAAACTTAACATCAGGATTGATGGTCACGAAGTCAATGAAGTTAACGTATTCTGCTACCTAGGCAGTAAAATAACCAATGACGGATGGAGCAAGGAAGACATCAAAAGGAGACTCGCTATGGCAAAAAAGGCATTTCTGGCTAAGAGAAGTCTACTAATATCAAATACCGGCCTTGATTTGAGGAAGAAATTTCTGAGGATGTACGTCTGGAGCACAGCATTGTATGGTAGTGAAACATGGATTATGGGAATACCGGAACAGAAGAGAATCGAAGCATTTGAGATGTGGTGCTATAGACGAATGTTGAAGATTAGGTGGACTGATAAGGTAAGGAATGAGGAGGTTCTACGCAGAATCGGAGAGGAAAGGAATATGTGGAAAACACTCATAAGGAGAAGGGACAGGATGATAGGACATCTGCTAAGACATGAGGGAATGACATCCATGGTACTAGAGGGAGCTGTATTGGGCAAAAACTGTAGAGGAAGACAGAGATTGGAATACATTCAGCAAATAATTGAGGACGTAGGTTGCAAGTGCTACTCTGAGACGAAGAGGTTAGCACACGAAAGGAATACATGGTGGGCCGCATCAAACCAGTCAGTAGACTGATGACAAAAAAAAAAGTTAACGGATAACCAGAACGCTGTTATAAGAGGAGTCGAGGGACATGAAAGGGAAGCAGTGGTTGGGAAGGGAGTGACACAGGGTTGTAGCCTCTCCCCGATGTTATTCAATCTGTATATTGAGCAAGCAGTAAAGGAAACAAAAGAAAATTTCTGAGTAGGTATTAAAATCCATGAAGAAGAAATAAAAACTTTGAGGTTCACCGATGACATTGTAATTCTGTCAGAGACAGCAAAGACCTGGAAGAGCAGTTGAATGGAATGGACGGTGTCATGAAAGGAGGATATAAGATGAACATCAACAAAAGCAAAACGAGGATAATGGAATGTAGTCGAATTAATTCGGGCAATGCTGAGGGAATTGGATTGAGAAATGAGACAAAGTAGTAAAGGAGTTTTGCTATTTGGGGAGCAAAATAACTGATGATAGTCGAAGTAGAGAGGATAGAAAATGTAGACTGCCAATGACAAGGTAAGCGTTTCTGAAGAAGAGAAATATGTTAACATTGAGTATAGATTTAAGTGTCAGGAATTCGTTTCTGAAAGTATTTGTATAGAGTTTAGCCATATATGGAAGTGAAACGTGGCCGATAAATAGTTTAATCAAGAAGAGAATAGAAGCTTTCGAAAAATGGTGCTAGAGAAAAATGCTGAAGATTAGATGGGTAGATCACATAACTGATGAGGAGGTATTGAATAGAATTGGGGAGAAGAGAAGTTTGTGACACAACTTGACTAGAAGAAGGGATCGGTTGGTAGGTTATGTTCTGAGGCATCAAGGGGTCACCAATTTAGTATTGGAGGGCAACGTGGAGGTTAAAAGTCGTAGAGGGAGACCTAGAGATGAATACACTAAGCAGATTCAGAAGGATGTAGGTTGCAGTAAGTACAGTTATATTAAAAAGCTTGCACAGTGTAGAGTAGCATGGAGAGCTGCATCAAACCAGTCTCTCGACTGAAGACCTCAACAAGAACAACATGTTAACGGATACGTTCGACGTACGTCTCACATTGATTTCTGCGGCTATTTCACACAGTCTTGCTTGTCTGTTAGCAGTGACAACTCTACTCAAACCCCGCTGCTCTCGTTCGTTAGGTGTTGGCCATCGGCCATTGCGTTGTCTGTGGTGAGATAGATAACTGAAATTCAGTATTCTAGGCACACGCTTGACACTTTGGATCTCCGAATATTGAATCCCCTAACGATTTGCCAAATAGAGTATCCCATGCGTGTAGCTCCGAGTACCGTCCCACGTTCAAAGTGTTAATTCCCGCCGTGCGCCAGTAATCACACCGTAAATCTTTTCACATGAATCATATGAGTACAAATGACAGCTTCGCTAAGGTACTGCTTCTTTATACAGTATACTGCCGCCACCTGTTTATGCGCACATCGCTTTCCCATAACTTTCGTCACCTCGGTCTAGAAGATATGAGCTTAGGATGGTAGACAAGGGTGGAAATTATTTTTGAGGCTTATTTTTATTTTATTTTGTTGGCTTAAAATGCTCCTTACAGAGCCTGTTATGAAAATTCATTCATAAAAAGTTTGCTAAAAATGTTAAAATACACTCCTGGAAATTGAAATAAGAACACCGTGAATTCATTGTCCCAGGAAGGGGAAACTTTATTGACACATTCCTGGCGTCAGATACATCACATGATCACACTGACAGAACCACAGGCACATAGACACAGGCAACAGAGCATGCACAATGTCGGCACTAGTACAGTGTATATCCACCTTTCGCAGCAATGCAGGCTGCTATTCTCCCATGGAGACGATCGTAGAGATGCTGGATGTAGTCCTGTGGAACGGCTTGCCATGCCATTTCCACCTGGCGCCTCAGTTGGACCAGCGTTCGTGCTGGACGTGCAGACCCAGTGAGACGACGCTTCATCCAGTCCCAAACATGCTCAATGGGGGACAGATCCGGAGATCTTGCTGGCCAGGGTAGTTGACTTACACCTTCTAGAGCACGCTGGGTGGCACGTCCTGTCCTGTTGGAACAGCAAGTTCCCTTGCCGGTCTAGGAATGGTAGAACGATGGGTTCGATGACGGTTTGGATGTACCGTGCACTATTCAGTGTCCCCTCGACGATCACCAGAGGTGTACGGCCATTGTAGGAGATCGCTCCCCACACCATGATGCCGGGTGTTGGCCCTGTGTGCCTCGGTCGTATGCAGTCCTGATTGTGGCGCTCAGCTGCACGGCACCAAACACGCATACGACCATCATTGGCACCAAGGCAGAAGCGAGTCTCATCGCTGAAGACGACACGTCTCCATTCGTCCCTCCATTCACGCCTGTCGCGACACCACTGGAGGCGGGCTGCACAACGTTGGGGCGTGAGCGGAAGACGGCCTAACGGTGTGCGGGACCGTAGCCTAGCTTCATGGAGACGGTTGCGAATGGTCCTTGCCGATACCCCAGGAGCAACAGTGTCCCTAATTTGCTGGGAAGTGGCGGTGCGGTCCCCTACGGCACTGTGTAGGATCCTACGGTCTTGGCGTGCATCCGTGCGTCGCTGCGGTCCGGTCCCAGGTCGACGGACACGTGCACCTTCCGCCGACCACTGACGACAACATCGATGTACTGTGGAAACTTCACGCCCCACGTGTTGAGCAATTCGGCGGTACGTCCACCCGGCCTCCCGCATGCCCACTATACGCTCTCGCTCAAAGTCCGTCAACTGCACATACGGTTGACGTCCACGCTGTCGCGGCATGCTACCAGCGTTAAAGACTGCGATGGAGCTCCGTATGCCACGGCAAACTGGCTGACACTGACGGCGGCGGTGCACAAATGCTGCGCAGCTAGCGCCATTCGACGGCCAACACCGCGGTTCCTGGTGTGTCCGCTGTGCCGTGCGTGTGATCATTGCTTGTACAGCCCTCTCGCAGTGTCCGGAGGAAGTATGGTGGATCTGACACACCGGTGTCAATGTGTTCTTTTTTCCATTTCCAGGAGTGTACGTTAAAACTGCGAATTACTGTGTGGAGGTATGCTAGTCCCAAGCGCTGGAATACAACCGATATAATATTACGAGGGTGAGTCAAATGAAAACCTTAAATTTGTAATAACAAATCGAAATTTCTCGCCGTTATCCAATAAGTTTGTAAGCGTGCTACAAACAGCGTCCAGAAGCACCTGATGGTGGCAGCATAGTGAAGATTGGTTCAAATGGCTCTGAGGACTATGGGACTCAACATCTTAGGTCATAAGTCCCATAGAACTTAGAACTACTTAAACATAACTAACCTAAGGACATCACACACACCCATGCCCGAGGCAGGATTCGAACCTGCAACCGTAGCAGTCCCGCGCTTCCGGACTGCAGCGCCAGAACCGCACGGCCACCGCGGCCGGCAATAGTGCAGATGCACACATACCGTCGCAGTATGTATCAGTATAAAGATGGCTTGCCCACTTGCGGCTTGCACCAGGGAAGAACAGCGTTATGTAATTCGGTTTTTGCGTTGTGAAGGTGTGAAACCTATTGAAATTCATATACGAATGAAGGTTCAGTACGGTGATGCATGTTTCTCACAGCAGCAAGTCTACAAATGCAGTTAGGAAGTTCGCAAATGATGACTTCAGTGGAAGATGCTCCTCGTCCAGGTCTGGCACAAAGAGTTGTGCGTCCACAGAACATTGCTGCAGTTGAAGCCACAGTGAAGGAAAACCGCCGCGTGAAATTGAATGACATTGCAGCATGTTTACAGATTAGTCATGCTTCAGCACACTACATTGTGCATGATGTGCTCCAGTTTCACAAAGTGTCTGCAAGATGGGTGCCACAGCAGCTGACCCCTGAAATGAGAGAACAACGTGTTGATGTTTGTGAAGAACTTCTTAGACGCTTTGAACGAGAAGGCTGTGGCTTCCTTGCAAGAATCGTTACTGGGGTCGAAACCTCGGTTCACTTCCACCAAGACGTAACGAAGAGAGCAAGCAAGGAATAGCGTCATTCCTCAACACCAAAACCAAAGAAGTTTCGAACAGAACTATCAGCAGCGAAGGTTATGCTGACTTTCTTTTGCGACGAAAAGGCGTCATTTTGGAGCATTACACGCCAAGAGGGACCACTGTTCACCAGTGCATCAGACACAGATCTCCCAAAAAATCATCTGCGGCCTGCAAACAAATCAAAGCGACATGGATTGATGTCAGCAGGCGTCCTTTTGCAACATGACAATGCAAGGCCCCACACTGCCCGTACAACAGTTGCAACAATCACAGACCTGCATTTTGAGTATCTTCCTCATCCACCATACTCACCAGACCTTGCCCCAAGTGATTTCCATTTGTTTGGAACACTCAAAGACGCAATGGGAGGAAAGAAGTTCCGTTCTGATGACTTGCATTGAGCGTGGGGGAGATTATGTTGAAAAGTGATACAGCTTTGTACCACTTCTGCACAATAAATAATATTTAAAAAAATGTTTAAGGTTTTCATTTGACTCACCCTCGTATAATATTTACCGACGGAATAGAGGTCCTGTTAATTTGGGATAGTGTCGCATGAGGCATTACCATCAGCTAAAATACTATTATTAGTAAGTTTTCTCTTCGTAATATAATTCGTTTCTGATGCACAGTCTGTTCTGCTTGTATCGCGTCTGCTTAACTTGTCATTTCGCTTGTTTTCTGTACGAAGTAAAACGTGAATGCTCGAAAATGACAAACAAACGTATTTAAACGGACAAAAAGATTTGAAAAATAATCCCAATTGTGCAACAGACGTCTCGATTGGTTGTTCGGAAGCCAGGTACTCGACACCATCGAACAAAATTTCCAGGGTTTGTTCAGTTTCAATGTTAAAAAACGCAAATTGAAACTTTTACACATTTTTTTCAAAACAGTGTTTTTCAAGTTGGCGAAAATTATAACTCATGAAATATACATGCAGTTACATTATAACTTTTTGTAATTTGTGAGTCGGCGTTTTTCCTATGTAGTACATAGGATTTTTGTAATATATTTTAATTTCGATTTTTGGTGCGCTTTTTTATAACGATTTTTTTTTCGAACAAATTGATTTTAATTTCAGAGTTTTTACTTAAATAAATATTTAGTACAATCTTAAGGGTTTAAATAAAGGTCTTAAGTCAGTTTTGTAATCTGTTTGTTGTTTTATTGAAAAAAAAATCATAAGTATCTGTTCCAAAATCGAGCGTCACCCTGATCTAGCCCCTTAAAACCAGCGCGGCTTCGGAGGGTAGACTTGGAAGTGACATCAAAATGACGTGTTTGTGTCCATCAACACATTTCGAGTAAGCTGAGCGAAACACTGACACCACCTTCTCCCGCAGTTGAGAGGACCCTCGGAAATCGCAGAAACAACAGCTAAACATCCCTCCTCGCAGCACTTCAATCTGTAATAAGTTTTAATCTGAAATAAGTTCTGCAGAAATTTTTACGAAGTCTCAGACGGTGTTCAGGAAAGATAGATTAGGCAGAATTGGTGGTGGAGTGTTTGTGTCTGTCAGTAGTGGTTTATCTTGTAGTGAAGTCGAAGTAGATACTCCGTGCGAATTGGTGTGGGTGGAGGTTATACTTAACAGCCGAATTAAGTTAATAATTGGCTCCTTCTACCGACCCCCAGACTCCGATGATACAGTTGCGGAACAGTTCAGAGAAAGTTTGAGTCTCGTAACAAATAAATACCCCACTCATACGGTTATAGTTGGTGGGGACTTCAACCTACCCTCGGTATGTTGGCAAAAATACTTGTTCAAAACCGGTGGTAGGCAGAAAACGTCTTCCGAGATTGTCCTAAATGCATTCTCCGAAAATTATTTCGAGCAGTTAGTCCACGAACCCACGCGAATTGTAAATGGTTGCGAAAACACGCTTGACCTCTTGGCCACAAACAATCCAGAGCTGATAGAGAGCATCATGACTGATACAGGGATTAGTGATCACAAGGTCATTGTAGCTAGGCTCAATACCATTTCTTCCAAATCCATCAGAAACAAACGCAAAGTAATTTTATTTAAAAAAGCGGATAAAGTGCCACTAGAAGCCTTCCTAAAAGACAATTTCCATTCCTTCCGAACTGACTATGCGAATGTAGACGAGATGTGGCTCAAATTCAAAGACATAGTAGCAACAGCAATTGAGATATTCATACCTCATAAATTGGTAAGAGATGGAACGGATCCCCCGTGGTACACAAAAAAGGTCCGGACGCTGTTGCAGAGGCAACGCAAAAAGCATGCGAAGTTCAGAAGAACGCGAAATCCTGAAGATGGGCTAAAATTTACAGACGCGCGAAATTTGGCACGTACTTCGATGCGAGATGCCTTTAATAGGTTCCACAACGAAACATTGTCTCGAAATTTGGTAGAAAATCCGAAGAAATTCTGGTCGTATGTAAAGTACACAAGCGGCAAGACGCAGTCAATACCTTCGCTGCGCAGTGCCGATGGTACTGTTATCGACGACTGTGCCGCTAAAGCAGTTTTCCGAAATTCCTTCACCAGGGAAGACGAATGGAATATTCCAGAATTTGAAACACGAACATCTGCTAGCATGAGTTTCTTAGAAGTAGATACCTTAGTGGTTGCAAAGCAACTCAAATCGCTTGATACGGGTAAGTCTTCAGGTCCAGATTGTATACCGATTAGGTTCCTTTCAGATTACGCTGATACTATAGCTCCCTACTTAGCACTCATATACAACCGCTCGCTCACCGATAGATCTGTACCTACAGATTGGAAAATTACGCAGGTCGCACCAGTGTTCAAGAAGGGTAGTAGGAGTAATCCATTTAACTACAGACCTATATCATTGACGTCGGTTTGCAGTAGGGTTTTGGAGCATATACTGTATTCAAACATTATGAATCACCTCGAAGGGAACGATCTATTGACACGTAATCAGCATGGCTTCAGAAAACGTCGCTCTTGTGCAACGCAGCTAGCTTTATACTCTGGCCGCTATCGACAGGGGATCTCAAGTTGATTCCGTATTTCTAGATTTCCGGAAAGCTTTTGACACCGTTCCTCACAAGCGACTTCTAATCAAGCTGCGGAGCTATGGGGTATCGTCTCAGTTGTGCGGCTGGATTCGTGATTTCCTGTCAGGAAGGTCGCAGTTCGTAGTAATAGACGGCAAATCATCGAGTAAAACTGAAGTGATATCAGGTGTTCCCCAGGGAAGCGTCCTGGGACCTCTACTGTTCCTGATCTATATAAATGACCTGGGTGACAATCTGAGCAGTTCTCTTAGATTGTTCGCAGATGATGCTGTAATTTACCGTCTAGTAAGGTCATCCGAAGACCAGTATCAGCTGCAAAGCGATTTAGAAAAGATTGCTGTATGGTGTGTCAGGTGGCAGTTGACGCTAAATAACGAAAAGTGTGAGATGATCCACATGAGTTCCAAAAAAAATCCGTTGGAATTCGATTACTCGATAAATAGTTCAATTCTCAAGGCTGTCAATTCAACTAAGTACCTGGGTGTTAAAATTGCGAACAACTTCAGTTGGAAGGACCACGTAGATAATATTGTCGGGAAGGCGAGCCAAAGGTTGCGTTTCATTGGCAGGACACTTAGAAGATGCAACAAGTCCACTAAAGAGACAGCTTACACTACACTCGTTCGTCCTCTGTTAGAATATTGCGGCGCGGTGTGGGATCCTTACCAGGTGGGATTGACGGAGGACATCGAGAGGGTGCGAAGAAGGGCAGCTCGTTTTGTATTATCGCGTTATAGGGGAGAGAGTGTGGCAGATATGATACACGAGTTGGGATGGAAGTCATTACAGCATAGACGTTTTTCGTCGCGGCGAGACCTTTTCACGAAATTTCAGTCACCAACATTCTCTTCCGAATGCGAAAATATTTTGTTGAGCCCAACCTACATAGGTAGGAATGATCATCAAAATAAAATAAGAGAAATCAGAGCTCGAACAGAAAGGTTTAGGTGTTCGTTTTTCCCGCTCGCTGTTCGGGAGTGGAATAGTAGCGAGATAGTATGATTGTGGTTCGATGAACCCTCTGCCAAGCACTTAAATGTGAATTGCAGAGTAGTCATGTAGATGTAGATGTACTCTGAAGTTCCTGTCCGTCCACACTCTCGGAAGTCACGACATATTCGGAAATAAACAGCCAAATGTTTGAGACAAGCATGGAATACAAATGTCATTGCTGTTCATTTCACTCACAGCAATTTAAGCTGTGCTCTTACATTCCTGCCTCGTCACACCCGCAGGTCAGTGTGGCTGTGCGGTTCTGGGCGCTTCAGTCTGGAACCGCGTGAGCGCTACGGTCGCAGGTTCGAATCCTGCCTCGGGCATGGATGTGTGTGATGTCTTTAGGTTAGTTAGGTTTAAGTAGTTCTAAGTTCTAGGGGACTGATGACCACAGCTGTTAAGTCTCATAGTACTCAGAGCCATTTTTTTTCGTCACACCCTCGGAAGTCGCGACGTATTCGGGAAACACGGTGAAATATTTGTGGTTCAAGTGGCTCTGAGCCCTATGGGACTTCTGAGGTCATCAGTCCCCTAGAACTTAGAACTACTTAAACCCAACTAACCTAAGGAGAGCACTCACATCCATACCCGAGGCAAGATTCAAACCTAATCTACGACCGTAGTGGTCGCTCGGTTCCAGACTGTAGCGTCTAGACCCGCTCGGCCACCCCGGCTGGCGAAATATTTGTGACAAGGAAGAATGCATACGTCATTGCTTGTTTTTTCACTTGCAGCAGTTTCATATTTCCTCTTCTAATCAGACAAAAGTCACAAAATCGAAGACATTTGTGGTCACAGACGTGAACAGTGAATCGTTCGCTAAATATTTCATGTTTATAGGGTAAAACACGCAACAACAATGGTGCAAGCTCTGATTCTGCGCGATCCCTCGAAGCTAAAAACAAAGTGAGGAGGAGGTTAGTGTTTAACGTCCCTTCGACCCGCGAGGTGATTAGAGACGGAGCATGATGTCGGATTAGGGTACGATGGAGAAAGAAAGCGGCCTTTCCCTTTGAAAGAAACCATCCCGGCGTTTGCTTTAAGCGATTTAGGAAAATCATTGAAGAATATACTGCGGGGAGGGTCTCGAACTGCATATGTATCGATATTGTTATTAATTTTTAACCTACGTAAGTTAGTACATTATGAGCCCCCGATAGTCTAGCTATAGTAAAGAGATGCTAAGTTGGCCGCCAATCGCCAAATACTGATCTCTATTCGAGATTGATGCCAACCTCAGCGACGCCAAATCAATGCCACTGTAATTGCTTGACGAAGTGTTGTTGAGTTTTCTGTGTGAGCGGGTAATTAATCGACTAAAATCGACTAATAACAGTAACTGTACTTATATTATATACGTTATGTGGGATGACACACAATCACAAAGTTCACTAAGCGTTTTGAATGTCATTTTCAGGATTCCATACCTCAAGCGGTAAAAGGTTCCGCTTTCTGGCCGTAGACAGGTGAATCGGGCCCGACCCACCACCGTGTCATCATCTGCCAAAGGCGTCACTGCATGTGGTATGCAGGGTCATGTAGTCAGCACGTCACTCTCCCGGTCGCTGTTGAATTTCCTGACCTTGGAACAGCCACTTATTGGCCGAGTAGCTCAGCTACTCGCCTCTGAAATGGCGGCGGCGTGATTTAGTTATCTTTTTTAAAATTTGTAGAAATAATGGCAACTCCTTGAAGATATGTGGAGAGGGCGGCAGCCCGAACGGCTGCTATTGTTACGTTCAGCTGTAACACTACTAATTCTCGTTAATGTCTTGCAATGGCCGGCCAGAGAGGCCGAGTGGTTCTAGGTGCTACAGTCTGGAAACGCGCGACCGCTACGGTCGCAGGTTCGAATCCTGCCTCGGGCATGGATGTGTGTGATGTCCTTAGGTTAGTTAGGTTTAAGTAGTTCTAAGTTCTAGGGGACTGATGACCTCAGAAGTAAAGTCCCATAGTGCTCAGAGCCATTTGAACCATCTGTCTTCTAATATCCACGGAAGTCATCGCTTTACCTCGTTTCTTCTTACTACTAGCAGGTCAGGAATCTTCTTCTGTGTCTTTCCTCTTACTAAGTAGATAAATTTATTCTTACGCTGTCGTAAAGCATGGTCTTCTTGGTATATAATTTTCGTTTTAGGAATCTTAAAAGGCGTAGGTTTTTTCCCCTACAAAATACAGCTCGGTACAGACTTTTAATAAACACAGTACTGAATACGTTTTTATACAAGTTTACACTTTTTTACTTCACACAAAAGATGGACTGTCTCTGTAAAACATCCTGCCAAGGAGGCATTGAAGTCACAATCTGCCCTCATTCAGACTCAGAAAGGTCGCGCGTCTTCACCATTCTAAACAGCACAACCGACGAAACCAATATAGCGCCTGTCGTTTTGACGTCACTTCTCACAACGGCTGCTAGTAGGGAGAGTTGCTAGTTAAGGAGCCGCACAGGCTTTAACATTTGCTATTTAAAAGGGGATCGCACCTACTCGTCATCAGCGATTTCGCCCGTAATTTATGGTATTTGACCAGAACCAGAGTGACAGAAGTGGGAGCTCAGATACCCAGGCGTTTAGGAGCAATAGCATTTTTGGTGCTGGTCGAGCGAGGCGTGGGCCATTAATATGAGCGTGGTTAGTGGGCAGCAGTCTGGTGCAGCCGGAAGAGTACCGAAAGGTAATCCCAGGGTTTTGGAATCGCAAATGTGGAAACTTTTTCTTTGATTTTCGAGCTTCGTTTACCCACACTTCAGACAGACTGAAATAAGCTCAATTGATGTGATAAAATCCTGATGATGATGATAATAGAGTCCCATACTCCTTGACAGAGTGTAGGGAAACGATGCGGGAGACCAGCACCGCCTTACTAGGCAAGGTCCTAGTGGAGGTGGTTTTCTCATTTTGCCTTCCTCCGACCGTAATGGGGATGAATGATGATGATGAAGACGAACACAACAACACCCAGTCATCTCGAGGCAGGTGAAAATCCCTGACCCCGCCGGGAATCGAACCCGGGACTCTGTGATCGGGAAGCGATAACGCTACCACAAGACCACGAGCTGCGGACGATAAAATCCTACCGCCAGGAAAACAAATTTCTTCTGTTAATTGCCTCGTGGGCTGTACAAACAAGTCCACAATTAATGAAGAGATTTTTCAAGAAGAAGTAGAAGAAGGATTGCTACCTTGCGGTATTGAAGTGTGAATCCCCCCAAAAGCGCCCCGCTAGTGCAACCTTGTAATGTCTATTTTTATCCTCAACTAAAGAATCCGACCAAAAAGCTTGAAAACTGTCCTTATCTCGTAGAGAGAGAAAAATAAATTACACCATGAGAGGACTTTATCAAAATACATTCCAGTGCACATCACCAGCTTTTTCTTTTTGAGTCATCAGTCTTCTGACTGGTTTGATGCGGCCCGCCACGAATTCCTCTCCCGTGCCAACCTCTTCATCTCAGAGTAGCACTTGCAACCTACGTCCTCAATATTATTTGCTAGATGTATTCCAATTCTCTGTCTTCCTCTACAGTTTTTGCCCTCTATAGCTCCCTCAAGTACCTTAGAAGTCATTCCCTGATGTCTTAACAGATGTCCTACCATCCTGTCAATTCTAGTTGTCAGTGTTTTCCACATATTCCTTTCCTCTCCGAATCTGCATAGAACCTCCTTATTCCTTACATTATCAGTCCTCCTAATTTTCAACATTTCAACTGTAACACCACATCTCAAATGCTTTGAGTCTCTTCTGTTCCGGTTTTCCCACACTCCATGTTTCACTACCACACAATGGTGTGCCCCAAACGTACATTCTCAGAACTGTCTTCCTCAGTTTAAGGCCTATATTTGATACTAGTAGACTTCTCTTGGTCAGGAATGTCCTTTTTGCCAGTGCTAGTCTGCTTTTGATGTCTTCCTTGCTCCGTCCATCATTAGTTATTTTGCTGCCTAGGTAGCAGAATTCTTTAACTTTATTTACTTGGTGACCATCAGTTCTGATGTTAAATTTCGCTCAGTTCTCATTTCTGCTACTTCTCATTGCTTTCGCTTTTGTTCGATTTACTCTCGATCCATATTCGGTATTTATTAGACAGTTATTCCACTCAGCAGGTGACGTAATTATGCTTCATTTTCAGGAATGATAGCAATATCATCAGCGAATCATATCATTGATAGCCTTTCACAGTAAATTTCAGTCAGACTCCTGAACTTTTCTTTTATTTCGATCTTTGCTTCTTCGCAGGGGCGAAAGGTTACATCCCGTCTTACACCCTCTTTAATCCGAGCGGCTCTTTCTTGATCGTCCACTCTTGTCAGTCCCTCCTGGCTCTTGTCATATTGTATACTACACGTCTCTCTCTATAGCTTACCCCTATTTTTCTCAGAATTTCGAACACCTTGCGTCATGTTACACTTTCGAACTCATTGTCCAGGTCTAAGAATCCTATGAACGTGTCTTGATTTTTATTTAGCCTTGTTTCCATTATCAACCGGAACGTCAGAATTGCCTCTCTGGTGCTCTTACATTTCCTAAAGCCAAACTGATTGTTATCCAACGCATCCTCAATTTTCTTTCCATTCTTCTGTACATTGGCCTTGTCAGCAACTTGGACGCATGACCTGTTAAGCTGATTGTGCGATAATTCTTACACTAGACAGCCCTTGCAGTCTTCGGAATTGTGTGGATGATATTTTTGCGAAAGTCAGATGCTATGTCGCCAGACTCATACATTCTACTCACCAACGTGAAGAGTCGTCTTGTTGCCACTTCCCCCAATGATTTTAGAAATTCTGGTGAAATGTTATCTATCTCTTCTGCCTTACTTGATATTATGTCGCCCAAAGCTCTTTTGAATTCCGATTCTAATAGTGAATCCCCTGTCTCCACTAATTCGACTCCTGTTTCTTCTAGTAGCACATCAAACAAATCTTCTCCCTCATAGAGGCCTTACATATAAATTCCAGTTGCACTCTTAATGTTGCCACGCTCGGTTCTAATTTCACCGAAAGCTGTTTTGACTTTCCTATATACTTAGTCAGTCCGTCCGGCAATGATTTCTTTTTCGATCTCTTAATCCTGAGCGACTTGTTATTTCAGTATTCCTGAATTTCTCTTAATATTTTCGAACTTCCTTCTTTCATATTTGGAGAAATGATGCATTGCACGTGGTTTCCCGCCACTCTTCGTGATCCCACAGAAGGTTTTATGAATGTTAGGCAAGTTTGGTTTTGTGCAGTCATTTTAAAACAAGCATGTAAATGTAAAAATGTGGTGTTTATAACGTATGCAAGATGACGAGAAAATTATTGCTCTCCTGCTTTTACGACGAATATTACCCCAGCACGTGCATATCGTCAACTATAAAATAATAAAAGTATGTAATTTTATATACTAATTTCTCGTGTACGCTTTCTAGTCCCTTCTGCCAATTTATTTGGAATCCCAAATTTGCCTTTATCTTTCCTTTCCACTCATTTTAATAAAATGTCTGTAAATACAATATACTGATCATCATTTCAGTTTATTTGTAGTCTAAGTAACGTAAAAATTGAAAAAAAAGCGTTCCCACGTAAGGACGCGGTCCCACGCCCTTCAGATTACCGTTCACATAATGTTTCCGCTGCGCCAACCGCTGCTTGGAAACTACGCTAACCTAAATGATCCATGCATGGCGATACCTGCGCCAAAAATGCTATTTTTTCTAAGCACTTGGTCATCTGGAGCTCCCACTTCAGTCACAATCATTTCTCCTAAAACAATACATATACTATAAATTTGGACGAAATCTGTGATTTACGAGTAGGCGCGGTCACCTTTTTAGTGGCTTAGCCATGCACCTATACATTACACTTTTATCTGGAGCGCCTTAAATAATTTTTTTTAGTGTCAACCGATTATCTTGTTCAGCGAGTATGAGGCTATTGAAAAATAGTCGGCTCACAATTTCTGTACAGGGATTCGTTACCCTACATTTCAAGGTCATCTCTCTAAACCATAGTGAGTGAAAGACTTTATTACCACAAACTCCGCGAGATTTCAATTCCCAGTATGCTGGCCTCAACGTTTCTCCAGCACTACCATAATGAACAGCAAGAAGGGAACAAGGCATGGAACCATTTCTAAAACGAAGAATAAAAGGGCAATCCAAACAGTGGATGAATTCCCATTCCCCTAGTATACCAAAGGCGAGTAAGCGAACCTACGCCTTCAGAAAGTGTATGGCTACAGTTTTCTGGGAGCGAAAAGACCTTTTGTTGGTGGAATTCACGGAACGTGGCACGACCATCACGGCAACCTCATACAGCGCGATTCTTCTACATCTATGAAGAGCAATTCAGAACAAGCGAACAGAAGTTTTGCCATCAAGCTTTGTCCTTAGTGGCGTTTCCTATCACTGAATGTCTAAAAACACTTAAAATCTAAGCCCCTTAAGTTAAATGTCGCTAGAAATCCATCCGCAATAACGGAATCATCGACCACAGCGATGAGTAATATTTACTGTAGGCTGTTTCAGGAGACTAGTCCGTGCGTTCACTTTTGCTGGTTTCCAATTATTAATAAATGACTCGAAACAGTACTTACAGTACGTTGTTTATTGGTAAACATCGTTCACAGAAATTAGTTTTCACGACAAGGAAGTGTCGACCATATTGTTTTAGAGTTTCCAACTTAATTTTGGCAGACAATCACAAAAACGTCACGAATGGGAAGTTAGACGACCTGCCCCAATGACATACTGCAAGGAACTGGTGTTGGTGTCTTTCAAAAATGTGTACATAATCATGGCTCTCCCCGCCTGATTGGGATGTGAAGTCACGAAAACGAAGTATAAATACGTAATTCGGAGCATAAGTAAGCTGACTCGTGACCAGCGATATTTTAATTTACAATATCGTATATTTGACACAAAAGAGTTTGTCACTTCTAAATTAAATCATTTGCACTGTACACAGATATGTAAGCAACAATTTTGAATCTTCTATACCATCCATAAATCGTTCTGCCATCTTAGATAAATGAAATAAATGTAATTTTTACGAAATTTAAAATGACTGTAAAGTGTTATATAAAATGTCTCACATTAACGGGGGATGAAATGGATTTGTGTCCAAAAAATCGATTTTTCTTATTTTGTTACTGTACACAATTTAATCTGTGACGTGTGTGAATTTTATCATGATAGCAACATTAGGAATGCCTTTAAAATATTAGACTGTTTAACTCTGCACTGGCAGTTGTGAGGATTTTGTCCAGATCTAAAGACCAGTATGGTGCTAGATATACTAAATATCTTGGTGATGGGGACTCTTCTTCGTTTAAAGCAGTGACATAAAATACCGTACACTACTGCAAAATAAAAGTTTGAATATGTTGACCATCACGTGCTGAAGGAAAAGAAAGGTGAAGTGCTTGATGATGGAAAACTATTAGGAGGGAAAGGCAGTATTACTCTGAAAGAAATTGATTCTTTTCATTTATTTTATGTGAGAGCTGTTAGGAAAAACACAAACAGTTTAGAGGCAAAAAGGCGAGCTGTGTGAGCAGTTTTTTTCCACAAACTAGACACTGAACAAGCACTATTGCATAATAAGTGTCCGAAAGATCATTGGCGTAAGTACAACATAAGAAATGAGATGTAGAGATGTATCCTCGTAAACATTCATTACCAGAACCTGTTGTGAACGCATTTAACCGCACATTCAAGTTTCTTGAAAACCCTTATTTACTTAAGAACTGTCTTCATGGGAAGATACAGTAAGCACATGAAAGTCTCAATAATTTAATTTGGATTAGTTACTCAAAAAGGACAGTCTGTGACTCGAAGACTCAAAATAGGTGTCTGTGATGCAGTTTTACGTTTTAATAATGGAAATAATGGCAGACTTGAAGTGCTGAAGAGAGGTGCGTTTACAACAAATGCATTTTATATCATGGATGAGAGCAGTGTCCAAAAAACTGTCAGATCACTGTGTTACCTTGAAATACAGGCCAGGCGGATTCGAAAGGGAGAGAAGAGAAATCAAGATGATGAGGAGTATCAGTATGGAGAATTTTAAAACTGGTGTAGGCTTATTAAATGTGGAAATATGAGAAGAAAATTTTTTAACCTCGTTTTCTTGGTTTTACGTTTTTTGTATTATTAGAACCTTTTCCTCAAAAAGCATATGCGCAAATGCTATGTAGTTTCCAGAAGCTGTTCGAAACATGTTGCTGTCTCATTGGAAATAAAATTACATTCTGATTTGTATAGATTTGTGTGTAGAAAAAAATTAATTCTGTATGTGCAAAATTCAAAACGCTGTTAATAATACGATTTGTACCACAAATTAATGGTTTTAGTCCAGTGGTCTTATAACCATAAAACTTTCAAATTCATTGCATGATTAAAATTTGTATTATTCATTTCTATAAAAGGACAATAAAAAATTAAAAGTTCAAATTTCTGGCAAAATATTAATCCTGCGTCTTTTATTATAATTTTCCATTGAAATACAGCTCTTTTTCTTTATGCATGCAAACTTTTAGATCTCTACATTAATAACCATGTGTGTAATGATTTTAAAAATAAATATTTACATTTTCGGTTACAGTTCCCCTTAAAACATTTGTTGTGATGATTTCAAAACTGGTCTTAGATTTCGCATAACCGGCACATTTCCAAAATTATGGATAACAAAATATTGAGACTAATATGTCTAAATATTTTGTTAACATCAACTCACCAGTTGTGTTGTGCAATACAGTCGTAGGAGTAAAACATGTTTTGTCCTCAAACATTAGCTGAATTCCTCTAGTATTTGAAAACTTCGTTTAATTATAGTTTGATATTGCACACTGAATTCCTTTGCCAATCGTGATAAAGTTTTGTAATTTGCTAGAAGAGGGGGGTCCCTCACGAAACCCATTATCATATCTTGATCTTTAGTTGTTATCTACAGAATCAGTATACACTCAACAATGTTGTGTTGATCTTAAAAATATGTCTTGCGTATGACAAAAATGGAATTTACGTCATATCAATTTATCTTAGGTCTTGCAATTGGCTTTGCTCCCATAATCGATAATCGGTTCCTTACATTATATCTCATCTTGTTCATGACAAGCTCGGTCGCACACTGCAGGTGCAAGGACTCTCCTGCAGCATTTTCGGTGGAAAGTGCTTGATCATCACTTGGCTCCCTCTGATTTTCATTTCTTTGCTCACGTGAAACGCTGGCTAGGAGGATAGCATTTTGGCACAGACAACGAGCTGCATACGGGCGTAGAGAATTGGCTGAAAGCACAGACAGCTGCTTTCTATGTCGAGGGTATTGCGGAATTGATACCACGTTACGACAAATGTCTAAGTCGCAAGTGCGAATATGTCGAGAAGTGGCTGAAAGGTGAAGTTAAATATAGCAAATAACATATGTTCGATTTTCATAAAAAAAGACACTCTTACGAATCAAATGTTTTTTAACTATCAGGGGAACTCTAACCAACTTAACTGCCTTTCTTGTAACTTCGTTCGCTACTAAGAGATAACTAGCAGTACATAAATCTTTCTTAATAGTATCCTATATATTTCATTCGGCAGTCCACTTCCTCTCCTTAAGACCTGTTCCAAAGTGCATACCAGTGAAACCTCCACATAAACATGACTTCATTAAAAACGTAGTACTATTTTTTGACGCTTCTGTACTAGTGAACTGTGCAGGTACCTGACCTAACGTAATTCGTCCACCTGCTGCATTCGAGAGTAAAGAAATGGAAGCACAAGGAAAATACACACCAGTCATTTGGTCATCTGTCTTCAGTTGAAAGTTTGCGTTTCTAAAATGTACACTAATGAAGAGAAGATAAAAATGGTACTCATCTTTGGATAATGTAAGTTAATAGAACAGTAACTGCAATAATATTTTCTTGTTTAAAATACGGATACATGCAGCACAGTAACCTAGTACTTTTAAACGATATGTTGCATACAGTAAAGGCGGACCTTGAGTAAACACTACATCACCACTACTTATCTTTTATTGTGACTGAAGATAGATGGAATGCTACTCAGCACATCAACCTAGTACTTTTAAACGATATGTTGCACAGTAAAGGCGGACCTTGGGTAAACACAACATCACCACTACTTATCTTTTATTGTGATTGAAGATAGATGGAATGCTACACAGTCAGATAAATTCTGAAAAAATGGTTCAAATGGCTCTAAGCACTATGGGACTTAACATCTGAGGTCATCAGTCCCCTAGACTTAGAACTACTTAAACCTAACTAACTTAAGGACGTCACACACATCCATGGCCGAGGCAGGATTCGAACCTGTGACCGTAGCAGCAACGCGGTTCCGGATTGAAGCGCCTAGAACCGCTCGGCCATAGCGGCTGGCATGTATCTTCTAGAGACCGGATTACAGTCAGAAAAGTCGCTGATCATTTTGGCATATCAATTGGCGCATGCCATGAAATTTGTTCCGATGTTCTAAGTATGAAAAGTGTGAAAGCAGAGGTTGATCCAAAAGTGTTGAATTACGGAAAGAAAACAACAACAAATGCAAGAAGCTCGATAGCGTAGCAGAACGAAGTCAACAACACTGAAACGTCTGAGACAGATGATGAAACACCCATTGTGGATATGATAGATATGAATCGTCCAAGTGATTCAGCACTAAGCGACCCGAAAAAATGTCACGATATGTGACGAAACAGTTCTTGGGTTTTGCACCACGTTAATGCACCTGCTCACATTTAATTGCTCTTTCGTTAATGTTTCGTCAAAAACAACACTCTAATGATGACCCACATGTGATTCCACGTGACGTTTCTTCTGTTTCCAAAAGTAAACTAAATCTTAAAGGATTATCGTTTTCTAAGGATAAATCAGATTAAAAGTGCATTGCTAAGATAGATAAAAGTTATGCCAAAGATCGAGTTTAAAAGCATGAAAGATTTTCCGTTTTTTTGGCTGTTTTATGGAACCACAAACTAATGAATCAATGAGACAAGTGGTACTGCTTTTGTTCAAAAATGATTCAGATGGCTCTGAGCACTACGGGACTTAACATCTGAGGTCACCAGTCCCCTATAACTTAGAACTACTTAAACCTAACCAACTTAAGGACATCACACACATCCATGCCCGAGGCAGGATTCGAACCTGCGACCGTAGCGGTCACGCGGATCCAGACTGTAGCGCCTAGAACCGCACGGCCACCCCGGTCGGCCGTCCTTTTCAGAGAGCAGTAACAGAAAGAGGTGGGAGCAGCTCCATAACGAATTTAGGATTACGAAGAGTTGAAAGAGAAGGATCCACCTACCCCGTGTTGCCTGCGAAGAAGAAATTCAACATGCGTTTTCTTATTTTGTGAAACTTACTCGATTTGACACAGAGACATCTTTGACAGCAATTACATTATTTTTATGTTGTGATAGTCCATGTCATCTACTAACATACGTTTAGAGAAAACTTCATAAATGACGTATTTCGTTACAATTTCAAATTAATCACCATAACTACACTGCGCGATAACAACGGTTCTAGGCGCTACAGTCTGGAACCGCGTGACCGCTACGGTCGCAGGTTCGAATCCTGCCTCGGGCATGGATGTGTGTGATGTCCTTAGCTTAGTTAGGTTTAAGTAATTCTAAGTTCTAGGGGACTGGTGACCACAGATGTTAAGTCCCATAGTGCTCAGAGCCATTTGAACCATAACAACGGTGAAGTCACTGATGACAGTGCCACTAAAGCAGAGTTATCAAACATGGTTTTTCGAAACTCCTTCACCAAAGAAGACGAAGTAAATATTCCTGAATTCCAATCAAGAACAACAGCCAAGATGAGAAACATAGAAGTAGATATCCTCGGTGTAACAAAGCAGCTTAAATCACTTAATAAAGGCAAGGCCTGCGGTCCAGATTGTATACCAGTCAGGTTCCTCTCAGAGTATGCTGACAAAATAGCTCAATATTTAGCAATTACATACAACCACTCGCTCACAGAAAGATCCGGAAGACTGGAAAATTGCTCAAGTCACACCAATACCCAAAAAGGGAAGTGGGAGTAATCCTCTGAATTATAGGCTTACATCACTAACGTCGATTTACATGAGTGTCTTGGAACACATACTGTATTCGAACATTATGAAATACCTCGAAGAAAATGATTTATTGACACATAGCACGGATTCAGAAAATATCGTTCTTGTCAAACACAGCTAGTTCTTTATACTCATGAAGTAATAAGTGCTATTGACAGGGGATTTCAAATTGATTCCATATTTTTAGATTTCCAGAAGCCTTTCGACACCGTTCCTCACAAGCAGTTGTGCGACTGGATTCGTGATGTCCTGTCAGAAAGGTCACAGTTCGTAGTAATAGACGGAAAGTCATCGAGTAAAACAGAAGTAACATCCGGCGTTCCCCAAGGAAGTGTTATAGACCCTCTATTGTTCCTGATCTATATTAACGACATAGGAGACAAACTGAGTGTTCTTCTTAGATTGTTTGCAGATGATGCTGTCATTTACCGTCTTGTAAAGTCATCAGATGATCAAAATGACTTGCAAAATTATTTAGATAAGACATATGTATGGCGCGAAAAGTGGCAGTTGAGCATGAAAAGCGTGAAGGTATTCAAATGAGTACTAAAAGAAATCAGCTAAATTTCGATTACGCGGTAAGTCACACAAATATGAAGGCTGTAAATTCAGCTAAATACTTAGGGATTACAATCACAAATAACCTAAATTGGAACTATGACGTAGATAATATTGTGGGTAGAGCAAACCAAAGACTGCAATTCACTGGCAGAACACTTAGAAGGTGCAACAGGTCTACTAAAAAGACTCCTTACACCACCCTTGTCCGCCCTATTCAGGAGTATTGCTGTGCGGTGTGGGATCCGCATCAGGTGGGACTGACGGATGACATCGAAAAAGTACAAAGAAGGGTAGCTCGTTTTGTATTATCGCGAAATAGAGGAGATAGTGTCATAGACATGATACGTGAAATAGATTGGCAATCATTAAAACAAAGCCGTTTTTCGTTGCGACAGGATCTTCTCATGAAATTTCAATCACCAGTTTTCTCCTCCGATTGCGGAAACAATCTGTTGGCACCCACCTACATATGGAGAAATAATCATTACAATAAAATAAGAGAAATCATGGAGCTCACAGAAAAAAATTTATGGCTCGTTTTTCCCGCGCGCCGTTCGAGAGTGTAACGGTAGAGAGACAGCTTGAAGGTGGTTCATTGAACCCTCTGCCAGGCACTTTATTGTGAATAGCAGAGTAATCACTTAGATGAAGATGTAGATGAACTGCTAATACACATATACCACTGTGAGACAAGGTAGTGCATGCTTTCATGGAAAACTGCAAGCGTTTGCCTGCGGAACCACAACTTTATCCAGACGTGCACCTGTTCGTCCGAAGCAAATCGACGCTCACGTACGTCTCTCTTGACGGCTCCAAAAATATGGAACGGCATGGCGAGAGATTGGAGCTGTATGGGGGATGTATAAGGGCCTCATAGCGAAATATCTGCAGCGTATCCGAAACGATCTTGGCAGCATGTGGGCGGTCATTGTACTGCAACAAAATGTTTGGAAACTGTCCGTATGATCCCAAGGTTGTTGAGACTACCATCCAGACGTTTTTTTGGGAAGGCGCTACACATTCTCCCTACACTCCCCATCTCTCCCCATGCAGTTTTCATATTTTTGGAGCCCTCTAGAAAGACATTTGAGCTCGTTAATTTTCTTCGGACGGAGAGGCTCATGCCTGGGTACGGTGATGGTTCCGTGGGCAACCGAAAGCACTTTTCCAAGTAGGCATGGACCGTCTTGTCTCACAGTGGGATAAATCTATTAAGACTTATGGCGATTAAATTTGAAATAATAAACAGTTTACTTACGCATTTCCATCTGACTCGCTTTCATTTGACTGCCACTTGTAGGTGAAGACTTCAGAATGCTGGACCTGCGTTGATAGACCTGACTTAAGGACAGGACTCATAATCGTCATCGTCGTCGTCATCATCATCATCATCATCATCATCATCATCATCATATCACCATCATAACTACAATGATCAACATATTGATCTGTAAGTATTTTCTAACGAAAATTCCATCTTGAGGTTTCACAAATTTCAAGTGAGTCTTTTCGTTGTGTCCTGATGAATCAGTCACATTCATGGTAAAGTATTTTGTTAAATGAATAGGAAAAATATTTAGTCCGTTGTCAGGTGCTCAAAGGGCTATAGGCATTTTGGTAGTATTGACGATTACTTTTTTCATATGAAAATGGGTTAGACACTTTGTATAAAATTTTGGTACAAGAACGAAATAAAGTGCATCAATGTTTCATAAATGTAAATTTTGCTTTTGGTGAGTCTACTGTGAGTAAAACAAGGCTTTGCGAGTGGTACAAGCTTTTCGAACAAGGTCGTGAATACGTTAAAGATGGCGAGCGACCTGGATGCCCCAGAACATCAACCGAAAGAAATGAAAATTCGACGAATCATAATCAGAGAAGTCGCCGTAGATGATGGCATATCAACTGGCTCCTACCGTGAAATTGTTTCGAATTTTACTGTTAAATTTGTTCCAGAATTGTTGAATTTTGAACAGAAACAGCGGCGAATGGAAGCTACTGAGGAGTCACTAGATGAAGACTACTAAAACGAGTCATAACGGGCCACGAAACATGAGTTGACGGATACGTCGGTGACGCTCGATCGTCCCAGTGGAAGCATTTTGGATCGCCAAGAACTCAAAAAGCTATACAACCGCGGCCTAACGTGCACGTTATGCTGACAATTTTCTTCTGCCTGATCAGTTTAGTGCATCATGAGTTCCTGTCATAACGTGAAACGAACAACAAGGAGTCCTACTTACCAAGTTATACGCCGTTTTCGTGAAACAATCCGAAAACAATGTTTGATTTTTAGCGGAGCAGTTCACGGTTTTTGCACCACGATAATCCGTCGTCTCATATTTCGTTGTGTGTTCGTGACTTTTTCGACAGAACAATGCCCTAGGCTCCACATCCGCTTGAAGTGACCTTGTTATTTTCCCAGAAATAAAGAAAAATTTTAAAAGGCAACCTTTTACGAGCATAGATACTGAGCTTCCCAAAGATAGAGTTCCAGATATGTTTTTGGAACTGGGAAAAGCGCTGGTATAAGTGTACAATATAGATTGGGGAATGTTTTGAAGACGACGACATTAATGGTTCAGATGGTTCAAATGGCTCTGAGCACTATGGGACTTAACATCTGAGGTCATCAGTCCCCTAGATTTAGAACTACGTTAACCTAACTAACCTAAGGACGTAACACACATTCATGCCCGAGGCAGGATTCGAATCTGCGACCGTAGCAGCAGCGCGGTGCCGGACTGAAGCGCCTAGAACCGCTCGGCCACAACGGCCGACCATTAATGTATACCATTAAATCAATCCACAGTTAGATCCGATATTCACCACAATAATCATGTTATTTCTTCATCTACATCTGCATCTACATGGATACTTCGCAAGCCATCGTACGGTGCGTAATGGCGTGTACCCTGTATTACTATTTGTCATTTCCTTTTGTGTTCCACTCACAAATAGAGCGAGGGAAAAACGACTGCCTATATGCCTCCATATGAGCCCTAATCTCTCTTGTCTTACACGCAATGTATGTTGGCGACTTGTAATCGCTCGGCAATAAGTTTCAAATGACGGTTCTGAAACTTTTCTCAGTAGTGTTTGCTGAAAGGAACGCCGCCTTCCCACAAGGATTCCCATTTTAGTTCCCGAAGCATCTCCGCAACACTTACGTGTTGTTCGAACCTACCGATAACAAATCTAACAGCCCGTCCCAGTATTGCTTCGATGTCTTCTTTCAATTCAACCTGCTAGGGAGCCCAAATACTAGAGCAGTATTCAAGTATATGTCGCACCAGCGTTCTATATGCGGTCTCATTTACAGGGTAACCACTTTTTTCCTATAATTCTTCTAATAAACCAAAGTCGACCATTCGCCTTCTGTACCCCAGTTCTCAAATGCTCGTTCTACCTCATGCCCCTTTGAAACGGTGCGCCGACAAATTTAAACGACTTGACTGTGTCAAGCAGGACACTAGTTATACGGTATCCGAGTATCACTCGTTCGATCTTCCTACTCATACGAATTAACTTACATTTCTCTGCATTTAAGGCCAGCTTCCATTCATTACACCAACTGTGAATTATGTCTGTCTTGTATCTTCCTACAGCCACTCAGCTTCGACACCTTACCTACACCACGGCACCATCAGCAAACAACTGCAGATTGGTGCCCACCCTGTCCACCAAATCGTTTCTGTATGTAGAGAACAACACCGATCCTGTCACACTTCCTTGGGGCACGAGCGATGCTTCCTGAAAACATGCTGATTCGTGGACATTAGCTTCTCCGTCTCAAGAAAGTTTTTTATATTCAAACTGACAATATGTTCAAAGATTTTGCAGCAAACAGAAGTTAGGGATATTGGTCGTTTCTTTGCTTTCAAATCTCTGAACTGGTTCTTTGTGCCCGGTGTGATTATTACTATGTCGTCCGTACGGGAGGCTTTCCGTGATGCCTTCAGTGCCAGGATCATGACAGAACTTCCTAAAAGTAGTGTTGTTGTCCACCTGCCTTGTTCTCTTAATTTCCTTGCTTGCATTAAGTATTAACATCGCCAGTAAATTATGTCATTTCTCTTTACCAGAATCTTTCTATTATCCAAAGATCTCTTTCAGGTAAATCTCACTTCACGCCTTGTCTTGTGCAAAATATCTTTCTTCCAAGGAAAATGGATATTTCATTTAACACAAGTATGTTATTTCCTAAATGTCATCACTATTTTTTGATTTATATAAAAGTGCTCCATCTTTTGCCGAATTACCGATTTTGTAAAGCTGTATATAGTGATGGGTCCTTCCCTAAAATCTTAGAGGTCCTTCTTGGTGATTACAATAAATCGTGCGCCCTAGTGTGGTAAGACTGATTTTTGTATAGGTTGTAGTCCTTCGACTCGGACTGGCAATATTAGCCAAGCGTTTTTGTGTCAACTCTTTAATACAGGCTGTAATTACATTAGAGGTGGGCGAACGCTCTTTACTCCGAAATACCTGTTCTTTGTATTGTGCACATTTTACTATGGTGTAGTACGCTTATTGATAATATCTGAATTGTTAAGTAATCACAAAATATACAGACGCCGGAAGCCAATACCACTTGACCAGAAGCAATGTAAATCATACTACACTCCCGCACGAGAAACGAGTAACTGATTTTTCGTGTCTCTGTATGGCAGTTGCAGCTTTCTTCCGATAAAGATCACTTCATCCACCAAGAGCGCTGCTCGCCCATGAATTTCCCGATAAGTATACGATACTGTTCCGTTCTGGTAACTGTCGAGCACAGAAAACTCGTGCCCGGGGTCGACCGCCTCCCGTCGCTTTCGTCTGATCCAGTGCTAGGGAGCTTTCGTCCGAAGCGTTGTGGACAAACTGTAGTGGTAGTGCTGCTGGCTTACGTTCCGGGTTTTCAGAGCACATGCAGTTTACTCTCTCGGTTTTTTATTTTTCTTTTAACGATAGGTACCAAACATACGTGCACCGGTCGAGGTCTCTTGGCGCTCTAGGTCCGAACCTGCCCGTCCTACGCCTAAATCCGACATTAACGTTTACAGCAGCAGGCAGTCAGCCCAAAACCTAAGCTTTCCAATTAAGTTGCCCGCTGGACACTCCAGTCACATTAAAACTACGTGCTGGATCAGTCAGTCCAAAACGTGAGCCCCATACGACCTATTGGTAAATAAAGCTGCCCGTTGAATAATCTAGTCAGATTGAAACTATGTACCGGACTGGAACACGACAATGATCTTACCTAATGAAGAGTTCAGGAACGCCTCTCGGTATACTACAGAATTTGGCCCGCCTAGCAACTATCTCCCTTTTTCGCACGGGCAGTCAGGCCTTCCTAGAGAGTTCTGTAGAGAAATGCATCGCCCGTAAAAATCGAGGGACTGATTTCAGTCCCGATCCAGCACAGAATTCTAAATCTGCCACGAACTGTCAACAGCGCGTGCAGAAGGTGAAAATACATCGTTTGAAAACCTGCTTCTCGCCGGAGATAGTGAGAAAGGCAACTTATCAGATCAGGAGACCTGAATTTCTCCCGGCGTATGTAATTTTCAAATAACTTACGGCAATGCAGCCTGCTGACGTCGTCTGCAAGCTGAGGTATTAAAATTCCTTACGCAGCGATTTCCTGCTGCAGTTTGCCTTGAAAAAGACAGGGTTGTCCCCCGTCGTAATATTGGCCGTTGTCGGCGACGTCGTCTGGCTAGATTCCCGTAAGTTATCTCAATATCAGATCATCCCCAGCCATCAGTGTTCCTTACTTCGCGGGCCGCATCCAGTCACTTTAGTTGTAGAGTGTTGACATCCCATTTTAATGCAGTTGCATTTTAATCAGCAATATCAAAAATAAGACTGATAAATGTTTTACGTACTACAATAACTGAAATATGTTTCGCTTCAGTGAAAAGGCTCATATAAATGGACCCCTAAAAAATAAGCCGGCCGGAGTGGTCATGCGATTCTAGGCACTGCAGTCTGGAACCGAGCGACCGCTACGGTCGCAGGTTCGAATCCTGCCTCGGGCATGGATGTGTGTGATGTCCTTAGGTTAGTTAGGTTTAATTAGTTCTAAGTTCTAGGAGACTGATGACCTCAGAAGTTAAGTCGCATAGTGCTCAGAGCCATTTGAACCATTTGAACCTAAAAAATAAGAGCAAGGAAATATTTTCACTGCCAGTCTCAAGCGATAGCATTCCTCTTTCTTCTTTTATTCTTCACACTTTTCCCTCTGGCGTCTCTGGTTGCAAAAATCTAAAAAAAAAACAAACAATTCGCAGTTTTGTCATTCTTACGTGCTTCAATCTATAGCGTCGTCTTTTCGGTACAAGTGCGTCTTTTCAACTCATCATTTTACTTATTCTTCTCTCAAATACAGTTTTTCCGGTAGTTATGGTGTACTGCTTTAATTGTGGTTAACTTTTAGGAACTGTAGAGTATTTGGCATTGATGATGAGAAGATATCAACATAAAAAAATAATTTTTCAACATCGGTCTCAGACCAGCAACCCTTAGATTACGAGTCTCATATTCTGCTCACATTTTTTTCTCTTTCTTTTTCCTCATAGCCTATAACTTATGGAGTCTCGAGAAATTCACTTTTACGAATGGGGTATGCTGAAAAGAATACTCGTAAAATTAATGAACACCTCGTGTTCACCAGAGTACAGTAGATTCAAGAGTTTGTTGCCTTGCTTTAGTTTCATTAAAAATTTGTCCTTCTCCTTGCATATTGAATGTTTTTTGATCATATTACCAAGTTTCCATTGAGACATCGTCTAATTTATTATTCATGTAAGCCAGCGTCAGCGTAAGATTTGTATTCCTTGGTAAAGTTTAAACCTCTTTTAAGAACGTTGTTTTTATAGGGATTGTTCGGTTGCCTGATGCAAGTCTTTCTATTTATCGCCACTTCGAAGACTTGCACGTCTCCATAAAGAATAAAATGATTGGGACAAAACAAACAGCCAGCGCGTCACAGATCCTTCGATCAACACGGCCAATTTGCATGCTGATTACGTGTAAATATGTCAGTAGAACCCTCATGCCTCATATCCCTACTGTAATTCAACATGTAGTTAGTCTTTGCGGGACTTGTAACCATTAAAGTTCCAGACTTTAGCTTACGACGCTGTCGAGATAGATTCCTATGCTCGAAACGAAATCTTGCTGAGAAGACGTGTCCTGCAGTGCGCTATTGCCGATTGAAATATTTCAACATTACAGGACATACGAAGTACACATGACACGTGATGATCGAAGTGTTTACTCAGAGAAGTAAAGCAGGCATACAGCCCCTCGACATTGGCCGGTGATACGAGTTCTTTCGGAACACTGAACAGGCGGTACATATGCTGTTCAAGGGCGACGATGTCGTTATCCAGACTAGCAGGCAACACGCTTTCCATATGCTGCAGATCCAAACGTCTGTCGGATTTAGACCAAGAAACCTGGTAGGCCAATGCAACATCCCTCAACACCGCCTGACATCTACCATAAACTGACGTACCACACATCCAAACTCAAGTGTCCTTTCGTACCAAGCCCAAAGGGGGGAGAAACACTAACAGCATATTTCCCAGTGAGGATAAAATCAGAGAGGTTAGAGCCCACACAGAGCCATACAGACAATCTTTCTTTCCACGCACAATACGAGACTGGAATAGAAGGGAGAGCCGATAGAGGTACTCAACGAACCCTCCTCCGCCACACCGCGTCAGGTGACTTGCGGAGTATGGATGTAGATGTAGAATAGTACCTGACAGCGTGTCCCTCGAGACAGTCAAGTACACTGTTCCATTCAGTTTTCTGGGTAAGATGCACGAGTTCGTCGCAATATCATCGGTAATTCCACATCACTCATTGAGTCCAGATCTGTATTGGTGATTAGCGGCAAGCGTTTCATTAGAGTTGACATCTGGCTCTCTCAGTATGAGACATCGTTGGCCACGTATAGTTGCAGTAAGGATATATTTTGTTCAACGCATTTATCTAGTACCCACCCACTGTAGGACATATGGTCCTAGGAATCATCCTACAATTTTTCTTACAAATTTTGAGAAACACTCTGTACAGGGTACCACATAGTAGACGATAAAATGCGAGTAATAACATAATAAATATAAAAAGGCTGTAGTATTGAGTGATCCTTTAGTATCAGCTCTGGGAAAGTATTTTCAGAGTTTTCCATTGGCCTCATTAAATACCTAAAATTTATGTAAAACCCATCCATGAATGCAGTTATGAGTATTTTACGTTATCCAACAGATAATATTACCTTAGCTTAAATATGCTAGCAGATGGCGCGTGTCCTTTCATAGTGTCCACTGTGTGTCAATATGTAAAAATTGCTAAAGCCTGTCTTCGTAGTGGTGAGATGTTTGATGACCAGACAGATGGACATAACAGCCAATTTTTATACTCACTTGGCGTCCATCTTCTGGTGTAAAGACGATGTGATGTTAGCGAGCCTCCACCGTGCCACAACCTGTAAAGAGCCAGTATGAACAAGGAGAAAGAAAGCGCTAAAATCTGTAACATAATATACAAGGAACTTAAAATCATGTACCAAAGAAGATCTCGTAAATAACAACAGTTGCAGTAGCACAAACAGCAATCAAATATCTGGTACATTTTTTTGTTGTTGCTTGTAGTAAACCTTTCATTGTAGTATAAGGCCGGGGACGTCTAAAACTGCGGTGGACATCGTCAGAGACGATGGGTCGGACGTCTGAGAGCGATGTATATATACTGAAGAAAAAGGGGCGTGGCCGGAATTCTCAAAAAGATACCTTTTTTGAATGTTTTAGTTATGAGGCAGACCGATGGAAGTGCGGAACACAAGGTTTATCGAAAAGTAACAGACAGATATCTGCGTAATAACTTTAATCGTCATCCACAGCAAAAGAGGGATTTCATTAGAAGTTTTTCCGAAAGAGCCAAAAGGACTTGCACGCCGAAGTACCTGGACGCCGAATTACAAGACCTAAAGCAGGACTTCGAGAAAAATGGCTACGCGGGGCAAGAAGTAAACGGAACTGTACGACCAAATAACTGAAGGCCGAAGGGAAAGCATGAGATGGTCTCGCGGTTAAGGCGCTCAGTCCGGAACCGCGAGACTGCTACGGTCGCAGGTTCGAATCCTGCCTCGGGCATGGATGTGTGTGATGTCCTTAGGTTAGTTAGGTTTAAGTAGTTCTAAGTTCTAGGGGACTGATGACCACAGATGTTAAGTCCCATAGTGCTCAGAGCCATGTGAACCATGTGTGAAAGCATGAGAAACAACGACGGAAGAATACAGTTTCTATCTCTTTTATTAAAAAAAAGTAACGGATCAGAACGGAAAAAATTTTCAGGAACATAACATTGGACCGGATTTTAGACCAAGAAAGAAAATAGGTAAAGCTCTCCGATCGATGAAGAGTAAACGCCCTCTTCTCTCAGCATGTGACATATATAAAATTCCGTGTACGTGTGATAAAGTTTATATTGGAACAATCAAGAGAATCTTGACTACACGGGCAAATGATCACAAAAGTCTGCCGACGAGGGAATATAGACAGATCGGCTGTAGCAGAGTATGCTCTTCAGCCAGAAAGTCACAAAGTAAGGTCTTCTGAAAAAGAATTTTGTGAACGACGACGAACTATTACCCACGGCTATGTACAGAAGCCATTGAAATATATATAGGAATGATTTCAGTACGAAAGAAGAGACCATGAACTTAGCGACATACGGACAGTAGCCCTGCAGAATCGCTAAACAGGTTTTTATGATTCTTGAGTTTCTCCCGGCGTATTTGATAACCAAAATATCCACGGGTGTACTGCTGGTCTATAGTGTCCAACGGGCACAATATTTCGGCGATCAAACATGACGCCAGCATCAGGTGAACTGACGGACTGAGCTCCTGTGAACGTGCCGGCACGGAGATCCGTACGCTATGGCTGCTCAGAGGGAACTGGGTTCGTCGTCTCTTCTCGCTTAAATCACGGACATCCTCTGTCCGGAGATGGTGGAGGCTAAGCAGCAGTGCTGCTATTCCTCCTTTATGTTGTCGTATGGGTGGCCTCTCGTTCGACTGGGCCTCTGGCTACCCCGCTTTGTTTAAACTAGCGAAGTAGTTGATGGCTGGTATGTCCTCTGGGGCAGGCTGACGCCTGCCGGAGCGCCACTCCTCCTTCACCCACTTCTCTGTGACCTGGCAGATGTGTTCCCAGTCGGAAGGGGTGAAGATGGGGCGGCTCTTGAGCAGTATTAGCTCCATCCTCGTTACCGCCTCACGCAACATGCAACGCGTGTGGCGAAGGTCGCACGGTTGGTGAGGCAGTGGTGGTTTCGCGTGCGCCGACGTGAAGGTGTACGGGTTGTCGCCATGAGGGTACGTCCCGTCCTTCAGCGACGCCACGATCTTCTTCAGGAAGGGCTGCACGCTCCGCTCGTCCGGGAGCGGAAGGGGCATTTCTTCGACGGTTTCCTCTTCTTCAGCTTGCGAAGAAGCGGTCGGCATCTCTTCCTCGGTTTCCTCTTCTTCAGCTTGCGAAGAAGCGGTCGGCATCTCTTCCTCGGATTGTGCTTGTTCTTCCACGTCTGTCTCCATGCGCGAAGCCGCCTGCATTGCTGCAGGAGGCGAGTCGGTGGACGTCTGGGTGGCGGCGTCTACCCCCACTGGCCGCCTCATGGGGGCTGCGGGAGCAGGGACAGGCGGCGCCTTCTTGAGAAGTCGCAGCTCCTCTCGCAGCTGTTGCAGCTGTCGGTGGACAGCCACGAGTTCATCCTTCGCTGCAGCCCTTTCGGCCGCGAAGGCTGCTTGTAAGTCGGCCAGCGCTTGGTCAGTGGCCGCCTCGACGCGGCACGAAGTGCGCCCCTCGCCGGAGCGGGGAGGCAGTGCTGCCGACTTGGCGGCAGGCACCTCGGAACTTGCTGTGGTGTGCTGCCGACGGTAGCTGCAGCTACGCGAGTTGGCGGCGTGAGGACCGCCGCAGTTCGCGCATCTGCTGGCTGCTCCGCGTGGTTTGGGGCAGTTACGGGTGTCGCCGCCGCGCATTTCAAACACGCGACTGCGTTCCGGCAGACACACGCCACGTGCCCCAACTGCTGGCACTTGTAGCACTGGACACGTTCCAGTGATCGCAGCTTGCGCTTCGGCTTCTGCTGTCGTCTGCGGCCGCGGGCGCTTCCCAAGGCATTGATGAAAAGGTCCAGCGCGGCTGCCAACTTGTTGCCCTTGCGTCCTGCCATGACTTGTGGATGACGATGTGAGCCGCAGCGAGTCGAGCAGCAGAGTGGTGCGCGTGCGTTGGGTTCGGTCGCGGCGGCGGCCGATTTAAATACCCTCCGCCCACGGCGCTCTCTCACCGCCGTCCGCGCCCCGCGCCGCGGTCACGCGGTGGAACAGACTGCGACGGCGTCTGAGAGGACGTTGGTGTGATGGCTCTGTCCGCCGTTGTCGTCACAACTATAGGTTTGCTCGATTTACTCTTGATTAACTCAATCGCTGGTTCCCATGCCTTGCTAAGATTACAGCCACAGTAACGGTTTATGAGGTCTTCATTGGTGCGAATTTCGATGGCCTCTCTAACAACGCTGTCCAAGTATCTCGACGTCTGTACCAGAATCCTCGTGCGGTCATACTCCATTGCGTGATTTTCCGACAAACAATGAAACTTCCTGGCAGATTAAAACTGCGTGCCCGACCGAGACTCGAACTCGGGACCTTTGCCTTTCGCGGGCAAGTGCTCTACCAACTGAGCTACCGAATCACGACTCACGTCCGGTACTCACAGCTTTACTTCTGCCAGTATCCGTCTCCTACCTTCCAAACTTTACAGAAGCTCTTCTGCGACCTTGCAGAACTAGCACTCCTGAAAGAAAGGATACTGCGGAGACATGGCTTAGCCACAGCCTAGGGGATGTTTCCAGAATGAGATTTTCACTCTGCAGCGGAGTGTGCGCTGATATGAAACTTCATGGCAGATTAAAACTGTGTGCCCGACCGAGACTCGAACTCGGGACCTTTGCCTTTTCAGCAGCTACATCTACATCCACATTTATACTGCACAAGCCACACAACGGTGTGTGTCGGAGGGCACTTTACATGCCAGTGTCATTTCCTCCCTTTCCTGTTCCAGTCGCGTATGGTTCGCGGGAAGAACTACTGCCGGAAAACATCCTTGCGCGCTCGAATCTCTCTAATTTTACATTCGTGATCTACCCGGGAGGTATAAGTAGGGGGAAGCAATATATTCGATACCTCGTCCAGAAACGCATCCTCTCGAAAACTGGACAGCAAGCTACACCGCGATGCAGAGCGCCTCTCTTGCAGAGTCTGCCACTTGAGTTTGCTAAACATTTCTGTAACGCTATCATGCTTACCAAATAACCCTGTAACGAAACGTGCCGCTTTTCTTTTGAGGCCGGCCGCTGTGGCCGAGCGGTTCTAGGCGCTTCAGTCTGGAACCGCGCGACCGCTACGGTCGCAGGTTCAAATCCTGCCTCGGGCAAGGATGTGTGTGATGTCCTTAGGTTAGTTAGGCTTAAATAGTTCTAAGTTCTAGGGGACTGATGACATCATATGTTAAGTCCCATAGTGCTCAGAGTCATTTTCTTCTTTGGATCTACTCTATCTCCTCTGTCAACCCGACCTGGTACGGATCCCACACTGATGAGCAATACTCAAGTATAGGTCGAACGAGTGTTTTGTAAGCCACCTCCTTTGTTGATGGACTATATTTTCTAAGGACTCTCCCAATGAATCTCAACCTGGTACCCGCCTTACCAACAATTAATTTTATATGATCATTCCACTTCAAATCGTTCCGCACGCATACTCCCAGATATGTTACAGAAGTAACTGCTACCAGTGTTTGATCCGCTATCATATAATCATACAATAAAGGATCCTTCTTTCTATGTATTCGCAATACATTACATTTGTCTACGTTAAGGGTCAGTTGTCACTCCCTGCACCAAGTGCCTAACCGCTGGAGATCTTCCTGCATTTCGCTGCAATTTTCTAATGCTGCAACTTCTCTGTATACTACAGCATCATCCACGAAAAGCCGCATGCAACTTCCGACACTATCTACTAGGTCATTTATATATATAGTGAGAAAACAATGGTCCCATAACACTCCCCTGTGGCACGGCAGAAGTTACTTTAACCTCTGTAGACGTTCCTCCATTGAGAACAACATGCTGTGTTCTGTCTGCTTACAGCTTCGTCTGCAACATTGCTTAGAAGACATTAACCTTCGGCGAACCTCCTTCATCAGTGAGAATTCCATAGGAATGTGCAGTGCCTCACACTCTATGACATTCTGGCGATTAACCTTTCCAGGCAATGGAAGGTTGCTTCTTTACTGAATATCAGCTGGAGGCGAAGTGTTCATCCTCAGTTGCTTTGTCGCTATTTTATCAAGGCACTGCACCCGTACCGCCAACAGATGGGTACAGTACAAACGTACTGAGTTTACTGTTCTCTTACACATCAGTCACAACTGTTGCATGATACTTGCTTTCCGCATCCTCGGCAGGCATCCTCAATTTTATAAATGGCATCTGTACTGTAGAAGATGCCGGCGGCCATTTGCAGCAACAAGCATCAATACTCAAACTAAAGTTTTATTCGGTGGTTTTCATCAAGTTAGAATTAGAATATTATTATAATGACGTTTTAATACCACCTTACAGAGTTTATTAAATGAAATATGCCCATGAGTGGGACATAGACAGGTGATTAACTGAAATACGCATACCAAATATTCTGTGAAATGGTAAGGGAATATGGAGTGGCTGGGAGAAGTCACTGTAACATATTTATATAATAACACCATCATATTTTTTGAATAAACATTACCATCTCAAATATTCCCTCTGACTTATCACGGAATGCTGGCGTGATACAAATAGTATACTCTCTAAGTAAACTTAGTTAAACATCCGGCTAACATGTGCCGTGAATCGACAATGACTACCGCCTGCACATTTCTATCATCATTTAGCCACACACACACACACACACTAACATTCACTCTATTCATTTTATCTAACAGATAAAAGAGGAAGGTTCCCATACACCAAGTGGGACAACATTGGGTGAGAGCACATGGTTCCAACTATAACTTTAATTTGGGCAAGTCCCGTCTTCACGTTTAACTAACTCCGCGAGTTTTACTGGATATTATGAAGGAACAATTAAATCACACGCGTGAATTTACGTAGAAGATCCAGCTCGATCACGAAATGTGATTACGTCGAGCTGAAGCTTCTCACCAAGAAATGCACGGGGTCTGCGGACCACATGTTACCAATCTCTGCACAATCAGTAGTCAATAAAGACATTTAAATAAAATACACTTTGCATATATACTTCACACTCACACTGAAATACAAATTGAGCCATTCTGAGTATTACTCGGCAATAAGCGCCTGTTCACTCCCAGGTGCAGTGAACACAAATTCCCATTAAATTACTTGGCAAAAGAAACCATCTCCCTATCTCTCCTAACTGAGATGATTCTAGGAAATACCATAGTGGCTTTCCTCAGCAGGGAGGCTGCTTCCAAGTTCAAAGTGAACATGGAATTCTAAATCTTCGCTAACTATCGGAGCGATAGAGCAGAGCGTGCTTACTCACCCAGGTCTTCCCAGCAACAACCCCGATACGGTCTCCCTCGCCCGGGTCCACATATCGTGGCCGCAAGGACACAGAGATACCGTACACGGTTATTTGGCAACCTAACGAGCGCTAAGGACGCGCGTGGAGCTTATGCCTCTCTGGTCCAGTACAGTCGCGCTCTGCTAGATTCGAGGTTGGCTACACTTCCACTATGCCTATAGCACACCCACAGCCGACATCTCAGGCATACCTCATCATACGTTCAAATTCACACTTTGCAGACAATTACCATATCTAATATTAAAATGATCGTCTATATTTAAATAACTCTATCTTACTAATTATCGTCAGGCTCTTCCCTGAGTGTCGGAAGGGCACTCAGGTGTCTTCAGTTGTGGGGTCGAGCCATGTAGCGGCTTACACTGTGCATATAATACTTTGCAAAATATAGAGTTTCTGAAACGAATGAATCATTTAGAGTTGTCCTTTGTTTAGATACACCGATATCAAGAAGCTGAAGACTGCGACTAGAAATAGTGTGACAGACGAGTGTTGTGGAAGCACGGAGGGTTCAAGCCAGGTGCCTTGTAATCGAAATGGTGAGCGTCGGTTGTTATCGGGGAGATAAGGTGGAGGGGTGGCTGCAAGCGCAGCGTTTGACGTGCACTGAGGAAGGTATTGTCCGGAGTCAGGGTCAGGCGCCATCACGGCCGCCATGGAACTGGACTCCAGCACGTGCACTGGAAGGCCTACGAAGCTCTCGAAAAGTATGCTGGTGGCTCGCGAATGTAGACAGTTGTAAGGCAATTAACAGCATCGACACCTTTCCGATAAAGTGGTTGCCACAAAACTATCGTCCTATGTCATTGACATCTGTGTGTTGTAGAATCCTAGAACATTTCTGAGATCAAAATAATCTGGTCTACGCCTACATCATACTCCGCAGGTCCCCTAACGGTGTGCGGCGCGGGGCATTTCTGGTACCCCTCCACGCTCCACTCGCAAATGGCGCGCGGAAAGAATTATTGTCAGTAAGCCGGATTAGCTCTAATTTCTCAGATTTTCTCGTCGTGGTCATTGCGCGAGTTGAATGTGTGAGGAAGTAATATGTCGTCCGACTCTTTCCGGAATGTGCTCTCTCGAAATTTCAATGCTAGACATGTCCAGATACATAACACCTCTCCTGAAACCTCTGCCACTGTAGTTTGTTGAGCATACGTAAAACGTTCTCGCGCCTACCAAACGATCCCGTGCCGAAACTCACAGCTCTTCGTTGAATCTTCTCCATCTCTTTTATCAGTTCTGCCCGGTAAGGATCCCAGATAGATGAATAATAGTCACGAATCGGTCACCATAAGCGTCTTGTATGCCACGTCCTTCGACGATGAGTTACAACTCCTTACTATTCTTCCTATAAATCGGTGTCCAGCAGCTGATTTTCCTAATGTTTGATTTATGTGCTCATGCCACTTAAGTTCAGTCTGGATAGTTACCGCTAGATATTTTACTCTAGATATTGTTTCCAGGAACCTGTTAATCAATAGTGTAGTTGTACTGTAGTGGATTTCTTTTCCTGTGTACGCGCAAAATTTTACATTTATTGACATTCAGGTTCAACTGCCACAGCCTGCATCATTCATCAATTCTCTGCAGGTCATTCTGTAAATCGATACTGTTTCCTGGCGTTGCTACTTTGTTATATACTTACTAAAAAGAATGACCTTCTCCTTGCCAGCCAGCATGGGTTCTGAAAACATCGATCCTGCGAAACCCAACTAGCGCTTTTGTCATCTAACATCCTGGAGCGATGTATCAAGGCAGTCAGGAGGATGCATTACTTCTTGGCTTACTAAAAGGATTTAACTAGAAACCATGCCGACAATTATTAACCAATGTACAGTTTTCTGAAATAGCAAACAATATTTGTGATTGGACTAAGAATTTATGGGTAGCGACGGCGCAGCATGCTATTTTGGATGGAGATTCATCGATAGAAGTAGGAATATTTTCAGGCCTACCCCAAGGAAAATTTTTTTCATATCAATGACCTGACAGACAATATTAATAGCAACCTCAGACTTCTTGCAGATGATGCAGTAACGTATAATGTAGTACTACTTGAAAAATGCTGCACAAATTCTATTTAGTTTTTGATAAAAGTTCAGAGCGGCACAAAGATTGGCAAATTAATTTAAATATCCAGAAAAGTAAAACGTGCACTTCACAAAACGCATTAAGTGGTATCCTACCCTACAACATCAGTGAGTCACAAATGGCATCAGTCGTCACATACTAATACCTGAGTGTAACAATCTGTAACCATATGAATTGCTATGATCATTTATGCTTAATCCTAAGTAATTCAGGTGGTGTACTTCGGTTCATAGGGAGGATACTCGGAAAATGCAGCCAGCTTATATATCACTTGCATGCCCCTTTTTTAGAGTATTTCTCAAGTGTATGGAACTCATAGCGAATAGGACTAACAGGGAACACTGAACGCATACAAAGATGCGTGGTACGAATGGTACAGCCTTCTTTTATTTTTATTTTATTTTTTATTTTTGTTTATTTATTTTCGGCCATTGTGGCCGAGCGGTTCTAGGCGCTACCGTCCGGAACCGTGCTACTGCTATGGTCGCAGGTTCGAATCCTGCCTCGGCCATGTATATGTGTGATGTCCTTAGGTTAGTTAGGTTTAAGTAGTTCTTAGTCTAGGGGACTGATGACCTCAATTGTTAAGTCCACTAGTGCTTAGAGCCATTTTAACCATTTTGTTTATTTATTTTTTGAGCTACATACATGTTGCTCGCGGTCTACACGTGATTGGAAAGGGAAGAGACAGTAACATGTATTACCATGGTAAGCATCCTCTATCATGCAGTTCAAAGTAGTTTGCAGAGTATATATGAAGATGTAGAAGTCGGTCAACGTAAAACATGGATTTTCAGTGTGTGAACCTTTGGTTTTTAAATTTAAAAAATGTTAGTTCGCTACAAGAAATTATTGTCCACTTTCGGAATTTCATCCAACCAATTGCAGAACAGCAGCGCGTTAATCTGAAACCAAGGTGCAGTCTGGCATTTCTCACATACATCGATCACCGCAAGAGCTAACCTTATGATACGCATCAGACACAAAAGTAAGAACAACTTGATATGCAACGCCAAATCTTAGGATCTCTAGTTCTACATCTATCCACTGGACCATAATAAATGATACGAATAAAAGTACGGTACCGCAAGAAACCTGTGGCGCCATGGAACGTAGATGGGGAATGGAAGATTGGGCAGTTTACTACTGAGGGTGGTTGGGCTGAAACAAATGTATATTTCAATTTCTCTTATTTTTCCCAATCTGAACTTCGTTAACAAGTCTTGCGATGCGACGCCAATTAGTAACACCTGGCATCCCTCGAGTGAGCTAAGTGCCAGGTGTGAGAACCTGACCGTATCGACGACCTCGCCGTGGGTAGCAAGCCACAGCTGCTGGGAGTACACGACCGATGGAAGGCGGAAGCTCTGCAACACCAAGGTGATCTAACTTCAGCTGACACCGAACTGACAGTTTCTAAAACCGCAAAGTCAAAGCACCACATCGAACAACATTCTAGACTCGAACAACATCGACTCAATAAGCATTCAATAAAGAGTTCAAAATTTCTGGTCTCATAAAACATGAAATGGGGAGGCATCACACACTGCGATTAACAAACCACATTGACAACAAAATAGCTACATACGTAAGAGATACTCACAACATACATAACGCTTACTAAAATTCACTGGATATTATCAGACAGCAGCGGCCGCTTTCGAAGCTAGAACATCAGTGTTTAACGACACCTAACAACCATGCCAATAGGCATTTATGATAATATTATACGTGGTGTGGTCACCTTCTACAGTAGTCGTCCCAGCATTTGCTTAATAAAAGTTTTCATTTTATGGATTCTTCCGTTATTTCCTTCTAGAACACACATTAAGGTTGAATAAGGAACACTAGTCCTTAAATAATCAGACATTTTAAGCAAAGATACTGTCCATGTGCATAGAGTGTTTTGCATCAATCTTGTTTCTTAAGGTTGAGCTTAATTTACACGAAGGACAATGTTAAGCACAATAAATAATTTAACTACACGATTTTACAGGTTAAGCGGTTAGAATACCAAATTTTGTGAGGTCTTGACATCGGCTGAGA